>NC_143565.1:60857500-61522500 GCF_054136105.1 Typopeltis vanoorti | reverse complement strand
TGGTCAAGTTCAGTATTAAGGGCAGTTCCACTGGAACAAAGATTGTGGGCTCACTTGGTAAGAGTTTTAATAATGCCATATTGTTGAGCAGGGTGGTGGTGGAGTTTGTGAATGTATCTGCCTGTGTGCGTGGGTTTTCTATATACAGTGAAGGAAAGTGTACCATTAGGAAGGCGTGTAACTAAGGTGTCTAGGAAGGGTAAACAGTTGTTTTTTCCCTTTCCATCGTAAACTGAATTCTTGGATGTAGGCTGTTGAGGTGACTGAGGAAGGAGCCTAATGTGTCTGGGCCATGAGGCCAAATAGAGAACACATCATCAACATATCTTAGCCAGATAGAAGGTTTGAAAGGGACTGAGTCTATGGCTTGTTTTTCAAAATCTTCCATATAAAAATTGGCAGGGGGGGGGGAACCCATGGCAGTTCCCTCTATCTGCTTGTAGATTTTGTTCTTCCAAGAAAAATATCCAGAATTGATGGCAAAGGAAAAGAGATCTAAGATGTCTGAAGGAAAAACTTTTTCTAAGAGTGTTAAGGTATCAATTAAGGGGATAATGATAAACAACGAGGAGATGTCCAAAGCTTACCAATATGTCTGTGTTATTTAAGGTTAAATTTTCTATGAAGGTTTTAAAATGGGTAGAGTTTTTTTTATATAGGATGTGGAAAGTCCAGTGAGTCCAGTATCCCCTTAATTGATACCTTAACACTCTTAGAAAACATTTTTCCTTCTGAAATCTTAGATCACTTTTCCTTTGCCATCAATTCTGGGTATTTTTTCTTGGAAGAACAAAATCTACAAGCAGACAGAGGGAACCGCCATGCCCCCCTAAGATATGTTGATGATGTGTTCTCTATTTGGCCTCATGGCCCAGACACATTAGGCTCCTTCCTCAGTCACCTCAACAGCCTACATCCAAGAATCCAGTTTACAATGGAAAGGAAAAAAACAACTGTTTACCCTTCCTAGACACCTTAGTTACATGCCTTCCTAAAGGTACACTTTCCTTCACTGTATATAGAAAACCCATACACACAGGCAGATACATTCACAAACTCTCCCACCACCACCCTGCTCAACAATATGGCATTATTAAAACTCCTACCAAGAGAGCCCACAATCTTTGTTCCAGTGGAACCGCCCTTACTACTGAACTTGATCACATACACAACACTTTCCTCTCCAATGGCTACAGCGATCACAGTATAAAAAAAAATCAGTTCCTCCCCCATTCCACGGTCTTCTCATCAGAAAGAGTTTAGAAATGCTGTCACCATACCCTACATCAGTGCACATCCAAAAAAATAGCCAAGATTTTAAACAAGTACAACCTACACACAGCATTTAAGTCCCACCCAAACTTGCGGCCCTTATCTGTTCTACAAAAGATCAGCTCCCTCCTCTCTCAATGCCTGGAGTTTATAAAATACCCTGTTCCTGTAAGCTGGCATACTTTGGACAACAGGCAAATCAGCAACCATATGCCTGGAGGAACACAAGTCATACATCTGCAACCATGACTATGGTCAGTCAGGCCTTGCTGACCATGTCTTGGATACAACCCATAGGATCTCATGGGAAAAAAACCACCATGCTCCACCACAGCAAATTCAAAAAAGAGAGACTGTTCTTAGAATCAGCAGCAGCTCTCAAAAATCAACCAAATCTTAATAAATTTGGTTGCATTAAGCTTCCTAAGATTTGGGAAACACTTATCACCAGAAGTCCCACCCTACATTCCAGGCCACGTACAACCGCCCTTAGAGGGCATTCCACCTAGTTAGGACTTTAGTGTCACCCACGTGGTTGGGCTTAGTGTCTCAGTGACTGAGACGAAATATAGGAAGTATATTCTTTAATCATTTCTGTTTTTAAATAAATAAATTCTGTTGTAAACCTTCCTGAGTGTTGTAAAAAAATCCATTAAGCCTCCAACATGATATCCTCAAAACACTTAAGCCTCTACACACGGTTAAATTTAAATATAACAACAGATAAAATAAATATAAGTAAAAGAGCAGCCCAAGGATGTCCCATCTCCCCTTACCTTTTAATATCCATATAGAGAGTATTATTGAACTTAAATTGTACATATTTGGTCTGATGTATTAAAATAAATAACTTTTATTATTAAAAGACCCGAAGATAAACGATAAAATATACAAAGAGCCAACAAGTTTCACTAGCCACTGTCTAGCATTTTCAAGGCTGAACTGGTGTGAAAACAAATGCATTGAGTTACATTTCAAACATACACTTTAGTAACTGTTAGGCCATTACATTTTGTTTCTTCTGTTTGAAGGCGTGCATGTGTTCGAAAGCTTCAGTCAGATTCCGGTACATGACCACGTGTTTTGTAGTTATTTGCATATTGTAATTCTGTCGAACTGAGAGAGATGATGAGATTTTTCCATATGTCTTTAAGAACAATGCCCTGATTTCTATTTAAATTATTGCCTGTGCGTAATACCACAGCTGCTTCTTTTAAAGTTCTGTATCTGTAGTCATTCTTGATGTAAGGCATAGAACTGTTTTTCCAATCTATAACGTGATTTGATGTGCTAAACCAGATGTGATGATTCTATTATGATTGACATCTCCCACATGTTCCTTCTGTCTTATTTCAAAACTTCTAGAAGTCTGACCAATGTAAGAAAGGCCACACGTGCATGGAATTTCATGCACTCCAGGACATTTGAAGAAAGGTACCTCATCTTTAGGTGATCCTAAGATATGTCTGATCATGGTAGTTGGTTTAAAAACCACTCTGATGTTATGAGCTTTTAACATTCTTGCCAATTTTGTGGAAACTGAATTAATATATGGAATGACAGCTGTGGACACATATCGGGGTACTGTAACATCAGAGATTTCTTTAATTCACATGAATAAATACAAGGAAATAAGTAAAAATATTGCAGGCTATCAGGAGTGACAATGATAGTTGATTACAGGTAGAAAGTGAACTGGATGGATTGATTTGAAACAATAACAGCTATGTAATGTTATATATAAAACAATGCAGTGGTAAAAATCTCATCATCTCTCTCAGTTCGACAGAATTACAATATGCAAATAACTACAAAACACGTGGTCATGTACCGGAATCTGACTGAAGCTTTCGAACACATGCACGCCTTCAAACAAAAGAAACAAAATGTAACGGCCTAACAGTTACTAAAGTGTATGTTTGAAATGTAACTCAATGCATTTGTTTTCACACCAGTTCAGCCTTGAAAATGCTAGACAGTGGCTAGTGAAACTTGTTGGCTCTTTGTATATTTTATCATTTATCTTCTGGTCTTTTAATAATAAAAGTTATTTATTTTAGAGAGTATTATTATTATGGGCAACTCCAGAGTCCTTAGACTCATCAAGGGAGGCCCTAAACATCATGTGCATCACAACTATTCGACATTCACACAGTATCTATCACACTTTGCCTTGAACTCATTTACTGTCATAGCACCCACAACAGACTCTAGCAGCTTATTCCACTTATTCGCCACTCTAAAAGTAAAAAATCCAGCTCTAACATCCTTACTAACCACACTCTTGCCCAGCTTCCATGGATGTCTCCTAGTCCTCCCACCACCAGTCCTGTTTTCAAAAATATCCTCTGAATTAATCCTATAGAAACCCTTCAGCAATTTGAATGTCACAATCATATCTCCCCTTTTCTGCCTATCAACCGATTTCTGCAACCCACAAATCTTCAACCTGTTTCCATAAGGTTCATTTCATAGACCCGCTATCATCTTGGTCACTCACCTCTGGATCCTCTCAACCTCCTCTCCATCAAGAAGAAACCTAGGTGACCAGATCTGGGCAGAGTAGTAAGATGATTGCATGAAGCCTCGGAAGGAGAAATGCGGTCAACCTAAATGGTTATAACCTTAATAACATGAAATATGCAGATGACATGGTAATGATAGCGGACACAAAAGAAAACATGATGAACCTAATAACCAAACTAAACAATATGGTTAAAGAATACAGCATGACATAAATATGGACAAAACAAAAATCTTGGTAACAGAACACTTAGATACCATGACCACTATTAAACATAGAATATTGACTGCATAGTCATCATTTAATAAGCTAGGTAAAATGTGGAAAAGTAATAAAATCTTCAAACCTCTAAAAATAAAATTATATAATGCAATTATAATATCTACTGTGCTATATGCATCAGAAACTTGAACACTCAAGAAGACAGAGATATGAAAACTGGAGGCTTTCAAGATGAAATGTCTCAGAAAAAAAAAAAAAAAATGAAACCATAAAACAAGACATAAACTATACAGACTCATCAATATAAAAGATCAAAAGAAATGGTATGGACATGTTGAGAGAATGCCACCAAAAAGGCTACCCAACCTCACTCTATACAAGATTAGAAGAAAAAAGGAAGACCAAGAACTAAATGAGTAACATCAATAAACGTTAACTCCGGATTACAAACCTATAGACAGCTCACCAGCCAGGCAAGAAACCGAGACTTCTGGAGGTTGTTGTGGAAATACAGAAGACGCAACCTGTCTCTGACAAAAGAGTATAGTAAGTAAGTAAAAAGCTGAGTTGGATAAAGATAATGGCTACACAATGATTTTGCAATGGCATTTGACAGAATACCACATGTAACAGTGTTATGCATATTAGAACAAATAGGGATGGACGTGACACTGGTTAAATGGATAAGAGGGTAGCTGCTGAACAGATACCAAAAAGTAGTATATGGAGAGACAGAATCAAGACAAAAGCATGTGATTAGTGGTGTGATGCGAGGTTCACTGCTGGGCCCATTACTATTTAATTTGTACATAAATGACATAGAAAATAACCTAAAAGGAATTATTTAGTTGTTTTCTGATGATGCGAAATTACTTACAGTAATAGTTAATCAAGGTAACATGGAGACCTTGCAGGATGATTTAAATAGGCTGTCAGTATGGGCAAAAATTAATGGGTGTCAGTTTAATGTGGAGAAATGTTAAGTTATACATTTTGGGAAAAATACATTACAAGCTGTGTATCACACTGATAGCACTGTATTCCACTCCTAAATGTTGGAAGTTTTTTTCCACTTGGTTAAACTATAATAAATTTAGTTTAATCCTTTATCCAAGTGTAAGCAAACAAAGTTTGCACCTGAAGTCTCTTCAGGACTGAGGCAACTCATGGTAAAGGTGGACCAAGCTCTCATCACTACTTGTCTTAGTATCTCCCATAATGCAAAGCACATCTCCTTGCAGACACGTATAATGCTATGAATTAAGGGAAGGGCCACTACCCAGACCGGTTTCGAGCTTTATTGAGGTCTCGTGGATAAAGGATTAAACTAAATTTATTCCGCCCCTAAATCTCTAGCTTCATCCTGGAGTACAATGCTATCAGTGCAAACAAAGAATCACAGTTTAGAGGACATATTGCTAAGGTAGTCCATAAGATTACTTGGCTATTGAGGAACACATTAACATGTAGAGATAAGGAAGTTATTATTCCTCTTAATAAGGCCTTGATATTGCTATGCTGAAGTCTGGTCCTCTGGGTTTCTTTGGGATGAGGAAGTGGTGGAGAGGATTCAGAGGCGAGTCACTAAGATGGTGAGCAGCCTCTGGAATGTTAACTATAAGGATAGATTGAGGGTGAGTGGATTGCAGAAGTTGGTTGACAGGAGAAAAAGAAGGGATATGATAGAAACACTTAGTTGCTTAAAAGTTTTATACCATTGATGCATGGGAAATATTTCAGCAATTTGCTAGAGGGACCAGAACAAAGGGTCATCCCTAGAAGTTGAATAAAGGCATGGTTAGTAAGGGTGTATAGACTAGATTTTTGCTTGTAGAGTTGTGAATGAGTGGAGTGGATTGCCAGAGTCAGTTGTGAGTGCTTTGTCTGATAATGGGTTCAAGGAAAGGTATGAGAGATTGTGTGGATAGATTGCATCTCCAGCGATGAGTCTTTGGACTCCATGGAGGTACCCATATAATAATTATTATTTTCCATTTTATTATATGAAGAATAAAAAAGCAATTAGGCCATCCAACAGCCTAGAATTCCCAAAAGTAAGTTACTGTTACCCTTGGAGATATTGCAATGTTTCTATTCTTGATCTAAGATTAACAGCATTGCATACCCTAACCATGTTTATTAGGTATTAGCTAATGAGTAAGGTCATGTGAGGGTGCTCCATAAAATCCTAAGCTAGTGTGTTTATATGTAATGATAAAGTATCTTTAATCTCAAAGGTTTATAATAATATGATGATAATCCCCCAATACTACTTGAATGTCCTCTGCCATTGAGTTAGTTCTCATTATCGCCGTGTATCTACTTCCAACTGACGAACGATGAAAGTTCGAAATGGTCTGGATACTGATGCTTTTCATAATGTACTACATTATACCTACCCTAGAAGGAAGTGCACTATGAATCATGAGATAGATACTGGGGAAAGTTGATCTGAAGCCAGCTGCATATATATATATATATAAGTAGTGGCTAGACTAGTTGTTTGCAAGTGTGGATAAAATAAGGATGAACACTAAAACATAATTTTTGTCACATATAATTTAAGTTAAGCCTCCGTAGCTCAGTCATTACAGACAAAAGTCCTTTGGTTGGAAAGACATGGTTCGATTCCCATCAGTGACGTGAGGACCCTTTATCTGGTCTCTTTTGATGAAAGGTGAGTTAGCCGGTCTCATACAGAGGTAGGGGATTTTTTCACCCGGAAACTTGAGTTTTTCATCTACCAGAACAGGCAAACACACGCATCTACAGACATAGGACACACTGGGAGGTATAGTGTTAGCAACCTTATCCTTGAGATGATGCGGTTGCAAGAATAAGAAACCTTGACACCATTAAAGGTAAAAGAGGAGGATTAAGAAAGAATAATTTAAGTTAGTTGAGTCACTTAAAAAGATTGGAAGAGGAAAGCATTTGAAACGAATAAAATGAAAGAAGTATTTGATACCAGAATGGTATTAAATGCTTGTTTTTAATAAAACGACCTAGAGAAAGACCTAATTTTGGTGATTGTGGATTGTAGCATTTGATAATGTTCTAGCATAAGAAATATAATATCTGACAATATTAGAGATGTGATAAAAAAAAAAAAAAAGACTAATTTTGAAACATTGTTGATAAGAAGGTAGAAATAAATATAAACTTAATCGTGATATTATCAAAGTGTCCTGTAATTTCCTTGAGGATACATATAAAATAAAGGAAATAATAATGGCATATTTTTAGCACTTGAGTAATCTGTGCAGTTTAATAAACATTTATTATTCTTATCCAGATTGCTGAAGTAAAACAATATATCCACCTTGAACACTTTCACAAAATGAATGTGCATGTGAAATGTCAAATAAATAAATAAAAACTTTAAAGTAAATTAAACTTTCCAAGAAATAATATTATCATTTTTACTTATACAAAAAAAAGCTCGCTTTACACATATATTTTAAATGGAGAATTCTGAAAAGACAATCATATAAACTTTTCAGTAGTAACTTTGACTAGGTTTAAAATATTTTGGCATGCATCCTAATTACCACTGTGAGTTTAATAGCTTGTATAATTTTTTTTCCTCCCAAATATCAGAAATAATTAAATATTCTTAATATTTTTTATTTTCCATTCACTTAAGAGGTTACCTTTCCAGCAGGTTCCATATGAACAGTTTTCTAGATAATCATCTTTACCAGATTGAAAATGGTTCTGAGGATCTGAAGTTTGCGAATTGCTTGGAATAATGTGAATTACAGGTACTGTATTAAATGAATACTGACTATTATCATAGCTATACTGAATCTTTCTTGTAGGTACTGCAGCAGACAGAGGAGCTTCCCAGTGATCTGGAAGTTGATGTGCTTGTGATGGTTGGTGAACTAGAGTATGAGCCATTGGTGTCACAGAATGATAAGGTTGGGAATTCTGTAATCCAGCATGTGGTATATAGGAATGAGAAGGATGTTTAAGCCTAGGAGAGGTAGGAACTGATTGATAATTGAGTGGAGCACCTTGATACGGTTGGTAACATGATGGCTCAGGAGGTGGTAAATGAACAGTATTAACTGGCTGAGTAGTCACAGTATATCCATGATTTGCATATTTTGGTTGTAACAAAGAGCTAGGTACAGGAGTGGGAGCAGCACCATATGAATGAGGTAGAGACTGATTAGATACCATAAATCTTGGTGATGGTGACCTTCCAGGTCTTGGAGAAGTTGCAGGAGAAGGATGATGTACTGGTGGAGAAGAAGAAGAATGTGTCTGTGCTATTCCAACATGAAGGTACTCATGTGGAAGAGGTGGCCTTGTGGAAAAATTATGGAATGAAACAGTTCCAGGAGGAACAAGAGTCCTCTTCAAACGCGGAGAAGATCCCACAAGTCTCTTAGGGACAGTGGGACTTGGAGCTCCTCGTGATGCTTGAGGACAAGGATAGGGTGGAGGTGGATATCTTGGTCCATCAGCAGATAAAGCAAGTAGTTGATTTGGAGCAGAATGTAAAACATCCATTCTAACCATTCGAGGAGCATAGTAATCTCTTTCACTGTCTGCATAATATGGTGCTCCATCCTGTCCAGGGTACAATGTCAATGGCTGCTGTTCCTAGATGGAAAAAAATTTAAGTGATTTCTGTTTACTTGTACAAAATACAAAAAAAATTACATTAGTGATTTTAATCCTGGTGTTTAGGCTTATATGTTGATTCTCATGCACATGTTGTTTCAGGAAATTGACAACGTAGACAAAATAATAACTAGAATATTTTAATTATTACTTTCTGTATTTTGCCAAAGTCAAACTGGCATCCTAAATACTATTTTAATATTTTAAAATTTTAAATTAGAAAATTTTAATAATTACTTTCTATATTTTGCCAAAGTTAAACTGGCATCTTCAATAATAAAAATGGAACAGGAGAAATACTGGATGCCCTGAAGTCCTATAATTATGCTACCTACTGACTTTGGTTGGGTGTTCCTGACCGTTTGGGTTGAATGTTTGCATGTCAGTATTAATACCTGAAGATGCCAATTTAACTTTGGATTGAATGTCTATAATCAAAATATTTTAGTTACTACAGACATTCAGCCCAACAGCCAGAAACACTCAACCGAAGCCAAAAGGTAGCACTTTAGGCTATCCAGTATTTCACCTGTTCCATTTTTATTACTGACGATGCTGGTTTAACTTTGGCAAAATATCTAACTTATTATTATTTACTCTACATTGTCAATTTTCTGAAACAACATGATGCAGTGATTTTAATCCCATTAGCAATCAATTCAGTCAATTTCAATTCATGACATTTGTATATGAAAGGAAACAGAATATGATTAATTTTACAGAGCAACTATGACTTATAAGATTCAGTTCAATTAATGCAGCAACAACTTAGGTTTGCTCCTACATGATCCTCTTAAAACACAGATTAATTTAAACAGAAAAGTTTAATGCATATAGCAAAAATGGTTTCGTGAAATCAATATGTAGTAACCACTATACAGTTATAGCAATATTGCTAAAATATAAACAACTGAGTCAGATCGAGTGAATGCACGCGCACGCACGCACGCACACACACACACAGCAAGTGAGCAGTTTATTTGTTTATCTACCACACTGTTTAACTAGTGACTAATTCATGTGGATGCATTCATCACTTCTGATGAAACTCTGTTGCACTTTTTATCACATATAACCAAATGAGGACACATTCACTGAATGAGCAAGCTAGTGACATAAGATAAAGTTATTTCACTTCCAAAACATTCCAAATTGTACCACAATAAACTAGCACATTTTGCTGAAGAAAATAACTGTAACTAAGTAGATTATGTATTCAAGATACCAAGTAATTTTATATAAACTTGGCTTTTAATCCTATTTCCCAAGGGAGCAAACAGACAAGTAAGTCAAGTTTATGCATGCATGTAGTGCAAGTCTGAGGCAATTCATGGTAGTGCCAATCTAGGCAACTTGTGGTAAAGGTAAATTAAGTTCTGATCACTTTCATTAGTATTTTTCCCTTAATGTAAAGCACATCCCCTTGCAGAGATGTATGATGCTATGCATTAAAGGTAATGGTCACTACACATACCGGTTTCGACCTTTATTGAGGTCTCGTCAGTGGGAGCCAGACCAGACAATGCTAAGGTGAAGTAATGCAGAGCATATATGAATTTACCTAAACAAGTTGCTTTGAACTTATTAAATAAAATCTCAGGATGAGAGATAGATGTAGAAAGTTTTTTTTAACTTGGGTATATTATGAGTATATTATCTATCTCTCATTCTGAGATTTTATTTAATAAGATCAAAGCACCTTGTGGCAACTTATTTAGGTAAAATTCATATAAGCTCTGCATTACTTCAACCTTAGCATTGTCTGGTCTGGCTCCCACTGACGAGACCTCAATAAAGGTCGAAACCGGTATGTGTAGTGACCATTGCCTTTAATGCATAGCATCATACATCTCCGCAAAGGGATGTGTTTTACATTAAGGGAAAAATACTAAGGAAAGTGATCAGAGCTTAATCCACCTTTGCCACGAGTTACCTAGAGTGGCACTACCATGAGTTGCCTCGGACTTGCACTACGTGCAGGCGCAAACTTGACTTACTTGTCTGTTTGCTCACTTGGGAAATAGGATTAAAAACCAAGTCTATATAAAATTACTTGGTATCTTGAATACATAACTATGAACTTGAAAGGATGGGAGAAGGGGGGAGGGGAGGACTTATATTACTGACTATGTCCAGTGTGTTGTTGGATAAGAATGCATGATTCTTGTAAGCTTCATTCATTCTTTCATCTATATGCCATCTCTGGTAACTGAGACTTGCTGAGTAGATATTTTCTGTTGATTAAAACACTCTTGCTATATTGCTGTGTGAACACTCTAGCACACAGAGCTTTCCAAACTGTGTGTCGCAACACGTTAGTGTGTAGGCTGCAGTGTGAAGATGTGTCATGCTAACATAAAGCGTTAATCAGAATAATCGCTGAAAATTTCCACAGCAGAATTCATTTCGCAAAGTACCGGTACGAGTTTTAGTTAGCACCGTTAAAGAAGATATTTGGTCAACCACTCGGAACCACCTCCCTGAGTCTATACTGACTTGCATGCAACCATCACCATTGTTTATGTTGAGGTTTTCTATAGTTCATTCAAGTGACAGTAAATGCAAACAGAAGCTAAATTGTGCAGAGCCGCACTAAGGAGTCCCCAAAATACTTTACTTTAAATAGAATGTAATTGCAAGATGTTTTACATTCTAGAATTCAAATTTCACTTTCAAAATTATATATACAAACTATCTTTTAATTATTTTTAACCTTTAAGAATATTTCATATCAATATATTTCGATAAATAATGGAGAATAAATGCAGCCGAATTCATCCTTGAGTTTTATCACGTAGAAGTCATTTGGTTTTATTATTGTTCGACCAATAAAAATAAAGCGCCCCACTTATTCATACAAATGTTATTATTGATGTTTATTCTAACTGCAACGTGAATAAACGAAGAGCTGGTTTATTTTATGTTTAGTTACTGTTAAGGCTTTACAATAAATTTGCACAGTTTTATTTATCAAATTGGTGTTGAATTACCTGTAAAATGGATAAGTTTCTAATTAATAAAAGAAAAGCTGAAGGTGACGTTTGTGATGAACAAAATGTATTGAGTATAGAGGAAACTATGGAAGAATCAGCTGTTGAACAGTCTGCATTAATACGGAAGAAGTGTAAAAAAAAATTTTCCACACCTCGTTTATACAATAAAGATTATATGAAATTGGGGTTCACATTTTCTGGTAATGAAAACCATCCTTGTCCCCAGTGTTTAGTTTGTGGGGTGATACTTGCAAATGAAAGTATGATACCAAACAAATTAAAGTGCCATTTTACCTCAAAACACAGTCATTTGTCAGAAAAGTCAGTAGAATATTGAACTTTCAAAATCTATAAAGAAGCAGTCTACATCATTCACCAAGAGAATGAAGGCATTAGAGAAAGCTCAAACGGCAAGTTACTTGAAGGGCCCGAATTTGAGATAGAAGTTAATAAAATCCCTTTGGCAGATTACATGATTGGAAGACGTATTCAAGACATGTCTGCTGACATTAAGCGGCAAATGAAACATATTTTTCAAGATGATAATATGATTTTTACATTGCAGTTAGGTGAATCAAGAGATGTCAGTGGGTTAATGCAATTACTCGTTTTTATACGTTTCATTCATACTAACAGAATTATTGAGCAATTCTTGTGTTGTCTAGAACTTCCAATGAAAACTAGAGGTGAAGATATATTTAAAACAGTAGATTGCTTCATGAAGGAAAATAATTTGCTATGGTTAAATTGTGTAGGAATATGCACAGATGGCGCTCCTTCAATGGTTGGTTCAACAAAAGGTTTCACAGCTTTAGCAAAGAAAGAGAATTAAAATATTATAATCACTCATTGCTTTTTACATCGCGAAGCACTAGGTCGTGCAAACCACTGGTAATGAATTAAAAAAGGTTATGGACAAAGTTGTTCAAATGGTCAATTACATTAAAAGTAGACCTCTTAAATCAAGATTATTTGCTAAAATTTGTGAAGATATGGAGCAAAAATTAAAAAAAAAACTTATACTACACTCAGACGTTCGCTGGCTGTCAAGAGGTCAAGTGCTTTCTCGCGTATATGAATTGAGGGAAATGATGCTTAAACTTTTTGAGGAAAATCAACAAAATGAATTCTGTGATCTAATTCAAAACAAATTATGGTGCACAAAATTGGCATATCTTGCTGACATATTTGAACACTTGAATAAAATAAATACCAGTATGCAAGGAAAAAGAGAAAATATTTTAACAGCGGTGGATAAAATTTGTGCTATGAGAGACAAGATAGAAATTTGGAAAAGGAAAGTGAAAGAAGGAAATTTTGAAATGTTTTCCAAAACTGCAGACCGTGAACTAAAATGTGATATCAGCTCGCTAATTGTTGACCATTTAACAATGTTCGGAGAGAAAATTCATCACTACTTTCCAAATATTGAAATACAAGAATATGATTGGAGCAGAAATCCATTTTTTTCAACTGCAATGATTAACTTATCACTTATTGAAGAAGAAGAATTAGCTGAAACAAAAAATGATCGAAATCTGTTAATGATGTATGAAGAGGTGATTTAGACAACTTTTGGATTCGTTTTTCAAAAATGCATCCAAACATAGGTAAAAAAGCATTAAAAATGCTTTTGCAGTTTTCCACTACATAGATGTGTGAAGTATCCTTTTCAATGATGGCAAACTTGAAGACGAAATGCAAGTGTCTTTATCTACTATTCCACCAAATATTGAAAAGCTGTGTTCATCCCATGAAGCTCATATATCTCATTAAAATTCTATTATTATATATTTCTTTCTTTTCTTTCTATTTTTTATAACAATGATATTAATCTTGGAAATAAATATAAATATATTAAATATTTTTATTTTGTATATTTTATTATGTATAAAAATACAGTATGATCAAAAAACCTCAACAAGCGAGCTTTCCCTATATTAAATACATTGAAAAATTAAGAAGAGAGAATCATTTCACTCACTTGATGTGTTTTTTATTCGATCATACTGTATTATATATTTTTAATAAAAATGAAAAGTTTTCATGAGATAGGTTGTGTCGTGAAACAAGTTTAACCTCTGGTTTGCTAATAGACTGTGTCGTGCCCTCAGGACAAGAGTATAGTCTAACTATATCAAGCAACCTTTAAAGGAGTTATATGATATTTGCTCTTATCAAATATCAAAAGGAGTTGCTTGTTATAGTAATGATGGGATCAGCTTTAAAAGAAGTAAGTGATTAATCACTTACTATAAATAGTGAATTTTTATTAACCCAGTATCAGATGAACAGGTGATTTTTAAATAAACCTAAAAGTTATACAAAATATAATTGTAAAAGCATATACTTAAACTACATCTGATCTGGCCACGTGACTCCTGAGAGGCACATCAGACTGAATTACTGTGCCGCGAAATTATGTTTGTCTAAAAAGTGTGTCACCAACATGAAAAGTTTGGAAAGCACTGCTCTAGCAGGACAGTAGTTTCTGTAATAAAGTAATCTACTGTTTATTCAACCTCATTGGGAAAGTGATTTTCTGTTTGGCGATTTGAAGGATCAATAACTTGAAGGTACACTTTGGAGACTGTTGGAAAAGCAGTACTTTTGGGGTTAATGCATGCTATCCATGTTACTGTTAAATTAAATTATAATCAACGAAGCTTTGGGGTTTCATCAATTTGAAAAAAAAAAAATAAATAAATAAAATAAAATATATATATATAACATTTTCAGCACAATGGTTTTCTTTCAAGTAAGGAAACAAAAGGTAGCCATAAAAAGATTCCTGAAGCAGGAAGAAAGTTATAACAAACTGTAAACAAAAATGTGTAGAAAAGCTTATGTGTTCATCGCACATGTTGACTAATTTTGACGGTAATATATCAGAACACAGAAGGATAAGTAAATAATAATTTATTGACTTATTACTGATAATTCGCTGGTGTTAAAACCAGCATCTTCAGATCACAAAACACAGTTTATCACAGTATGCGAGACTACAACAACATGGTGTAATAACGAGGCTAGGTTGAAAAATTGTAGCAACATCACAAGACTCACGTAGGCACCCTGTATGTAAAAAAAAAAAACAAAAACAAACAAACAAAAAAAAAAAACGGAGAAAGCAGGTACAAGTTATGTCTTAAGATGACTATCTCCCAAATTTTAGGCGAATTTATACAGCCATATTTGTTAAGATTCGGAGTATGTTTCATAGCTTCTATTGCTTCTAAGAATAATCTCTCTGACTTGTAAAAGCTTCTGTGCAATACTTTTGTTTTCTTCCAGTTGATCCTGTGTGCAGGGGTATCCAAAGCATGGTCTGGTAGACCTGACTTGCCATAGCGATAGTGCCAGATGTATCTTTTATGTTCACTGATGTGGATGTCCACAGTTCTTCCTGTTTGATAGTAGCAAGCTTGATCACACGAGCAGGGTACTTCATAGACTCCTGGATGCGATAAAGGAGAGATGCTGTCCTTGGGTGAACAGATGAGAGCTAGTTTGACACACAGTCTGAATACAGTGCGTAGTTGGTGTTTATTTAGAACTCTAGATATCTTTTACGACGTGCCATTAATGTATGGGATAGTGACTGTTTTGTTGTAGTTCTCCGTGGTAGATAGTGGGAGTGGTTTCTTGGGAGCATTTAGTATTTTATCTACCCTGTGGGGATTATAGCCATTGGCTAAGAAGGTTAGGAAGAGCGTTGTCATTAGAACAGATTGCTCTCGCTATGTGGGTTAGCATTTTTAAGATACCATACTGCTGAGAAGGGTAATGGTGTGATTGTTTGTGTAAATATCTCCCTGTGTGTGTGGGTTTCTAAAAGTTGAAAATGATAAGGAACCATCTGGAGGATGTGTGATTAGTGTGTCCAAGAAGGGAAGACAGTTATTAGCTTCCAGTTCCATCGTAAGTGGATTTTTGGGTGTTGGCTATTTAATTACACTAAGAATGTACCCAAAGTGCTTGGACCACGTGGCCAAATAGCAAGCACATCATCAGCATAGCGTAGCCAAAGCAGTGGTTTGAGAGTAGCTGTATTGATAGCTAGTTTTTCCAGGTGTCCTATGTAGAAGTTGGCTGGGGGGGGGCATAACTGTCCCATATAATTGTTTGTATATTTTCCCTTTCCATGTGAAATATCCTGCACGTATTGTGAATTTAAACAGTTCAAATATATCAGGGAGAAAGTGTGACTTTAGCAGATCAAGGGTTTCAATTAGTGGTACATTTGTGAATAGTGAGCTGATATCAAAACTCACCATTATGTCTGAACTTTTTAAGGTATGGTGTTCTAAAATACTTTTTAGGTAAGCACAATTTTTGACAAAGGAGGGAGAATTGTTTGTGAGAGTGGCTAGCAGCTTAGCTAAATGTCTAGCTAGTTTGTATGTGGGCCTATTTATACTATCCACAATTGGGCATACTTTTTAGGTGGGCAGAATTTTTGACAAAGGAGAGATAAGTGTTTGTGAGAATGGCTAGTAGCTTAGCTAAATGTCTAGTCAGTTTGTATGTTGGACCTCTGCACACAGGATCAACTGGAAGAAAACAAAAGTACTGCACAGAAGCTTTTAGAAGCAATAGAAGCCATGAAACATACTCCGAATCTTAACAAATATGGCTTATACAGCCATATTTGCCTAAGATTTGGGAGACAGTCATCTCAAGACATAACTAGTACCTGCTTTCTCACTGTTTTTTTTTAACATAGAGGGCCTAATCAGGATTTTAGTCTTTGTGGTGTTGCTACAATATTTCAAACTAGCCCCATTATTACACCATGTTCTTGTAGTCTTGCATACTGTGACAAACTGTGCTTTATGCTCTGCAGATGCTGGTTATAAAACCAGCGAAATATCAGTTATAAGTCAATAAATAATTATTTACTTATCTTTCTCTATTCTGATATATTACCGTCAAAATTAGTCGACATGTAAACAAAAATGGTATACAAATGGTATATTTCACTAACAATATTTAGTCTTTTTAATGGAAAGCTGTTGTTTTCCTCAATCTTTATAACTTAATTCCTTCCAATCAAGGAGAATTCTATCTCACTTCCATCCAAATAAATAAAATACAGCAAGAAGATAATGGCATCCACTCTGCCATGAAGATTTCACTAAACTCATCTACCAGCTTCCAAAGAGTTATAGAGAACAAAATGATAAAAGACTGCTGATAATTTTAAAGGGAACTAAACTAATAAATTATGGTAAATAATAACTAATAAATTACAGGACCCATAATAGGCAGGGATGCACAATATACAGCTTCTCCCTGTCAAGCCAATCCCCACTTTCCCACAGTGTGGCCTGTTTCCACAGAAGGGACTCTGGCATATGAGCGAGCATTTATGCTGCAAAAGGATACATTCCTAGTTGGAGGAAATGCAAACTAGACACTAGGTGATTTGATTATATAGAGAAACCTGTGGAGAATTCATGACTAAAATTAACACACTTGAACCACAGTAGTAGGTTTTTTTTTACGTAAATATTTTTTCCTAGGTATCTTAGGACATCATCAGTACAGTAGAACAATACTAGGAATGACACAAAGAATAGGGTGAATACGTACAATGGAATCTAAATTGCGTGCAGTGGCGCGTTGCGGCTTGAACTTAAATTAGATTAAATTGAATTAAATTAAATTAAAATTAAATTACAGTTAAGTTATTTTTACACAATTTTGTATGACAATTTCCCATACTTTAGGGATGGCAAGAACATCATTATGGTTTAGATTTGGTCTGTGAAGTAGGGCTTCAGCACTTTCTTTCTATAAGCGTTCATATTTATATGAAGATCCCTGTATATTTATATACAGAGACCAGTTTCTTTCTGTACGAAAGTTATGTTCAAGAATCTCTCTCATTGCATGTCCCCACTATATTTTATCAGCAAATCACAAGGCTCCTATTGAAGAATTTATGGAGACACAACACACACACACGTATTGGAATAATTACTTTAAACTTTAGGAAAGTAACATTCGGCGTTTCAACCTCTGCATTTAGGCCATCATCAGGAAAAATAAATATGTATAAGATACAAGCTACATGACACTGCACTATATAAAAGCAAGATGAATCTAAATGCTTGTTAATTATTTAACCTAGCCTGACCTCTTGTGGGAAAAAAATAAAATAAAAAATTAAATTAAATTAAAAATAAACATAAATCAACAATAAACAACAACCATGGGTTCAGTGCCCGTAATTTTCTGATGCCATCTTGCACAAAATAGAATACAATGGAAGAATCATATCAAAAATAAATAGAATAGAATAAAATAAATTAAAAAATTAAATAAAATAAAAATAAATAAATAAAAACGAAATATAAATGTAACTACATTAAACATTTCTCTTGTATTGAGATCTTCTTTTTGGACTTGTTCTTGTTGCTATACAGATTGCAGCTGGGTCCTCCATATTCTTGGAATGATTAATCCATCATTTTTGTTCAGGTTTGGATACTGTTTCAGCATTTCACAAGTTTTTTTGAATTTTTTTGCGAACCAGGTTTTGATGTGTTGTAGGGGACTTTTTGCCTTTCCAGTCAATTCTGTGGCATGTTTCGAAGCATGGTCTGATAGGCCTGTTTTGCCATACTGGAGGTATTTAATGTGTCGTTTGTGTTCATCTTTTCTGATTGGGATGGTGCATCCTGTTTCCACTATGTAAGATAGGGTACAGGTACACTGAATTTTGTAAACTCCTGGGTGGGCCAGGTATAGAAGAGGATCTCTGGAAGAGCTAAGTAAATTTCTTAATTTTGTCAGGGGTTTGAACGTATTCTAAATGTTGTATTTAAGTATCTATCTATCTATTTTTTCTGAAATGCTCCTAATGTAAGGTATGGCATTCTTATAATCTTTTTTGTTTTTAGTGGCATTTTTTTGGAGGATCTTGTGAACCGTTTTTCTATTGTATCAATTTTTTTACAAACGTGTGACTAATAATTTCTAATTCTTGGTTCAGAGCATGTTCGTTGGAGCAAATTGTTAGGACTATGTGTTTGTTGAGTGTGATGTTCTAATTTGTTGTGTATTTTTTTATGCATGACCAAACAACTCCTTACGTGTGTGTCTGCTAATTTCTTGGCTAAGTGATAATTAGGACGGTAGATTCTTTCAACTATCAAGAGTTGAAACTGAGACTGAGCAGAAGTAAGATAGAGTATATGTGTTGCCAAGTGGATGGCAGCCAGGAGACAGATCTGGAGCTGGAAGGAAATGTCATCAGGAAGGTTAGGGACTTTAGATAATTAGGTTCAACAGTGGTAGAGGATTGAGAGGCCGAGAAGGAAGTGGGATGTAGAATACAAGCAGGATGGAGGAACTGGAGAGAGAGAGATGGGTGAAGTGCTATGTGATCAGTGGGTACCAATCAATCTAAAAGGCAAAATCTATAGGACAGTAGTGAGACCAGCTATGACATATGCTATGGACTCTGTGGCTCTGAGGAAAAATAACATCAGCAGGATGGAGGTAGCGGAGATGAGAATGCTGAGGTGGATGTGCAGTGTGACCAGAAAGGATCATCTGAGAAATGACTATGTGAGGGGAACGCTGAAAATTATGAACTTAGGAGCAAAGATACAGGAGGCAGGGTTGAGATGGCTTGGTCATTTGATGAGGAAGGAGGATGACTATGCGGGAAGAAAGGTCATGCAGATGGATGTGCAGGGAAGGAGGAAGTGCAGGCTGCCAAAGAAGAGATGAAGGGAGCTGGTGGAGGAGGACTTGAGGATGAAGAACTTGGATGTGATTACAGCCCAAGGCAGGAGGATGTGGAAGGGACTTACCAACAACAGTGACCTACTTAAGTGGGACAAGCTGTAGAAGAAGAAGATTCCTTCAACTACTGGTCATATGTAGTGGTGTGTTTATGTATTTTTGGCAGGCCATAAATTCTAGGCACGCAGACATAATGCAATATTAATTTTTTGGTTGTTTTTTCTGGCTAAGTGATAATTGATTTGATTAATTCTGTTTTCTTTTTGATGCAGTTTGTAGGGTTGTAGTTCACCATTTGGCATGTGTTGAGGTCAGATACCAAATGGTTCTTTTTTTCTAGGTATGCTGTCTGATCAAGGACAACAATAGCATTACCTTTATCTGCTTTTGTAATCACTGTGTCATTGTTATTTTTTAAGGATTGAACAGCTAATTTTTCTGCTTTGATTAGGTTGCACCTTAGTTGTTTGTTATAGTTTAATATGTATGATGTTTCCATTCGTATTCTGTCAGCTAAATTGGAGGCGAGGGATCTTAGACCTCTTTTGATATGATACATGAAATCTAATTTGTTTACTGACCTTGGTGCAATGGCATAGTTCAGGCCTTTATCAAGAAGTGCAAGTTCCCCTAATTTAAGATTGTAGCTGGATTTTTTAATAACTTCCCTGTGGTCCGTTGAGGTTGGTTGCCCTCTGCGAGTCATGGCAGATTGCTCCCTCTCTTTGAGCTTCACCATCCATGCTGGAATGCCTGAAGGCTCTGTCTTATCACCTACTTGATTTCTCTTGTTCATAAATGACCTACTTGCAATCACCACTAATATTATTGACAGCTTTGCTGATGATAGTACTCTCCACCCATCCTACTTATTCGACAAACCATGCAGTACTTTGACATCCCAGGCCACAAGATCTTCATACTATCCTTCAATGGGGCAAGGACAACCTTGTCATGCTCAATACCACCAAAACACAGTCTTGCCTTTTCTCTTGCAAAAAAATATCTCAGCTCACTTATCGTTATTCTCAGTAACACCCAAATCAATAGATAAGATCTGAGCTCTGTGCGTGGACTAATGTTTATCTCCAGTCTCTCCTGGCATAAACACATCACATTAATAGCGGCCTCCTTAGCATTAAGAAACCAGGCATTCTCTTTTGTTCAAAAGGCCATTTTACATCCAACCAACTCCTAACTAGATATAAATCCCAAATCTGCACATGCTTAGAATACTGCTCATATGTTTGGGGGTGGTGCACCTAAAACTTCCCTTAAAATCCTTGATGCTGTCCAGAAGCGAATAATTAAGCTCATTATGATCCCTCTCTTATGGATTCACTTCAACCTCTGTCTCAGAGATGCAGTATTTCAGCACTGTGTCTATTCTATAGGTACTTCCATGGTCACTGTTTACATCTTTAAAATATAATCAACTTAAATGAATTGGAGTAAAAAAACCAATGACATAATACAAGATATCCCTTGTATTATGTCAAGGTACTACAAGTTACCTTGTATAATGTGCTATATGGGCATGTGCATGGGCAAGAGGAATAGAAGAAAAGAGGAATCTGTTCACATTTTGTTTGAACAGCTGAGGGTTGTAATCTTTGTAATAAAAGAGGAGGCAGTGAAGTTGGTTCGGTGAGTTTTAAGATGGACTGTAAAAGGGCACTGGTTAGTAGTAGCTCTTGTTTTAATGATTTTGGAGGCGAGTGGGATCATTAATTAGCCGGATTGCCATCTTCTGGATAGAATCAAGCAATCTCAGAGAGGATTTCGGAGCTCCACTCCCAAATATGGGAGCAATATTCCATGACTGGGCAGATTTGGGCTTTGTATAGAATTACAGGGTGTTCGGGATAAATTTGACAGTTTCGTAAGGAAAAAGAAAATCTTCTTTGTCTCTATTAAATTTAATGAATTGACAAAAAACATTACAGGCAGAGTTAATTACAATACTATCAACAAGATTTACTCAAAATAACCACCATTAGCATCGATCACAGCTTCAATCCTGCTTCGGAACCTCGAACAAGCTGATGCTACAGTCTCCCTGGGAAGGGCCGCAAAAACTGTTTTAATTTTATCCATTAACTGGGCTTTTGTATTACTGGAAGTGCGATTGGTGTCTTTTTCAACTGCGCCCCATACAAAATAATCCATGGGGTTAAGGTCTGGGGAGTTTGGAGGCCAAACATTTGGACTGGTGAAGTCGTAGAAATTTTCAGACAACCATTTTTGACTTTTCCCAGAGGTGTGGCAAGGGGCCGAATCCTGCTGCCATACATACGGCCTACCACTGGCTACCCTTGTTATCCAGGGCTTGACTACAGTGTTTAGCAACTCCACGTAGCCATCTGAAGTCAACCTGAGGCCCTCTTGGAAAAAATGCGGAGGCATCACATTGCCTTCAGAGGATACACATCCGAAAACCATCACAGTTTGGGGAAATTTAGTCTGCATTACACGAGGAATGTCCTTTGTACTGTATGCAAGCCATCTGTTATTCTGCGTGTTGTGTTTTTGATCCTGGCAAAAGTTTTTCTCATCGGAAAAGAACCAGATTGTTTGTGGTTCCGCAGGATGTTTCACTTTGCTTAGAAGTTTCTTCGCGTTTATCAAATGTTTTTCACGGGCCTTTTCTGTAAGCAGCTGACCTTTGCGGCGCTTGTATGAGTAGTAGCGGAGGTCTTCATTGAGTGCAAGCTTCATAGTAGAGGCTGCAACATTCATTTCACGTGACAAAGCCCGAATTCCAATGCCAGGGATCTTCAACACCTGTTCCTGCAGATTTGCGAGGAATTCTGCTGTACGAACGCAATCAGATCGTCTGCTAGGGATCTTTCTTCTTGCTACATCCTCGTAGTCACCATTGCAAGTCTCTAGTTCATGCCTGATTGTTTTTACTGTATTCAGGGAGCATTGGGCAGCAGTCGAAATATCCTTATTTTGATGGCCGGCACGAATCATCATGATACAAGTTATTCTCTTCCATGATTCAGGTGGGTTCCAGCTATCCATCCTTTCTGACATCTTGTATATGAATGAAGAAGGGTCCAACCTTTTAAATGAAGAGAAGTGTGTGTTAATACATGTAACTTACGGAAAAATATAATTAATTATAAATATGTCAAATTTATCCCGAACACCCTGTAGTAGCTGTGAAGGTGTGAAGTAGTATCTTGCACGAAAAAGTATACCAAGTTTTTTGGTGGCTCCAGAAGGTATAGTTGAAAATTCAGTTTTTTTACTGATGACATGGAAGATTTATATAAGCTTTTCAGTTAGAGAGATGACGGATTCCCTCCCCCCCCTTCCCCTCTCACTTTTACTGGAATGAGAAGCAGACTTAAAAACTAATGAAACTTTAAGCCAACAACCCAAGAGCCAAGGCTACACACAAAACAGAGAATACTACTCTTAGGACTTAAGCCTTTCAGTCTAACATCCTCCAATTATTTTTCATGTGTGGTTTGTGTGTATTTTTTTTACAATCCTTACATTGTATCCCAGATGACGATGATGATGCTCAGTGACAAAATATTGGGACCATTAAATCTTATATAATTCATTCTTTGCAATATTTTCATTCCATTAAACCATAATATGTTGTATTCAATATGGAATATGAAGTAAATCAAGAAGGCTTTTCAGGTATTTGGCAAGTAAAAGGACAAATGACTATGAAAGGATGACTTTAAAAAGTGCTGATGATGTGGAGGTAAACCAAACCAAATAGCTGAATTACTGAGTTTGCATTTTGGAGCATACCATCTAGGTGGTGATATTGCAATGCCAGATGTGAAATTATTATTATTATTATTTGACATCTCCAGGGAGTCCAAGGACTCATTGAGGGAGGTCACCTGCTCTACAACTCCGTCTCCACCATTCAATCAACAACTGACCGCAACTGCACCAATGGCATCTACCGCCAACCACCACTGGTATTTCCACAGACAATCACAAACATCCATGCCCACAGCGGGATTCAAATCCGCAGCTTTTGGCTGGAGAGCAGATACAATATCCACTCGACCAACCAAATTAACTGAGGAGATTAAAGGTTGAAGAAATGGAGGCTGTGGAAAGAGAATGTGAGAAGGAATTATCAGCTCCTCTGATCAAGTTGTTTAATTTAAGCCTCAGTACTGGGAAGGTGCTAGTGGAGTGGCAAGAAAGAAAAATAGTCCCACTGCATAAAGAAAGCTCCAAGACAACAGTAGGAAATTATAGGCCAATAACGCATCTCATGGGTGGTGGTTAAGGTATTGGAGAAATTGGTAAAAGACAGAATTCAGGACTGGGCAGATAGGAATATGATATACTATAATTGACAACATGGTTTTGCGAAGGGTAGGCCTTGTTTTAGTAATTTGCTTACTTTTTTTTTAATATTAAAGTGACAATGGAGTTGGATAAGTGAAATGGCTGCTTTTCCAGCATTTGACAAGATTCCACATAGAACTCTACTGCATAAATTGGAGCAAATGGGGATGGATATGAATCTGTAGATTCAGTTTATAAAGAAGTTGAGTCTAGGAGAAGACAAGTGACCAGTGACCACAGGGCTCAGTACGTGGTTCTGTGTTGTCTAATTTGTATATTGTATATCGATGATATATGAAATGATTTGATAGGAAATATTCAGTTGTTTACTGATGATGCAAATCAAAAAGTTAGATAGGGCTAAATGGCCTTGCCTACTCCCCGTATACGGGAATAAAAAGGCGTTAGCTGATTTTTTTTAATTTTTTTATTTACTGATGATGCTAAACTGGGAAGGGCAATGGTAAATGAAGATGATGCAGATTTTAGTTTTTCTGCAGGAAGACTTAAACAGACTAGCAGTATGGGCAAAGGTAAATGGTTACCAGTTTAATGTGGCCAGGTGCCCTTTGGAAAAAAGGTCACAAGATGTGTACTCAACTAATCGAAATATACTATAGAAAACTGATAACGCCGGGACTTGGGGGTGATTTTGGACAGAGAATTCCAAATTATTCCAGATTAAGTAGTTGTTGAAGAATACACTAACAAGCATGCATAAAAAGGTTACTGTCTCCCCTATATAAGGCTGCATCTGGATTACTGTGCACAGATCATGACTCAGATAAGATTCAGAGATAAGTGACAAACATTGTGGAAGTTGTGTAAGACTGTGGTTAGCAAGGGTGTCAGGACTAGATTTTTTTTTTTGCTTGGGTGGTGGTGGTGGGATGGGTGGAACAGGTTGTCAGAAGTGGTTGCGAATGCTTCATCAGTGAATGAGTTTAAGGAGAAATAGATAGGTATTTGTGAATAATGGATCTCAATGATGAGTTTCCAAAGTTAAACTGAAATTATCTCTCAAGGTCAAATGATCTTAAATAAGATTGCATTGGTGAAATTTTATATAAATAAAGGCCTGCTGTTAGTAAATATTGCATTTAGATGCAAACTGAGTTGATTTAATAGCATCTCTTTTCATTCTTTCATTTGTCGTGTATGTTTTTTATAAATACTAGTTATACTGCAGTTTTATTTTAATTTTACATTACATAAACAGCTAATTGTATTTAACTTATAAAAACAAGACTTATCTCTACATGTACTGTGTTATTGGTGGTAATCTTAGAGCAAATGGAGAGAACATTTTTTAACCAGGAGGGAATATTTCTTAATTATTAATTACAAATGCATACATTAATTACTAAATATATGAGAGCCAAAGGCTTCAATTCGGCGACGTAAAATTATTTAAATTAAGGGATATTACATCCCATATTGTTTCATAGCCAAATAAGAAACTCAAAGAGTTTCATGCTGAATATAGAAACTATATAAAGTTCGGCGAGTCCAAGTGTAAGCAAATACCTGGAAAGTGCAACACATAATCCATTTGGTAGTGCAACACAGGGCAACTTATAGTGAGAGAGTGGTGCAAGCTCCGATCACTGTTCTTGGTATTTTCCCATAATGTGAAACCCAGCTCCTAGGAGCTGTATTACTGTTCTACATTATGAGAGAAGGTCAACTACCCAGACCGGTATCAACCTTTATTGAGGTCTCATCAGTGAGTAGCTAGACCTAGATAATATCAAGTTTGTAGCGAACAGAACTTACATACCCTACTATAAGAATTTCCAAGAAGGTATCCTAATAAATTACTGAATATATGAAGAGCCAAAGGCTTCAATTCAGCGACGTAAAATTATTTAAATTAAGGGATATTACATCCCATATTGTTTCACAGTCGAATATAGAAACTATATAAAGTTCGGCGAGTCCAAGCGTAAGCAAATGCCTGGAAAGTGCAACACATAACCCATTTGGTAGTGCAACACAGGGCAACCCTCATAGTGAGGGTGGAGCAAGCTCAAATCACTGTTCTTGGTATTTTTACATCGCCGAATTGAAGCCTTTGGCTCTTCGTATATTTAGTAATTTATTAGGACATCTTCTTGGCAATTCTTATAGTAGGGTATGTAAGTTCTGTTTGCTACAAACTTGGTATTATCCAGGTCTAGCTACTCACTGATGAGATCTCAATAAAGATTGAAACCGGTCTGGGTAGTGACCTTCTCTCATAATGTAGAAAAATAATACAGCTCCTAGGAGCTGGGTTTCACATTATGGGAAAATACCAAGAACAGTGATCGGAGCTTGCTCCACCCTCACTATGAGTTGCCCTGTGTTGCATTACCAAATGGGTTATGTGTTGCACTTTCCAGGTATTTGTTTACGCTTGGACTCGCTGAACTTTATATAGTTTCTATATTCAGCATGAGACTCTGAGTTTCTTATTCAGCTGTGAAACAATATGGAATGTAATAACCCTTAATTTAAATAATTTTACGTCACCAAATTGAAGCCTTTGGCACTTCATATATTTAGTAATTTATTAGGACACCTTCTTGGCAATTCTTATAGTAGGGTAAGTAAGTTCTGTTTGCTACAAACTTGGTATTACCTACTCACTGATGAGACCTCAATAAAGGTTGAAACCTGTCTGGGTAGTGACCTTCTCTCATAATGTAAAACAGTAATACAGCTCCTAGGAGCTGGGTTTTACATTATGGGAAAATACCAAGAACAGTGATCAGAGCTTGCTCCACCCTCACTATGAGTTGCCCTGTGTTGCACTTTAAAGGTATTGGCTTACGCTTGGACTCGCCGAACTTTATATAGTTTCTATATTTGGCATGAAACTCTTTGAGTTTTTTATTCGGCTGTGAAACAATATTGGATGTAATATCCCTTAATTTAAATAATACATACATCGATTTTATAATAAATTAAAAAAATCATTTCCTCCTGCCAGAGAATCTTTCTTTTATTATTCTTCTAAAATGAGATTAGAATCACTACTGCTAGACAATAAGGAATTATAATTATTGGAAAAAGTCTAAAAGTAATATGCAGCTTTTCAGATAGTCATGCAGTCTTCAATATCATATCAGCTACTCACATAACTTAAATTAGTAGACTTTATTAAAAGCAGTTTTATTATTGTAAACACACAAAATATTGTTTTGTTTCTACTTTATATTTGAAAAGAGAAATTGTCAACATACAGTATAATTTTAAAATGCAACATTTTTTAAGCAGTTTTTGCTAATAAATGATAATAAAATTTCTAAACTTTTAAAGTATTTCCATTTTTCTCTATATTTAAAACAAAATAAATTATATATAATTCACATCCCTTGATTTTTTTTAATTTGGGATACTTATTTTATTATACAAATAAGGATTACTGCAATATTTTACAAGATTTGAATTTGGTTTACGGCCAAATGAAATAAAGTATGCTATGTATCACAATGTTTTTAAAAGCAGTCCAGTGATGGTTGTGAAAACAGACTACAAGTACTTCAGCCCTTATTCCTGGAAAATTTTTTTCAAAGTATATTCCTCTGAAATCGGATAAATTGCTAGTCAAGATCAATTTTCTCTTCTTGGGTTAATTTCACATATATCCTATCCTGGCACAAACACATCACATTCATGCTTATGACAGATGTATCAACTTAGAAAAAAATCTTGCCAATAGTGTTGCCATCTATGGTCGAGGCCAAGAACTTTTCAGACCACCCACGTACTTCAGCTACAACTGAGAAACAAATTAGTTTAAATTTGTTTCTCAGTTGTAGCTGAAGTACGTGGGTGGTCTGAAAAGTTCTTGGCCTCGACCATAGATGGCAACACTATTGGCAAGATTTTTTTCTAAGTTGATACATCTGTCATAAGCATGAATGTGATGTGTTTGTGCCAGGATAGGATATATGTGAAATTAATCCAAGAAGAGAAAATTGATCTTGACTAGCAATTGAAATATTATCAAAAATAATGGGAAATGAAGCAAGATCTTTCTTCAAAGACAGGATTGAGTTTTGATAACAATGAAATTCACTATAATTTCTTCATCCACTCAAGTTTTTAAGGCACTACTTACAGAAGAACCTGAAGACAGAATCATTTGAGTACTACGAGGTTCCTTGAATGAAGAAGAGGATTCAAGTGTAGTGATATCAGAAAAACTATGGTCAGAATTTGAGGTTAATGAAAGGTAGTCAATGATGTATAGGAGGAAGAGTATGAGTGAATGCACAGGGTCTTAGGAAACCTTGCACTGATAGAGAAATCTCATGAGAGGACGCTGGCAATCCAATGACAAATGGCAATGGAGGGGGGGGGAGAGAGAGAGAGAGAGAGAGAGAGAGAGAGAGAACATAAGATAGTAGCTTGGTAAAAAAAAAGCCTTGTTGACAAACATGACTTTGGAAATATCAAGGGCAACCACACGTGTGTTTCTCCAAACTTTCTGTAGTTTGCTTCAAAATGTGGGTAAGGTTTCAGCTAGGAAATCTGCTATGGAATGAGTGACAAAATCCATATTCATCATCATCATCACGAACCATGGGCTCACTACCCGTTGATGCCTGTTTCACTATCTTCTTCCACCTTTCTTTGTCCAGTGCACAGTGTCGCAGTTTTTGTACACCCATTCCATACCAGTCCTTTATATCGTCTAAAAATCGATATTGATGATTGCTAATTAAATGGTAGGTCTCTAGGAAATGAAAAAGTGGATGATATTGAGCTTCTCCATTACTTTTGAAAGTATAAAAGTGAGGGCAATGGAACAACAGTCAGATTGCTGATTTTTATTACCTTCTTTTTGGAAACTTTTGTAAAGCTTGATGGTCCAAAGCTTGCTTAATGCTGTTGGGTAGATACTTACTTTTAAAGGTCTCTCCACTATTTAGTAGTAGTTACTATCTAATTCCCTTCTCCATTATGAATGGTTATCCCAGAAACCAGTTCTCTTGCAACCTTCTGACTTGCAATGATTCCACAACTCCTTCACTCCATGTAAGCTGAGTGCTTTCTTGCATGTCCTCTAGTTGGTGACCAATTCATCACTCTCTTGGGGCATCTGTTGAACATGCCCATGCTATTGCAAAGAGTGATGCTTCAGGCAGTTCACCACATTTTCTCACAAATTCATTCTCTTCATAAAAATCTAATTCCACTTTCTTTGAAGGAGAGATATACTCCTCCACAGACCATCTATCTTCACATCTAATCCTCTTCTGCCTTTTATTCAATGTCTATTCCTTCTCTGTTATTATCTTTTTCTAATTTTCTGTCAAATATCTTGAATCCACAACATGGCACTCAGTTGCTTGATAACATTGCAAAGCTTGGTGACACAATAATCCACATCTTTGTCACATGTTCCTGACTATGAATAATATATTCCAAGTACATTAAATGATCTACTATCTTCACTTTGCCTCCTCTACCAACCACCAAACAGTCTACAAAATTTCAGCCTTACTACAATGTAAACATCAACCAATTTCTTCATCACAAAATCAATGTCTTCCTAATCCTAAGCAATTATCACTTAGTCATTGTCAAGAGGTTGTGAACAATTGATTCTGTACCCTTAGCTCTACACAATTCATTTTTTAAAAATTATGGAAACAATTGCCATGCTATAGTAAAATTTCAGTTGAATATAAGTCAAAATAATCATGACATTCAGACGTTCATATCAAGGTCAACATCTGGAGTACACACATATGTACAAAGAAACAAGCTACTTTCCAATCTACATAGTATGATAAAGTCACACTAATTTGGTCAATAGTTAACACTACCATTCATAGTGAAGAATTTATAGAGACAAAACACGTCTTAGAATAATTACTTTACTTATCATTAAGAAAGTAACATCCGACATTTTACTACCAGTTAACACTACCAGATGACCTCTGATTAAGAAAAGTTACTATATCAAAACTAGAGTCCTATTAGAAATCACTAAGAGATAAATTAAGCTAGAGATTACTCACAGATAAATTAGAACAAAAACAGAACAGATGGGGGGTCAATAAGAGATGAAAGTATTGCTTAGAGTCCCAAAGTGAGAGTCTACTGGAGAATTGGAAAGAAGTTACGTGGGCTGAATATGTAGAATCCATATTCTTGGGATTTTATGTCACCATTATTGTTTAGATCAGGATGACTGATCAAAATTTCACAGGTTTCCTTAAATTTGTGTTTATAGTAATTTTTTGTATGCTCTTTACATCATACTCCACGTTTCAAGAGGCCTGCTTAACAAAATTGTTAAATTTAATGTGTTGTTTGTGTTCTTTTTTAAGGAATTGAAATTGTACATATAATTTCACCAATATGTGGGTGGTCTGAAAAGTTCTTGGCCTTGACCATAGATGGCAACACTATCGGCAAGATTTTTTTTTTTTTTAAGTTAGGTACACCTAACTTAAATAACTGTCATAAGCATCCATGTGAAATTGCAAGTCATTCTATCAAGTAGTTTGTTTTATATGGTGGTCTGAAGTTGTCTATATCCCTTGAAATGGATAAAATTCTTTGTAAAAGAAGGTTTAACGCCAAAAGAAATTCATTTGAAGTTCATAAAAGTTTATGGGTACTCTTCTCCTTCATTTTCAACAATTAAGAAATGGGCTGCAGATTTTAAACGTGGCTGTACCAGCCTTGAAGATGATCCATGTGAAGGACATCCAGAAATCATTGATCAAGTGCATGATATGGTATTGGATGATTGGCGGGTCAAAGTGTGTGAAATTGCTGAGACTATAGGCATTTCAAAAGAAAGTGTAGGATATATTTTGCATGAAGAATTGCAAATGAAAACACTTTGCACAAGATGGGTGATGCGCTTGCTCACAGCAGAACAGTGCTTGGAGCATTTTAACAAGAATAAAGCTGATTTTGTGTGTCGATTTATTACTATGTGTGAGACTTGGATTCACCATTACACACCAGAATCCAAACAGCACTCAAAACAGTAGATAGAAGCTAGTTGTTCAGTGCCAAAGAAGACAAAGTCGGTTCCATCAGCAGGAAAGGTCATGGCATCAGTGTTTTGGGATGCTAAAGGCATTTTGTTTATTAAATATCTTGAAAAGAGTAAAACAATAACTGGGGATTATTATTCTGATCTTTTAACCAGACTAGATGAAAAAATTCGTGAAAAAAGACCCAGTTTGCAGAAATAAAAAAATCACCTTTCATCAGGACAATGCACCTGCCCACAAAGGTGTTTTGGCAATGGGAAAATTAAATTATCTGCACTTTGAATTGTTGGAACATCTACCCTATTTCCCAGATTTGGTGGACTTTTATCTCTTCCCAAAACTAAAACTCTTCCTCGCTGGTCAATGCTTTTCTTTGAATCAAGAGGTGATAGCTGTATGGGGGTATTTTGCAGATGTTACTGAGAACCACTACAGGGACAGGATAATGGCGCTGGAGCATCACTGGAATAAATGTATTAGCCTTAACAAAGATTATGCTGAAAAATAAAACTAATTTTGAAATTATAAATTTGTTTTTTCATTGTTAGGCCGAGGACTTTTCAGACCACCCTCATATATGACATCACACTATTAGAGTTCAAAGGAACAATTCTAGAAAGCTGTGCAGATAAAATTTAAAATAATTACTAGTTAAAAAATTAAATAAATAAATAAAAACTAATGAACAATTAATAGTGATCATTTCCCAAAACTCAGGTATTGGCACACAGAATGATCAGCTCGGGTTTGGACAATTTCATAACATTTTATGTTTCAGAGAAATGATCCAATTCGAACTTGCTGGAATGAAGAAGTTTCTTCTGGTTCCAAAGAACCCTGTAACTAGTGTCAACAGAAGCATGGCCAGACTTGCCACATTCAAAAAATGTGATATAGTGATTGTTCTTCTATTCTAATAAAAGCCAAAAGGCCAGGCTGTCCAAAATATCAAAGATTGACATGAGCAGGGTATTTGATAGACACCTGGTAAGGAAAGTTGATAATGTATCCTTTGTAGAGGTAGGGAGGAAGACAGTTTCCAAGCTGGTTGGAGGAAAGCATATAGACTGAATTTAGAAGAATCCTTGCTATCGATTCCTTTACGATAAAGTATTGATATTCTTTTCACATTGTATTGCAGCCTGGTAAAAGGATGATAATTATTCATAATTTTTTAATAGTAGTTTTGTTGTATCCGATACATATCAGATTGCTTTTAATTTTATTCAGTTTATCTAACAAAAAGGAATCAGAAGAGCTGATTGTATGAGCTCTATCTACAAGACTCTTGATAATACCCATTTTCTGTGATGAATGATGGCGAGAGGATGAGTGAATGTACCTGGCAGTACATTCACTCATCAGAGGATGAGTTCATACATTCACTCCACTGGAAGTAAGGGTTGGCTTCCAAGAAACTTAAAATTCAACATGACCTGTGGGATTACAAATTATTAAGGTATCCAAAAGGGTTTGTTGATTATTGGATTCATGTTCAATAGTGAACTTGATATGAGAGTACAAGGAGTTTATTTTCTCTAGGAACTGTAGTAATTCTTACTCAGAGTGGGACCAGACTGCAAATATATCATCAGCAAAACATAACCATATATGACGCTAAGGAATTATAGTGTCAAAGAGTTCTCTTCCTAAATGTTCCATAAAATAATCAGCTAAGGCTGGTGATATAGGACTGTGCACTGTGTTCCTTTTATTTGTTTGAACAACTACAAAGTTGTTCATTACCACCGCTTTCCTTACCAAGTGTCTATCAAGCACCGTGCTCATGTCATCTTTGCTATTTTGGACAGACAGGCTGTTCTGCTTTGATTACAATTGAAGAACATCAACATTATAACACATATTCGGAATTAGACCGCCTGGCTTTGCTTCTCATGCTTTTAACATTAAGCACAAAGTTCTTTGGAACCAGACAAAACTACTTCATTCCAGCAAGTTAAAATATGATCATCTGTTCCTTGAAACGTGACAAAACTGTCCATACCAGAACTGATCAGATATCTAAGTTTTGGAAAGTGATCACAATTAATTGATCATAATTTTTTTTTAATTAGTACTTATTATACATTTATCTATGCAACTTTATAACTATACAGGTTAAGCAGACCTGTAGATGTACAGTTATGTGTATATAGCTTAATATCATCAAATTTTGACATCAGATTTATTTCCACTCTCCAGAGTAAGAGAAAATGCATCTATCATCATACTCAAATGAAGTGGATAAGAAAAGGTCTGTGTTTGGTCTCTTGAACAAACATGGCAAATTAGAGGGTTTCAAGGTTTCTGGATTATGTAAAAAAAAAAAAAAAAACTGCCAAAACTCAACCCCATCCACCATGGTTACAACCTTTCATGGGTGGGAGTTAGATTAAAAAATGAATGGTGGTAGTGGAGAGTAAAAGTGCAGAAAGGATTCTTCCCACCTCTTTCCTCATATAACCAGAAGATGTCAATGCATGGACAGCACATACAGTCACATGAAGACCTGACAACATGATCTGATTCTTGCAGGTTAATGGTATACATAACTAGTCAGAAGAAGTGAGAGAGCAAGTGAATCCTTCACAGAAAGAAGTCTGTGTTAGACAGAATCCTTTTTCTAAGAGTAGGATAATGGCCTACACATTTCTAGCTACACACAAGAGGGTTACAGAGTTACAACAGGAAGAGATTTTTAAATCACCTGGCTTTGCAACACACTGTCATTTCCTGGTTAAAGTTGAATTATGTAAATTTCATCAATGCTGGGATAATAGCTGCCTTGGTGGTACCACAAATGGATAAACATCTTGGGTGACTATATGGAAAAGTGATTTAAATTAAAGTAGACCAATATGTGTGTGTGTGTGTGTGTGTGTGAGAGAGAGAGAGAGAGAGAGAGAGAGAGAGATACATTAATGTCAAAATAAAGTCCTCCAGTTAAAGTGTTTGCTAGCTTATTTTTTGACACATCCCCATAATGTGGGGAGGTCTGGAAAGTTCTGATAAACACCTAGAACAAAAATGATATTAAACCAACTGATATAACCATAAGAAAGAACATACAAGGATATAAGAATATAATAACATAAGTTACCTTCATAACTCTGCCAATAGTATGTTCTTTCTTATGGTTATATCAGTTTCTTTAATATCATTTTTGTTCTAGGTGTTTATCAGAACTTTCCAGATCCCCTCGTAAATATGCCTGGATATGATCCAAGAAAATCAGAAAAAGTAGCACTTTATGCCTAGAATAGAAATGCATATAACTGAGAAAGATAAGCAACCAATACTTCACAGGTTTCATCACTCTCTTCACTAACTCTAAACAATCCAAATGCACTGAAGCCATAGCCTTATTATTGGACTTGCATATGAAATACAACTTAGAGGCCAATAAGTTTTTTTAATAATGCTGGAGTATTGTTCAATTAAAATAAATTTGGTAATCCATGCTGATCATTTGGGGCCGAGATCCTGGTCGGTTCTCTGTATTCCTTAAAGGCTATATGAAAGTTTCTTTCCATATAGATAATCAAACTGGAATCCTTAACTGACATTTTATTTTATTTTTTTGATATTTACTTACAATTTCTTAAAAGAATTTTTTTTTTAATGAAACACAAAGTTAATCAAAACTTTTTAAAGTGCTTGATTTTTTTAAAATTTTAAATGCTTTAATTCATTATTTTTGGTGGAATTGTAAAAAGATAAATAAATAAAGCAGAAAAAAAGCTGCTTTTAATTATTGAAACTTATCTAAATGCTTGTTATGATTTGCTTCTAAAATGGTATACTTCACTACAGATGGTAACCAAGGATGCTGTGAGAGGTATCCTTTGAATGCAACTATATTACAGCCAATCGAAAGTAGGAAAGATGTTAAAAAGGTAAAGGATTAATTTCTACATCACATATACTGCACACAATTTAAATGAATGAATGGAAATGACTTAAGAGAGACTGCTTTCTTTAGGAATGAAACAGTATTTTCTTTGACATTAAAAATTTGGGGAAATAAAATGAAATTCACAGGTGCTAGAATTAAATTGGTGAATTATCAAAGCAAAAACTAAAATAATAACTCTGCTGAGCAGACTTTATTTGGTCATTTTTAGGCAAACGTAAAGAGCAGAATTCTGATTTCTTGTGACAAACATAATGCATTAATACAATCTCACATACCATTAGGGCAAAAGCATTCAAAATAATATGGTTAGTGCAATAAGCCAACTTTAATTATGCCTCACAAATAGAATCGTTCATTAGCAAGACAAGATATCTAATGAGATATTCTGTCTTTCTAACCTAACTGCACTAGCTAAAAAATTAGTTAGTATAATTATGTTAAAAAACTATGGAAGATTCCAGTTATGGTAGTATAGATAATGAAGTATCAGCCAATGCACAAGAAAGACATTTATGGAATCTGTGAGCGATAGCTATGTTAGGAGTTATGTTTATGATGTTTAAACAGTACTCTAAAGATGTAGATATTTCAATAAATCATAAAAAGATTTTAAAATTGCATACTGTGTACATTTTAAATATGCATCAAAAATACATATTTGATGCTATTATCAAATTCAAAACTTATATATGAAAATATGCCACCTCTGCATTGATTCATTCCCAGTATCTTCCCAGGTTTAGTTGACATTGATATGTTATAAGGTAGAACATATAAGTAATTTGTATAACATTCAGAACTAGAAGGGGAATAAATTATACCTGACAAAAAATGTCAAAAACCAGTCACAGTAGTTTGTTTGTTAATTTTGGGCTTAATGGTACAAAGACAATTGTGGTCATATTTGATTCATCATTTGAATTTGATAATAGCATCAAATATCATGATAGTGAGATTTTACTCAAGTTATATAGTGACAGTTGATAAGAACTTTGGACCAGTGGCTGTTGTTCCATGTCTGACAATAATAATAATGATCATGTTATTTAAATCCATTACAGTCACTGTATATCATTTTTTCTATATCACTGAACTGAGTAATTTCAAATAATGATAATAAAAATGTAAAAAAAATGAGTGGTGCAGTATTTTCCAAGTAACAGTAACTGCATTTTCATCAAACTTTGAAATAAGGATGTAATATATTTGAAAATCTGACAGGGATGAAATTACAGTACTGATAACATCACAAAATTTGTATCTGACACAGGATTTTTTTAAATATAACTTTAACTCACCTGCCAAAAACCAGGGTGAACATTTTGATTGTGCCATCCATCTTGTCTTCTTTCTTCTCTTCTTTCAACATAAGGATACCTATCTGGTTTCCAGTAAGCTTTATCCTCTAACATTACATCTCCTGCACCTTCTGCCCTACCTCTATAATCTAATTCACCAGAAGATGGAACTTTCATGTACTGATGTACAATTGGCACAGGCCAACTATTTGTCATGACAGCTTGTTTTGTAGCTATTGCTTCCCAGTCACTAGCATATCCATCATGCTGACCATAGAGATGTCCCCACTGATCCCTTTCATTCACATAAAGTTCATGATCACTACGATAACCGCGATCACTATCTCCACTACCCTGCCTCAAAAGTCTCTGCCTCAACAGCCCATCTCGTTTAGTACCTGAGCAGTTCTTAATAAATTTTTCTTTATCCTCTACTATATCAGGATTACATTCTGAACGAGGAGATACATTAGGAATAAAACTACTACCATCTGGGGGGACAGATTTGGGAGAGCAAGCTGGAGAAATAGATGACTTCTCACTTGATGAACCATCTCCTCTTGAATCTAGGAATTTAAGGTAGAACATATAATTTGTATAACATTCAAAACTAGAAGGGGAATAAATTATACCTGACAAGAAATTCAATTCTAGTTTAATTCTTTACCCACTATAGGCACACAAACTTTTTTTCGTGGAATATCTTCATGACTAGTCTCCTTGCATACAGAGGTTGGAAAGAAAAAAAACTTTATGACTAACTCTGATACACATTATTTCAATATGGTGATACACCATTTTACTACTTATATAAAAATATGTGCCCTCTGCATTGATTCATCCCTAGTATCTTCCCAGGTTTAGTTGACATTGATGAGACAAAAAGAATGTCAAAAACCAGTCACAGTAGTTTGTTTGTTTTGGGTTTAATGGCACAAAGAACAATTGTGGTCATATATGGCCACAAATGTGCTGTTCTTTCTACAAGAATGTTCTCCCTTGATTTTGAAGATCCTTCCAAACTCTTATTGATGGAAAGGAGTAACATTTTCCATAGTGGATGTTCTTCAATTGAGTGTAGTATTAAAAAGGCTGGTATGTTTACTGCTGCTTCATGTTTCTTTATATTGTTTTCAGCTGATGTTTTAATGTTTTCTGGACATTGTTGAGAACACTGATAAACTTGAGGATGAAAAATTACTCATTATTAAAGGGAGTTTGGTTCAGCACCAGAGCTGCCCATCCACCAACTACTCCTCTGTGGCAAGCAATGCTTGTGGCCCACCACCATGAACACGGGATTGGAACACCATATGAGTACCAATACTACAAGCCTATCACTGGACCATGAGCAAGGACACTGACTGCAACATTACTGAGCCTTGCAGGCAAACCTGCTAACTTAGTGATCTGGACTAGGGCATTCAGCACTGCCTGTCTTGCCGAAGTAGAGGCTGATATAGTGTATGACTACCAGAACCCCCCCCCCCCCCGTTTTTCTGGATATCCATTGGTTGCATCTCATGGCAAACAAGGTGACAAGGCATTGGATCCCAGTGATGGTGGTCTGAAAGACAGGGTAGTAAAAAAGACTCAGAAGAAGAAGAATGAAAAACGTGACCCATCCCATTATACACAGCAACAGACACATTCAAAAGGGAGTACAACACTGTAAGATACTGAGGCAATTGATGTGAAGACAACAAGCACCAATATATAAATGAAGTCTAGATGTGAAGATACTTCATGTCAAACTTTCTTTACTTACACTTGGGTGAAGGATTAAACAAGAATATAATTTTTTGTAAAGCGTAAGTAACTTTGTATCCAAGTGAAAAGCTTTCTACAAAACAATTAATAGATAACATATATTGTTATTATTTATTAGACACCTCCAGGAAGTCCAAGACTCATCGAGGGAGGGCAGCTACTCTACAACTCTCTGTCTCCACCGCTCAACCTCATCCACTCATCATCCACCTACCACATCATCTACAACAGGCCTGCACAGCATGCAGCCCGCAATGCTATTTATTTTGGCCCCTCTGCCTGACTGAAATTTTTTAATCATATACGGGAGAATATGAAATTAGACGATTTTTTCCGAGTGTTGAATTAAATTTTTACTAAGACTCTGAATGTTTACATTCATGAGATTAACATCACAATCATGTTTCTTTCAACTCTACAATAAATTGCATTTGGAATTATTCCCACTGTCGTATTTAATAAAAAATTATTACAATCGCGTCAAGGTTTTGTAAGCGCTAGTGTCGCTGCGGGGAAATTCAAAGTTACATCTCTGTGATAACAACTTGATGTCTATGAACGAGAATGAATCATATTACACAAAGTTAGCCGTGCCCCTTGACTGGCTTTGGCAGTGTAGTGGTTGGATGTAGCTGGAGCAATACATTACATAACTGTTATCATAACCTGCATTATTGTGAGTTTTTCATCATTAGTTTTTTGTAATTAATATTGTCAGTCTCGACACAATGAGTTTAAGTAAAAAGTGTAAAATAGATTCGGAACATCGAGCATTTAATACTGAGTGGACAAACAAATATTTTTTTACATTGTTTAAGGACAAAATAGTGTGCATCGTTTGCCGAGAATCTATCGCTGTGCCGAAAGAGTACAATCTGAGATGTCATTTTGAATCGAAACATCATAACCTTGGCAAGTTGGATGCAAGTGAAAAGCAAATAAAAGCAGCAAAGTTATTGAACGTCCATAGCAGTGAGCAACAAGCCTTTAAAAAAGTGACATCTGCAAATGAAGTTGCCACAAAGATAGGCTTAAAAATATCACAAGAAATAGTTTGTGCTGGCAAATCATTTACTAAGGGAGAGTTGAAAAAAAAGTGGCCGATGATTGCCGTTTCCGAATTGTGTCCTGATAAGAAAAATAATTTTGAAAATATTAGTTTGTCCCATATGACTGTTCAGCAGGGGTGGCTGATATTGCTGAGGATCTTAAAGATAACCTGCAAAAATCGGCTAGTGAATTTGTCTATTATTTGCCTGCTATGGATGAAAGTACTGATGTGAAAGATACTGCACAGCTTTTAATATATGTAAGAGGCGTTAATAAGAATTTTGAGGTGAAAGAGGGGCTTGCTGGTTTGTGTTCAATGAAAGGAAGAACAACAGGAAAGGAAATCGCAGAAAATGTAAAGATGTGTGTAACCGAAAAACTATCCTTAAATTTCAAGAATTTAGTAGCAGTTTGCGCTGATGGTGCCCCATCTATGTGTGGAAAAAATGTTGGTGCTGTAACATTTATTGAACAGTATGCAGGTAAGCCATTGACAAAATTTCACTGCCTAATTCATCAGCAGGTGTTATGTTCAAAGGTTTTGCAGTTTGATCATGTGATTAAAGTAGTATTTGCTCTGGGCAACTATACTAAAGCTCGGGGTTTGAAACACAGAATGTTTCAGGTGTTTCTAGAAGAAAATGACGCCAAGTACGGGGATCTACCATACCACACTGATGCTTTGTCGCTCTAAAAAATGAACTAGTTGAATTTTTGGAATCTCAAGAAGATATGGAAAAATTCCCAGAAATAATGGATGAAGAATGGAATCAAGATTTATTTTTCTTGTGTGACATTTTGGGTCACTTGAATGACCTTAACTTACAGCTTCAAGGAAAAAATAAGTTTGTTTTTCAGTTAATGTCTCTTATAAAGCCATTCAAAATGAAATTAAGTGTGTCTGAAAATCAACTTGCTAAGGGGAATATATCACATTTCTTAACTTGTCGACAGAATATTCCATCAGAATATCATTCAATGGTAGGTGGAAAATATAAGAAGCACATCACTTCTAAGTGAGGAGTTTCAGAAAAGAATGCCATTGAGTAATGCAGACAAAGTCTGCATAAAAGTGACTGAGGATCCATTTTCTGTCAAAGCAGGAAATCTACCTGTCGAACTCCAGATGGACGTTATTGATCTCCAGTGTTCTGAAAACTATTGGGTCAATCACAGGGAGAGTACCTTACAAGAGTTTTATTCTATTCTGTATAAGGATAAATTTAAAGATTTGTTGGATACTGCCTACTGGATATTTTGTATGTTTAGGAGCACATATACTTGTGAACAAACATTTTCAGTCATGAACTTGAACAAAACCAAACAGCGTTCATCTTTAAGTGACATCAATTTAGAGGCCATATTAAGAACGGCTACTTCAAACATGACACCAAACTTTGATAAAATAGTGGCAACAAAGAAATACAATGTGTCGCATTGTGAGATTCTGACTGTCACAATGTGACATTCAGCCACTGATATTTCACTGAGAATAAGTGTGGTATTCTCAGTGAAATTATTAGTAAACTTCGTGTTTATGTTTAAGTGGTTTTTATTGAGAAATTTTGCAGCCATATCTGTTTGTAAATAATTTTAATTATAATTTTAGTTGTAACTCTCTAAAAAATTTAAATATGCATATTAATTAGTATTTACTGTAGTATTTATTAGTATTTACTAACAAATTTACTTAGTTGCAGTGGAACAGTCTAAGATTCAAGGTCCAAAGTGATCTGGCCCTTGGTCAGGTGGTCCAAGTTGGGTTTGGCCCTCAAAGACAATCAAGTTGTGCAGACCTGATCTACACCAATGTCATCCATTGTCCTCCACCACCACTAGTATTTTCACAGACAATCACAAACATCTATTCCCATGCCGGTATTCGAACCTGCAGCCTTTTGGTTGGAGAGCTCGGCCAACCAGGCCAGCAATATATATACAATGTATATATAATAAATTATGTATATATACATATACATTATTCATTAATTTCTGTTCATAAATACAATGAACACACCATGATTAATTTGGATCACAATACATGCAGATAATTCATTCAACAAAGTTTATATACAAATATATAAAACAAGTGCAACATCAAGCAGCATAGGCAGGAGTGATCTAATTCTGAAGAGATTTTAAGATGGTGATATTCTATAGCCAACAAGCATTAAACTATCAAAGTAGAGAAAATTAATGTAGGCAGGAGTCAAGGTGCAGCATCCATACCTCTCAGACAAGGCCAAATCTCTGTGTTACCAGGTGATAGAGGTTTCATTCCCTTGTGTAATACCACCTTATCATATGCTAAATATGCTAATTCCTTAGCAAAGACTGGTTTATTTCTTCCAGCATGTAACATGAGTGATATTTCCAGAGTTAAGTCAGACATCATTGAGTGTGATCCAACATTTTTACTTTTTGAGACTAAAGCATTCAAACAGTTATTCCACTGACAGGGTGTAGATGGCAAACTGGATTGAAACTAATGGTAAAGGAGACTTCTAGGTCAATACGAGGGGGGGGGGGAGCATCTGGAAAGTTGTGATAATACCTAGAACAAAAATGATATTTAAGAAACTGATATAATCACAAGAAAGAACGTACTGACAGCAGAGTTATGAATGTAACTTATGTTCTTATATCTTCATATGTTCTTTCTTGTGGTTATACCAGTTGCTTTAATATCATTTTTTGTTCTAGGTGTTATCAGAACTTTCCAACCCCTCCCCCACTTCTGTGTTGTACAGAAGTATGTACAATACTTCTGCCACTCTTTCTGTAAAGAATGCTCAGAGAGAGAGAGAGAGAGAGAGAGAGAGAGAGAGAGGGGGGGGGGGTAGCACATGAGGTGGCAAAGACAAGGCCACCATTTACAGAGGAGTTGGGTTAAATTCTCCATATGCTTGTGTGTGAGCGTGAATAGTTTAGTAGAGAATCCATTACGGTGTATCTTCCATGTCTCTCTCACTCTTTTCATTTCAAAGGTTTCATTTGTGCATATGTTTTTGCACCAATATAATACATGAGTTTTCAATTTAGAATCTTTTTTTATCCTATTATTACATAACACCTCCAGGGAGTTCAGAGACTCATTGAGGGAGGGCACCTACTCTACAAATCTCGACTTCACCGACCACAACTACCTTCATCATCTACATCAATGCCACCTACCGCCAACCACCACCACTAGTATTTTCACAGACGATCACAAACATCCATGCCCATGGTTGGATTCGAACCTGCAACCTTTGACTGGAGAGCAGATACGCTAACCACTTGGCCAACCAGGCCGGCTCTGGCTATAACTCTCTATCCCCCATTGCAAATTCATTTACAGTCTCTATTTTCTCTCCTAATGCCATCACACATTCTAACTTTGTAGAAATTTTTTTTTTCTGCAAAATTTTAATATTCCAAATAGATTTCCTGTTTTCAATGCAATGATCTAGTAAGTGGAAATGGTGAGGCATTTGCTATTACCAGTGATGTTACAGCAGCTATTCTCATGTCTACCAGATAGCATGCACACGCACACACACAGTGAATACTGTTTGCCCTGTAGGCATTTCAGAAGAGTTCAAAGTTGACAGACTAACACTGGGAAATTGTTGTGATTTCTATACCACATTTCCTTGGTTGTGTGTTATTATTTTCAGTTTTCTGATCCAATCATTTGCACAGAATGTATCAATGAAACCATTCTCTTATAGGTATGGAGACATTCCTTACCTGGATCTCCAAGAGAAGAATGGGCATATTGCAATTGGCTTTCAATGAAAACCTCTATTTTTTTTTTTTTTTTCCCCTGTTTATACCACAGCCGTCACATAATAGCTGCAAATAAGTCATCAACATATGCAAAACTGATTTTGAAAGGATTAAAAGTAGGAGACTAGTGTCATGCCCAAATGTGAGTTATGCTTTCTGGTCATTATCCACAGAAAAAAGCCAATCTCTAGCTTTTACTTTTTCTCCAATTCTTCCACAGATAATCATGTTAAACAATACCATCTTGGCAGACTATTAAGATGGCAACCTACTGAGAAGTCCCCAGTGCCTAACCCTATTAAATGCTATGGAAATGTTGAGTGCAACTGCATAGGTTTCTCTAAACCAATGTGTCTGAAGGTGAGTGAAGTAGGAAATGATATCTGCCATGGATCCTGACCAGTGGAACTGGTGGTCAAGGAATGGCTAACAGCACTAGATATCAAAGAAGCCAACCACTGATGATCATCTCCACTAATCCAGTTAACATCAGTGTAAGATCAACAGGTTGACAGCCCAATGGCAGACACACATTAAGGGGTGTTTTGCTTTTTTAGGGGCCAGTTTGATGACAGGATACCACTTCACCTTTTCCTGGAACTGGCTGCATATGGGACAACTTCCATGGTAAGGGCAGATGCCAGCTGAATATAATGCAGTTTAGAGATGATAAAGGACAGGTGTTAGTTTGGAAGCATAAGTACTCTCACATCCAGTTGTCATGCACACTGCGTGTAAGAAGGGATAGCATTATACATGTCCACAAGGAGATGTGCTTTGCATTATGGGAGATACTAAGACAAGGAATGATGAGAGCTTGGTCCACCTTTACCACGAGTTGCCTCAGTCCTGAAGATACTTCAGGCACAAACTTTATTTGCTTACACTTGGATAAAGGTTTAAACTAAATTTATTATAGTCTAATCAAGTGGGGAAAAACTTCCAACATCTTTCTTTAAATCCAGAGTAATTTAATAATAAGGTGAGACACCTTTTGGCAAGTCGTATAGGTAAATATGACTTCTCCATTGCTTCCACCTTGGTATTACCACCTCTGGGTCTGGCTCCCACTGACAAGACCTCAATAAAGGTCAAAACCAATCTGGGTAGTGGCCCTTTCCTTAATGCATAGCATTATACATGTCTGCAAGGAGATGTGCTTTGCATTATGGGAGATACTAAGACAAGGAGTGATGAGAACTTGGTCCATCTTTACCACGAGTTGCCTCAATCCTGAAGATACTTCAGGTGCAAACTTTGTTTGCTTACACTTGAATAAAGGATTAAACTAAATTTATTATAGTCTAACCAAGGAGGAAAAAACTTCCAACATGTAAGAAGGAGGGGATAGAAGAAACTGCAACCTCTGCTTTAGAGTGAAAATATAACAGCAGCTACTTCAGGCTCCCTGGTAAGCAATGTGGTATTTCACAGAGCAAAGAAGGCCACTTACCACCTAGTAGGTCTAGTTAGCATGTCCTCAAATTATAAAGGATCCTTTTATAGAGAGAATGCTCAGTAGTGTACCAGAGCCTTTTTGGTATGGATTACAACTTGAAAAAGTGGGATTAAGGCTGTATACCACACATTGCTATGTGTCAGCAGAGAACTGAAATGATATGGTTGTAAAAATTTTATTCATCATTGCTATAGTGAATGGCACAGTTAGTCAAACTTCACCATTTTGCTAGTTTTGAGTCAAATGAGAAGACAGCCTAGTATATAGCCTGTGTAAAAATTAAGGACAAGTGAGATGGCTGCCTAATTAGGACTTTAGTCTTTGTGTTGCACACACACTACAATTGCTCATACTAGTCCCGCTGTTGCACCCGATTGTGGTTGTGTCGCTACTATAACAAACTTCGTTTGTGTGCTCTGATGATGCTGGATAGAATACCAGTGAAATATTAGCAATTAAGTCAATAAATAGTTATTTTCTTATCAATTTGCATTCAGAGCTATACCGTTAAAATCCAATCAGCATCTATAATATCAGGTATAATGCCACATTTCTTCATAATTATTCATATAGATGATGAATAAAAGTGGAGATAGTGGGAAACCTTGTCTAATACATGATTTTACATCAAACCATATTACTGTACATCATTCAATTCTAATTGCTAACTTACTACTCAAATGTAGACTGTGTGTTTGATATAATGTCGTGTTTACATCATATAACTGAAATGTTTTAAACAACTTTTCTCCCAGCATCTTGCAATATGCCTTTTCCAGATCTGCAAATCTTAATGATGCCAAGAAATTATATTCTTGTTTAATCCTTTATTCAAGTGTATACAAACAAAGTTTGTGTGAAGTATCTTCACGACTAGGCTACTGGTATATAGAGGCTAATGAAGAGGTAGTGGTCCTTCCCAGAATGCAAAGCATTATACAAACCTGAAAGGATATGTGTTTTGTATTAATGGATATTAAGGCAATTAATGTGAAGTCATTCACCAGTAGCCTAGTCGTGAAGATACTTCATGTGCAAACTTTATTTGCTTACACTTGGATAAAAGATTAAACAAGAATATAATTTCTTGGCATCTTTATCTATTTTGATAAAGATGCCACATTACTTTAATGGATATTACCTGCTTTTCAAGAAGATAAGGGCAGTAGTTAGTGTTGAATACTATAGCTGCTCCTTCCTTTCTCTGATCATTATTGCCTGAATATAACAACTTGTATTTGTTAATTAGGAGAATCTTATCTCTTTTTGTTTTCTTTGTTTCAAGAACACCAAATATGAGAGAACATTATTAAAGAGTTATGAAAGAAGTGTTCTTTAATTCTTCTGCCATTTCCAGTTCATTTAGATTCATAAATCTTATAGTGACAGTGCATATCTTGAATTTTGCTGATGTTGAGATTGGAGTTTATTCCAGTAACTGATTTTTCACTGTTTACTCTGGCTGACAAAAACAGTGGTTGTCTTGGTTAACCAGGTGATTCCCTAGTATGCATGAAATTTCATTATGCTGTACAATCATTTGTTATGGAACAAACCAATGCAGACCATATTTTGGTCAGCGAAATCTCAAATTGACAGCCTATTTTTGATTATTCAGTATCGAAGCTGATACCTACTATTGGAGCATTTCATGAAAAAGTGAGGATTGGACATTAGGTAAAAAGCCATAGTTGGTTATCCACAGCACTTTCCAAGGTTACGTGAAAGTCTCTTCCTGGTTATCTAGCTTTATCCCTTGAGTATTACAATTCTGCTAATCAAAAATCATTTTGTCATATACTTCTGTGTGCGTCTAATGATTCTCAAAGTCTAACTACAATACCATCAACACTGGAATCCATCTGATACAGAAATAGTTAAAAAAAATTTATAATTTTTTGTAAAATGAGACCAGCACAGCTTCCATAATTATATAAATACATATATACCCTAGTAATGTTTACATAAATCTACTTACAAGACCTGCTACTATATAATTATGAAAATTTTTTCAAGGAATATAATGATCCCTTATTTCATCAGCCAAATTTAGTGATCGTCAACCTATGGGGGCATGAAATACTTAAGGGGTGTGTGTGTGAAGAAAGTGGAAATCAAAGGAAAAACTACTTTATTGAAACAAAAACAATATAAAAACAAAAACATAAAATACACTATGAAAATAAAATAATAAAATGTATAAAATCCACTGTATTGAATAAACTAGCTATGCTTACTGGAACATATCAATATTGCCAAATATACTGAACAACTAATTAAAACTAAACAATAACAATGAATCTAAAACTTAATGGCTTCCTGGGGACTGTGTTGCAGAGCAAAGCTTTTCATATGATGGCGATACATTGGAAATTGACACTCTTAGTTCTCTTTCTATATTTTAATGAGATCTATATTTTGTTTTTAAGGCAGCCACTGCAGAAAACCTAATTTCACAAAGATAAGATGTTGGAAATGGCAAAAGTGCACAAAAAGCTCTTGAATTAAGTGCAGAAAATTCATCAACACCAGCCCAAAATCCAAACAGTGATTCAGATGCAAATTGTCTTTTGATTTTGCCGTTTGACGTAATGTCTATAAATTGTTCCTCTTCTTCAATTGGGAAACCTTCAGGGTTAATTTGAAATGGGTTTCTAACCAACTCCTACATTGCCATTATGTTGTAGTCAGTTATAAAACAGTTTCTAAAATTCTTCGTCAACATTGTTAAATGATTTTCAATAGTTGCAAATAAAAACATTTCTAATTTTTGTTGCTTTACCTTTTTGTTTCATAACTCTGGTTTTTTACAAAAAAGCATTAACTTGGTCACTGATCTGTTATATGTGTCTTTCTTCCTTGGACTAAACTATGTTTAGTTTCTCGAATATGTCCACCAAGTAGCTCAATTTCATCAGAAATAAGTGGTCTCTAAATTTCTTCATGATTTTCCTCTTACAAGAAGATTGCTATTTTGTCTCTTAATTCGTTGTAAACATTTTCCCTGTGATAACCATCTTGTCTCACAGTAAAATAGTAACGCTGAATATTCTGCTCCAGGCCATGTCTTTGCAAAGTTCACAAAATAGTCTTAATTTTAAGGGTCTCATTTTTATTTAATTCATCACAGTTATAACTGTCATTAACACAATGTTTAGACCAAGACTCATTTCCTTTGCATCAAGAGCTTCTGTATGAATCATGCAATGTGTCGAAATACATCGTAAGGATTTTTCCCTTAAAGGGTTTGTAAACTTTTAAACTGAGCACCATCAGTGCAAATTCCAACACAATTTTTCCACTGTATGTTTGCCTTGCATATAAAATCGTCCAATATTTGAACAATTCAGGTGCTGTGGCTCTTTTTTCTATCGGTTTACAAAACAATAACTCTTGAACTGCTGATAATCCATCACAAAAATGAAGATAAGCAATTAAATGACAATTCTGCTGCTATCTGTTGCCTTGTCAAGCTGAATTGAGAATAATTGGTCACAAAGCTTTGACAAAAGTTGTTGCTGCATATCTTCACATAAGTCACCAATTCATTGATCAACAGTATCATTTGATAGAGGTATGCACTATAGTTGTTAAGTAAAACTTTCTCGAAGCAGTTTTCACAGCTGGAAGAATTAGGTCTCCTCCGATAGTGTGGGGCTTTTTGCACCTAGCTATTTTGCATGCAACTTTGTAAGAAGCTAGTTAAGCTTTTTCATTTACAGACAAAATTTTGCTAGATTTTTTTTTCATGCTAGATTTTTGCTTTCAAAACATTTCAAAGACCTCTCGAGGTTTGTTAACATATTCCTTATGAAGTGTTTCCAAATGTCTTTTAAGTTTATTCAGTTTCATGCTATCAGTCACCAAAATTTTCAAACAAATAACACACAGTAGTCTTTCTTCATCATTTACTTCAGTCTTTGTAAAACCAAAATCCAAATATTCTGCTGCATACTTTCTTGATTTTACTTTAGGAGTGATATTCTGTGAATCTGAATTTGTTGATGTCGATGCTCCACAGTTGTCAGATGCCCACTTACGTCCAATCAAAATTTATCCATTTTTCTACACCAGAAAAGATTGTTTTTATACCCTACACCACAGTTGTTGCCAAATAGCGTAAAATAACGCCAACCACCAACTTCTCACTGTCGGTCAATGTTGTAGTTTTACTGCGGGCTCGCCATTTCAAGCCGTATTCATACTCGCAGAAACATTTCCAGAACATTCGAGACTTCCCGTAATGAAATTGTGAATTTCCAAAAAGCAGATACGATTGAAAGGTCTGTGCAGTGATGCCAGATTTATGCAATTTTCCAAAGATTTGATGATGTATTTAAATTTGTATGAATATTTGATGATGAATAGTTTCCTTTCATCCATACAGATGGTAGGAGCAGCTATGCTACCATAGTAGGGAAGTGACTATGAGCAAGGTAGTTTCCCGTTGCCTTCCTTGCTGTACTATATCCTATGGCTGTATCTTGTGAGTTCACGAGTCCAATTTGCCTGTTTGTGGGATGAAAAACCCCAGGATAAACTGGGGGAAAAAACCTACTGTTCACGCCCAAGACCAGCTAACTTGGCTATGGATGAGGAAGATCTTTCAGCTCCTCACATCTCGAATCTAGGACACTCCTTCTCCAGGCATATGATTGCAAAGCAAACAGCTACTAGGCTAACTGAGGGGACATGAATATTTAAAAATTTTAATTAATTCCTAGGTTTTTTTTTGCTAACTTTTATGGGTTTTGTCAGTGTCTCAACACAAGAATTGCAAGGGGGGGGGGGGGACCACAAAATCTAATGTTAAAAAATGGGGCACACATGAAAGAAGGTTAAGAAACACTGGCCAAACTTTAATCATAATGATTGCATTTCTCCAAATAGTTTGGAAAATTGTTATCCTCAACTGTATTAAATAATTTTTTTTTATTCACATCCTAGTAGTGTTTTATCCTAACTCATACCTAAGTGTATGTTTAAATGGATTCTATTCTAATGCACATGTTTTACAGTTTTTTTTTTTTTTGGTTTCAAATTTCATTATTGCTGTTCTCACAAGATAAAATATTTGTCTAATATTAACAAATAATATTTTTGTTAGATTATTTGTTGCTTATATAAAAAGTTATTCTAAACCTTGTTTATTCTAAACTGTAGAATAAACAAGAGGAAAGAAACAGAGAACTATGAATGATGTCAAAGGTTAGGAAACTATGACTATCCTCCAAATAATACTTTAATTTGAACACAAATTACTATGGATTTGGTTTGTTAAAGAGGTGGGGCTGCTCACATACACAGGCCTTTAAAAAAAAAAAAAAAAAAAAAAAAAAAAAAAAAAAAAAAAAAAAATGAAACTCCATTTACCAAAGTGCTATTTTCTTGAAAAGATCTAAGAATAGCTGACATATTTTTCCAATTCCATTGTGATCTATACTATTTAATATCAATAATCTTGACATTGATTTTAATTTTAATTAAAAATGTAATTTTTTGACAAAATACCCATGAAAAACTGTAACAAAAGATTTTCTTGAAAAAAATCTAAGAATGGGAGACATCTTTTCTAATTCCATTGCTCCACAGTTGTCAGATGCCCACTTACGTCCAATCAAAATTTATCCATTTTTCTACACCAGAAAAGATTGTTTTTATACCCTATACCACAGTTGTTGCCAAATAGCGTAAAATAACGCCAACCACCAACTTCTCACTGTCGGTCAATGTTGTAGTTTTACTGCGGGCTTGTGGGCAAAGGATAATGACCGTCAATTTAATCTTCTTGTCATGACTAGAGGGGACCAAAAGCTAAAGAGCAGGACTTCTCTACATTAATAGAAAGGTCTCAAATAGAGAAAAAGTCAACTTCCCAGTCAAGGAGTTCCTGCAAGTCTACCTTAGTAGAGGCTACGAGAATAAGATTAACCTCAAAAGCCATAGCATTAAAGGAAGAAGTGCCTAGAGAGTAGCCTATATGGCTAGAAAGAGAGTGATGAAACTGATCTATACTGTTTAATATCAATAATTTTGACATCGATTTCAAATGTAAAATGTAAGTGTAAAATGTAATTTTTTTGAAAAAATATATCCATGGAAGGTAGCAGCTACCAGAGAGTAGCATATGGTGGAGTGGAATCTAGGAGAATGAAGGTCACCAGTGGAGTGCCTCAAGTCTTTGTACTAGGACCACTACTCTTTAATTTGTATATTAATGATATGGGAAATCATTTAAAGGGGGGAGGTTCAGCTGTTTGCTGATGATGCAAAACTGGGGAGGGCAATAGTTGAAAAAGGTGATGTAGATATCCTGCAGGATGATATCAATAAGTTGGAATTGTGGGCAAAGGATAATGACCGTCAATTTAATCTTGCAATGTGTGGTTCTGCACTTTGGGTTACAAGGATTACCTACTGTGTATCACATTAATAGTACTGGACTGCAAGGAATTGATGAGGCTAGGGAGTTGGGGAAAAGTTGGCAAAATGGCTCAACGGATTACTTCAATTTTGAAAATACTAATTAAAGATAGGGAGATTAGTATCTTTATAATGCTATGATTTGATGGCAACTTGACAAGCACAGATTTGGGTCACCTGAGTTTCTCAGAAATAATCTTTGGCTGCAAATCTTGTCTTATACATATCTATCTCACACCATATACTCTCAAAGCCTTTAGTGCCATTTCCACTGAGATTCTCTGCCCTGAGAGAGAGAGCACAATTCAACACATTTGCATTAATGTTTCTCTTGTAATAAAAACAAAATAGCAATTGGAGACTTTCTTATATTTTTGTCTTATAATCAGGGGCGATATTTAACTGTTTGCCTCAAGGCACGATTGTTTCTCTCCTGTTTGCTAGTGTCTGGTGACAGCCCTGGCTATACCATTCGATTTTTATCCCTGTTAGAACATCCTCCTCAGTTAACCAAGTTTCAGTGATACTAACAACCTTTGGAGAGACTGAGCCATTCAATGCCACAAACTTATTTCTTTTATCCCTAATGCTGCTAGTATTTATATACAGACAAACCAGTGTAATGCCATTATTACTCCCCTCATACTCCACCTGGCTCTGTAATATAGGGTACACCTCCCTTATTTCTCAGGTCACTATCTACACAAGGCCATCCCTGCAACATCCTACCTGTGCAATTCTAGTTTCCCTGTAACAGCACACTCACTTATCAAGAAAACAATGTCTCTGCCCTTCTGCATTCAACCATTATACTTGCATTTAATTAGCAACAATTAAATTATTATTATTAAGAGAGACCTAAAGGGAGTCAAGGGACTCATCGAGGGAGGCCACATACTACACACACACCAACTGTCATACTTATTCTTTAAATTATTCAGACTGCTTGCACACACAACATCCAATGGCAATCCATTCCAATCATGTACCACTCAATCGAGAGAAAAATCTAGATCCCACCCCCTTCTTCGAAGCATTCATTCTCAGCTTCTGTGGATGTCCTCTCATCCTTTCCTCACCCTCCATAAAATGAAAAATTCCATTAATTGAAATCCTCTATCACCTTTCAGAAGTTTGTAAGTCTCAATCATAACACCTCTCTTTCTCCTGTTTGCTAGTGTCTGCAGTCTACAAATTCTCAATCTGTCTCGGTAAACAGTATTTCACAATCCTGATATCATTTTTAATACTCCTTTGCACTCTCTTGAGTGTATTAGAATCACCAAGGAAACAAGGAGACCAGGCGTGTGCATGATAGTCCAAGTGAGGTCTTATCAAGGACTTGTAAAGAGGCAAAATAACTTACTTCCTTATCTTTACATGTCAAGATTCGTTACAACATTGCAATTATCCTTCGAGTTGTATTTGAAATCTTTACTATATGAATCTTGAAATTCACCTTACTATCTAATAAAACTCCAAGATGCCAATCTATTCAGATTCTGATATAATATGGCATTAGATATCTAATCTAACCAAAGTGCATGACTTTACATTTATTAACATTGAACTAACAGCCATTTATCCATGCTCACAATTCCAGCTTATTCAAATCATTCTGCAAGTGCTGCATATCAGCCAAATTCCTGATTACCCTGCCCATCTTTGCATCATCAGAAAATAGATGAATGTCGCCTGTCAAATCCTTCCCAATGTTATTAATGTACAGATTAAATAACAGTGGACCAAGGTCCTTGTGGTACACCACTGGTTATTTTTATTTTATTTTGTTTTTTATTTATTATTGTTATTTTCTTTATTAATCTTTGTACTGGTTATGGGCAGTACTACCCTTACATCATGTCCAGACTTGATATAGGCCTAAGCCTTTATAAGTGTTTTACTCTATGCTTGTTCTAGTTATCATTGTAGTCATTCTCTGGTGGCAATGCCATACCACCAGTGTGCCCTGTAGGGCCCTCAAGGAAAGAACTTTTATATCCTTCTGCATCAGCCCAAGCTGTTTTAAGTCCTTATAGCTATTTGCGCTCCATACGCCATGTAAAGAGATGGTGGCACTGGTAAACCTCAGAGTTGCCTCATGCTCCTCCTGTATCTTACTAACTAGATCTTGGTTATTCTCATAATACTTTACCTTATTATTATGGCTATAGGCTAGTGGGAGCTCTGTTCCCACCACCTGGGCATCAACTATGCAAGCGTCATCATCTCTTTTAATCGCTAAGCCTGGCTTACGCAAACCCGTGGAGGTCCTATAATGTGGTTCCACCGCAGTCTCCCAACCTTTGTTCTTAAGCGGTTGTTCAGAACGGAGACCATGGCATCATGCTTCCGCACATGGACCCCACGGGTGCATAAGCAACACTGGGTCATATGAAACAATGTCTCACTGTAGTGGCAGCCAGCCCTGCAGTTTGAGTCGTCACTACTCATTGAGCTGTGTGGGCTTGAGTGGGCAGGGCATTAATCCTCATCCTAATAAGGTCAATATACTTGAACCCAGGGAGGAGTCTGGTGTTATTCCTTGCCCAATCATGCCGGGGAGGCACCAGATATGACTCTTTTAAAGGAGCACCATTTACAGAAGAGTGCAGCAGATGCCCATCTCTTGTGTTCTGTGGGTGCTGACTCAATTAAGGTACCTTGATAATGGGACCAGCCTTTAGCTCACCTAAAGTCTTCTTGTATTAATGGGCTATAGAAAGCCTCTCTGCAGATAGGGAAAGAGTTTTAACTTCGCAATTCTGGACATCTGCAGGCATGGGATCAGCCATCTAAGTGATGGAACCCTGAGCTCGCCATCCTTCACCCTTGCGTGGAAATATGCAGTAGGGGTGTCAGGCAGCAGACAGAGCCATGATCTCATGGCTGAACGGATAGCCCTGTCCATTCAGGACGGTACTGAGATATATGTCCTACCAAGCACCAAATTGGGTAAAAGTGAGGTAGGAGATAGTGGGAAAGGAGAAACAGTCTTTGCTGGGGGCTTGAGAGGAGCTTTCCTCAAAGAAGCGATCCCAGCTTTTAGGATAGAAGGGACCTTCCCTTTGGGGTGAACATGATACCGAGGTATCTCATCTCTTCCAGGATGGTCAAAGCATGCAACAGCCTCCCTTGCAGGGAAAACCCTATAATCTTGACCTTAATCTTCTTGTCATGACTAGAGGGGACCAAAAGCTAAAGAGCAGGACTTCTCTACATTAATAGAAAGGTCTCAAATAGAGAAAAAGTCAACTTCCCAGTCAAGGAGTTCCTGCAAGTCTACCTTAGTAGAGGCTACGAGAATAAGATTAACCTCAAAAGCCATAGCATTAAAGGAAGAAGTGCCTAGAGAGTAGCCTATATGGCTAGAAAGAGAGTGATGAAACTGATCTATGATGCAGTTAAAGAAAAGGGGAGATAGAGAGCACTCTGGCAAACAGCCAGCACAGCGGAAATAGAAGTTGCATGGAACCCTGTAGTGATAGTGATGGAGCTACCAAAGTATAGCTCCATAACATAGGAAAGAAAGGGAGATGCTATCAAAGGCCTTTTGGAGGTCCAGTGATGCCATATATAGAGGCTTAAGGCAGGTTCGGGAATCAGAGAAGAGAAGAAAGAAGATATATATATATTCTCGGCACAGCCATCCGCAGGGACAAAAGCTCTCTGTCTATAACCATGCTGTATATGTTGCTGATATCATTTAACTAAGATTTTATGATAGAGTCTAAGTATCACAGGGGAGATGGTAATAGGTCTAAAGTTTGATGCATGGCTTGAAGTTTCTTTTTTTTTTTGGAATGAAGATAGTTCTTGAAGCACATAGGTATGGTGGTATTGCTTTACTGGAAAGTCCAATAAGTCTTGAGGAATCTTCAAAGACACCTTCCGAAGCCGAGCCGCAGGAAAGTCATCAGGTCCAGAGGCGGAGAAGTTGGATGGAAGAGCTGCTTTTTTTGTAGACTCACATCCCCCATATACCACTTTTTGATATCTGATATGTCATTCACCCATCTGATATGTCATCCATGCTTATATTTTATAATGCAATGCCATATTCTCCAATTTATGCAGCAGTCTCCCATGTTGTATTCTGTCAAAAGCCTTAGCAAAATCCAAAAGTATCATGATGTATCCATTCCTCTTGTCTAGCTCAATGGTAACATTATTACAGAATGTGAACATGTTGCTAAAACAAGACCTTCCCTTACTAAACCCATGATGTTCATTGCAAAAGTAGAGATTCTGTGTCAACTCACTTCTGAATGCAAGCCCTAACCAATTTTTGGTTAAGGCTTGCATTCAGATTGGTCGATAGTTGGGTACATCAGTCTTTGCAACACCCTTGTGCAATGGGATTACCATATATTCTTTCCTGTTTCTGAAGCTCCAATTATATAGCCCAGTAAAAGGAATAGCCAGTTCAGCTGGATACTAACTTCAGCATTCATGCTGATATCCAAATCAGTTTCTATCTTTCTTTTTTTTTTTTTTTTTTCAATATATAGTGAAACCTGTAGGGTATCTCTAACTATAGAATAACATGTATACCACAGTAAATAACTTTTTTTAATTACTATGTCAATATTTCATCTTATGAATCATAAGACATCATCAGTAAGACTAACGAACAACAACAGGAATTGAATTCAAAAAACAAAAACTAGTAGTGTGAATGCTTAAACTGGAATCCTTCTAAGTATACAGTCGCATGCTCATGGATTAAGAAAACTATTGGGCTGAATTAAAATTAATTAAATTAAATTAAAATATAGCAGATAAATTATTGAATACAAGTGAGGATAACAATTTCCCAAACTTTTGGAATAGTGAGACAGTCATTTCAATTAAGATTACGTCTATGAAGTAAGGCTTCAGCACTTTTTTTATATAACTGTTCAATTTTATATCTGGATCTTTCGTTAGTGTTTTGCCAATCGATCCTGTGGTTAGCATTTTCGATTCTATGTTGAGCAGAGCCAGATTTATGGGGGTTTGATAAGGCGGATGTGGTCTTGATGTTCAGATATATGTTTATTTATAGATCTTCCTGTTTGTCCATCATAAGGCAAGTTACACACACACTCGGTACTTGGTATATGCCAAGTAGCATGATATTACTGGGTCCCGTGATATGATATAGACCACATGATATTATGGTCCCGTGCATCATTGGTGAGAGTTTGTTTTTTGAAGAAGATAGCAAGCTGTGAATTTGGTTGAACGCTTTGCAGGTAGCAATGAGATGATATTTTTTCATAATTTTTGCCACACGTTCAGTGATGCCTTTAATATATGGAATGGGAGTCCTGTGGGCTTCGTTTCTGGGTTGTTTTGGATTATATCCATTTAGTAAGGCTGTTTCTTTGATAATTTCTAATTCTTGTTTTAGGGATTCATCAATCGCTTTTGGTGAATCCTTATTCGGTTTGTGCAACAGCTCTAATACCCCCTCATCATACACCTGAGTTTCTTCAACCAATGAAGAAGTAGCAGTGAGCTCAATGTTACATCACCAGGTTGATAACAATCTCCCACCATTTTATGGAAAACCTCTTTAACTTTAATCTTATAACAACCCTTTACCAACTTGTATGGACTCTCTCTCTCTCTCTCTCTATCACTCCTCTTCCCTCCTATCCACTAAATTCTGCAAATTGCATTATCTCAACTTTTCTTCATATTCAACATTCCAGCTATCAGAAACTATTTTGGTCAATACTATTTACCAAGAGTAAATTCTATATCCCATCTTTGTTTTCCAAATTGTTAAACCTTACATTTCACAACAATGAGCTGGTATCCCCACTCCCATGCCCATTCACATCTTCTTGTAAGGCCACAACATCTGCTCAACTCATAGTTTGTCCCAACTTTGTATCATCTGGAATCAGCTGAATATCCCCATCCAAATGTTCCCCAATATCATTAATGGTGTGCCTCTCGGGAAAGAAGCAATATCCAAGAAGAGGAATGTGGTGACACACCACACTTTTCTCTTTTGGGATACTGCTCAGCCCCCATACACAAATTGCTGATACCTATTAGACAGCCATTCTCCAATCCAATGCACTAGTCTAATATCCAACCCCATCTGTTTGAGTTTGACTATATATTTTCAATGTTTCTGCCTATTTTCATTGTCTTCATCTGGTTATTGCTGACCTTCATACCATATCTATTACAACACTTATTCAATATATTCAGGGAATCTTGAAGTGGATTTATTTAGAGGTATAACATCGCCCGCATAAAGCAAAGAGCTGATATTAATGTCTCCAATTTTGATATCACATTTAATATCACTTTCCTTCATAATGTGATCCATATATACAATGAATAATGGAGGAGATAATGTGCATCCTTGTCTGACAGCAGATTGAACATTAAACCATCTTCCTGTACTTCCTTCCATTCTAACTGCTGACTTGCAACTCAAATAGCGACTAAGTATTGCTTGATATAATGCCCCATTAACACCATATAACTGTGGTGTTTGGAATAGCTTCTCTCTTGGCACCTTGTCATATGCCTTTTCCAGATCTAAAAAACTTAAATGCAGATCTTTGTTATATTCCCATGATTTCTCAACTATCTGTCATAAAGTGAAAATCTGATCCAGACAGCCTCTATTTGGCCCGAATTCAGCTTGTTCTTCATCAAGCCTCTCTTCCACAACCCTTCTCAACTGTTTCTCAATTCTCAAATTCAGTTTTATTTCCCTTTTTATATATGCGTACTATGAGAACTCTACTCCAATCATCTGGAATTCGTCCCTCTGTCCAGGTCTTATGAACTATGCAGTGCACCCACTGTAAGACTTTTTATACCTCCATGCTTCAGCATTTCTGGTCAAATATCATCTACTCCTGCTGCCTTTCAACATTTCAGGACTTTGATGGCTTTTTCTACTTCAATTGTGGATATGTATTCCTGACTGCAACCCTGTTGAGTGTTTTTTACCACTGTGCTGTCATCACTGATTGTTTCATTTAGCAATTTTTTGAAGTAAATTTCCCTCCACTTTTCATATCGTCTGCACGGGTAGCCTAGTGGCTTTGCACTTCGCAACTATATGCCCGGGGAAGGAGTGTCCTAGGTTCGATTCCCGTCAGTGACGTGAGGAGCTTAAGGATCTTCCTCAGCCATAGTCAAGTTAGCCGGTCTTGGGCATGGACAGCAGGGTTTTTTTCCACCAGTTTATCTGGGGTTTTTCATCCCGCAAGCAGGCAAACCGGCCCCGTGAACACACAGGGATACAGTCAGGAATACTTAGAGGCATAGGGCTGACCATCCTATCCTCGTATTTCGGTTACGAAATCCAAGAATGCTTGGAAGGTTGTGGGCCTTAAAGCCATTGGGATAGGATAGGACTTTTCATATCACCTTTATCATCTCTAATTCCTTTTACAGCACTCCTTCCTCCATTTCTGAGCTTTCTCAACAGCCTCCAGAATATCTTGCCACCTTCTGGACATTTCTTTTCTATGTTCTTACCAAAGTCTTCCCATGACTTTTGTTTAGCTAGTTTTACACAGTGCTGTTTAGTTTTCTTACATTTGTCTCTGTATTCTCCAAGAGCACAAGCTGACTTATTTGCCAGGAACTTTTGATATGCTTTCTTTTCCTTCACTGCCTCTTTAATTTCCTGTGTCCACCATGGAGTTCTGAACAGTTCACATCTGACTGCTGCTCAACTTTTATTCACTTTAAAACTTTCTTAAATGTTCTTCTTTTCAATGTGAAATTCAATTTTATCCTGCTCAAGACTAAATGGCAATCACTTCCGATTTCAAATCCTCTGTACACTCTGATGTCCTGCATCACGGAGAAAACATCACTATCGACTACAACATAGTCGATGAAACTTTTCTTATTCCTTGCCTTTTCTCTCCATGCGAATTTGTGCACATTTTTATGTTGGAACATGGTGTTAGTAATAACCAGTCCATGCCTGAGCAGAAATCCAGCAAGTATTTGCCATTATTATTAGCTTTGCTCTTTTCTCTGAATTTTCCCAAAACATTTTTGTATGTCTGACAATCATTTCCTATTCTGCTATTTAGATCCTCAACAAGGACCAACTTTTCATTTTGTCAGTTGCTTTCTTTAAAGCCTAAAAAATTAATCCACTTCTATCTTAGTAGAACCTTCTGTGGGATCATAGCCACAAATTTTGCAATGTTTAAAATTTAAAGGGTATTCTTATTACTTGAGCATAACTTAACTTTTATTATTTGCTATAACATTTATTCTTTATTTGAAGTATGCTCCCAAATTTCGCTTTAATATTCATTAGTTAAGATTTCTGTCTCTCTCTTAAAAAAAAAAATGAACTTTGCCTGTCTGCGTTTCATTCATTTCTTCTCAAAAACTCAATATGTTTGCAACTTCTCTTTTGACATTCTTACCTAATCATATTGTTCAACAGTTGATGATTAAGGGATTCCTCCATATAGTCCAAGCTTACCTCCTCAACATTCAATATTGCCAAAAAAGCTATGCGAACTATAAAAGTTGAGAAAATGTCTTAATTTATATTTAAAATTTGTGTTATATCATTATTTTAATGAATTAAAACAGAAATATGATTTAGTTTATAACTTGAAATATATTAAAAGATTTAAACTCTGTTATTTCTCTTGTGTAACAGTACCTTCATCAAAGCTAGTATGTAATGCACTAACTATGATGAAACTAGTATTTAAAAATTTAAAGTTTTCACTAAGACCATGTGACTATCCATTTAAATTCATCATCATCATCATCATCAAATTCCTGCCATGTACTCTCAAGGGGTGTACAGGATATGATACTACTACATGAAAAAAATTACATCATTACTAACTTCCTATCTACAATTTTCCTCCAAATCGGTCTGTTACTTGTCAAGACTCCAACATTATCAGATCTTATATTTCTGTCTAAGGCACTTTGTACCATATCAATCCACCTAAATCTTGGTCTTCCTCTGGGTCGTTTTGCTGCCAACCTGGCAGAGAACACTTGTTTTGCTAATCTTTCTTTGCCCATTCTGTTTAAGGGACCATACCACCTGAGATTAGCTCCGCTAAGGCATTCCTGGATGTCGACAATGTCAAGTTCTTTCCTAATATCCTCGTTTTTAATATGATATTGCCATTGATGCCTACTGTTCACGCCTATAATCTTTCTCAGGACTCTCATATCTGCGGTCTCTAGTCTTTGGTCAAGTGTTTTACTTCAGACCCAGCTCTCAGATCCATAAGTTAAAACTGGTTTGAACACTGTCTTGTATACAGCTAATTTAGTGTTCCAACTAATTTCTCTCTTATTCCATATGAATTTATTCAATTGACTTCCTACCATACCAGTTTTGCTGATTCTGTTGTCTATTTCTATATTTAATTTACCATCTTCAGTAAAAAATCGTGCCTAAGTAGCTGAAATGTTTCACTTGTTCCACAGGTTCTCCATTCACAACACGGTTTACATTTTCAATGATTCTGCCTATTTTCATTGTCTTTGTCTTTTTATTGCTGACCTTCATACCATATCTATTACAACAGCTATTCAATTTAGTCAGAGAATCTTGCAGACTTGTAGCGGATTTATTTAGAAGTATAACATCATCCGCATAAAGCACAGAGCTGACATTAACATCTCCAATTTTGATATCATGTTGAATACCACTTTCCTTAATAATGTGATCCATATAGATAATGAATAACAGAGGGGATTATGTACATCCTCGTCTCACACCCAGATTTAACATTAAACCATCTTCCTGTACTTCCTTCAATTCTAATTGCTGACTCACAACTCAAATAAAGACTAAGTATTGCTTGATATAATGCCCCATTGACACCATATAACTGTAGCATATTTAATAGCTTCTATCTTGGCACCTTGTTATAAGCCTTTTCCAAATCGACAAAACTTAAATACAGATCTCTGTTATATTCCCATGCTTTCTCGACTATTTGTCGTAAAGTGAAGATCTGATCCTGACAGCCTCTATTTGTCCTGAATCCAGCTTGTTCTTCACCAAGCTTTCCTTCCACAATTCTTCCCAACCGTTTCTCAAGTATACTTGCATAGATTTTGCCAGGAACACTCAGTAGGGAAGTACCTCTGTAATTCTCACATTCAGTTTTATTTTCCTTTTTATATATGGGTACTATGAGAACTCTACTCCAATCATCAGGAATTTGCCCTTCTGTCCAGGCTTTCTGAACTATGCAGTGCAGCCGCTGTAACACTTTTATACCACCATACTTCAGCATTTCTGGTCGAATATCATCTACTCCTGCTGCCTTTCCACATTTCAAGCCTTTGATGGCTTTTTCTACTTCAAGTATGGATATGTATTCCTGCCTGCATGCCTGGCCAGTGTTATTTACCAGTGTGCTGTCATCACTGCTTGTTTCATTTAGCAGTTTTTCAAAATAATTACTCCATATCTCAAGGATATCTTTTTCTCCCATTTTCATGTCACCTTTATCATCTCTAACTCTTTTTACAGCACTCTTTCCTCCATTCCTAAGCTTCTTCAACAACCTCCAGAATATTTTGCCACCGTCTTGATATTTATTTTCTATATTCTTGCCAAAGTCCACCTATGACTTTTGTTTAGCTAGTTTTACACAGTGTTTAGCATTCTTGCATTTGTCTCTGTATTCTCTAAGAGCACAAGCTGACTTATTTGACAGGAACTTTTGATATGCTTTCTTCTTTTCCTTCACTGACTCTTTAACTTCCTGTGTCCACCAGGGAGTTCTGATTTTTTTATCCTTGCAGACAACCACACCACATGCCTCTCTGGCTGAATCAATCAATGTTTTCTTCAGAGTTTGCCACTGAATCTCCAAGGTTTGATTCCTGTTCTCAAACTCTTTCATTTTTTCTTCAATAATATTTGTGTATTTTAGTCTACAGTTCACATCTGAGAGCTGCTCAACTTTTCTTGGCTTTAAAACTTTCTTACATGTTATTCTTTTCAATATGAAATTCAATTTTACCCTGCTCAAGACTAAATAGTGATCACTTCCAATTTCAAATCCTCTGTACACTCTGTTGTCCTCCACCAGGGAGAAAACATCACTATCAACAATAACATAGTCAATGAGACTTTTCTTATTCCTTGCCTCTTCTCTCCATGTGAATTTGTGCACATTTTTATGTTGGAACATGGTTAGTAATAACCAGTCCATGTCCTGAGCAGAAATCCAACAGATATTTGCCATTATTATTAGCTTTGCTCTTTTCTCCAAATTTTCACAAAATATTTTTGTATGTCTTACAATCATTTCCTACTCTGCTATTTAGATCCCCAACAAGGACCAAGTTTTCATTTTTCATCGTGTCAGTTGCTTTTTCTAAAGCCTCAAAAAATTCCTCCGCTTCTACCTTAGTAGAACCTTCTGTGGGACCATAGGCACAAATAAGTCTCATTGTCCAGTTCCTCATTCTCATATTTGTCCACATTACTCTACTTGAGACTGACTGCCATTCAAGAAGATTAGCCTCGTATTTTGTCTTGAATACTATGTCTACTCCTTCTTTTCCTTGATTGTCATTGCCTGAATATAACATTTTGTATTTATTGCTCAGAAAGATCTCACCAGTTTTTGTCTTTTCTGTTTCAGTCACCCCTATTATGTCGATCTGGTACTTATCTAATTCCTCAGCTAGCTCCATTTCTTTGCCATTTAGGCTTCTTATGTTGATAGTACCGATCTTTAACTCTGGTAATGTTGAGTTGGGGTTTGTTTTCCGATTTGTTCCAGTAGCTGACTTTTCGCTGTTCGCCTTGGTTCCCTGGTGAAAACAACGGGGGGCCTTGTTTAACCAGGCGACGCCCCAGCCGGCATGAAATTTTGTCATGTCGTACCATAATTTTTTATTTTTGTTTAACTAATAAGAATACAATTTGTCGGCTAAATCCCAAATTGCCAGCCCATCCTCGTTCGTTCAGTATCCAAGTAATTACTCAACAGAGTGCACCACGAAAAGGTGAGGATTGGACATTAGGTCAGAAGCTCTGGTCGGTTCTCCGCATTCCTTTAAAGGCTATGTGGAGGTCTCCTCTCAGTTATACAGCTCTGACCCTTATTCATTAAAATAATATTATGGCATGGGCAAACTTAAGATATAAATGTATACACTTTTCTCTCTGGAAAGAGAAAAAGATAATTCCTTAACTTTTCGAGACAGTCTTATGCATTGCTCTTTCTGATGGAACATTAAGTTTATATATTTACAGATCACTTCTCCCAGAAGTCATATCCTTATTTTCTGGACAGTGTGGACTTCGATTTCTAACAGTCACCTAGCTAGACATTTAGTGCCATTAAAATCTTTGCCCATCAAAAACTATGTCATCTGCTCAAATTAAGATTTGTTAGTGTACAAATGTAACTGCATATGTACTGACCTTTACTTAAATGGTTATGATGTATCTATTACTCAGTATATATACTGTAAATAGGTGGGAAATTAATCACTTGTCTTATCCTTCAATTATTAGAATAGCAATTTGTCATTCTTATAACTGAAGGGTCGGAACAAGTGAAATACTATTACATGGTGCTCTACCATAAGTCAGTTGATGTATATGAGTCAGTTAATTGAAAAATCGTTGTTCTGAAGGTAGGAAAAACAGCATATACTTTGTCATCTTCACTACCCACCAAAGTCATGATAGGGCAGTTATTCCAATCCACAAAAAAGTCCTTATAAAAGGGTTCTCTTGCCCCCCTAGCTGAGATCCAAAATCCTGTCCTTTCAATCAAAGAACTTGCTAACTAATCATTGATAACAAAACCAAGGAGATTTAATCATTTAATAAGTAGGGAGGCAGTCACATATTGGATGAAAATATTCATCTCACACCTAAAAAACAATCACAAACATCAATACCCACAATTAGATTTGTACCTGTAGGCTCTGATTTCGTGAATGGATACTAACTCACCCTTTATCAATCTTTTTACCCTGGAGGAACCATTTTCAGGTCTCAGGAAACCCCTGCATAAAACAAACCCATTATATCTTTATGTTTATATATTAAATTAAAAAAATCAAAATCAGCAAATGTCTTTTATTCCCTTAAAGGGAGTAAGCAAGGTCGATTTAGCTCTATCTAACTTTTGTAGACCTAGTGGGCAGTTCAATCTACACGAGTAGACAATCAGAGATAGCTAGCCCATGACTATCACTAATTATAAGTGGGAACCAATGAAAAGACTGGCAAACGAGTGCTGTCATCTTATGGTCCCTAACAGGACATGTTACTGTCTGAAATAGTGTGGGTTCTATGGTTGATTTTCTTGAGTTTCTGGGAGAAAAAAACCCACTTGCCCATGCCAGAGATTAACTAACTCAAAAACCGGTGTTGAAGAAAGGCTTAGGAAAGTTCCTCTAGTCAACAATTAGACTTGAACTTAAGACTATCTTCGGGCAGCATAGCACAAAGGATTCAAACACCATTTCCACTGAGCTACACCTCCCGTGGAATCCCTCCCTAGCAACATATTTTGGAATGCAGGTCAAGAAATCATACACTAACCACATGGCCAATATCAGGCTGACATCAAATAAGGTTCCATTTACACTATACTTATTTAGTATTTTGAACAGTTTTTGTCTTGGTATCTTATATGCTTTGTCAAGGTAATAAAGATTAAATAGCAATCCCTATTATCCTCCCCTAATTTCTTGATTATTTGTTCTAGGGAATGCTTGCATGTATCTTTGTAGAACACTCAAATAAGAAAATTTCTCTATAATTCTGAGATTATTTTTATTTCACTTTTTTTTTTTTAATCGATTCTACAATGAAAGATCTACTCCAATCAACTGGAGATTTGATCTTGTAACCAAGTCTTCATTGATTATACAGTGTTAAAACTTTTATAACTACCAAAGTCATGATAGGGCAGTTATTCCAATCCATGAAAAAGTCCTTATATTTGCTTGCCCTAGCTGAGATCCAAAATTGATACCAAATGACCAAGGAGATTTAATCATTTGTTACTGCACTTAATAAATTCATATTGCTTAGACTTAAAGAATATCCTCACCTTTCATGTTACTTTTATCACCTCCAATTCCTTTTATAGCACTTTTCTCTATTTCAAAATTTTTCAACAGTTCCAGATATTGTTTAACCTTTATATCAATGACATAGCCAGTGGATTGCAGGGGGATATTCAGTTGTTTGCGGATGATGCGAAGCTGGGAAGGATTATTAGTAATAGTGCAGATGTGGTAGCCCTGCAAGAGGATTTAAATAAGTTAGATAGATTGGCAAATGAATGGGGGTGTCAGTTTAATGCAGCAAAATGTAAGGTCTTGAGGTTTGGGAAACATTGATGGGATGCTGCATACTCTATGGGAGGAGTTATACTGGAGGAAGTAGGGGAGACAGAGATCTGGGGTTGATGATTGATAGAAACCGGAAGTTTAGGGGACATATTGCAAAGGTGGTGAAGGTAACACAGAGGATTGCTGCTATTATGAGAAGGACACTGACCTGCAGAGATAAGAGGGTTATCATTCTGTTGTATAAGTCTCTGATCAGACCACACTTGGACTATTGTTCTCAGATTTGGTCCCCAGGATTTGAATGCGATAAATTAACTGTGGAAAGGATACAAAGACGGATGACAAAGATGGTTTCAGGACTGTACAAGGATAGTTATGAGGATCGGCTGAGAGAACGTGGACTGCAGAGTTTGGTGGATAGAAGAAGGGGAGGTGATATGATTGAGACTTTTAAACTGTTGAGAGGTTGTTACAGGGTTGACACTGGGGAGTTCTTTCACTTGGTTGAACAGCGGGAAGGAGTGATGACAAGAGGCCATCCCTGGAAGTTACGAAAGGAAACTGTGAGCAAGAGGGTAAGGAGTGGTTTCTTTGTGGGGAGGGTGGTTGAGCCGTGGAATGCATTGCCTGATGGAGTGGTGGGAGCGAGAACGGTCAGTGAGTTTAAAGAGTGGTATGATAGACTTTGTGTTTCTCAGGGGGGGACCTCCCTCGATGAGTCTTTTGACTCCTTGGAGGCCTGAATAATAATAATAATAATAATAATTTAACACATTTATGATATTTATATTCTTCTGAAAAACTTCCCAGGGTTATTCTTCTGAGCAAAAAGCTGACTGACCAGCCAGCAACTAATGTTTACTATGGAGATAGTGAAACATACATTATCTGTAAACTGGTCCCTCTGGTTCTTTTCCACTAATTTGCTTTTATTCTTGCTTCTTCCCAATTTTAATAGGGGCAGCTTTTCTGTCTTACTGAAATTCTTCTTCATATCAGCATATACAAGAAATAATAAATTTCTAATTTTGAATTTTGTAAAAAATATAATTTTTTTACACAATTCAAATCCGTGCCTTTACTAACTAGGCTACCCTTCCACAATGCCTGGTGAGTATGGAAGGATTCGATCATTTTAATTGTAAAGTAGGCGTAAGTGATGCAGATCTAGCAGCAATTGGAAAATAAGGACTATGCCAGAGGAATGAAAATGGAGAAAGACTGGTAAAATTTGCTGAAAGCAGGTCTCTAAGTAATGAATACTTTCTTCAAAAAAGGAAGAATCAAGAATGGACAGGACAAAGTCCAAATGGTAAGGCGTTTAATGAAACTGGTTATATTTTAATAAACAGAAAATATATTGCCCAAGATACAGATATAATAATAGTTTCAATGCATGCAGTAACCACATATTGGTGAGATCAAAAATTGCTATTAACAAAAAATCAGTCAGAAACTGATTAAAAGTCAAAGTATCTGTATTAATTTATCAAATCTGGAAAAAAGAATTCTTCTCATAATTCAAAAAAGAGTAGAAGAAAAATTTTATAATACTGATATGAATGAAGACTTGGATAATAACTACTAAATAATAATAGAGACCCTACTGAATAATGCAGAGAAATTCATGGAATTAACCACAAGGATGAAAACAAAAATTATCTGAAGAATCCCTAAACCTTCTCAGAAAGATAAATGAAAGGCGATCTAGACAGGAGAAGTAGAATAGAATTCTCAAAGCTATGTAAAACAATAAGGATGATACAAGAAACTAGAAATTTCTGTAATTTATTTTTCTATTTTTTTTACATAATCCAAAACCTGTGCTCTAAATGTCAAAAAGGAACTTTTTTCAAGCCACTTGAAGACTCCAATAAGCAGGAAACTGGGATGAAATTCAGGTTTGAATCCTGCACACAGAAAGATCCAAACCAGCAGCCTGTTGGGTTGGAGAATGACTACATCAACCATTAGGCTAACCATGCCAGCAATTTTTGTGTCGTAAAGTTATAATAAAATTTAGTGAAAATCTTTACAAGGACTTTTCAACTGAAAATGAATTATCTGATCATTCATATGGAGGTGGCAATTTTTTTTTTTCTCCTGATAACTTTTTCTCCCCATCTATATTTATGGAGGGTGGGGATAGGACGAGAGGGCATCTTTGGAAGCTGAGAATGAAGGCCGCCAAGAAGGGCGTGAGAGCTAGATTTTTCTCTCAGAGGGTGGTGTGCAATTGGAATGGATTGCCATTGGATGCTGTGAGTGCAAGCAGTGTGAATGAATTCAAGAATAAGTATGATAGATGGTGTGTGTAGTGTAGCCTCCCTCGATGAGTCTCTGACTCTATGGAGGTCTCCCTTCTTAATAATAATAATAATAATAATAATAATAATATATCACAACTGATCTACAGTTGTGATATAGATGAAATCAATACAACATTGATCTCATAAATGAGATCAATGATCTACATCTTCCTGTGGATCCCTTCCCATGGTCTATAGCAATAATATATTTTGTCCTATTGGCATCTATCTCATGACAGATAGCTTCAAACGAACCATCTTCATCAGAACTAAAATCCTCTTTACCAAGTTTGATAGTTGTAGTTCTTAGCTATCATTGACAACACCACACCTCTGTCCTCCCTGAAAATCCAATAACCTTTGCATTAACTTTACATTACTGTAAATATATCATTTTCTGTCAACAAGGTTTTACTGGTTTTGGGTAAGTTGAGCTGACCAACATCAAAAACGCCTTCCTTCATTTATGATTAACCTGGCATTTATGTGCATGCATTTCAACATACCACAGTCCCACATTTCAACACCTCTAAAACTGTATTCAGCATTGAGCAATCATTTCTATATACACACATTCACTTGTCTCAGGGGTGGATGAACCAACATTTGACTATTCTCTCCTCCCCAACACTTCTTGTTTCCCTGATTTTGCACTTCCAATCTCCCACTGTGCAGCATTCTCACCAAACACATAACCCCAAAACATTCAAATTCAGTCCATAGGCATATACAAGTCCTCTCCTCCATCAAATTCACTCTATGCATCTATGAACTGCATACCATTCCTCCTGCCCAATCTTTTCGTTGACTCAATCGCAATCACAGTCTTTCTTCTCAAATCATTCCTGTTGTATTGAGGCACCACACTCACAATCTTTATTTTCTCACTCTTCTTTTTTGATTATATCAAAAGCTCTTTCATATCATCTCTGTCATTGCATATTTCACACCATTCAAATCATTCATGCCAGCTAAAACAATCAATTCTTTCACTTCAGTTCTAATTAATACTAATATCTTTGATCTTCATACTTGACATACTTTCTCATTAAGTACACCTGTTATCATTGAGTTTCTATATAATCTTCTCTTTATTCCTAGTTTGTTACATTTTTATACTTTCGACTACTTTCGTATTTCAACGATGCTTAAAGAACACTGCATTTATTACAGGTGGTGCAGAAGTTAATGTTTTTCTGCACTGAATTCTCTTATTAATGAATGATAAATTTTGTGATTAACCGATTCCACTAACAAAATAAATATGAAAGTATCTAGTTGTGTAAATAAATATGAAAGCATTATTAATTAAAATGGCTGTTTCATGACATAGGCGTGGCAATAGAGTTGAATATTTCATACAGGAAGTAAGTGCTATCTGACCTACAAAATGGAGAATATATGGACTGATTAATCACCGTCACTATCTGTGCAAACTTTGGTTGCTTACACTTACGATAATGGAATAAACAGGAATATAATTTCTTGAAAATTATAATTTACTTTCCAAGCAAGTGATAAAAACTTTCTACAGCTATCTCTGATCCAAAATGAGATGATAAACCTTTTTACTACTTGTATATGGGAAACATATGAAATCTATATTAATTCAACCTTGGTATCTTCCTGTGTCTGACCCAACTGATAACTGCTCAGAATTTCAGCAAGACAACCACTCATTTTTTTTTCTTTTTCTTTTGATATATTAATTTTATTTTCCTGGTGCTAGTATAGTGGTATAGAATGCAGTGATATCATTAGAAATATCAACGTAGAGATAGAAATGGAAAGTCAAAATTAAGTGGAAGAAAGGAATTTTAAAATAAGAATACAGCAGCACTTAGGCCACATTCTTCAATAGACAGTTCACTAAATTCCAGGAAGTAAGGACTATCACCCCCAATCTGTGTGGATGGAGAAGACCACACAAGACATCCTTGACTCCTTTCAAAAGCATTATGAAAATCTGTTTGAAGACAATACTACTGGGGGAAAATTTCTTGGAAAATTAATGCCTTTCCTGTTCACATCCAAGATGGCTTGACAAGATTTATTACAACAGCTGAAGTTATCACAAACTGTAAAGAAAGACAGACAAAATTCACAGGCCCTGACAGTCTACAGATACAACTTTATTACAAGGCCTGGGATTTTATTCTTCCCATCCTCATTATATTCTTTAATACTTTTATCTCTATAGGTCACATACCAAGTGACCTGTCTTCATTCAACAACTTAATAAAGATCAATCTTAATAAAGATCATGCCAGAAAAGGTTGGTTGATTAGTAGAGCCTCTGCTACTAATGGCTCATGCAAAAAGTTAAGTAAGTTTGAGCGCAGTTAGTAGTTGGAAGGGGGTCAATCATTCGATGCTGTTGGCACACTCTCCCTTGATGAGTCCTTGGACTCCCTGGAGAGGTGTCACATAATAATAATACCCTAATCAACAGCTGGAGGAGTATTTCTCTATTAATACTGACTACAAGATCTTTAACATGAAACATGAAAAAAAAAAGCATTGATAATGACCGGCAACTGTTTCTGTGGCATCATCAAAATGGGATGGAGAAAATGCTGCTATCCTTGATTAAAGGGGACTATGCCAATACAACTATCTGTCTCTTAGTCAATTGTTTCATATCAGACTCAGTCAAAATTCATACAGACTCAAGTAAGGTCTCCAAGGAGAACAGGCTTTGGCAACTGTTTCTGTGGCATCATCAAAATGGGATGGAGAAAATGCTGCTATCCTTGATTAAAGGGGACTATGCCAATACAACTATCTGTCTCTTAGTCAATGGTTTCATATCAGACTTAGTCAAAATTCATACAGACCCAATGTAGGTAAGGGAAGTTGGCAAGATGAATCTGCAACTTCAAGATATGGACTGGGACAATCGGGCTAGGGGCTGAAGTGGATATGGCACTGCATTGGGAGTGGTCAAACTGTCCAGTGATGGAACAGTTGAGCCTGGACCAGTATTGGGGACTTTTTGTGGAGTGCCTTAGCTGCATGGCATGTTAGACACACCTGTTTTGGCCGGCAACTAACAGCCATATGACACATCTGTTTTGGCCAGCAACTAACAGTCACTAAGAACTGGAACTGACAAGGGGAATCTGACTGTCTAACTAAAACAAAAGCATTGCAATCACAGTTGAGAGGTTTTGTCACCATGTGATCTCTGTCCATTGTTGTGAATGTTTAAGTGAAAAAATATCACTCAAGATCATGTGTGCATGGTGGGAGCGAACTTAACTCTCATTGAGACATGCGCTACTAGATGTTAGATGATGCTCTAGTTCTGCTGGTCAAATAAGCTAGCCAATTTATCATTCTAATTGTCTCTCACAACTGCAGTACAATCATCAGAGGGAGTCTGATGACAAGGAGCACAAAATAGCACATGAAAAATCCTGTGCTGAAGACCAGATATGGCATGCCTCTCTTCATAGAGGAACCCATAGGGAGAATGTCGAGTGCCTCTTAAAAAAGTGGGAACTTGCCAATCCCACTGGAACACCTATGCACAAGAATTAAGGAAATGGCTCTCTAGTGATGTCGTCAGAGCCATGAGGAGGAGGTGAACTCCATTCAAACTCTAACACTCTGCCAAGCACAGCAGCTATCAGGAACATTCTTCTCTCAATGATGTAGGCCATTGTTAGGGAAGCCTTGTTCCAACAAGGCCACCAACCTCGTTGGAACAAGGTTGATGGCCTTGTCAGAATGACCCAGTATTTTGATGGATAAAACCCATCTGTGACAGCCTCATTTTAGGTTAATTGCAGAATAATAGTTGTGGTGCATGCATGAGAAGGGTGACAGCATGGATTGGGGTTAGTAGTAGATCCCATGTAGGTAGAAGATTGGAGATGAGGCTTAAATATGCAAAAATCTGATTAACATGAAATGTCTGACTGGCTTCATCCATGGTCAGGCCTGACCTGGCATTAGCATGGTTAGGAACAATCTGCCAATAACCAAAGTGTTCTTCTAAATAAATATTAGGGGCAAGTATGGTTTGAATCTTAAGGTCATACTAGAGTAAATGCATGAAATGAACAATTTTAATTTCTTAATGTGGGATGATGACTGAATGCCTCTAAGTAATAATCCCTTCTAGCCACTGCAACAATGTTCATTTTATTTTATTATTTTCATGGTTATTTAGCCTATTTTTGTTTAGAAATGCCCCTTTTACAATGTCACTGGCTTTTTACTCAAATTTTAGGACATTAATGATGTCCTAAAATGAAGAATATATAGGAGAAATAATTTGGACATACCTTTGTAGGATGCTGCTGGCTGTTTTCTTATTCAGCAGCACCCTGGCTTTAACAGCAGATGACATACATTCATCTGCTGTTAAAGGAAGGAAGTATGACTGAAAAGAAAGGGGGGGGGGAAATGTGGGGGGTAACTGAGATATGGGAGAATTATTGGTGATGTTCATGTGTTGAAAGGCAGTCATCCGTTGAATACATTCATGCCTTGTAAAGCAGTAGCAGATGCGTTACAAGACACAAGGCTTTGTTTTCATAGTCTTTCAGAGTTGCTTTCATAGTGCTATGGTGTGATCGCTTGGGTAATGAGGCCACTAAACAAAAGAATCTAAGCAGCAGTTGAGATTGTGTGGCCACTGTTTATGCACATCATCTAGGTGTGATGTGTAGGCACCAAATTGTCCACAAATGACTAAGGTGCTAATCTGGGTGTCATACTTAGAAGGGCAGCTACCATACAGAAATCTACTGACTTATCCTCTGACCAAGGCAATGCTCTCTTATAGTCCTTTGCTCTTTGTGTTGGTTCCTGAACCGTTTCTGCAGGAAAATGACAATTTGTATGCTGTGCAAGGGATAACAGTTCCCTCAACTATGAAGGAAAATGAAGTATTAGTATATGCAGTTGATGTAGTAGGTACTTGAACAAATAATGATTCCATACACATCTTTTTTGGCATTTTGGAAAAATTCAGCAAAATCAGTGAACTAACTGGCAAAATTGATGAGACAAAAAAAAAGTTTTTGAAAAGGGGATTGTGAAAGCATTCCCTTTGGATTCATCTATAAGAGAGACTCTGACCATATTGAATTCCATGGAGAATTGCATATGGTCACCTACCAGTAAATACCATATAAGAGAGAGAGATACTTTAAAATTAGAGATCAAATCAGTGATATCTCTTACAGATTTGAAACAGTAGAATATGCATTCTACATAATGATTCAATTTTAATGCATATTCTCAGAGCTACTTGAGAGGAGATAAAGTGTTAAATTTAATAATAGTTATAAAAATGAAATATTGTAAGATAATACACTTTTTATTATGAGTCCAAAAATTACTAAACTGAATTATATTTTTCTTTTCATAAATTAAGGCTTACCTCTTCTACCAAGAAGCTTTCCTGCAGCATCAGACACACAGGGTGGATCAAGAGATGTATCTTGTTCATCCTAAATATATGAAAAATGAATTTCAATAATAGCTGCAGTGTTAATTTCCATTACCATTTCATACAGAATGAAGATGGGAGGGGGGGGGATATTCTTAGAAAGGGAGTAGCTAACAATTCATACCACTTTCGACTAATAAAATAGTATATTAAATTCAATGCAATGAAATCGGACAAAAGAAGAGAGAAACATCCATGAACCATTTACATGCAACTGCCATTCTAGTGTACACAAAAATATTTTTTCTTCCTTATATATAGGGGCAGCTTAATACGGTAACCAGGCGATGTGTCGCACAGGGGTGCCTTCTTCAAGGGACGCTGAAGTGAGCAGAAAAAAAAAACACACATAAAAACACATTTTAATATTAGCATTTATTAAATGTGGATATACACTAAATATATTGTAATAAATACTGCAGATTTTAATAACATTTAACAAATATTGCAAGTTGTTTTTCACTATGTGTAATATGGAGCTAGAGTAAGCACTAGACAAGTTGACATTTGCCACTGGTGTCGTGTTACAGGAGGCCCCTCTTACACTACTAACTTCCTTTTTTTTTTTTTATCTGCAGTGTGCACTCGACAGTTAGGACGTGAGGCGTGCATGTGTACCTGGCTTAAACTCTATTACGAAGTGACATTTGGCCATTGTTTGTAAATCATCGAATTGTTGATTGCGAAACATACAGTGAATGTGCAGTTAATTCACACTGAGGTAAGCAGATTCAAAATTTAACCTAAGGCTTTACAAACTAAAGACCTATTTATGCATTTCATTAAGTATTTATTTTTATTTTTACTGCTGCTGGAATAACTTATGTCTTAGAAATACTAGACAGTAATCTTCTCAGCTGGGGGGAGGTAAAGGCTAAAAGCTTAGATTACTCTCAATGCTACCGAGAAAGCAAGCCCACTTTTTCAGAAATCACACTAAAGAGCCTCAAGCAATAATGCATTATACATCAGCAATTTCTTGTTTTGTTTTCAATTATATCGTAAATAGAAAGATCAATATTTCTTTTACAGTCTGATACAATATTAATGTCAAAATAATTTCTTAATTTATAATAATCAAAATTTCACTTTTATTATCAAAAACTTATAAATTATTTGATGCAGTAATTTAAGAAAGAAAGAAATATTTGAATTAAAAAAAAATAGGTTTATATATGTAGCAACATAAGCATTGTTTTTTTTGTTTTTTTTTTGGGGGGGGGGGGCAGAGGACAGGACCCACCTATTCATCCTGCTGAAGTTTGAATAATTTATTTCCAAAACCATTCACAAGAATTGTTACAAACGTAAATCACTTGGGGAGCATACTCATACATTTTATTGTAAAATTGTAGTAAAAGTATAGCTACTTCGCCACATATCTAAACTAGTGGTAAATGTCTTTTCCAAATATGCAGTGATTTCTTCTTTGAACTAAAAGAAAATTGCCAGATAATGATGATAATAAGAATAATAATAAGAAAAATATGTACTAGTTTCTTTTTCATTGAGTGGAGATTTCAGAAAGAAGTGTGATTCATAATGTACTTTCTTTGTGTGTTTTTTGAAAAGAAAGTGCACGATTATTTTCTTTCTATTTTTGTCAACTGAACATCGGAAATAATGAGAATGACTAACTGTAGAAGATCTGTAACATTTATGACCTCTTGACTTTGAACCTGTGTTTTCTGGAGTGTCGTCCATTAGGAAATTCCAAGTCAACATTTTGGTCATTTCCATGATATATACACTTGTATATAATATATATATATATGTGTGTGTGTGTGTGTGTGTAGAAAGTTTTTTTTTTTTTTTTTTTAACTTGGGTATATTATGTATTCAAGATACCAAGTAATTTTATATAAATTTGGTTTTTAATCCTATTTCCCAAGTGAGCAAACAGACAAGTAAGTCAAGTTTGCGCCTGCACGTAGTGCAAGTCTAAGGCAACTCATGGTAGTGCCAGTCGTGATAAAGGTGGATTAAGCTCTGATCACTTTCCTTAGTATTTTTCCGTTAATGTAAAGCACATCCCTTGCGGAGAGGTATGATGCTATGCATTAAAGGTAATGGTCACTACACATACCGGTTTTGCCCTTTATTGAGGTCTCGTCAGTGGGAGCTAGACCAGACAATTCTAAGGTTGAAGTATTGCAAAGCTTATATGAATTTTACCTAAACAAGTTGCCACAAGGTGCTTTGATCTTATTAAATAAAATCTCAGGATGAGGGATAGATGTAGAAAGGTTTTTTTTTTTTTATGATTAAAAACCAAGTTTATATAAAATTACTTGGTATCTTGAATACATAATATACCCAATAAAAAAAATAAAAAAAAGACCTTTCTACATCTATCTCTCATCCTGAGATTTTATTTAATAAGGTCAAAGCACTTTGTGGCAACTTGTTCATGTAAAATTCATATAAGCTCTGCATTATATGAATGGGGATGGATATAGGGTTGGTGAGATGGATAAGCGGGTGGTTGATGGAGAGTTACCAGAGAGTGGTTTATTCAAGAGTTGAGTCCAAAAGACGGCTTGTGACTAGTGGTGTGCCACAGGGTTCTGTTCTTGGACTACTACTTTTCAATTTGTTCATCAATGATACAGGAAAGGATCTGAGAGGAAGTGTTCACTTGCTTGCTGATGATGCAAAGTTCGGTAGAGCAATTGTGAGTGCACAGGATGTCAAAATTTTGCAGGATGATTTGGATAGTTTTGAGGACTGGGCTAGGGAAAATGGATGTCAATTTAATGTGGCAAAGTGTAAGGTTATACATTTTGGGGTGAAAAGATTAGCAGCAGCATATCACATTGGTGGAACTATACTCCAGGAAATTGATGAGGCCATGGATTTGGGAGTGTTGGTGGATAGGGAATCGAAGTTTAGGGGGCACATTGCAAAAGTGGCTAAATCAGCTCATCAAATCACTTGGCTTCTGAAAAATACTTTAACAAGCAGAGGCAAACAAGTTATTGTTCCTCTGTATCGAGCCTTGATAAGACCCCATCTAGACTACTGTGTCCAGATATGAGCGCCAGGGTTTCTTCTTCATGGGGAGGAGGTGGAGAGGATCCAGAGATGAGTGACCAAGATGATAGCAGGTCTGTGGAATGAACCTTAGAGAACAGGTTGAAGATTTGTGGGTTGCAAAAATTAGTCGATAGGCTGAAAAGGGGTGATATGATTGAGACATTCAAATTACTGAAGGGTTTCTATAAGATTAATCTAGAAGATATTTTTGAGTATAGGACTGGTGGTGGGAGGACTAGGGGCCATACATGGAAGCTGGGCAAGAATGTGGTTAGCAGGTGTGTTAGAGCTAGATTTTTACTTGGAGAGTGGTGAATGAGTGGAATAAGCTGCCAGAGTCTGTTGTGGGTGCTATGACCGTGAATGAGTTCAAGGCATTCACACAGTATGATAGATACTGCGTGAATGTCGAATAGTTGTTCTTGCCATGATGTTAGGGCCTCCCTTGATGAGTTTGTCGACTCCTTTGAGTTGCCTGGAATAATAATAATTACTTCAACCTTAGCATTGTCAGGTCTGGCTCCCACTGAGGAGACCTCAATAAAGGTCGAAACTGGTATGGGTAGTGACCACTGCCTTTAATGCATAGCATCATACATCTCTGCAAGGGGATGTGCTTTACATTAAGGGAAAAATACTAAGGAAAGTGATCAGAGCTTAATCCACCTTTACCACGAGTTGCCTGGAGTGGCACTACCATGAGCAGACTTGCACTATGTGCAGGCGCAAACTTGACTTACTTGTCTGTTTGCTCACTTGGGAAATAGGATTAAAAACCAAGTTTATATAAAATTACTTGGTATCTTGGGTACATAATATACCCAAGTTAAAAAAAAAAAAAAAACTTTCTACATCTATCTCTCATCCTGAGATTTTATTTAATAAGGTCAAAGCACCTTGTGGCAACTTGTTTAGGTAAAATTCATATAAGCTCTGCATTGCTTCAACCTTAGCATTGTCAGGTCTGGCTCCAACTGACGAGATCTCAATAAAGGTCGAAACCAGTATGGGTAGTGACCATTGCCTTAAATGAATAGCATCATACATCTCCGCAAGGGGATGTGCTTTACATTAAGGGAAAAATACTAAGGAAAGTGATCAGAGCTTAATCCACCTTTAACCACAAGTTGCCTGGAGTGGCACCACCATGAGTTGCTTCAGACTTGCACTATGTGCAGGTGCAAACTTGACTTATTTATCTGTTTGCTCACTTGGGAAATAGGATTAAAAACCAAGTTTATATAAAATTACTTGGTATCTTGAATTTATATATATATATATATATATATATATTCATTTTGCAAGATGTGTTACAGAAAATATTATGGAAATTATTTTTATGCTAATTTCCACGCTTGTGTTAAACAGTTGTTTTAAAATATTAAAAAAAAAAAAAAATGCCATCAAGCAAAATTTATCGCAATAAATAAGGTTTGAACATTACTTTTTATTTTACCTTGCATTAATGCGACGTATGGAAATATGCATGTCATGTTGTTATGCTTACAGATTGGCAACAACTCTTTTTGCATTTATGAACAAGACATGACAAAAAATTGAATTACATTCTTATTTTCAAATATTGCAAAACTATATTCAGTAGTATTTCCAATGAAATCACAGTTGAAAAATGAAACAAATTATTATTATTGTTATTTGTAGAGTGCTCATTTCAATAATAATAATAATGGTGTTTCTTTACCATTGTAAAATGACCTTTCATGGGCAAAAGCAACAGAAATACATATATATGATGAAATTATCTGAAACATGTCCTATATGGAATTGATTAAAATTTTATGTTTGTTTTGAAATGTTCTGCCGTGACTGCTCACAGTAACTGAATTATAAATATCTACTTTCTTTTAATTTCGTATTTCATACTTTTCACAGTAATAGCACTTCACATTTGAATGATTAAAGATGTTCATATTATTACTTATAAAGCAATGCTGTCAAAGCATGTCCTTCAGGCAATCTGTGAAGTATTCTGCGAAATTTGAATTTGAACAAAAATAAAAATAATATAATCTGGAATGTTAGCACCCCCCACTTTTTTTTTTTAAATAATAAGTTCTTTGAGAACAAATAAAATGTATTGCTGACTAAGCAATTAGACAAAATTAGCAAAAAAAAAAAAAAAAATTAAATGACACTATTTTTTCAAGGTACTGTATACCCACAGTTCAAAGAACCAGGGGCTGGCAGATTGCCAAGAATAGTCAATTCATGATGAAGGGGAGGAAAAAAAATAAAGGATGTGTGAATTGGTCACCAACGCGTGAAATCACTTGCTTTATACGTAAAATTTTCCATCTGTTATACAAAAAAATAGTTACCACTTTAAAAATTACAATGTTCCTAAAAGAAAAGTTAATTTTCCAACATGTAATAATAAACAACTCATCCCAAAAGACGGATTGATTACCTTATTATCAGAATGGATTCTCCTTCTGACATGTGCAGAAGTGTTGAAGGGTCTCGCATCTGTGGGTGTACAGGAATGCAATATTTAAGTGAAGAAAGTATGCAAGGATCTCTTATTTTGTCCTAGCATTAAAATTTGTACAATAAAAGGAGAAAATAAAAATAATTTCTATATATTTAGTCTATCCAATATAACCAAATGTCCAGTTACCTAGCATAGAACAAGGAACTGCATTTCTTCTTATAAGCAACTGAGACACAGCTATGATCTCGAGATAATCTGGTTAAGTGCTCTCTTCAGTATGAAAGATTATTACACCATCTAATAGACATCAAGGCCAAATTGTTCTTCTTATCCATGTTCTTTCAAAAGATAGCATGTATCGTATCCAGATTTTGCTGGACGTATGTAGATGTCCTGGCCAGTTGAGAGGTTAATATTTGTATTTTTCAAAGTACACACTTTTACATAAAAATATATGTGCTTTGATTTTTGAATCAAAGATGAAAAGCATTCATCTTTGATTTGTTTTTCAGTTTAATTCACAACACAAAGAGAATAATATCTCACTAGTTTATACCAAGCATCTGCGGAGAACAAACAGTTTATCATAGTACAGTTACAGCAATAATTAGATTAATTGTTGCCATCACTGTGCTGTAGTGCTAAACACTGTCACTGTACTAAAGAGTGAGAATGGCTTAAAATTCTAATGGTTGGATTAGGAGATATGAATGATAACTTCCAAGCATTAATTCAGTGTTATTATTATTATTATTAAGAAAGGAAGTCAGGGATTCATCAAGAGAGGATCTATTACTTGCACCAGCTGTCATACCTGTTTTTGAATTCATTCACATTACTTGCACTCACCACTGCAATGGAAACCCATTCCAATCACACATCAATGTATGAGTGAAAAATCCAGCTCTCACTGCCATCTTGACAGCATTCAAGCATTGATATCAACTTCCAAGGATGTACTCTCATCCTTTCCCCACCTTTTATAAAATGAAAAATTCCATCTACTGATATCCTGTATTTGTATCTATATATATATATATTGATATCCATCTACTGACATTTTCAGAAGTTTTGGAAGTCTCAATTACACTCTCCTTTGCACTCTTTCCACTGTATCAGAAGCACCAAGGAAACTAGGAGACTATACCTGTGAGGCAGTCCAAGTGAGGTCATTATAAAGAGGCAAAAATGATTTCCATATCTTTACATGTCAAGATTCAAATCAGCATTTTAATTATCTTCTGATAAATCTGAGCTGTATTTGAAATCTTTCATATATGGCCCTGGAAATTCAACTTCCTATCTACCAAAACTCCCAGATTCCTAGCCTGATCAGTTCTTCTAGTATAATTCAATATAATGTCAATATAATAATACAGTAGACTCTCGACTATCTGGAGCCCGGATTTTATCACGGAGAATTATAATAATACAGTAATTCTCCGTGATAAAATGAGGAATACGTACTGTAATTTACTTTGCCAAGGCGTTGCAAGCGGGCATCTGCTACAATCCTCCTACATGTCGTGTGCATAACACAAGTCGAGACATGCAAAGTGCGGATTTCCCTGCTTTATTGGTTGTCCACAAGTGTGGAATACGTTTGCCACTGTTCCTGGTTACGTTAGTAAATTGTTGTTTGGTGTGCTTCGTTTTTTTTATTAAAGATTACGAAATGGGTGATAAACAAAAAAAGGTTGTAGTGACTATGAAGGAGAAACTACGTGCTATAAAGCGACCAGACTCTGGGTTAACGGCAAAAACTATTGCTTCGGAGGTAGGAGTCGTAAAAAGTACAGTTGGAGACCGAAAGAAAAATCCTGCAGAAATTGAAAAGTGGTGTGCTGCCCAAGCTAGCGGAAGTGGAATGAAAGTAAGAAAAATGATGCTGAAAGGTAAGCATAAAGAAGTTGAGGAAGCTTTATTTTTGTGGCATGAACACTTAAGAGGAAAAGGCTTGCCTGTTACTGGGCCGATATTGCAAGAAAAAGCATTGCAATTTAAGCGACAAATACATGAAGAAGGAGAAGATTCAGAATTTAATGCCAGTAATGGATGGTTAGATCGGTGGAAAAAATGATTCAGTATTTGTCAGATTACCATAAGTGGGGAGGCTTTATCTGCTGATAAAGTGGCTGTACCTTTGTTCAAAGACTATCTTTTTAAGCTTACTGAAAAGGAGAGAATTTCTGGGGAGCAGCTGTACAACTGCGATAAGACCGGTTTAAATTATAAGATGCTCCCTACAAAAACGCTTGCATCAAAAAAATAAGCCACTGCACCAGGATACAAGAAAAGCAAGGAACGAGTCACCATTTAAGCTTGCAGTAATGCAACCGGCAACCACAAGCTTAGGCTTACGTTAATAGGAAAATCAAAGAAACCTAGAGCTTTTAAAAAACTGAAAAATCAGGAATCGCTACCCCTATATTACACACATCAAAAGAAAGCATGGCAGAATTCAGAAATCTGTAAAATCTGGTTCCAAAATGCATTCTTACCGACTGTAGAAAAACATTTGAAAGACAACAATTTGCCGAGAAAAGCTGTGCTACTTCTTGACAACGCACCTTCGCATCCTGCCAATGACGAACTCACAGATGGAGACATCAAAGCTTGATTTTTACCAACCAATGTGATTGCTGTTTGTTCTGCAAGTACTGCATATAAGCCACATTCCTGATTATTTCCCGTCTATTTTTACATAATCATACATAATGTAATTAATGACACTGGGAAGGATAAAGATTGAATAACAATGGACTAGAGACTAATCATTGTGATACACCACTGGTAACCCTAAATCTTGCAAACTCATATCTCCCACATACCACTTTTTGATATCTGCCAGTCACCATCTTCTTATGCACACTAATATTTTATTATCCAATCCCATATTCTTCAATTTATGAGGCAGTCTTCCATGCTGTCTTCTGTCAAAGGCCTTAGCAAAGTCCAAAAGTATCACGGTGTATCCATTCCCCTTAATAAACTCAATGGTAACTTTATTATAGTGTGAGCCAGTTGCACTAATGAGCTTCCTTTACTAAAATCATGCTGTTCATTGAAAAGTAGAGATTCTCTGTCAATGCATTTCGGTATAGAGCCCTAACCAACTTTCCCCGAAACTTCACCCCCCACTAAAGAGATGGATACATCATACCATCATTGTACAATAGGATTACTTTCTTTCCACTCCTGTGAAATCTTCCATTCTGAAACTCAAATTATATATTCTCGTTAAAGAAATAACCAGTTTAGTTTTAGAATCTGTGCTATGGTTTACCAACATCATCCTTATACACATGGTATTCCTTCCACATCCTCTTTTTCTTACGAATCTCTTGCTTAAGAAGATTACACACCCATTTCACCCAATTTATTCTTTGAACTCCAGAGACACATTTCAATAGTGCATCATTTAAGTACTTCTTAAATGCTTTCCATGTATTGTCAATATGATTCCCTTCCAACAATCAATACCATACCACAGAACCCAGAATACATCTCAGTTGATCATAATTTTCTGCTTTGTAGTTCAGCATAGAACAATAAACTTAGCTACTTCTCAAGTAAGTACCGCATGATCACTGTCACCAACTGAAGATAGAATGGTAATGTATTTAACTGACCCCCCCCGACATTATAATCAGATATAACACCTCGAATTCCTTCTGTAACATGCTGTCTTGCAACAGCTCAATAAATTCAGTTTCATTCTTCTCATGAGATTTCACTGCTATGCAATCAATTTTTTGAGATTATTTGGATTTAGAAAATTATGAATACTCATTTCGCACCGATTATCTTCATTTAGTAATGCATTTCTTTGTCACTAGCAATCAATTAATCCCCTGGGTCTGTAACAACACCCCACTATGTATTTGATCTTGTTAAACGCTAACTCACCACCACCACGTGGAAAACTGTTACTAGCATAGCAGTCAAAGGTCTCAACTTTAACAGGATCCAAATTATCACGTATCCAGGACCGGCGTAACCATTTAGGCAAACTAGGCAACTGCCTAGGGTGCAAAACTTCAAGCTATGCTTTATTCATACTTTACTAAAATATCAAAATTAAATAGTGATATATGATTTAGGTATTGATTCTTTTTCCTTATTGCTCACACATCACACTATTTTACTATTTAACTCTTGGTTCTTTTTTGTTCCTTACCTAAATGATTTAAACTTACCGCTATTTAAAATTCAGTTAAGACAAATATTTAAAAAAATTAAATTTCGGTATTTTATAACTTTTTTTTTTTTTTGTAAATGAATTATAACAGAGAATTTTCAAATTAATTAAAAAAGAAAATAAAAAAAACCCCATTAATTTAACCTGAAAGACAATTTTATTTTGTTTAATGTCGATTAGAAACATTTTTGTTTATGAAATAAGAGGCACACTTGTAAACTTTGCCTAGGGCGCAAAATAACCTGGCACCGACACTGCACATATCATTAGCACCCCTACCTCCTATCCTGTCTATCCTACATAAAAATACTGTACCTTTTACACTTGATACCAGTCAGTATGTCTGCTTCAAATAGGTCTCATTAATGCCTACAACCTGAGGTCCAAATGCATTCACCAAGACAACAAAACACTACCCTTTTGTTTCTTAGCATTTATCTACAAACAATAAATTATATGAATGTTTTTTTTTATATACTTTTCTCTATAGTCTATATCAGTGTTTCTCAATCTGTGGTCCGCAGGCAGACTTAAATTAAATAAATATATATTTTTTAATTATCCAAACAAAATAAATTAAAATAGAATAAGTAAAAATTATTGAAATCAAATGGAGACTTAAAAAAAAAAAAAAAAAAAACAGCAAATAGTGTCAGAATGTTCAAAGTCGGAAAAAATAAAACTATATTGTTGTTCACTTCACCCCTAAGGACTAATAAAAGAGGGGTGAAGTGAACAACAATATAGTTTTATTGCTTCCGCCTTACCTTGCTGTTTTGTCAGATTTGAAGTGAACATGTGTTATCCACATTTCAACCAAGGTTCAGTATATCTTCAGAAGTAATAGACCCCCCCCCCATACCCTGTAACTTGGTGGTCCCTACAATTGCTTTAGGCATTTTACCGGTTCTTGGACTTAGAAACACTGGTCATACCATCGATATCCCAACCGGTGGAACACGTACATCCGTAGCCTCATAGTGTAGTAATTTTCCTTTCTCAACTCATTACCTCATTTCCACTATTTTACATTAAGATAGGCACTGAACAAAAGTGTCAGTATTTAAAAACAAGGGGTACAACTTATAGAAATGGGTTTAAAAGGGGTATAGGAAAAAGGTTGGGAACCACGGGTCTATATGACAGTTGGACAATTTACTCGCAGATTATCTTGCATTTATCTAGTGCCTTACTTATGCTGGAAGTTTATTTTTCACTTGGTTAGACTATAATGTATAGCAGTATACATGTCCACAAGGAGATGTGCTTTGCATTATGGGAAATACTGAGACAAGGAGTGATGAGAGCTTGGTCCACCTTTGCTCGGAGTTGCCTGGTGTTGCCCTACCTTACTCCAGTTCTGAAGATATTTTCAGGCGCAAACTTTGTTTGCTTAGACTTGGATAAAAGATTAAACTATAAATTTATTATACCTTATTTATGCTGACATCTTTGATAAGTATGAAATAAATGAACACAAAATCAATATTTCTTCATAATGATTTCCGATAATCCACATTCTGTCATTAACAAAATTATATGACATTGTCGCTGTTACACACAGATTCTGCCCATTTCTCCCATTATGCAAGGGTGGTCTGAAAAGACTTGGCCTTGACCATAGATGGCAACACTATCAGCAAGATTTTTTTTTTTTTTAAAAGTTGCTACATCTGTCATAAGCATCCATGTAAAATTGCAAGTCATTCTATCAAGTAGTTTGTTTTATACAGCTGTCCGAAGTAAAGTGTTGCCTATATCCCTGGAAATGGATAAAATTGAGTATCTTGTGGTTATAAACTTCTTTGTAAAAGAAGGTTTAATGCCAAAAGAAATTAATTCGAAGTTCATAGGCACTCTTCTTGTTCTTCGTTTTCGGCAATTAAGAAATGGGCTGCTGAGTTTAAATGTGGCTGTACCAGCCTTGAAGATGATCCATGTGAAGAATGTCCAAAAAGTGTAACAACACCAGAAATCATTCATCAAGTGCACGATATGGTATTGGGTGACCGGAGAATCAAAGTGTGTGAAATTGCTGAGACTATACGCATTTCAAAAGAATGTGTGGGATATATTTTGCATGAAGAATTGCAAATGGAAAAGCTTTGCGCAAGATGGGTGAAATGCTTATTCACAGCAGATCAAAAACGTACTCGCATGAAAATCTCTGAACAGTGCCTGGAGCATTTTAACAAGAATAAAACTGATTTTGTGCATCGATTTATTACTATGGATGAGAGTTGGATTCACCATTACACACCGGAATCCAAACAACAGTCAAAACAGTGGACAGAAGCCAGTTGTTCAGTACCAAAGAAGACAAAGTCAGTTGTTCAGTACCAAAGAAGACAAAGTCAGTTCAATCAACAGGAAAGGTCAAGGCATCGGTGTTTTGGGATGCTAAAGGCATTTTGTTTATTAATTATCTTGAAAAGGGTAAAACAATAACCGGGGAATATTATTCCAATCTTTTAACCAGACTAGACGGAAAAATTTGTGAGAAAAGATTCATTTTGGAAAAAAAATCAACTTTCATCAGGACAAAGCATCTGTCCACAAAGGTGGTTTGGCAATGGGAAAATTAAGGGATCTGCACTATGAATTGTTGGAACATCCACCCTATAACCCCAGATTTGGCACCCTGTGACTTCTATCTCTTCCCAAAACTAAAACTTCCTTGCTGGTCAGTGTTTTTCTTCGAATCAAGAGGTGATCGCAGTAGAAGGGTATTTTGATCTTACTGAGAACCACTATATGCATGGGATAATGGCACTGGAGCATCCCTGGAATAAATGTATTAGTCTTATTGGAGATTATGTTGAAAATAAAAATAATTTTGAAATTATAAATGTTTTTTCATTGTTAGGCCGAGATCTTTTCAGGCCACCCTCGCAATCTAGTTTCCATGACTCTCTGTGTTAGGTCTCATACTAATTAATGATTTCTCAAGATTCCTGATATCAAATGCATTCAAGTGCAGGCTGTCTCTCTCTCATGCAAATCTGTTCTTCCCCCAACCTCACTCCCTAAATCAAAAAACTTTCTTTCATTCCTTCTACACAGCCTACACATTGAATCATTTGCCATCACAGCTATTGTTAATTTTTTGTCACTTTCTCACTCTTCATTCTTACTTCCTCCAACAATCCTTTCATATCCTCTCTGTGGTACTGAACTTCTCACTTATTAAGTCATTTGTAATTGCTATAATTACAATCTCTTTTGCTTTTTTCCCCCCCAATTGCATGTACTATATTTTTAATTTTTGCTCCAGAAAACCTGAAGTTATAACTCAGTAATCAGTGGCACGTTATAAGATAGCGTCACCATACCAAATGACCTTCTTTTTACAATCAGTTTCACTCACCTAATTTATGTTGCATAATTTACCTGATTCCACGCTCTGTTGGTTTCTCATTTTGTTACTTATCTGATGATATGTAATGAATAACACTGCCAAAAAGGGTTTATGAAAATCAATAAACTAAGGATACAGATTAAGCTCTCAAGAGTGAAAGCAGTGCCTCTTAAGTTAGTATTGCAATGATTCACCCATTACTATTAGGCGAATCATTATAGCCCCAATTCATTGGGGAAAATATTCAAATAGGATGCAGACTAAAAAGTGTTAAATCCAATTAATGAAAGAAGAAAAACACACTGTAAGAAGCAAAAACTAGCTAAAAATGCCTAATTTATATCTTTGACCACCTTGTTTAGACACCTGTATTAGTTTTTTTTACACAGGTAAGGATGCATGACCTTCTCAATTAGATGGAAAGAGGCTAACTTATGGTGTGCTGAGAAGTTGTGATAATCACATGAAGGAATTGAGGTAGAACTATGTAACTTACACATTATTCTACACGTTCCCTACACAGTGTTATACACTTGTTACAATGCTGCATCATTTGCAATCCTCTGAGAAAAAGTGTTTCGCCTTGTTGCATAAACCAGTCATTTTTGTTCGAGGTGTTTATCAGGACTTTTCACTTCCCCCTCCATAGTTATTCACAAATCCTCATACTACTACCAGATCTAGCAATTTCAAACTTCAGGTCTTCTCAATCACATGTTGTTTTAGGCAATTCTTTCCTGGTAGCTGCATAAATTCCATTACCCCTTCTGCCATCTATAGAATTCTAAGTTATCTATGGGATTTCATGCAGAAGTCTACAATGTTTGAGAAATCTTCATTTATTCTTCTTTTCCTGCTTCCAATTTACATCTCCATAATGGAAGTTTCCCCGTAATGATTATTCACTTTGCACTCAGTGAGCTAATAGGCAGATATATATCATTTATATCTTCCTTTCTATACATCCTCCTCCACTTGCCCCAGTATGTGGCAGCAACTGACTGTATTTTGTCCTATTAGCCTCTATTTCATATCAAGAGACCCTCGAATGCAATGCCTCTCACAATACCTCCTGCTGAGTTTCTAATTTTCGAGGGTGTAATTCTTTTACTATCAACCACTAACACTTTCTCTCATCCTGCTGGTTCCCTATTCCTCTAAAAAAATAAAGTACCTCTTGCATTCTATACATATTCTTCTTTTTAGCCATTTTCTGTCCACTGCTGGACAAAGGCCTCCTCAAGTTCTTTCCACCTTTCTCTGTTCTTGACAATGGTTGACCAATTTTCCCCAACAAACTTTGACAATTCATCACTCCACCTTCTTTTAGGACGTTCTCGTTTCCCTTCTTTAGGAATCCAGTTCGTCAGTATGGTGGTCCACTGCTCATCTTCTCTTCTGGATAGATGTCTGGCTCATTTCAATTTTAGTCGCTTGTGGTGAAGAATGATGTCAGTGATGCGAGTCTGACTTCTTATCCAGGTGTTTCGCTTCTTATCTTTTAATGTGATGCCTAGAATAAACCTCTCCATTTTTCTTTGAGTTGTTGTTAATTTATTTGCCAGTGCTTTTCTTAGTGACCAAGTTTCACAACCATATGAGATGACTGGAAGTATACACTGGTTAAATGTCTTCTTTTTTAAACAGAGTGGGACATCATTGTTTTGAAAAATGCCTTTCAATTTTCTGAATGCACTCCAGGTAAGTTGAACTCTCCTATTTATTTCCTTTTGGAGTCCACAATTTAGATCAATACATATACATATCTATACATACAATTCTATACATATCTCGACCTTAATCAATTCTCACTGATGCCAAAATTATGGCCAAGTTGTACTTATTAATCCCAAAACCTCTTTAACCCTTATTCCAGATGTTCTTAAATTCTTAAGCACAAATTACAATATCACCTTAGATTCACAAAAATCTTGAAGTTTAGAAGGCAAGGATTTTCATTCTTTCATAAGTTCCATTTCACACTCACTCACAAGGGGTGAGTGAGAATGTAATGGAAATGATGAAAAATGCTGACTGTAGTCCTCAGGATAACTGTCTGTGTATGAGTGCGCGCGCGCGCGCGCGCACGCACGCACACGCACGCACACACACACACACACACACACATTCACCTGCCCCTTCTTCTATAATCTGCATCTTCTAAATACCAAGAGTTAAGCAAATAAACAGAGGAGAAATGGATGAACAGCAAAATCAAGAAAGCTGTGTTGGAAAAGAAGTTATGGAGGAGGAACCAGAGAGGTAGTAGCAATCAGATGCATTAGGAGTATAAATTGCAAGTTAGGAAGATGACTAGAATGGTGCATGGTAAAGACAGTAACAGTGCAAATGAGAGGACATTGGCCAGTCAGGCCAAGGATAATTCAAGGGAATTCTTCAGCTGTATGGCAAACAAGAGGAAGACTAAGTATGGCAGGGTGACACATGAATGTTAACAGTGTGATCATTGCAAATGATATGGTAAACTTTTATATCATACTGGTGTATATGATGCCGTGCAACATGTAAAATGGAAGGAAATATTAGCAGAATTAGAGGTGAAAAGGATCAAAGGCATATCCTGTATTGAACAGGGTAGAAGTTAATAAGGCTGCGGGAATGGATGACATATCACCATGTATTTTTGTGGAATGTGCAAAATAGTTTACTATGCTCTTGAATGGGTTCTTTAATAAAACACTTGCCTTGGGAAAGGTTATTAAGGAGTGGAAAGTATGCAAAATAGTGCAACTACACAAGCATAGTTCTAGGATAGAATTCTCTAATTATAGACAGACCAGTCTGTGGATCTGCAATTGTAGTCAAGGTATTGGAGAGATTAGTTTGGAACAGAATACAGGATTGGCTGATGGACCTAGCATTCATTATGATGGGCAATATGGATTTTTAGAGGGGTAGCTCTTTTTTTTTTAGAAATTTCCTGACATTTCATGATTAGGTGAAGAACTGAGTGGGTAAGGGAGATTCATATATATTGATATTCTTGGACTTTGCACACTAAGTTTGAGAGATAATTTTTTTTTAAAAAAACAAGGCATTTGATAAATTACTTCATAAGAGGTTGGTGTGCATGCTGTACAGCAGGGGTCTTCAACCTTTCAGACAGTGAGGGGGTGCATTAAAATTTTCCATGAAGCCCGCGGGCCACTAAAGCTATACTGTGGTATTTAGAATAGTAAGATGCTTTCCAGATTCACAAGAAACGCTGTGCATTTGATACTTTACATAAAATCCTATAAAAATAAACAAACTCAGCTTTAAAAGCATAGGTAGAAGCCGGGAATACAATCAATACTTGAAAAAAAGATAATTTAATGAAGAAAACATTAATTTTTTTACAATGACAATGAGCAACTTGCAATGTTTTTTCTTGACCAGCTTGTCAATGTTGGAAGTCAACATGTGCAGAGTATTCTCAAGATGTTGGTCCGTAATCTAAGTTCTTGTCTTGGACTTCACATGCTTCATTCTGGAGAACTGCTCATATAACTACGTGCTTCCTAACAAAGCGCACATCATCAAAGCATGCCGGCGAAGATTAGGGAATGCGTCCTCAGAAATGTAGTCTTTGTAAAATGCAAGCTAGGGCACATTGAATAATTTTTCTCTCAAAGAAGAGTTGTTTTGGAGTTCAAGCAGCTCCATTTGTACTGAGCTTGGCATTTCGGCAGCATTGACACTGAATGGCATTTAAAATAAATCTAAAGAAGACTGCTGGTTATGAAAATCACTAAATCTCTCTCTCTTCACAACATGGCTAATTTTGTAGCATATTCATCAAGAGATGAACAGTTGGATTCAGCGAGAAGCCGAAAATGAGTTAAGTCTTTTTTTGCGAGTTGTGCCTCCCAAAGTTTGAGCATGGCCACAAAAGCTTTGATGTGATCAATTAGAGTGTGCACCAGTTGATCTTTGGATTGTAGCTGTGTATTGAGGTCATTCATATGCAACAAGATGACAGTCACAAAGGCAAAGTCTGTCATCCACTTCGAATCGTTAAATTCCGCAATTGGATTCGCCTTGGTTTGCATGAACTGCTGTATTTCACTCCTTAAGTCAAAGACTCTTCTAAGAACCTTCCCTTTGCTCAACAAACGCACATCACTATACTAAACCACATTGCTGTGATCTGCTTTGCACTCTTGGGTCAAAAACTCTTGGAATTGACAATGATTCAATCCTCTTGCCCTAATAATGTTATCGACAATCACAATAACTCCATGATATTCTCAAATCCAATAGTTTTCGTGCACAAATTCTCTTGGTGGATTAAACAACGGTAATGGACGAAATCTTTTCCTTTCAGTTCCAGTTCTTTCCGTAGCAGCACAACAAACCCTTCGTTCAGGGCACCATCAGTTACCACACCCTCAAGGTTGGTTAAGCTGAGGTCGAAATGCTGGATTGTTTTCTTGGCAGCTTCAAGGATATTAGTGTCTTTCGTCGTTCCCTTCATAGGTACGAGTGTTAGCAGTTCTTCTGTCACATTGAATTGTTGATCAATGCCACGGACCAAGGTAGCCAGCCATGCTGTATCCTTCACATCTGTGCTATCATCTAAAGCAAGTGAATATGATGTAAATTCAGAAGACTGTTTTTTTAAAGTTCCTTCAATGTCATTGGCAAGTTCTTCGAAATGTCGTGTTACAGTTACCCCAGACAAATTCGGTTTTTTAAACACTTCCTTATTATTTCGGCACAGAATATCCCCAGGAGCAATATGAAACACTCTTTCACAAACTCACCATCCAAGAAAGCTTTTGATTTTTTAGCACTTTTTTCAGCTATTACATAACTTACTTTGACGCTCGTTGCGCTCTCTTCCCTCTGCCTTTTAAACGTAACCTGTTGGCATTTTAAATCAATTTGGAGACGGTTCATTTTCACTTTGTCCACACAAAGCCTCCCTTGAAGGTGATCGAAATGGGATGCATGCTTTGTCTCCTAGTGTCGTTTTATATAGTATTCTTTTCATACTGACACTGACTCACGACAAATTAAACACTGGCTTATCGTCAATCAGCACAAAAAAAAATTACAAATTGGTCCACTTTCTCCACTTGATTTACGCTTTTTACTCGTAGATGCCATAATGATGGAAGGTGAACCCAAAAAATGATCCAAAATGGCCATGTAGCAGTTATTATCCATTGAATATGTGTCACACTAATGAAAAAAGTCTGACAATATAAAATCTCAATAGGCTATGGCTGACACGACGAACCTGCATGTGCTTATACACGAATATCACACTATTCACGACTGACTGACTGTGGGATGAGATCCTCTTGTATTTATATGAAAATAACGAAGTATCGGGAACCTTCGAGATGTATCTGGAAGGCACTAGACAGGGCATTCGAATAAACTACTGCTTTAGCCATCTACATGTGATGTTAGTACTAGTACTTAAGTACCACTTAGTGCTGGCTGAAGAAGCATGTCTATTTAATATTTATTTTTATAGGATTTTATGTAAGTATCAAATGCACAGCGTTCCTTGTGAATCTGGAAAGCATCTTAAAATTCTAAATACCAAGTAGTATAGCTTAGTGGCCCGCAGGCTTCATTGAAATAATTTTTTATTTAATCACATTTAATGTTAAGTAGTTATTTTTTCAAAATGGCTGGGAGACAACGGCAAAGAGACCCACGGGCCACAGGTGGGCAATGCATTGAAGGCCCCTGCTGTAGAGGAAGAGAATGGATAATAGATCGGTTAGACAGAGCATTGTCTCAAAAAAGAAGACTAACTAGTGGTGTGCTCTGTATTCTGTTCTTTAGCCTGCTGTTTAACTTATTCGTTAATGATAATTTATTTTTTGACTAGAATTTCCAGTTGTTTGCTGATAATACAAAATTTAGGAAAATTATATGGATCACTGCTGATGTTAATTGTCTTCAGGATGATACGAATAGACTTTTAGCTTGGACAAAGGAGTGGGGTTGTAGTTTTAGTAAGTGCAAAGTGTTGCATTTTGGAGTGCAAAGATATAATCCTGTGTACTGTAAATGATAAAATGTGCTTCACAAAGTGGATGAGATCTGGGAAGTAACTGATCAAGAGAATGAAGTTTAGAAGGCACATTCCACTGCTACTATGATAAGGAATACAGTGACATGCAGGGATAAGGTGGTGGGTATCTCACCGTATAAAGCACTAGTCAAACCTCACTTGGACTACTGTGCTCAGATATAATCACCTAGTTTTCATTGTGAAGTGGAAACATTAGATAAGGTTTAGAAATGAGTGACTAATCAGGATTCTAGAATGTTAGTTACAAAAGAGATTAAAGAAATGTAAATTATAGTTTGATGGATAAGAGATAAAATAAGTGATATAATAGACAAGTTTAAGTTAGTAAGAGGACAGAGGTGAGAGCAGAAGAACAAGATGCTATCCCCAGAAGTTGTGTAAGGATGTAGTGAAGGAGGTGTGAGGAGTAGATTTTTTACATGGAAAACTGTGGGTGAATGAAACATATTAGTAGAAATTGTTGTGAATGTAGAAAGTGTTAGGGGATTTTAAGGTTTAATATGTTAAATATGTTGCTTGTGTGAATCTTCCACAATGAGTCTCCTGAATCAATGGAGGTTGGTGTAATAATAACAGCTCCAGTTTCTCTGATTTCGCACTTCTAATCACTTACTGAACAACACTTTTACTAGACCTATCTGCAAATCCACTTAAGTGCAATCTTAATCATAGAGAAGTAATTTTCATACATCACAAAATGCACTCCATACTTCACGGCCTATGCATCATTTGCCCTCACTGCAGTGCAATCAACTTTTCCACTTTCTCTGTTTACATTCTGATAGTGTCACTAACAAGCAAACTCCTTATCATGGCCTTATTCTGGAATCACTGTAGAATACTCTTTCTCCCTTTACTTCCCCTTTCCTGCTGTTTCTTACTCACACTTTTGTTTGCTCTCGATTCTCCTTTCATTTTCATCTTTGGTACCACTTGAAAGATATATCAAATCACACTACATTACAGCCATCTTCACACTCTCCTGATCTTTCATCATTTATTATTTGTATTTTGTTTTTTTGCTCACTCTAGTAGCTACATTCACATTTTTGTGCCTTTTGCCAGTAACATTTTTGAAATTTTACTCTTCTGCCACATTTTTCAAAACATTTATGAGGCAGTCTCTCACCATCCCTCCACAAACATTCCACCTTTGGCTAGGAATACATCTTGTATATACTGCACCTCACAAAACTCTTCATATTAAACTCCTTAAACAATGACAGCGTTTAGTCACCACTATTCTGTTATACATTGGTGCAATATAATTGTAGTGTAGAAAGCTTTACCATTGCATTACAAAGTATATTATACTTTACAATTCTGTTTTTTTCTTGTTTTATCCATCAACCAAGCAAACAAAGTTTGCACATAAAGTTTTTTCTTCACAATTAGTCTACTTGTATACAAAGGCTGTTGACTTTACATCAATTGCCAAAAAAGGAAAAAAAAAGGTTTATATTAAACTGAAGTTTTACTATAACATGGTAGCTGTTTCCATAATTTTTAATAATGGATGCTGATCACCATGTAAGGAAGGAAATTACATACTCATAAAAACAAAGAAAAACTATTACATATAAATGTGATCATGATACTCATTATTTAGAAAAATCTTTTCTATATCTTCAGTGTGCTAGCATCCACCTCTAAATTGTTATTTCCATCCACCCACCCCTCTAGTTCTATGATATACCAGAAATACCTAGACAACTTGACTCTTGTGAACATTTTTTTTTTTTCATGCAAATTCAATTATTTACTAAAATTTTAGTAAATAATTGAATGTTGATGGGTGTTAAAACAAACAAGTTCATGGGTAATCAATGTTCATAATTGTTATGGAGCATTGTTTCTTTGAATTAACTGGTCATAAATTTCTCATTGAGAGATGAGATGTCTGATGAAATGTACTACATGTGTATGTAACATGTTGCTGTTAATAATGGTGCCAGTATGACATACCAATGTGTGACATTAATAAAAAAGTACTGGATATACTCCTTATGGATGCTTCTTTAATGATTTGTGTAAATTTTTGATTTTGTCTCAGCAAGCTGCAAAACTAACATATAAACAATTGGTTGGGGGCCTGATAAAGACATCATTTGAATGCTATTCTATTCAGGAAGTAGGAAGAATAAATTTTTTATTTTGAGACTTTACACTATTTTCATTAATTGTTTTTAATGTTAATTATATTAATATTTAATATATGTTAAATAAATCGTTTTTTTTTATTCAATACAGGAGGATTGTGACATAACATGACAGTGCCATTTGTAGGCAAGAGATTAGAGACAAGAAAGCAATCAGTTACTGTGTTTCTTGAAGAGTTGAAGGCTGCACATGTTAGAGAAAATGGTATGGGGAAAGCTGCTACAAAGCACAGATGTATAAGGAAGGAAGAAAGGAAGAGGAAAACTAGTTATGAGAGTCTGGAGCTGAACAGTATTTGGTTGTTGGCCAGCATCCATAGAAATACCTATGAAAAGCACATAATGCAAAAACAGAGCATCTATAAGAAAGCAATTGGAATAAGCCAGTGAGACAAGAATCGTCTACTAAGATGTGAGAAAACAACATTCTAAAGTTAGTGGATATGGAATTTATAGTGCTAGGAGTTGAGCAGAAAAGCAGCAGTGTTCAAAATGAAAAAGAATGCCAAGCTTTCTGGAAGCTGAAGAGATTGAGGATGCATATGTTTATGCCAAAATGAGCCAGATGTGAAAGCACAAGAAAAAGAAAAAACCAATCGTGGTTGGCTGGTGAACAGAGTATTATCAAAAGCAAATGAGAGTGAGGCACAGTAATCTTTTGGGAAATAAGGCAGAGCTGTGTCTCGGCAGCATTAAAATTTATTCAATTATCTTCATCCATGTCAGAATGGCCAGAATATTGGTTGTTAAGGCATTGGCAATAGGAGATCTTGAGGCTTGAGTCATCTGGGTACTACAAGGTTTTGTGAATGACGAAAAGGAATGGAGGGTACTGTCATCAACAAAGCTATGAAAAGGAATGGACATTAGTGAGAGAAAATCACTGATAAAGAGAAGAAAGAATATAGATGAAAGCAAAGAGTTTTAGAATCAATACCATTAATATAAAAATTAGATGAGAGGGAATCATCCACTGTGACATTTAATGAATGAACAGAGTGGAAACTGGCAATCCACTCGAAAAGGATAAGAGAGAGATATAAGACAGTAACTTGGAAAGAAGATGAAATGCTGAACTTGTCAAATGCCTTGAAAATATGAAGATCAATCACTTGAGATTCCCCAAATCTTTCTGCGACCTGTCTTCAAAAGTTGGGTAAGGCTAGAGAAGATCTTTACTGTAGAATAAGAATGTCAGAATAAACAATGGTGATCATTAATTAACTGAGATATCTTGAGGTACTGAAGAAGATAGTTGTTTTGACAACTTTCTCACTTCAATACTCGGTGTTTGAGGGCAGTGAAGTCAGAAGAGTGCAACGCCACAGTTTGTTTATGGTTTATTTTTATGTTTCTTTTTAAGAACAGGCTGGATAAAAGCTTGCTTCCATGCTTTTGGATAGATAAGGGTCAAAGCTGTATAACTGAGAGGAGACCTCCACATAGCCTTTAAAGGAATGCGGAGAACCGACCAGGGCTTCTGACCTAATGTCCAATCCTCACCTTCTCGTGGTGCACCCTGTTGGGTATCTACTTTGATACTGAACGAACGAGGATGGGCTGGCAATTTGGGATTTAGCCGACCAAATTGTATTCTTATTGGTTAAACCAAAATAAAAAATGATGGTACAACATGACAAAATTTCATGCCGGCTGGGGCGTCGCCCGGTTAAACAAGGCCCCCGTTGTTTTCGCCAGGGAACCAGGGCGAACAGCGAAAAGTCAGCTACTGGAACAAATCTGAAAACAAACCCCAACTCAACATCACCAGAGTTAAAGATCGGTACTATCAATGTAAGAAGCCTGAATGGCAAAGAAATGGAGCTAGCTGAGGAATTAGATAAGTACCAGATCGACATAATAGGGGTGACTGAAACAAAAAAGACCAAAACTGGTGAGATCTTTCTGAGCAATAAATACAAAATGTTATATTCAGGCAATAACAATCAAGGAAAAGAAGGAGTGGCCATAGTATTCAACACAAAATACGAGGCTAATCTTCTTGAATGGCAGTCAGTCTCAAGTAGAGTGATGTGGGCAAATATGAGAATGGGGAACTGGACAATGAGACTTATTTGTGCCTATGGTCCCACAGAAGGTTCTATTAAGGTAGAAGTGGAGGAATTTTTTGAGGCTTTAGAAAAAGCAACTGACACAATGAAAAAGGAAAAGTTGGTCCTTGTTGGGGATCTAAATAGTAGAGTAGGAAATGATTGTGAGACATACAAAAATATTTTGGGAAAATTTGGAGAAAAGAGCAAAGCTAATAATAATGGCAAATATCTTTTGGATTTCTGCTCAGGACATGGACTGGTTATTACTAACACCATGTTCCAACATAAAAATGTGCACAAATTCACATGGAGAGAAGAGGCTAGGAATAAGAAAAGTCTCATTGACTATGTTATTGTTGATAGTGATGTTTTCTCCCTGGTGCAGGACACCAGAGTGTACAGAGGATTTGAAATTGGAAGTGATCACTATTTAGTCTTGAGCAGGATAAAATTGAATTTCATATTGAAAAGAATAACATGTAAGAAAGTTTTAAAGCGAATAAAAGTTGAGCAGCTCTCAGATGTAAACTGTAGACTAAAATACAGAAATATTATTGAAAAGAAAATGAAAGAGTTTGAGAACAGGAATCAAACCTTGGAGATTCAGTGGCAAACTCTGAAGGAAACATTAATTGATTCTGCCAGAGAGGCATGTGGTGAGGTTGTGTGCAAATATAAAAAAATCAGAACTCCCTGGTGGACACAGGAAGTTAAAGAGGCAGTGAAGGAAAAGAAGAAAGCATATCAAAAGTTCCTGGCAAATAAGTCAGCTTTTACTCTTACAGAATACAGAGACAAATGTAAGAAAGCTAAACAGTGTGTAAAACTAGCTAAACAAAAGTCATGGGAGGACTTTGGCAAGAATATAGAAAATAAATATCAAGAAGGTGGCAAAATATTCTGGAGGTTGTTGAAGAAGCTTAGGAATGGAGGAAAGAGTGCTGTAAAAGGAATTAGAGATGATAAAGGTGAAATGAAAACAGGAGAAAAAGATATCCTTGAAGTATGGAGTAATTACTTTGAAAAACTGCTAAATGAAACAAGCAGTGATGACAGCACAGTGATAAAAAACACTGACCAGGCATGCAGTCAGGAATACATATCCATACTTGAAGTAGAAAAAGCCATCAAAGGCTTGAAATGTGGAAAGGCAGCAGGAGTAGATGATATTCGACCAGAAATGCTCAAGTATGGTGGTATAAGAGTCTTACAGTGGCTGCACTGCATAGTTCAGAAAGCCTGGACAGAGGGACGAATTCCCGATGATTGGAGTAGAGCTCTCATAGTACCCATATATAAAAAGGGAAATAAAACTGAATGTGAGAATTACAGAGGTATTTCCCTACTGAGTGTTCCTGGCAAGATCTATGCAAGTATACTTGAGAAACGGTTGAGAAGAATTGTGGAAGAAAAGCTTGGTGAAGAACAAGCTGGATTCAGGCCAAATAGAGGCTGTCAGGATCAGATCTTCACTTTACGACAAATAGTCGAGAAAGCATGGGAATATAACAAAGATCTGTATTTAAGTTTTGTCGATTTGGAAAAGGCATATGACAAGGTGCCAAGAGAGAAGCTATTCAATACGCTGCAGTTATATGGTGTCAATGGGGCATTATATCAAGCAATACTTAGTCTTTATTTGAGTTGTGAGTCAGCAGTTAGAATTGAAGGAAGTACAGGAAGATGGTTTAATGTTAAATCTGGTGTGAGACAAGGATGTACATTATCCCCTCTGTTATTCATTATCTATATGGATCACATTATGAAGGAATGTGGTATTAAACCTGATATCAAAATTGGAGATGTTAATGTCAGCTCTTTGCTTTATGCGGATGATGTTATACTTCTAAATAAATCCGCTACAAGTCTGCAAGATTCTCTGACTAAATTGAATAGCTGTTGTAATAGATATGGTATGAAGGTCAGCAATAAAAAGACAAAGACAATGAAAATAGGCAGAATCATTGAAAATGTCAACTGTGTTGTGAATGGAGAACCTGTGGAACAAGTAAAACATTTCAGCTACTTAGGCACAATTTTTACTGAAGATGGTAAACTAAATATAGAAATAGACAACAGAATCAGCAAAGCTGGTATCGTGGGAAGTCAATTGAATAAATTCATATGGAATAAGAAAGAAATTAGTCGGAACACTAAATTAGCTGTATACAAGACTGTGTTCAAACCAATTTTAACTTATGGATCTGAGAGCTGGGTCAGAAGTAAAACACTTGACCAAAGACTAGAGACCGCAGATATGAGAGTCCTGAGAAAGATTAGAGGCGTGAACAGATGGCATCAATGGCAATATCATATTAAAAATGAGGATATTAGGAAAGAACTTGACATTGTCAGCATCCAGGAATGCGTTAGCAGAGCTAATCTCAGATGGTATGGTCACTTAAATAGAATGGGAGAGGAAAGATTAGCAAAACAAGTGTTCTCTGCCAGGTTGGCAGGAAAACGACCCAGAGGAAGACCAAGATATAGGTGGATTGATACGGTACAAAGTGCCTTAGACGATAGAAATATAAGATCTGATAATGTTGGAGTCTTGACAAGTAACAGACTGATTTGGAGGAAAATTGTAGATAGGAAGTTAGTAATGATGTAATTTTTTCATGTAGTACTGTCATATCCTGTACACCCCTTGAGGGTACATGGCAGGAATTTGATGATGATGATGATGATGATGAGTAGGACAACTTCTACAGGTGATGGGTGTTAGTCCTGGAGCACTAGTTGGCAGTAAAATTGGAGGAATATCATGTAGGTGAAAGGACTTATTAGTATCAAGGCTGCTGAGTATTTTTCTGATGTCCATCTGGAAAAAAAAAAAAAAAAAAAAAAAAAAAAATTACAGGAGGCATACTGATAATGGTACATGGAATAGTAGGAAGAGATCTGCTTTGGTCATGTAAACAAGAGCTGGAAGAGAAGACCGATGCCAATAGGTCTCTCATGAGTGTGTGCTAAGAAGTTGTGATAATCAACCATGAAGGAATTGAGGTAGAACCATGTAACTTATATACATTATTCTACATATTCCCCATGAAGTGTTATACACCTGTTACAATGCTGCTGCATATATGCAGTCCCCTGAGAAAAAAGTGTTTCCTTGTTGTACAACAAACAGTCGTTTTTGTTCTAGGTGTTTATTAGAACTTTTCAGTCCCCCCCCATCATATCTTTAGGAAATGTTGGCACTGTTCCATCAAGATGAAAGAGAAAAAGAGGTGAAATATAGTAGGGCAGAAGAATGACCAGCAGCCTTGGTAATGGACCAGAAAACTCTATTTGAGAAGGAGAGAAGATTAGTATATTTAGGTCTTACAAACTCTGCTTTAGATTTGCTGATGCTTTTTTTGCACTTGTTATGAGCTGTGATGCAAGTTGAGTGAGAGGCTGGTTTTTTATCTTGGGCCATGAAATACATGCTGGATTTTTAGTTTAGACTGTTTTGGCACTTTTGAGGGATTTTGAGTGGAATGGTGAATAGACAGTCATCCCAGCAAGAATAACTTCCGTCATTAGATCACAGCAACTGCTTGGACCAGGAGAGTGAAAGCAATAATCATATGGAAAAAGAGATATAACAGTCATGAATGGCATCTCAATTGGCAGAGTTGGAGTGTCACAATGGCTGGGAAAAAGGATGACATGTAGAAAAAGAATCACTTGCTATCCAAATGATATAAAGGAAAGAAATGCAACTATAGGAACAACAGCTGCATACAGCAAACACTGGAAAAAGACAATGTTTAGAATTAACTGTCTTCTAGCAAGATTAGACAACATTAATCAACAAAAAATGCCAGAAAATATTTTTTTGAGTAAAAGTCTGCAAAAGTATTTCATTTCAGCAATGCATGGAACTGTAGCAAAATTATTGTATATAAGATTAATCAACTGTGGTGCATATCATTAAAATATGAAAACATCAAGAACAAACTCAGATACATCAAATAGCATAGTGACAGAGGAAACAGAGTTGTGCATATCCATATCTTCAACTTAACAGATGTAGAAGTCTGCCAGTATATCACCATCATATTCCTAATATGTACCCCCCCCCCCCCAAGGGATGTACAGTATACTCTAACAGTATGACATGATTAAGTCTGAATTATTACTAGTTTCCTATTAATTATTTTATTCCAAATTAACCTGTTATTTGTCAGATCTCCATCCATCTGTTCATTGGACATCAACAGATACTATATGATCCCTCAGATGCTTGGTGATATGCCAAGCCAGTCCTTACCATCTAGTTTTGTTGTATGCTTTTCTGGAGGCTTCAACTCTGTGAAGATCAGTCACTCCAGACCCACCATCTATCCATCTCATTGATGGTCTACCCATTCCTCTTTTCCCAGGAACTTTACCTTCTGTTACTGTTCTGAGAAGTCCTCCTTCCATCCTTTCAGTGTGCCCAAAATTTCAAAACCTTACAGAGCCCAAAACCACTTATTCTAATTCCTGTTTTGAGTTCATCCAATGCTACACACATGATGTCCTCTGCATATATACTAAACAAGTGGAAAGAAAGTAGACATCCTTGCCTAAGTCCCTTTCCAAACTGAAGCCAATCAGTTAATTCAACACCTGTTCTTACCGTGGCTTCTTGCACCCTGTACAAGCTAGCTATCAGCTTTATAGCGTGCTGAGGAAAACCCATTCTTTTCATTACTTCCCACAGTTTCACATGCTGAACACAGTTAAAAGAGTAGTATATGAAACATTATCATAAGGAATCTAAATTCTTTATTTCCTCAGGCATCTATGCCTCAACTTTGGCCTCAATCCTATTTAGAATGATCTTTAATAAAATCTTCCATGCATGAGAGATTAAACTAATAATTCCATAGTTCTTGCAATCCTTCACATTTCATAAGAAGGTGTGAAAACCAACTTCTTCCAGTCTCTAGGCCATGATCCTGTCTCCCACATCCTTGTAATTAATCTATGAAACATTCTTATCCCTTCATCCTCCTGTAGCCTTAATTAACTCTGGTGGGCTTCCATCTACACCCAAGGCCTTGAAGTTTAACTGCACTTTCAACCTCATGCCTAAGTGGATAAAGTTCCAAATCGAAAATTTCCCCTCCAAATTTTCTTTATCCTCTCTGTTGTACAGTTAATCACAATATTCTTTTCATCAGTTTTTGATTTCTAGTTCTTCTGTTAGTAAGGTCCCATTCCTGTCTTTCATGACATTTAATTTAGGCTTAAACTTAAGCTTTAGGTCATGAACTAAATGAAGCATCCTTTTATAATTGTGCTTCCTCATCTAGACCTCTATTGCTTCACATTTAGTATAAAACTTTTTCTTGTTCCTGCCTGATGGCTCTTCTGACTTCTCTATGTAATATTTTATATTCTTCAGTCCCTGTCTCTCTTTGTTTTTCCATCTGCCTCCTTCTGATTCGATTCCCCACTTAATTGATATCCATGGGTCTCTTGGTTTGAGCTTATTGGGCCTTGAGATACTTCTTGACTGTATCCTGTATTTTAACCTTGACTCTTTCCCAAAGCATTTTTCTGGTGAGGTCTCCTTATTAGTCTCCAAAAAGTCATCTAACCAAATGGATGTTTCTTCTGTGAATCCACTAGGAATTACTCTAACATCCAGTCTAGAGGGATATGCCTGACTTGGAAGGTTTCGGATCTAAATCTTACTTTGGCTCTTACTAGCTAATGGTCTGTACTACAGTCTGCTCCAGGTCAAGTATACACATCAGAGAAGCTTGTCTGTCTTCCACCACTGGAGAGCCAGGATGTAATCAATATGGTGTCTTGACCTTCAATGCTAGATGTCCAAGTATAGATCTGTCAAGGGCGTTTCTGGAAGCAGGTATTTGTAATAACTAATTTGTTAGCATGGGCAAATTCCAACAGTCCTTCATTATTCATACTGTTTCACATTTTTGCAGTAAAGTCTTCTAAGATGTAATGTACCTCCCCCTCCCTCCTTGGTAGAGAGTCCAAAACAATCTGTAAACTGTATCTGACATTCTTACAATCTGAAGGTTGTAAGTCTCCTGGCATACTACAATAGAGGTGAACTGAGGAGGAGGGTGTTGATAGTTAATGAATCAATATGTAGGTTGTGCAGAAGGAATGCCATATGATTTGTGGATCTGTGTTTGATGGAAAAAAAGGATTTGTATAATACTGATGAACTGTATTTATATGGTTTTACCATTAAGTTTCTAGAGAAAGCTTTGTTCACTGAGCATGCTAAAGCGCAGATTCAGGAAAACTTAAGCAATTAGGGTGGATGCAGGTAAATTTGTGTGAAGATGCCCATAAGCCAAGTGAGTGAGAATGAACAAATATGGAATCTAGTCTCTCAAGCAAAATTAATGAAAAGGGTGTGAAGATTTTGGTATTTTCAGAAAGATAGAATGGGGGAGGGAGGGTACTGCTGATGATAGCAGATGAATTGCAGCCAAAAAGAATAGGAGATAGGCAGAATGGTGACTGTTCACTTTAAGCCATCCGGTGTGAGATCAAGGTCAGTAAGACAGGATATACCAGTTGATTGTTGCTATAGGGCAAGGAGTTCCACGGATGATCTGGAAGACATGCATCGCAAATTAATATGAGTACAAGTCGAGTGATTATTACGGGAGACTTCAACTATGGAGATATAGACTGGACGGTAGAAAGATCATATGGCAGCAAGGAAATGGAATTACACCTACTGAAAGATAATTACTTGAGGCAGCATGTGAGGAAGGAGACTAGGAGAGTGAAAGTATTGGACATGGTCATGGGATCAGAAGAGCAATTCATAACCAATCCATACATTGCCTCCGATTGGCAAAAGTGACCATGCAGTCTTGACATGGAAGATTGCAAAACATGAGGAATATCCTGCCAAGAAAAGGTATATGTGGAACTAACAAGACAGGTGATTACGACAAACTTAGGAAGAAGCTCAAATCTGTGCCATGGCATAAAACATTGCAGGGTAAGGATGTTAGTAGTGCACAGGAGATAGTTAAGGTCATCTAGAGGATGCAATATTAAATTCTGTACCTATGGTAAGGAGATGCTAATCAGCTAGGAGTTACATGGGTGAGTAATATCATTAAGAGTGAGCTGAAGAAGAAAATGCTGTGGAGGATATATAAGTAGAAAAGTGACCAGCAAACTCATAAACAGTACAAGGCTCAGGCAAGAAATGTGACCAATAAAGGAAAATCAGATTACGAGAAGAATCTAGCTGAGGAAGCCAAAGGAAATCCCTCAGAGTTCTTTTGTTATGTGTCAAGTAAGAGAAATAATGACCGTGGATGATTAACCCTAATGAGTGATTGTCACAAGGTAATAGAAGCTGATAAAGTAGTTGAGTTACTGAGTGACCACTTTCAAGGATATATCATCCAAGTGAAGTTATTGCTTTAACATTTGCAACAGACACTAAGGTTTGAACAGAGGTGGATGAATTGGAGATTCTTAGGATACTGCAGAATCTCCATGTAAATATAGCTGTGGGATTAGATGGGATATCAGCATAGGTTTTGCAAGAATGTGCAAGGGAACTGGCGATGCCTCTGACTAGGCTCTTTAATTTAAGTCTCAGATCTGGTAGAGTTCCAAGGGAGTGGAAAGAGGGCAAAACAATTCCCTTGCATAAGGGAGGCTTATGACTGTGGTAGCAAATTATAGACCAATCGGAATCTCAGGCATGGAGATAAAAGTAGTGCAAAAATTGATCAAAAAGCGAATTCAAGAATGGGTGGATAAAAATATTATTATTATAATTATGTGACACCTTCAAGGAATCCAAAGACTCATTGAGGGAGGGCGTGCAAAAAGCATCGAACGATTGATCCCCATCCAACTACTAGTTTAAGCAAGCTCAAACTTGCTTAACTTTTTGCATGAGCCATTAGTAGTAGAGGCTCTACCAATCGACCAACCTTCGTATGATGGCAACATGGCTCTGTGAAGGGTAGGTCATGCCTTAGTAATTTACTAACTTTTTATAATAGAGTTACACCAAGTTGGATAAAGGAAATGACTACACAATGATTCTGCTTGATTTCACAAAGGCATGTGATAGAATACTACATGGAAATCTGTTATGCAAATTAGAACAAATGAGTATAGATAAGACAATGGTTATGTGAATGAGGGTGGTTGCTGGACAGATATGCAAAATTGGTATATTGAGGGACAGAATCAAGGTGAAAACAGGTGACTAGTGGTGTGCTGTAAGGTTCAGTGCTGGGACACTACTGTTTAATTTGGACATAAATGATATCGAAAATAATCTGAAAAAAAAAATTAGTTCTTTGCTAATGATGCGAAATTAGGTAGATAATAGTTAATCAAGGTGATGTGCAGAGCTTGCAGGATCATTTAAATAGGCTGTCAGTATGAGGAAAAGATAACTGGTGTCAATTTAATGTGGAGAAATGTAAAGTTATGCATTTTGGGATAAACAGATTACAAGCTGTGTACCACATTGATGGCACTGCACTCCAGGAAACAGATGAAGCTAAAGATTTAAGGGTGGGGTAGACAGAGTTAAAGTTTAGAGGACATATTGCTACGGTGGCTCATAAGATTACTTTGCTATTAAAGAACACATTAACAAGTAGAGATAAGGAAGTTGTTATTCCTCTTTATAAGGCCTTGATATATTCACATCTGGATTACTTTGCTCAAGTCTGGTCTTCTGGGTTTCTTGGGGATGAAGAAGCAGTGGAGAAGATTCAGAGGCAAGTGATCAAGATAGTGGTCTGCAGAATGTTCCCTATGAGGATAGATTGAGGTGTGTGGATTGCAAAGTTGGTTGATATGGATCTTCAGACACTATGGGGATGACTATTCGGTAATAATAATAAATTTTCATAGAATTCCTCACTGTCTTCATTAGGTCTACTGAGGTGCATAAACTACCATATTATAACCAAGAAGGGTTCTTGCCTGAACTGTCTTTAGTATCATAGCAACCCCACTTCAGTATCACAGCTACAGCTATTCTAATATGGGCAAGTGCAAACACTGCTGACTTCTCATATATTCTGATGTCAGGTTTAATGCCTTTTTCCTTCATAACTTGTCCACATGGGTTATCAATAACAGTGGGGATAGTGTACACTCGTCTTACACATGACTATACAATGAATACTGTAATTCAAACTGCTGACTTACAAATTAAATACAGATTACATGTTGCTCTGTATAATGTTCCATTTACATTACATAAATGTACCATTTAAAACAGTTTTTCTCTTGGCACCTTGTCATGTAATTTTCCAAATATACAAAACTTAAATGTATATCCTTGTTATATGATGGGAATTTATCTACGACTTATCTCAAAGCAAAAATCTCATTCTGATAACCTTATTTGGCCTGAAATCAGCTTGTACTTTTGCATGTTTCACTTCCACAATTTTTCTAAGCCTCTTCTTCAGTATACTTGAAAAATCTTGAAGAAACTCATATGTTTCTTCTATTGTACAGAATCTTTTCTGGGACCATAATCAAAGTCTCATCACTAAATTCTACATAAATTTGCCCACATTGCTCAACTTGCAACTGTTTGCCATTCAAAAAGTTTACCTTCATATTTGGTGTTGACTGCTAATGCTACTATTTCCCTTTCCTTCATCACTATTGCCAGAATATAACATCATACGTTATTATTTATTAATATCTTAACCGTCTTCGATTTATTAAAACTGATTAAATTGACATGATACTTCTCATTCTAATTCTGCCAATAATGAGTTTGTTCCAATAGTTAACATTTCTCTTGTCACCACAGTTTCCCCCTTCTTTGAATGATTAACTGAGGCTCAAGCTAACATAGAATACAATTTTGGTTGAGAAAATTCCAAATTGTCAGCCAAACCTCTCTTGTCCAGTATCCAAGTGATCATGTCGCACTGCTATGTGTGTGTGTGTGTGTGTGTGTTGCTATCACCCATAGCATTGAACACCATCTTCTAACTATTCTTTTCTCATTCTGTTTAGGAGACCAAAGCACTATAGATAGGCTGAACATATTTCCTTGAGACAAAAAAAGGACATTGGGATGGCAAAAACGAGACAGGGGTTATGCAATATTCTGGATTCATGAAAAAGTAAGACGATAAAAAAAGTTTTATTACATAAACATATTGAGCTTACCATTAGTTTTCAGTGACAGAACCCATACAAAAATTTAGATAGACATAGAGGGGGACAATATTTCACCATGATTGTACCATGAATATTTCTCCAATGAAGTGATCTTACGCAGCAAATTTCGGTCTTTCAACACCTTATCATAAAACTTCTCACACTCCATGACAGTTTTGTCTTACAACTAACATCGCCGTCATTGTCTCAACACTTATCTAGATATCTCTTTTGACCACATACTGTTCATAACAGAAAATATTCTCTCAACAGGTGCTGTACTTCCTGGAAGACAAAGAATAAACTCTACAATATTGCAAAAGTCTTGAAAGTCTAGGCATTTTTCGCCCATTTGAGAAAAAATCTGTACCCATCTATCAGATAGAGGAATGTTTTCTTCATTCCATGTATCTAACTGCTTTGCAATTATAGATTTTATGAGGGTCCACTGATCGAATATACAAGTTTCTTCTTTTTTTGTGTTTGATGAGTTCCTCCTTCAGGCTGTCCTGTATTTCTTTCCATTCAGATGTCTTCCTTTTCCCACTTGAACTTCTCAGTGTTTCCTAAATTGCACTTCCACTTGTTGACATATTCTAAGCTGGTTTCATAGAAATTCTCAACTACCTCAAAAAACTTAGCCTCGTTAATTTCTCCTGAATCTCCTGAATTTTTTTTTTTTTGCCATCAGTAGTTACAAACACTTCATTTTTTATGAACTCTAAATCGTTTACAAGATTTTCAATGTTCATGGCTACTTCTGTAGCTGAAATATTATCTTTTTCAATTAAGCTAATGTATGTCTAGAATGTGGACTTGATCTCTTTCAAATGGCAATCACAATTCCAAACAGGGTTCTTCAAACAATTTTCTTGAGAAAGAAAATAAGAACAAAGCTCATCAAACATGCTTAAAATTCTGTCAATTGATGCACTCAAGGACAAAAATCTTGTATTTCTATGCTCTAATAATTTAGTATAATTGTTTCCTGCAAAGTCGCCAAAAGTTTTTCAGTTCCTCAACTCTGACTGTATATATTGAACTATTTGTATACTTTCACTGCAAAACATTCAATATCAATTGGTAAACAGTCAACAGCACACTGGAGACAATCGTGTATAATGTGTGACCCCACAACCAATACCGATAATCTGCCTCTTCAGTTCAGTTTCAAGTTTTTGCCATATTATTTTTGCCAAGCTGCTGCTCACTCATAAGGGCTGCAGCCCGTCCTGAATAAAATGAATGCCCCTGTTTTATTATCACTGTTCTTAAATTTTTTTATATTTATCTAAATATCATTCTTTTCTTGTTTGTAATACAATACTGCTCAATAGTATTTCATATAAATCATTTTGTAGCAAGAGTTGTATTTTGCAATAGTCAATGTGCTGCGTGGTTTAGGGCTAGTATCAGTATACTGGCTGGTATACTCAACGGTGGAGCTGCATTCAATGCAGACCGCACCAAACCGCTAGTGGGGATAATGCATGATTTACGTGCAGTTTGGGCTGGTAGCATTGCAGCCCAAGATATGTTGCTACTACACGAGCACCAACATCACAAATTAACGTTGTGTCGTAGGTAAATATTGTGCAGTTTTTATTTTTTCTGTTTATTTCTAGCATTTAATGTATATCTTTGTAGAAGTGAACGAAGAGAAGAATTCTGTTAAATTTGTTATATGTTAGTTTTATTAATGATATAATATTTTCAGTCCACATAGATTTTTTTTAACATAAGTGGCAGACGCCTCTTTCGCCATGCCCTCGTTACGGCACTGGCTAGAGACAATTATGCATAATGTGTGCCACACAATCAATACCGATAATCTGCCTCTTCAATTCAGTTTCAAGTTTTTGCAACCACCAAAATTGTTGTTCGTGTTATCTGCACACAAAGTAAAATTTTGTTTTGTAAGGCAAATTTGTCACTTACTTCCTTCAACATAGCACATTGTAGGTTTCAACATAGCACCAGGTAAGGAAATAAAGTCTATAATTTTGTCTTGAACACACAATTTGGCAAAAAGTACCGCACAACGATTGGAAAAAGTTTGCTGTCTTTTTTTTTGTTTCATGCTTCTAAACTGACTGTAATGTTTTTTGTTTTATTCAAATCCTCTATTACTTTGCCCAGTACATATGGTGATAAAACGTTGGTAATTACTGCTTCTGATTTGGTAGGTGCTGAAGAAAATTTTGGGTCATAAATTTTATTTATCAATGTCAACAAGCAATCATTTGCATGAAAACTTTGGCCGTGACGCATAGTATGATAAGCAACAAGAGCTTCACTTGCTGCAATTTTATTGCTTTCACTATCACCATCACATCTCACCATAAACGAGCTGATATTTTTAACTGAAGCCAAAGTCTTTTCTGCATCCTTATGTTTCTGGCTATGTAGATGTTGGTTGATGTCGCTTCTGTCTCCATGAGCATCAGAAAAATGGACATTACAATGTTGGCAAACCACTTTGTTCCATCACTACACAGCTTGTCCAGCTTAATAAATCTGAATTCTTTCTGGAGATCATCATTAAAATGGCAGTTTTGCCTCTTCGACATTGTAAGGATAGACTTAAAGCTTTAAAAAATATGAAATTTAAACCACTGCCACTGAATAACAAAGCCACCGGTTAGCATACAGGCAAAACAAAAATTATGCTACAGCAGTACAGATGCCATGTCTAAGATATGCATCTGTCCGATGATTATTAAAAACAACATGTAAGTCCACAGTAATAACTTTAATTAATAAATAAGGTAGATATTTCATACTAAAACTAATAGTACATCTTCAGTGTTACAAACAGACAGGAATAGAATACAAGTAACTAACATTCGGTAGATCACCTATTAAAATACAATGTTGTTGCAAGCTAGGAAATGAAAGAAATTAATAAATAATTAATATTTAAGATAATTAGTTTTTTAATGATTACATAAATTAAAAGTCTCCCAGATCTTCGAGAGAGAGAGGCAAGCATTCGATTTAAATTCGGTCGGTGTAAAAAAGTTTCACAACTTTCTTTAAAGAGGCGTTCATATTTGAACTTGCATCTATGAAGAAGAATAGCTTTATCCCACTGGATATTATGGGTAGTGGTAATACTGTGTTGTGCTAGACCAGACTTCTGAGGTTTGTTGTAATCAATATAATATTGATGTTCTTTAATTCTTTTTTCCACAGAACAGCCAGTTTGTCCAAAATAAGAAACATTGCATTCACAAGGAATTTGGTAAACGCCAGCCAAAGAAAGAGATGACAGTTTATCTTTTGTAGAAGGCAATAAGGAAGAAATTTTGTTGATAGGAATATAAGTGGGAATCAATTGGTACTTTTTTAAAATTCTACCTATAGGTTCTGAGATTCCTGGAATGTAGGGGATTGGAACTCTGCGAACTGCTGAAGAAACCTTAGTATTGGAACATAAGATTCAATTATCTGTTGGATTTGATTAGGGTGGTAATTATTAGATACCATAATTGTATTGTAATCAATATTATATTGATTACAACAAACCTCAGAAGTCTGGTCTAGCACAACACAGTATTACTATCCATAATATCCAGTGGGATAAAGCTATTCTCCTACATAGATGCAGGTTCAAATATGAACGTCTCTTTAAAGAAAGTTGTGAAGCTTTTTTACACCGACCGAATTTAAATCGAAATGATTGCCTCTCTCTCTCTCTCGAAGATCTGGGAGACTTTTATTTTATGTAATCATTAAAAAACTAATTATCTTAAATATTAATTATTTATTAATTTCTTTCATTTCCTAGCTCGCGACAACATTGTATTTTAATAGGTGATCCACCGAATGTTCGTTACTTGTATTCTATTCCTATCTCTTTGTAACACTGAAGATGTACTATTAGTTTTAGAATGAAATATCTACCTTATTTATTAATTAAAGTTATTACTGTAAACTTATGTGTTGTTTTTAATAATTATACTATGCCACAGGTCTCTCTAAAAATAAGAATCTGTTCGATGCTTGTCACGAATAAATCACAACAGATATTGATATTTAGTAAAAAACAATATGACTCCATGGTTATACAAATTACTGGTATCTATGATATCGATATATGATTATCCTATCCTAATCTTCTCATCCGTCTAGGATGGGTTGAGTTCCCTTCTAATGAGGGGTTAGTGGCATATTAATGCAGCTGGTTTGCCACTCCTCTGCTGTATCCCCTGAGGGAGATATTCATGACTGTATCCATGGGGGCCAGTTTGCTTGTTTGCGGGATGAAAAACCCCAGATAAACTGAGGGGGGGGGGGAACCTTGCTGTCCATGCCCAAGACTGGCTACTTGGCTATGGGTGAGGAAGATCCTTAAGCTTCTCATGTCAATGATGGGAATCGAACCTAGGACACTCCTTCCCCAGGAATACGGTTGTGAAGTGCATAGCCACTAGACTAACTGAGTGGACATATGATTATAGGTTATGAATAATAATTTACGATTGACCAATATTAAAGTATATTTATAGCTTTTATTAAAAATGGGACAAAATGATATTTTTATTAAAACGATGGGACAGCCGGGAAATATGAAAAAAAAAAAAAAAAAAAAACCAGTACTGTCCCATTCAAAATGGTACATATGGTCAGCCCAACCACAGACTCACTCTATTCACACATTTCTGACTGATAACAATGTCAAGTTTTCCTTTATCCTCATTTTTAATATGATTCAGCAATTTATGACATCTGTTCACTTTCTAATTTTTCTGAGAACTCTCATATGTATGGTCTCTAGTCTTTGACAAATATATTTCTAACCCAACTATCAGATATATAAGTCAAAATCAGTTTGAGCAGTCTCTTATATACAGGTAGTGAAGTGTTCTGATTACATTCCAAGTAAATTTGTTCAGCTAACTCCCTACCATAATGTCTTTGTTATTTTGTTGTCTATTTCCATGTTTAATTTTATGACTTCACTAAAAATTGTGTGAAAATAAAATATTTACATTGTTCTATATGATCGCCATTTAAGATACTGATGTTTCCATGATCTTGCATATTTTCATACTTTTTGTGAATTTTCATGCCAAATTTGTTACAGCAGTTATTCAATTTAGTTAAGGCATCCTGCAGATAGTGGATCTATTTAAGATTATGACATCTGCATAATGTACTGAGATTAACATCTCTCATTCTGATTTCAAGTTTAATGACACATTCCTTTATAGTGATTCATAAGAATGATAAGTAAGAGTGGAGATAGTGTGAACCTGTTTTACATCTGATTTTATATCAAGTGAATATCTAATCCTGACAAACAAATTTGGTCCAAACTTATTTTTACTTCTCTAGGTTTGTCTTCTGCAGTTTTTCTTAGCATCTTCTCAAACATGCTTGTATAAATCTTAGCAGGCACACACTCTGTGGGGAAATTTCTTTGCACTTCTTAAAGTTTTATTTCTCTTTCAACAGGTAAGTAATAATGTGGAATTTGCCTTCTGAATTATGCAATGAAGCCACTGTAAAATTTTTATATCCACATTTAAGCATTTATGGTCAAATCATCTATTTCATCTGCTTTCCACATTTCAGGCTTTTGATGGCTTTTTCTACCTCAATACTGATAAGTACAACATTCCACTTATATATATTTTCTGCCATCATAGTCACTTCTGGTTTCATTTAACAGCCCTTCATAGAAATTATTAAGATATCCAAAACATGTTTACACTCAATTTTTATGTTATGTTCTCTCATGCCATAGCAGAGCTTCTGGCAGTGGTATGGCATGAGAACTTGAAGGGGAGAGATGTTGATGGTGTGTGGGAGATTGTCAAAGGTGTTTAAGGAAAGCAGTATCAGACTGTATACGCAGAGTCAGGAAGAGAAATCAAGTAGAGTAAGATGGAGGAATAGTATTATTAAGCAGGAGATAAAGAGAAGGTGATCAGCATACCCATGAGAAGTACAAGGTACAGGCAAGGAGACAGGAAGGCCAAAGCTAATTATGAGAGGAAGCTAGCTGATGAGTCCAAAAGAAAAGCAAATCAAATAGTTAAGTTACTTAGTGATCATTTTGCAAAAGTATACCATCTTGGTTGTGATATTGCATGCCAAATGTGTCACTGACTGATGAGAGTCTAGAGATATAAGAAATAGAAGTGCTTAGTATATTACCGAACCTTAATGCTAACACTCCCATAGGGTTATATGGCATATCGGCTCGTGTTACGAGAATGTGCAAGAGAATTAGCACTTCCTCTAATTAAGCTTAATTTAAGCCTCAGTTATGGCAAAGTTCCAAAAGAGTGGAAAGAATTCTGATTTTGACTACACTAAACTGATTTTGACTGCAAAAAAGGGAAGCTCCAAGACAGAAGTAGCACATTATAGGCCAATCAGTATATCAGGATTGGTTAAGGTTTTGGAGAAACTGATAAAAATGAAAGGGAAATAAATTGATAAAAATTTACTAGAATTCAGGAATGGATGAACAGAAATATGACACTTTTATAAAGGGCAACATAGTTTTATGAAGGATAGGTCTTGCTTTAGTAACTTACTTACTTTCTATAATAAAGTAACAGGGAAGTTGGATAAAAGAAATCCTTACTTGATGATACTGCTGAACTTTGCACAAGCATTTGATTTGACAGGATTCCACATGAAATCTTTGCATAAATTGGAGAAAATCAGAAATGGATGCAAAACTGGTGATTTGGATTAGAGGTTGGCTGATGGACAGATATCAAGGAGTGGTTTATGGAGGTGCTGAATCCAAGAGAAGGTAGGTGGCTAGTAGTGTACCTCAGGAATCAGTACTTGATCCACTGTTGTTTAATTTGTACATTAATGATACTGAAAATAATTTGACAGCAAATATCCACTTGTTTGCTGATGATGCAAAATTGGGAAAAGTGATGGTCAATGAAGGTGATGTAGATATCTTGCAGGATGACTAAAATATGCTGGCAGTATGGGCAAAAGTAAATGGCTGTCAGTTTTGTGGCTAAGTGTAAGGTTGTGCACTCCGGGAGGTTGAAATCACATGCTGGGTACTATATTAATGGAAATGAATTTCAATAAGGTGACGAGGCAAGGGACTTCAGGGTTATTGTGGACAGAGAACTGAAGTTTTGAGGGCACATAGCAAAGGTGGCCAAAACAGCACATGAAATTACATGGTTGTAGAAGAACACTAACAAGCAAGGATAGAGGAGTAATTGTTCCACTTTATAAAGCATTAATAAGGCCACATCTGGGTTACTGTGCACAGATCTGGTCATCTGGATTCCTTGGTGATGAAGAAGTGGTGAAGAGGATACCAAGGCAAGTGACAAAGATCATTGCAGGTCTGCGGAATGTTTCATATGAGGATAGATTGGAGGATTGTGGGCTCCAAAAACTAGCTGATAGACATAAGAGAGGAGATATTATGGAATCATACAAGTTATTAAAGAGGGGTTTATAGGATTGATACTGATGACATTTTTTCTGTATACTGCAAGAAGGGAGAGAATGAGAGGTCATCCCTGGAAATTGCGTACGAGTGGTTAACAAGGGTGTTAGAGCTAGATTTTTTGCTTGGAGGGTGGTGAATGTGTGGAATGCATTGCCATAGGTGGTTGTAAATGCTTTGTCTGTAAATCAGTTTAAGGAAAAATACGAGGGGTATTGTGTGAATAATGGTTAGTGTGTCAGTGTAGGGTCTCATGTAATGAGTCTTCTGACTCCATGCAGACATCATCATAATAATGTTTCTTATCTTTTTTTTTTTTTCAATACCTTCTTGGAACATTTTGTTATCTTACTGATATTTACCATCTATATTCTTACTTTATAAGGTATTAATAAGGCCACATCTGGGTTACTGTGCACAGATCTGGTCATCTGGATTCCGTGGTGATGAAGAAGTGGTGGAGAGGATACCAAGGCTCCCATACCTTTCAGTTAGCTACTTTTAAACAATGCTTTACTTTCTTACATTTCTCTGTATTCTCTGATAACATGCTAACTTATTTGCTAGAATCTTTCTTTTTGTATGGTTTCCTCTTTTCTGAAACTGCCTCTAAATTCCTGAGTACAATGCAAAGTCCTTTTTTAATTTTTGTTTTTTTTAATCCTTGCAAACAACTATACTTTCCTAGCTGAAGTGACTCTTCCGAGGTTTTATTCTTGTTTTCAATCTCTTTCATATTTTCTCTCATAATATTTGTATATTTCAGTAAACAGCTAACTGACTGATTCTTTTTAAAACTTTCACATATTTTTATTTTGTATATGACATTGATTTTTATCTGGCTCAAATATTACTGTAGATCACTTCCTATTTTCCATTACTTGAATTCTCTAGTCCTAAATATTACTATCAATGATAACACAGTTAAAGAGACTATTCTGATTTTGTGTATGCATCTTCTCTTCATGTGAATTTGTGCACATCTTTTTTGTTGTGATAATAGTAATGACTAATACATGTTCTGAAAAGATATGTCACAGGTATATACCATTATTATCAGTGATCTTTTCTCCAAGCTTTCCTTCAAACAACACTTCTGTCTGTTATTCATTTCCTAATCTGCAGATTTCCAACAAGAACCATTCCTATTCTTGATGCCAGCTGCCATTTCTTATGACTTGAAAGATTCCCCCACTTTTTCTTTAGTAGTGCCCATAAATAAGTCTCAGCGATCATTTTCCCATTTATGTTTGCTCACATAACTCTTCTTGAAATTGCATGCTATTTAAGAAGATTTATCTACATGTTTATTTTCTAACTACTGTAGCTACACCTTCCTTTCACTGATGATTATTGCCCACATATAATATCTTGTTGTTATTTAGAAGAATCTCACCTATTTTTGTCTTCTTCATTTTGATAACACAAATTATGTTGAAGTGATACCTCTCTAATTCTTCTGATAGTTCCACTCCTTTCTCATTGATTCTTCTTATGCTGATAATGTTTATCCTGATTTCTGCTGATGCTAAGTTTGTTCCAGTACATGACATCTCACTGCTTACCCTAATTCTTTCATGAAAGGAGAAAACATCATCTAGTCAATGTACATTCTTGGTTTATATGGAAAGACTCCTGCACATAAGCCTAACATCACAACAACACCCTGTAAGTTGAAGACAACTTCAGTCATGTCAGATTCAACAAGACGATCCTGACTTGAATGAGATTTCCTCAGTATGAAACATGAATCATAAAATGCATCCTTCAAACCAAATGGACATATTTTAGATATCTCAATAGGTCATCCCAACTATTACCTATAATACAATTAGCATTATGATGGGGAATGTTTCTCTCAGTTTAGTACCCAGGATCCTTCATTTTGAAAGTGCCTGAAAAAATGAACATAAAATAAATAAAAGAAAATTTTGGTAGTTTGCTTTTTTTTCTACACATCTTTTTTTTTTTTCCCTATACCACTTCTGGCTTCCAGAAACTTGATTTCACTGATTTCATTATGTGATATATATAACATGATTTTGTCAACTCCCTATCCTCCAAAACGTCATTGGTATGAAATTTTTCAAAAGAAGAATTTGATACCAATCTGGAAAATTCAATATATCATGGATTCATATAGCTCTTTCTCATGACAACTGTTAAACATAGAGTTCCCATCCCACATATTTCTGGAATCTTTCAATCTTTTTAGAATCCCAAAGAAGTATTAACCATATCTATATTTTTTCTGATTAACAAAGTGTCCAATTTCATCATTACTATCAAAGATAAACTCTCACTGTCTCTACCTGGTGTTTATTAAGCCCTGAGTAAACCTGGTGTTTACTCAGCCAAAAGGCTGCAGGTTCAAATCCCTCCGTGGGCATGGATGTTTGCGACTGTCTGTGGAAATACTAGTGGTGGTGGGTAGTAGATGGCGTTGGTGTAGTTGTAGTTGGTGGATTTGAGTGGTGGAGAGAGTGTTGTAGAGGAGGTGCCCTCCCTCAATGAATGTTTGGACTCCCTGGAGGTGTCGCGTAATAATAATAATAATAATATTTTAGACAAACAGGCTGCTCAGCATAGAAGAGACTAAGCAAATGCCAGTACTATATCTACTATGAGAAGTTTCTCTTAATTAAAATCAGATGGATGGTCTTGTCTTTCGAAAGGTTTGGGAAATTTTAACTCTTAGTAACTCAACTCAATCACTATAACAAACTACTGATAAAAGCTGACCTGACTAAAGCACTATAATCACAATTCTAAAAGAAATTCATTATAGCAAACTATTCCTTATCAAAATATTTCTGTGGTCCCTGCAAATTTGCTATACTGAGATTTGACTGCACATCTACATCATATCTTTAAATCAATACTCTTATTTAAGTCTATCAGCCAGATATGATGCTTCTAGGAGCTTATCAAATGCTGATATACATATACGAGGGACGTCCAGAAAGTAAGTTCCAATGGGCTGTCAGAGAAATAAAAATATATACTTACAAAAAAACTTTATTGGAAATTAAAGTAGACATCTTTCACTACATTTCTATACAATTTCTGCCATTATTCAGGCACTTATCATAACGGGGCATCAAGAGTTGTATATCTTCATCGTAGAAGGTATTGCATTGCCACCTGTAATGCAAACCACATATTGACTGCTTCGTCTTGAAACTGCCGGGCACCAAGAAAAGATTTCAGATGTTTGAACAGGTGAAAGTCTCCTGCCGCGAGGTCAGGACTATATGGGGGATGATGGAATTGTTCCCAAGAGTGACGTCATAGTGAATCCCCCTATCATGTTGAATTTTCTCTTCAACTGAATGCACCAAATCATCAGTCACTAAAGATGGTCGTCTGCTCTCTTCTTCATCATGTACACCTGTCCTTCCTTCATTAAAAAGTCTTATCCATCTTCATACCATTGAATCACTCATTGTGTGTTCTGCATAAATCTCAATAATTTGCCAATGAATTTTAGCTGCTTAAACATTCCTCGCATTCAAGAAACGAATAACTGACCTAATTTCATATGTATTTTCTTAGACATTATAAACACACACCAAGAAGCATATGCACTGCGAGAATGCCTGAAAATAACACCAATGCCTTGCTAATGAATCAACAAACTCAGCACGCATGCGCACAATTGCAGTTGCAGCGCTGCAGTGAAAATATTTAAAATCGGAACTTACTTTCTCCCTCATATATATAAGATAACAGGTGGTAGAAGAATGAGATGTTATCACTATAAACTTATAAGGTCATGCAAGATAGTAAAAAGCAAATTTTACTGAAATACCAGAGTGGGTGTCAAATGCTCCATTCTGTTTTTAAGGCAACATATGATATGGATTGTAATCTAAATGGGTTTGGCCTCTAATAATTAGTATTAGTATTATTTCTAGGCCTCCCTGAAATCATATCAACTCTCAACTTGGTGTATGCAATGTAGAGCTCAATGCTACCTTTACAACAGAGGAAGAAACTCAGGTGTATGAAGAGATATAGTTGTTGCATAAACTGAACATGCATTCAGCAATAAGCATTGATGCTGAAGTCTTCAGCTGAAGTGGCTCTTTCTTTAACCTGGCTGTATAATCTGAGTATCAGCAAAGGGAAGTTTCCAGACAAGTGGAAAGGACGCATGATAATCTCATTGGACAAGGGTAGTGCAAAGACTGATGTATCCAACAACTGACCTATCAGTATGTCTGAAGTGGTGTGGTGATTTTGAAAAAGTTGGTAAGCAATTGCATACAGAAACAGATTGACAGTGAACTTATAATTTGTAAAAATAGCATGGCTTTACTCAGGGAAGGTCATATTTGAGCAACTTGCTTACATTTTATAATAATGTTCCAGTTGAGTTAGACAAGGGCAATGGATACACCATAATTTTTTACTTTGCTATAAACCCCAAGGGTTTATAGCAAAGTAAAATTTGCTATAAACACCAGGAATTTGACAGGATACAAATTTATATACTATAAATTAAAGATACAAAGAAATTATATACTTGGTTTAATCCTTTATCCAAGTGTAAGCAAACAAGTTTGCACTTAAAACTATTTTCAGGACTGGGGCAACTTGTATAAATAAAGAAACTTATGACTTCACATCACGTCCCTTAGTATCCCATAATGCAAAGCACATCTCCTTGCAGACATGTATAATATCATGCATTATGGAACAGGCCACTACCCAGACTGCTTTCAACCTTTATTGAGGTCTCATCAGAAGGGACCAGAGCAAGAGGTGATACTAAGGTTGGATTAGTGCAGAAGTCATATTTTCACATCCAAGTTGCGAAAAGGTGTCACAACTTATTATCAAAATACTCTGGATTATAGAAAGTCATTAGAAGTTTTTTCACTTGGCTATACTATAAATTAAAGATACCAAGAAATTATATACTTGGTTTGCCCCAGTCCTGAAAATAGTTCAGGCATAAATTTGTTTGTTTACACTTGGATAAAGGATTAAACCAAGTATATAATTTCTTGGTATCTTTAATTTAGAGTATAACCAAGTGAAAAAAACTTCCAACAACTTTCTCTAATCCAGAGTATTTAATATGACTTCTGCACTACTTCAACCTTAGTATCACCTCTGGGTATGGCTCCCACTGATGAGACCTCAATAAAGGTCGAAACTGGTCTGGGAAGTGGCTGTCCCATAATGCACAACATTATACATGTCTGCAAGGGGATGTGGTTTGCATTATGGGATACTAAGGCAAGTGATGTGAAGTCATGAGTTTCTTTATACAAGTTGCCCCAGTCCTGAAAATAGTTCAGGTGCAAACTTGTTTGCTTACACTTAGATAAAGGATTAAACTAAGTATATAGTTTCTTGGTATCTTTAATTTATAGACAGAGTAATCAAGAATATGACTGATATTTAGTACTTGCAGCATGATTTGAATAAGCAGGAACTGTGGATATGTGAAAATGGCTATCAATTGATTGTTATGTTAGCCATTTTCACATATCCACAGTTCCTGTAAAGTCATGCACTTTGGTGTAATCTATATCTAATAAGATATCTAATAATGTATTATATTGGCAAGATGCCAGAAGAAACTAGGCTTGCTAAGGATCCTGGAGTTTTAGTAGATGTCCAGGGACCATACAACAAATATTGCAAATACGATTCAGAGGACAATTATAATGGTGAAAATGAACAATGACATATGAGAATAAGGAAGTAATTTTGTATCTTTGCAAGGCTTTGATACGACCTCACCTGGACTACTGTGTGTAGATCTGGTTTATAAGGTGATGCACAGTGGAGAGGATACGAAGTAGATGAAAATTTTCATTTTATGGAGGGTCAGCAGAGAATGAGAAGACATCCATGGAAGTTTGAGAATGAATTAGTCAAGGAAGCACTGAGAACTATATTTTTCTCTCATAGAGCAAGCAATTTCTAACTGGAATAATCTGCTTTTGGAGGCTGAGTATAGATAGTGTGAATGAATTCAGGAGAAAGTATGACATAGTGTAAGTGATGTGGTATTCCTCAATGAGTCCTTGACTCCCTGGAGGTTTCTTGTAATAATAATAATAATAATAATAATATTGCATTTCTTTGATTAATAAACTTCATTTCTTCATGTGTTTACGCACTGTTTTCAGTAATAGAACATAAGATAGCCACAATTCTCTGCATTATTCTTAGGTAACCTTCCATCCATTTATGATGACCAGAAATGTGCTTCATTTCCTTTGGAAATGACTGGTTATCAGCCCATTTCTAAAAAAGTTAGGACTAACGCAATTTTCTCACTTTGGGAATGAAAATTCACTAGAAGTTTTATTTTTTTACAGATTTTTCAGAGCTAACATAGTCTAGTTGGTAAGAGATGTGGTCATTTATGGGAAGAAACTGGATTCAAACCCATATAGGATGTGATGAATGTTTATAAGGGCTTTTCAATGGAGACTATGTTTGCTAATATCTCATGTGAGGATGGCTAGATTTCTCTACCAGGAAACTCATATTTTTCCTCCTCCAGAAGAAATAAAACATGTAGTTATAAAGATAGTAGACTCTGGAGATAGGATTAATTGCCTATCACATCTCCAAAATCAGGTTTAGAAGAAGCAAAGTAAAAAAAAAAGAAAAAGAAAAAAAAGAAAAAAGACTAACCTGTCCAGGACTTTGTTCGGATGAACTCTGTTGTTGTAGTCCTGCTTTATCCAGCACCATCTCCTAAAATATGGTAACCAACCAATATATTAGAATATTACTTAAAGTTAATATTTTAAACTCATAAAAAATTTCTAGGCTGCCACATATTTTTTTCTTTCTTGCTCTATTTTTGTAAAATAAGAAACTTGATTCAAAGCATAAAATTTTTAATTTTAAATAGCCACAAATGAATATTATGCCTTGCAAGAAACTATATTCCTTGTTCATCCCTATCTTTCTCTAAGAGCAAAAAATATTATGTGAAATATTTTTTGATTAAGCAATTTGTATATTAAGCTGTTTGATTTCGCAACACATTTTCTGTTATATCCCATAATGAAAAATAACTGGCCTATGAGGTAAGAGTCACTTCCCAGTCTGGGAACAAGTGACTCTTACCTTATACGATATTTTATTACCATGCACAGCTTGGTAAATGATAAATCAAGATGACCTTTCATCCAAAAACAGGTACTATTCTAAATCAACTGTAAACCTGCAGACATAAGAATGAAGATAACACAGGGACAGGAAATATAACAGAAAAAAAGTATTTGAATACATAAAATGAATTAATAAACAATATTAATTAGTGATGTTACAGAATAGCGAGTTGCAAAACATCTTTCCATTTCTTAAAAGAGAGATTATAGTAGTAAATTATATCTGATGAGAAATTCTAGTCTTGTTTTGTCATCATAACAAAAAAATTGCAATAATATGTTCTTAAAGTCATCATCATCATCATCATCATGCATATCAAGGATTTAGGCCTAGCATGGCCTGTTCCAGCTTTAGAAGTCATCGTTGAATCGTTTAAGAGGACGTCCTGGTTTTCTTTTTCCTAATGGCTTGTATTTTAAGGCTTGTTTTGGTAATCTTTCTGTTTTCATTCTTTGAACGTGTTCCATCCATTTATGTTTATATTTTTTAATTTTTTCTATTACTGGTTCTTGGTTTAATTCTTCCATAATTTCTTCATTTCTTTTGTGATCAAAGAGGGTATACTTTGCAGTTTTTCTCATAAACTTCATTTCTGCTGTTGTTAATCTTTGTTTGTCTTTTTGTTTTATTGTCCAGATTTCGCTTCCATACATTCAGACTGGTAGGGCTAATGTATTGTATACTTTTAGTCTGGTTTTATTTTTGAATTAGGTTTGGTTTAAATATAGTTAATTACACCTGTTTTTTTAAATATTTTGCAATTTTTACGTTTATATCTTTTTCATTTTCATATATGATCGTACATCCTAGGTAGTTAAATGAATTCACCTGTTCTAAGATCTTGTTATCTATTACTATTTTAGTTCTTGCTGGATCTTGTCCTTTAAAGGCCATAGTTTTTGATTTTTCTGTTGATATTATCATACCATAATCATTGGATATTTCATTTAGATCTAAAATAGCTTTCTGTAGTTTATCTTCAGAGTTTGTAATTATTATTTGGTCGTCGGCAAAAAGGAGAGTGTTTAAGTTCACTGTAGGAGAAAGTTTAATTGACTGATGTAACTTTTTATTCCATTTTATTATTATTTCATTTAAGTAGATATTAAAAAGAGTTGCTTAGAGGGGACATCCCTGTCAGACCCCTTGGTTTATCTCTCTATATGATAGCTTGTGATTTAATCTTATTTGTATTTGATTATTTTCATATATACTTGTGATAGCTTTTAGGATATTATTTGGTATTGTCTTTCTTTTAATATGTTAAATAATATGTTTCTTTTAACTTTGTCAAATGCTTTTTCAAAATCAATAAATGCAATATGTGTTTCTAAATTGTATTCTCTTCTTTTCTCTATTATTAATTTTAGGCAAAAGGCCGGGTCTATACATGATCATCCTTTTCTATATCCATTCTGTACTTCTAAAATAAAGTTTTTGGAATATTTCATTAGTTTGCTATTTAAGATTCTGCTATATATTTTATAACAGGAATTTAGTATACTGATACCTCTATAGTTTTAGGGTCATCTCTATTACCTTTTTTAAAGATAGGAATCACAATTGCTTTTTTCCATTCTATTGGGGGGGGGGATACCAGTTGAATAAATTTTATTTAAAAATAATAAGTGAATCACCTGGAGAAGATAAACCTAGTTTATCTTCTCCAAGTGATTTTCCATTTCTTGTTTCTTTCAGGCTGATTTCTAATTCTTCTTTAGTTATTTCCTTTTCATTTTCATTAATCGTTTGCCAGTTGTCTTTTCTAAAATATTTGTCTGTCCACAATTCTGTGTAGTAATTTAGCAATTCTTCTAATTTCAATTCAGTGTTTAATTTTATGTTTTCTTTGGTATCAGCATTTAAGTGTTTCAAAATTTTATATACATTGGGTCTTATTTTATATAAATCATGTTCTAAATTAGAAACAATTTTGTTCCATGATTCTCTATGTCTTTTTCTGACTTCTCTTTTAGCTATGGCTCTTATTCTTTCATATTCTATTTCATCTTCCAATCTTTTACTGCTTAACCATTTGTGATAGGATTTTTTTTTCTTTTTGATTATTTCTTTGACTGCATCATCCCAGATCTTCAGTTTTTTCCTTTTATTGAATTTTTTGGTCTTTCCTAAGCTTTCATTTGCTGCTGCATTTAGTATCGTTTTTATATTAAGTCATTCTATTTCTGTTCTTAAAGTTAAATGATAAAAATTGAGATTTAACAGAAAATATTAAGAAACCACATAACAAAAACAAGTACAGTTTACAAATCCCCCAACCCCTGCATGCACTATCCTAACAAAGTGTATACTGACCATGTATCGGATAATATAAAATATATTTGTGCTTTTTTTTTAGATTTGTTGGGTATATTTTTACTATATAGTTGTGGTTTTTACTGTATTTAATATATCTGTTATTATATTTTAAGACATATTAAATTAAGATAGTTTTTAAAATGGCACCCAAAACCCAGAAGAACAACAGCATAAACAATTAAGGTAACATTAATGTAGAATCCAGCAATGAGAACCTTCATGACCTAAGTGAACAAAAATTAAGACCTGGAACTTTCCAGATTAAAAGGAAGTATCAAAAAATCAACCAAGAAGTTAGAGAAAGCAGATAGATGTTTACAAAAACTAAGGCAGGAAAAGAAAAATAAGCGCATTCAGCTGTTAATCGAAAGGTTGGTGGTTCAAGCCCACCTGGGGACGTTATGTATTTTGAGGCAGTTGAGTGTAAGAATGTGAATAATATGCCTGAGCTAGTACGAAGAACAACAAATCAGAATGGAATAGTTAGTGTAAGGCATCAAGATAGGGATGGACTAACAGGCTTTTGCACTTCATGTATATGCCAGGAGTATTAGGAACAAGAAGGAAGAATTTTTGGCCTTGGTTGGCTCTTCATGGCCACAGGTTATTGGCATTAGTGAGACATGGGTGACAGAAGATGATATAGCTAGTGGGATAGAATGTGAAGGGTATAGTGTGTTCAGGAGGGAAAGAGACAAAAAAATGGGGGGAGGAGCGTTATTGATGATAGCTGATGAACTGCAGCCAAGGAGAATTGAAGTTGAACTGCAGGATAGTGAAGAGAGCAGGCGATTTGAGGCGATTTGGTGTGAGATAGAGACAAGCAGAACAAAATATAGAGTTGGGTGCTGCTATAGACCAGGTGATGGAATAGACGGTGGAGATAGTATGCATAGACAAATAGATGCAATGAGTGGAAGGAGGGTAATTATTATGGGGGATTTCAACTATGGTAACATTGATTGGAAGGAGGAGAGGACACATGGGAGGAAGGAATTGGATTTTATGCAGTTATTAAGGGATAACTACCTGAGACAGCATGTAATGGAATACACTAGGGCTTCGAGAGTGCTTGACCTAGTAATTGCATCAGAGAATTTGACTGTAATGAATATGACCACTTCACCACCAATTGGTGAGAGTGACCATAAGGTTTTGACCTGAGATATGGCCAAATGTGTGGAATTTTCAATTAAGAAAGGGTACATGTGAAAGTACCAGGCTGGTGAGAATGACAAGCTCAGGAGATTGCTTGGTTCAGTGCCACGGCATGTAAAACTGCAAGGGCTGGAAGCTGACAGTGCATGGGAAGTGATAAAGGAGTGTTTGAAGGAGATAATGGCTGACTGTATACCTAGAGTCCAGTTAGTAAATCAAGTAGGGGTTAAATGGATGAATAACAGCAATAAGCTTGAAGAAAGGTGACCTGCAGGCACATGAACGGTATAAAGCACAGGCCAGAAAGGTAACGAGTGTGGTAAGGAAAGCAAAAGCAGATTACGAAAGGAAATTAGCCACGCAAGCTAAAGTGAATCCCAAACACTTTTTTCGGTATGCTGGAAGTAAAAGAAAAAATGTATACGGCAGATTGATTTTAAGGAATGTTGATGGTAGGGAGGTAACTGAATCAGTTGATATAGTGGAATTACTGAGCGAGTACTTTGCAAGAGTATATCATTCAGGTAGTGATATCGCAGGAATGAAAGATCCAACAAGTCATATGGGAATTGAGATGAATAGCATATTACAAAACCTGAATGTGAATACAGCTTGGGGTTTGGATGGTATACCAGCTCAGGTCTTACGTGAAGCGGCAAAAGAATTGTCAGTGCCTTTGACCATTTTGTTTAATTTGAGTCTTGGGACTGGGTTAGTCCTGAGGGGGTGGAAAGAGGAGAAAATAGTACCACTGCATAAGGGAGATTCCAAGACTGCTGTTGCAAATTATCGACCGATCAGCATATCAGGCGTCGTTGTGAAGGTTTTGGAGAAAGTAGTCAAGAGAAGAATACAGGAATGGATAGATGATAATGGGATACTGTATAGGGGATAGCATGGCTTTGTGAAGGGTGAATCATGCCTCACTAACTTGCTCATGTTTTATAACACAGTGACGGCTGAGCTGGATAAGGGTGATGGGTTTACAGTCATACTGCTGGACCTTGCTAAGGCCTTTGACAGGATACCACATGTAATTCTAATCAGCAAACTGCAGCATATGGGGATGGATATAGGGTTGGTGAAATGGACAGGAGGGTGGTTGACGGGGAGAGTAGTTTATTCAGGAAGTAGAGTCCAAAAGATGGACTGTGACCACTGGTGTGCCGCAGAGTTCTGTTCTTGGACCACTACTATTTAATTTGTTCATTAATGATATCGGAAAGGATCTGAGAGGAAGTATTCATTTGTTTGCTGATGATGCAAAGTTGGGTAGAGCAATAGTGAATGCACAGGATGTCAAAATTTTGCAAGAGGATTTGGATAGATTGGGCTGAGGAGAATGGATGTCAATTTAATGTGGCAAAGTGTAAGGTTATGCATTTTGGGGAGAAAAGATTAGCACCAGTATACCACATTGGTGGAACTGTACTTCAGGAAATTGATGGAGCCAGAGATTTGGGAGTGTTGGTGGATAGGGAGTTGAAGCTTAGGGGCACATCGTTCTTTCCGACCATAGCAGGTGCACCATCAGTTACCACAACCTCGAGATTGGTTAAGCTGAGGTTGAAATGCTGGAGCGTTTTCTTGGCGGCTTCAAGGATATCAGTGTCTTTTGTCATTCCCTTCATAGGTACAAGCGCTAGCAGTTCTTCTGTCACATTGAATTGTTGATCAACGACACGGACAAAGATAGCCAGTTGTGCTGTAGCCTTCACATCTATGCTCTCATCTAAAGCAAGTGAATATAACATAAATTAGGACAACCGTTTAAGTTCCTTCAATGTCATTGGCTTCTTCGACACGTCGTGCTACAGTTACCCCATACAAACTCAGTTTTTTAAACATTTCCTTATTATTTTGGCACAGAATATCCCCAGCAGCAATGAGACACTCTTTCACAAACTGGCTGTCTAATAAGGCTTTTGATTTTTTAGCAATTTTTTCAGTTATTACATAACTTACTTTGATGCACGCTTCGCATTCTTCCCTCTGCCTTTTAAATGTACCCTGCTGGCATTTTAAATCAATTTGGAGATGGTTCAATTTCACTTTGTCTACACAAAGCCTCCCTTGAAGGTGATCGAAATTGGATGCATGCTTTGTCTCATAGTGTCGTTTTATACTGTATTCTTTTCATACTGACACTGACTCACGACAAATTAAACACTGGCTTATCATCAATCGGCACAAAAAAGTACAAATCGGTTCACTTTTCATTAAAAACCCAACAAGAATCACTTGATTTATGCTTTTTACTCATAGTGATGGAATGTGAATCTAAAAAATGATCCAAAATGGCCACGTAACGGTTATTATCGACTGAATATATCTCACACTAATGAAAAAAGTCTGGTAATATAAAACCACAATAGGCTATGGCTGACACGACGAACCTGCGTGTGCTGATACACAAATATCACACTGTTCATGACTGATTGACTGTGGATGAGATCCTCTTGTATTTATATGAAAACAACGAAGTATAGAGAACCTTTGAGATGAATCTGGAAGGCACTAGATAGCACACTCGAACGAACTACTGCTTCAGCCATCTACCTGTGACATTAGTACTAGTACTTAAGTACTGATTGGCGCTGGTAGTTGGCTGAAGAAGTATGTCTATTTAATATTTATTTTTTTTTTTGGTATTTTATGTAAAGTATTAAATGCACAGTGTTCCTTGTGAAACTGGAAAGCATCTTACCATTCTAAATACCACAGTATAGCTTAGTGGCCTGCAGGCTCCACTGAAATTATTTTTTATTTAATCACGTTTTAATGTTAAGTAGTTATTTTTTCAAAATGGCCGGAGAGCTATGGGTAAGAGCTATGCGGCCCACCTGTGGCCAAAAGGCCATGCGTTGAAGACTCCTGTCTTATGGTATCAGTTAATGAATGGGAAAGATATCAGTATTGCATGGGAGGCTTGAAAATATGTTCACATGTGGCAGCAACTGATTGCATTCCTAGAGTTCAAAGAATAAATAGGGTGGGAGAGAAATGGATGCGCAACCGCACTAAGCAAGATATCCATAAGAAGAAGAAGATGTGGAAAGAACAGTGTGAGAACAGAAAGAGAAAAAGAGAGAAGTTAGAGTATGAAAAGAAATTTGCTACACAGAATTTTTAGTGAAGAGTGCAAATTAAATATGGATACTCTTGTATGCTGGTTCAGGATATAAGAGTATACAAAGGACTTGAAATAGGAAGAGATCACCATTTGATGAGCAGGATATAAGTGGATATCATGCTAAAAATAAAAAAAATGTAAGTCATTATTATTATTACATGACACCTCCAAGGAGTCCAAACACTAGTGGAAGGGCATGCTATTACACAATTTGCCATCTCATCTACATATTCCTCCAACGACAGGACACGACTACCATTAACACACAAAGCCATCTACCATTCACTACCACCAACACCAGTTGGTGGTAGTGGATGGTAGATGCATTCAAGACCGATTTGTCTGTATGCAGGAAGAAAAATCCTGCTACCTCCATATGACTTTGACTAACTCACCTTCAAATGAAAAAGCCATTATAAGAATTCTCTCATCATGATGAGAGAAATCTTTATTTGAACTGAGAATAGAACTCAGTTCTTTTCTGATTGAAGGGTGCATTGATCCATTGTTCCATCATTCCTTCAAATGCACAATGAAGGCACTTAGTAATTAGTTAGTTTTAAAAAGAATCAACATTGAGTAGTTTCAGAGGTGAGCTGTAGACTCAAGTGTGCAATTACTATCAAAGAAAAAAACGAGAGTTTGAATACAAAACAAACAATGGAGGGTCAGTGGCAAGACAACATTTATTGATTCAGCCAAAAAGGCTTGTGGTGAAACTACTGCATGGATAGAAAAATCTTAACTTCATGGTGAACTCAAGAAGCTAAAAAGATCAATCCTGGAAAAGAAGAAAGTATATCACAAGTTCTTATCCAGTAAGTCAGCAGCAACCCTGAAAAAAAAAAAAAAAAAAAAAAAAAAAAAAAAAAAAAAAAAACATAGAGAGAAAAATGTAAGAAAGCAACTGTCTGTAAAAGTAGCTAAAGAAAGTAATGGGATTTTAGTAAGAATATAGAAATAAATTCACTAAGGTAGCAAAACGCTCTCAAAGCTGGTGAAAAAAGTTCAGAAGTGGATGAAGGAGCACTCTGGTCATCCAGAAATATCATTATTTCTGGATGACCAGAGCAATCATTTTGAAAGACTTAAATGAAATGGACAGTGTTGGAAGGATGCTAGAAAATATTCAAGAAGGAATGCAATCTGGCATACATATCAGTACTCCACACAGAAAAAAAGCATGAGACACTTAAAGTGTAGAAAAACAGTTAGATCAGATGATATTCAATCAGAAATATACAAATATGGTGGTATGCAGCCCCTATGAAAGTTTCATAGGGGCTGCAATGTATACTTCCAAAAGACAACGTGTAAATGTAGAAATCCAGATGATCGCAGCAGAACCCTCATAATGCTTACCTCTAAAAATGCAAATAAAACTGAATGTCAGAATTACAGGAGAGTTTCCCTACTGGGTATTTCAGGTAAATTTTGGGCACGCAAACTTGAGAGGAGGCTAAGAAATATCACGGAAAGAAAACACAAAAGAACCGGCTGGGCTCAGACCATATACGAGTCATCAGAACCAGACAGATAGTTATGAATTCATTGGAATATAACAAGGATCTTCATTTAAATTTTGGAGGTCTGGATAAAACACATACAAGATGCCAAGAGAAAAGCTGCTAAATGCTACAGTTATATAGTGTAAAAGGGATATTTTATCAACTAAGATATAGCCTATGGGATGCTTAAGGGTCAAAGCTGTATAATTGAGAGGAGACCTCCACATAGCATTTAAAGGAATGTGGAGAATCGACCAGGGCTTCTGAGCTAATGTCTCCAATCCTCACCTTCTTGTGGTGCAACCTGTTAGGTATCTACCTGGATACTGAATGAATGAGGATGGGATGGCAATTTGGGATTTAGCCGACCAAATCATATTCTTATTGGCTTAAATCAAAATATAAAATGATGGTACAACATGATAGAATTTCATGCCCGCTGGGGCGTCGCCTGGTTAAACAAGGGCCCCCTCATTGATTTCGCCAGGGAACCAGGGCAAGTAGTGAAAAGTCAGCTACTAGAACAAATTCTAAAACACACCTCAACTCAACATCACCAGAGTTCAAGACAAGTTCAGTACTATCAACATAAGAAGCTTGAATGGCAAAGAAATGGAGATAGCTGAGGAACTGGATAAGTATCAGATCGACATATTAGGGATGACTGAAACAAAAAAGACAAAAATTGGTGAGATCTTTCTGAGCAATAAATACAAAATGTTATACTCAGGCAATGACAATCAAGGAAAAGAAAGAGTAGCCATAGTATTCAACACTAAATGCAAGGCTAATCTTCTTGAATGGCAGGCAGTCTCAAGTAGAGTGATGTGGGAAAATATCAGAATGGGAAACTGGACAATGAGACTTATTTGTGCCTATGGTCCAACAGAAGGTTCTACTAAGGTAGAAGTGGAGGAATTTTTTTGAGGCTTTAGAGAAAGCAACTGAAACAACGAAAAATGAAAACTTGGTGCTTGTTGTGGATCTAAATAGCAGAGTAGGAAATGACTGTCAGACATACAAAAATATTGTGGGAATATTTGGAGAAAAGAGCAAAGTTAATAATAAGGGCAAATACCTGTTGGATTTCTGCTCAGGACATGGACTGGTTATTACTAACACAATGTTCCAACATAAAAATGTGCACAAATTCACATGGAGAGAAGAGGCAAGGAATAAGAAAAGTCTCACTGACTATGTAATGGTCAATAATAATGTTTTCTCACTGGTGCAGGACATAAGAGTGTAAAGAGGATTTGAAAGTGGAAGTGATCACTATTTAGTCTTGAGCAGAATAAAATTGAATTTCATATTGAAAAGAAGAACATGTAAGAAAGTTTTAACACAAATAAAAATTGAGCAGCTCTCAGATGTGAACTGTAGACTAAAATATACAAAGATTATTGAAGAAAAAATGAAAGAGTTTGAGAACAGGAATGAAACTTTGGAGATGCAGTGGCAAGCCTTGAAGAAAACATTGATCAATTCAGCCAGAGAGGCATGTGGTGAGGTTGTCTGCAATATTAGAAAAGTTAGAACTCCATGGTGGACACAGGAAGTTAAAGAGGCAGTGAAAGAAAAGAAGAAAGCATATCAATAGTTCCTGGCAAATAAGTCAGCTTGTGCTCTTACAGAATACAGAGGCAAATGTAATAAAGCTAAACAAAAGTCATGGGAAGATTTTGGTAAGAATAAAGAAAATAAATATCAAGAAGATGGCAAGATATTCTGGAGGTTGTTGAAGAAGCTTAGAAATGGAGGAAAGAGTGCTGTAAAAGAAATTAGAGATGATAAAGGTGACATGAAAACAGGAGAAAAGGATATGCTTGAAGTATGGAGAGCATGGAGTAAAAAAAAAATACTCAACAGGGATGCAGTTGAGTATCCATACTTGAAGTAGAAAAAGCCGTCAAAGGCCTGAACTGTGGAAAAGGCAGCAGGAGTAAATGATATTTGACCAGAAATGCTCAACTATGGAGGTATAAAAATCTTAGAGTGGCTGCACAGCACAGTTCAGAAGGGCTGGACAGAGGGACGAATTCCAGATGATTGGAGTAGATCTCTGATAGTATCCAAAAACAAAAAGGAAAATAAAATTGAATGCAAAAATTATAAATGTAAAATGAATGTAAAGAAATGCAGAGATATTTCTTTACTGAGCGTTCCTGTTAAGATTTACGAAAGTATAATTGAGAAACTTGAATTTCATATTGAAAAGAATAACATGTAAGAAAGTTTTAAAGCGAATAAAAGTTGAGCAGCTCTCAGATGTGAACTGTAGACTAAAATACACAAAGATTATTGAAGAAAAAATGAAAGAGTTTGAGAACAGGAACCAAACTTTGGAGATTCAGTGGCAAGCCTTCAAGAAAACACTGATTGATTCAGCCAGAGAGGCATGTGGTGAGGTTGTCTGCAAGAAAAATCAGAACTCCCTGGTGGACACAGGAAGTTAAAGAGGCAGTGAAGGTAAAGAAGAAAGCATATCAAAAGTTCCTGTCAAATAAGTCAGCTTGTGCTCTTAGAGAATATAGAGACAAATGCAAGAATGCTAAATACTGTGTAAAACTAGCTAAACAAAAGTCATGGGAGGACTTTGGCAAGAATATAGAAAATAAATATCAAGAAGGTGGCAAAATATTCTGGAGGTTGTTGAAGAAGCTTAGGAATGGAGGAAAGAGTGCTGTAAAAGGAGTTAGAGATGATAAAGGTGACATGAAAACTGGAATAAAAGATATCCTTGAAGTATGGAGTAATTACTTTGAAAAACTGCTAAATGAAGCAAGCAGTGATGACAGCACAATGGTAAAAAACACTGACCAGGCATGCAGTCAGGAATACATATCCATACTTGAAGTAGAAAAAGCCATCAAAGGCTTGAAATGTGGAAAGGCAGCTGGAGTAGATGATTTTCGACCAGAAATGTTGAAGTATGGTGGTATAAGAGTCTTACAGTGGCTGCACTGCATAGTTCAGAAAGCTTGGCCAGAGAGACGAATTCCCGATGATTGGAGTAGAGCAGAGGTATTTCCCTACTGAGTGTTCCTGGCAAAATTTATGCAAGTATACTTGAGAAACAGTTGAGAAGAATTGTGGAAGAAAAGCTTGGTGAAGAACAAGCTGGATTGAGGCCAAACAGAGGCTGTCAGGATCAGATCTTCACTTTACGACAAATAGTCGAGAAAGCATGGGAATATAACAAAGATCTGTATTTAAGTTTTGTCGATTTGGAAAAGGCATATGACAAGGTGCCAAGAGAGAAGCTATTCAATACGTTGCAGTTATATGGTGTCAATGGGGCATTATATCAAGCAATACTTAGTCTTTATTTGAGTTGTGAGTCAGCAGTTAGAATTGAAGGAAGTACAGGAAGATGGTTTAATGTTAAATCTGGTGTGAGACAAGGATGTACATTATCCCCTCTGTTATTCATTATCTATATGGATCACATTATGAAGGAATGTGGTATTAAACATGATATCAAAATTGGAGATGTTAATATCAGCTCTTTGCTTTATATGGATGATGTTATACTTCTAAATAAATCCGCTACAAGTCTGCAAGATTCTCTGACTAAATTGAATAGCTGTTGTAATAGATATGGTATGAAGGTCAGCAATAAAAAGACAAAGACAATGAAAATAAGCAGAATCATTGAAAATGTCAACTGTGTTGTGAATGGAGAACCTGTGGAACAAGGAAAACATTTCAGCTACTTAGGCACAATTTCTACTGAAGATGGTAAACTAAATATAGAAATAGACAACAGAATCAGCAGAGCTGGTATCGTGGGAAGTCAATTGAATAAATTCATATGGAATAAGAGAGAAATTAGTCGGAACACTAAATTAGCTGTATACAAGACAGTGTTCAAACCAGTTTTAACTTATGGATCTGAGAGCTGGGTCAGAAGTAAAACACTTGACCAAAGACTAGAGACTGCAGATATGAGAGTCCTGAGAAAGACTCACTCAACATCAACTCACGCTAATAATGCCACGTGGTCTCTAATTCAAATATGACTGTTGCTATTCTTCTAACTCTTTTGTGTTAAACTGAAAAGCCCATTATTTTTATTTTTTATTTTTTTTTACCGTATTAGTTTTCTAAGTTTTTAGTTATTTCTTACACACCTGAAGAAGGCGGAACTCCGATGAAACTAGTTGTGATTCATTCAAGTTTTTTATTATACTCCTCGGGTTCTAGTCAGTATAATTATTAATTCTAAATATATATATACACATAGACTTGTTGTTGCTCCCAATGTAATTTTACATAATATTAATAATAGGACTCTAGTGTTGATGTATATTTTTATTTTTCATTTTTTTTTTTTTTGGCCAGAGGTCAGGCCAATAATTGTTGTAACGGTTGATCAGTAACTTTAACAAACCATGTAGATTGTAGTGTAGCTTGTTTTCTGTATATAGTGTATATGCTCCAGAAGATGGCCTTGATATAAAGGTCGAAAGTGGATCTTAGTTTATATTAAACTAAAGTTTTACTCAAACACGGTAGTTGTCTCGATAATTTTCCAAAATGTATTCTAACTAAATAGTATCTACATTTCTTGACACAGTGCACCAGAAGATGTAGCAGAGAGAAATTCAATAGATTAATACTGTTTGTAAGGGAATTATTGATGAAAATAGCTTGATTAGAAATTTTTTTCAACGAGTTAGGTATACAGTTGAGGAATAAATTGCATTATCCATTGAAACTATTGATTTCATGTACAGTACTTGATGTACCACAAGAAACTGTTAACCATGAATAATTACGATATTTTACTTTCTTAGTGATGTTCAGGAAACCAAGGGGTTGAAATGTTATCCAGAAGAGTGTTAGCTTCTTAAATTTTAGTAAGATTAAGGTGTGCTTTTTTATAGATGTAGCATCAGTACGGAGATTTATTTATTTTTCTTCTGGTTATATAACAATTGGTATTTTGTCTTGATCAAATTTGAACACTTGTGGCTACCACTAAGTGCAATTATGATTTCTTTCCTTTGTAGTGATATTACATTGCAATACTTTTTTTTCACTTTTGATGATGTCAACTGTACATAGACAAGTATAAGTGTTGTTAACTTATGTCTTTCAATATTTTAAGTAAATTCAAGCCAAGAGAGGGCAATCTGATTTGTTTCTCAAAAGTAATGAGAAAATATATAACGCACATAGTTTGCTGAGCAGCTGGCATACCTGCTCTCCAACAACAGGCTAAAAATTTGAATCCCACAGTGAGCAGGAATGTTTAGTGACTATTTTTAGGTAGTTGATGAATTCCGTGTCCAGTGTGGGATTGCCACCCTTATTGGAGCCCGAAGTATTGTGTTTGGTCTCTAGAGCAGGATTATGTAAAAAATACACAATGAGATTTAAAAAAAAACTTAGTTCACCCATGGTTTAGACAGGTTTACAACCTTTCATGGGTAGAAGTAATAAAAAAACAACAAACTAAAAAATATTAAAGGAATATGAATATTCTAGGGAATGATTCATTATATAATGAAAAACAACAATATACACAACCCAAGAAGTTTGCTTTGCATTGCAAGATATCAAAGAAAAATTATACCGAAGCCAACGATTTTATGCAATTAGACAGCCACAAAAATAACTCGTGTAAAGTGCAAATGTTTATTTCTTTACACTATGACAAATTTTCTTCTCTTTGGAGAGCATTCTCCACTAGTTGGGAAGTTTAATACATTCATACTTATTTAAATTAGGTTGGGTTCAAAGAGGAATAGCCTTATCTAAAAAATAAATAAAAATAGAAAAAAAATCTTATAGTTTACTTTAGACAGCACCCAAATTATAGATAAATGAGGTTTGTTCTTTGGATTACTTGAACCTTTAGTCATTTAACAAATATTATGCATATTGCCTAGTTGGATTCCAAACTTTTTGGTTCTCTTTTGCAAAAGTTTTCTTCCAAACAGCTATTAACTCTATAAATATTAAAAATCCATCTAACCATTTTAGTTTTGACAACATTCCAGTCACTAGATGAAATGCAACTTCTTTTTTTGGGATTCTCTAACCTCCACCTCTCTTGGCACAAACAAATCACAAATTTAAAGACCCACCTCTTACCAGTTGACCTCATCCCATTTCTTTCACAGCCATTCAGCTTCTGCTGCATGCATTTTCAATATATATTTCCATGGCCAATGTTCATCACAATTGGCATTGGCATCACCTACACTATTCTCTTCTAAATGTGTTAAAATATGTGAAACAGTCACTCAATGTAAATTCACAGTTGAGCTCCAAACCCAGAGAACAAATTTTCTTTTCTCTTCATTCATCCATTCCTTCTTCTTTTGCAAGTTTGCCCTCATGTTTTCCCTAAAGAGTATAATCTGAAGGACTTTAAATCTGACAAGTCTCCTGTTTCCTCATTCACAGTACTTATGTACCCTAAGATGAACAACACTTGTACAAGGAAGTTGTACTTGGAATGCCTTGCAGTGCATGGTTTGTCGAAAGAGCAGAATGAATGGATTGCACTATCATTAGCAAAACTGTTGTTTAATTATTCCCATTTTATTACTGCATAACTATATTTATTATAACATTAGAGTCTCTGTAGTTCAGTCGACATAGACGAAGCAGCCCTCTGGTCAGAAAGACCTGGATTCAATTAAAAAATATGGCTTTCTTGTCCCTCAAAACAGGCAAACCAGCCTGTGATAACACACACAGATCTACAGTCATAAAAATGCATACTTAATCCCTCATGAGGAGGGCTCAAGCAGCCCTAAGAGACAGTTGAAGAAAGGGGGGGGGGGGGGGGGACCCACATGAATAAATAAAAAAAATTACAATATTTTATTACACTTTTGAGTTCTAACCAGCTCCTAGTTAAGTGAATTACATCATTTCTAGAGTTATACCACCCACTTTAGGATGTGAGGCTAATAATAATGCACATTTCACCTTTTGCAACTTTTGTATTTTTATTTTTTTAATAAAACTAATTGTTCATTTTTCTTTTATTCATTTAACACTTTTAGATGGATACATGAGAAGGATTTAAGATTTCACCATTAGAATTGTATAGAAGATATAAAATTTGAAATGAAGTATTTAATTTTCCATGTGATCCATTTGAAAGTACATTTATTGATCCTTCAAAACAGTCAAATGGATGTTCATTCTTAAAATAATCAAATTTACCTTGAATGAAGCATGCTTGTCATTCAAGTGGGGAGAAGGTGGAGGAGATTTTGGCTTAGTAACTTTAGCTTCCTTAACTTTAACTCGGCCCTCGGATGTTCCTACTGCTAGCACCATTTCCTCAGAATAATCCATACTGGCAGGTACTCTAGAAGGCCTCTCAAGCTGCTAAACAGATAGTATAAGCTTATCTCAAGCAAAGAAAGGAATTCAGCAACTCCATATAATAAAAATGAAAAGACACACAATACAAGGTAATTATTTTATTTATTATTATTATTTGTTGCTTTAAATGCAAAAGCCGAACTTAGCAATATAAATGCAAGCCCATTTTCACAAAAACAGGAAATTATTTATTACCAGAAGACACACCCACAACATCTCATAGTGGCCCATTCCATACATTCACTATATGCCATGAAAAGAACCTATACCTCACATTACCAGTCAGCAAATCTTCATAAGACTGAATGACAATTCCCAGAGCCCCCTGTCGACCATCTTATCAGAACAGTCCAGATGTCGCCTTACTATTATTAAAAGAGACATCCAGGGAGTCAGGGACATGCACCAATTATCATACTTGTTCTTGAATTCATTCCCACTGCTTAAACACACAACATCCAATAGCAATCCATTTCGATCACGCCTTACTCTATGAGAGAAAAATCTAGATCTCACCCCCTTTCTAGTGGAATTCATTCTCAGCTTCCAAGGATGCCTTCTAGCCCTTTGCCCACCCTCAATAAATTAAAAATTCCATCAACTGAAATCCTGTATGACCATTTCAGAAGTTTGTAGGTTTCAATCACTTCTCTTTCTCCTGTTTACTAGCGTCTGCAGTCTACAAGTTCTCAATCTGTCTTCATAACCAGTATTCCACAATCCTGATATAATTTTTAACTCTCTCTCCACTGCATCAGAACAAAGAGGCAAAATTACATCCTTATCTTTATATGTCAGAGTTCATTTCAGCATTGCAATTATTTTTTGAATTGTATTTGCAATCTTTGGCCTGCTGCTTATAATTTTCATAACGGACATCATCCTTATATCACACGGTATTCCTTCCATATCATCCTTTTCTTACAAATTTCTTGTGTGATTAGATTACATATCAATTTGACTTCTACTCCATTTATTCTTTGAACTCTCGGAACATATTCTGATAATGCAGCATTTAAGTATTGTTTAAATGCTTCCCATGCATTGTCGATATTCTTCCCATCTAGAAAATGATACCATTGTGCTGAACTTGGTATACTCCTCAGTTGGTAATAATTTTTTGCTTTGTAGTTCAGCAAGTAACCTTTTCTTAATGGAACATTCATAAACACCTTCCAAGTGAGAACTGCATGATCACTGTCACCAACTGGAGGCAGAATAGTTTCATCTTTAACTGAAACACCATCTGACACTACAGTCAAATATGACACTGCGAGCTCAAGTTCCTTCTGTCCTATGCTGCTTGAAGAAGTTGTCTCACAACAACTTGATAAATTCAGTTTTATTCTTCTCATGAGATTTTACTGATACCTAATCAATGTTTGGATACTTAAAATCTCCTATTATGATTACTCTTTTCACACTCTCTTGTCTATTTGGTGATGTATTTCTTAATCACTAGCAACCAATCCACTAGGTGTGTAACAACAGCCCACTATGTATTTGATCTTGTTAGATTCCACCTCACACCAGATGGTTTCAAAGTCACTGTCACATGAAAAACAGTTACTAGTATTATAATCATAGGTCTCAACAATAACTGGATTAAAGTTATCTGACATCATTAGCAGCATGCCCCCTCCTCTCCTATCCTGTCTATCCTTCCTAAAAATACTGTACTCTTTACACTCGACAGCAGGTAGTATGTCTGATTCTGATAGCCAGGTCTCACTAATGCCTACAATCTGAGGTCCCAACATATCAATCATGGCAACAAACTCTACCCCTTTGTTTCTGATATCTAGGATTCATGCACAGACATAATAATCTACCCGTGTTCTCTTGTATCCTCTTGTATGTAGTCTGTGTGACACAGCTGGACAACTTGTAGATCTCTGTTCTTCTCTAGTACTATATGTAGATATCTTTGCATATGTTTGATGGGTCTGAAATGAATGAACACAAAGTCTCAATTTTTCTCTCTAATCATTTCCATGATAATGCCTGTTTCCGTCATTAACACATTTACATAACATTGTAGTTCTTATATGAATATTCTCACCATTCCTCTCATTATGATTTAGTTTCCCTGATTCTCTTTGTTAGGTCTCATACCAGTTATTAGTTTTTCAAGACTTCTGACACCTAATGCATTCAAGTGTAGGTCATCCCACTTATACAAATCCAAAAACGAGAGACAAACTTTTTTTATTTTTTTTATTTTTAACAAGTTAGTGTTCTCACACTCACTAAAACGAACATACAGAATTAGTCTGTTCCATTCAATTTGAAATGATTCCATATTAGATCCAATGTTTTTGGTTAAGGCAGTCAAATCCTGATTAATTCTATAAATTCATTTTCCCTGTCTTGCATGCTTTCAACTCCCTCAACTCTATAAATCTCTAGTAGAAATCACTCATAATGATAGTTCTCCTGTATTCATGAATTATGTCTATGCAACTCACAGCAGGGGCACTGCCAATATGTGCGATGCACACAGGCACCAGGATAGTAAAGGTGCCAAAGATTTCAGGTGAGGAGGAAATACTTTAAAAAAATATTATTCATTAATTATATCAAAATAAATTACATTTTTGTTTAAATTTTAATTATATTTTATAGATTTGTCTTAAACAAATTATTTATAATCACTTATTTGTTATTATTCCTTAAGATCTTATTTTATTCTGATCCTAGTTCTAACAAGTAGTTTAGCGTAAACAAGTAAAAACTTGAACTTGCGTGAGCTTATTGTTTACAGGATGACGCCTATTTGAATTTGTTTAATCTTGTTCACACTTGCATTTGCTCTAAAGATATATAAGAAAATCTGCTGCAGTTTTTAACTTTATTCTATATTCTGCTGTTATCAGCAGAATATAGGCAGCACTTGCAATGTATCTGAATCGTCATGAGAAAAATTTAAATCATTTGAACAATTACAAAAAATGAACAGAATTAATTACATCCTTAAAAAATAAAACTTGTATTGATCATTTGCAGGAAAAAGTTTTAGATAATGAAAAGAAACGTTGGTATGAAGTTATAAAAAGAATAATTTTTTAGGCAAACAAAACCTAGCTCTTCGTGGTAAAAGTAATAAACTTTACGATCACAATAATGGCAATTTTTTAAAATGCATTGAGATGTTAGAAAAGTTTGATCCTTTTATATCGGAACACACGTGTGACATGTAGCTAATGATCCTGACTTTAAAAATATGTTCTCCTATTTAGGAGAGCAATTTCAAAATGAAATACTCACTTTGTTGGCATCAAATATTACAAATAACGTTTTTATACAGTGTTTTTTTTATTGGGGGGAGGGGTATAGGGGCGCCAACTAAAGTTTTGCACACAGGCACCGGACACTACTGGCACGGCCCTGACTCACAGTGCCCTTCAGATGACTGGTCTGCATCAGAACCCAATTGTGTATTTTATCCTGTTAACCTCTATCTCATGAAACAGCCTCAAATCCATTGCCTGGTGCCAGCAACATTAGAGATATTTATCTCCTTCCTTCAAAAAACTAAACCCCTCACATTCTATTCCTGTAACAATACCTTTTCCATCAGCCAGATCTCACTAATGTCAATAACTTTTGGTCCAACAACATTTACCAATGTCCAAACCTTAATTCCTGATGCTTTCTGGAGACTGTATATGCATGACAGCAAACCAAACCTGATGAATATTTTGGTATCTCTTAAAACATCAGTTTAAATAGAAACTGGAGTTGATTCCTCAATCAAATCTCTAATATATTTGCACAGTTTTCACTTTTCAGTACTCACACCATTCCTGTGGTTATCCATAACTTATCCTTCTCTCTCTCTCTCTCTCTCTCTGTATATCATAATACTTATAATTAGGACCTCTTCTAATGCAAGTGTCAATGCATTCATTCAACTACCCACACATAACCTAGTTTCCCTGTTTACTAATTTATTCTTTAACTGAAAAATAATTTCTCCAAGCACTTAACACCAAGCTCATTAAAATCTAATCAATTCTGCAAGTACAAATTCTTGCACCCATTACACTTATCCCATACATCAACATACTGCATACCATTTTTTTTTTCTTCTATAATCTACCCACTGAATCATTTGCAAATCATAGCTCTCCATTTCATGTTCTTAAACCTTTTGCTCTACCTCTTAACTTCACAGCATATTCCCAATCAGTGATTTCATGACTGGAGGCATGCTAGACAATGAGCCATTAAAAAACTGTTTTCCAGCAGTGGAGAATCATGGCATAACCAGTATGACAGTTAGAACAAGTTGATGGTATGACTGTTGTCATTGGAATGAATCAGCTGAAAAGAGTTGTTGATTAAATTAAGGATGCCAAAAAATTATATCTAAATGTAAGCAAACATGGTTTGCACATGAAGTAACTTCAAGACTGGGATACTTGTATATAGAGGCTAATGAGTCACATCATATGGAAATGTGACTTCTGCATTTCTTCAACCTTGGTATCGCTTCTGGGTCTGGCTCACATTGATGAGACCTCAATAAAGGTCAAAACCGGTCTCGGTGGTGATCTTTTCCATAATACATGTCCGTAAGGATATGTGCTTTGCATTATAGGATGCTAAAGCAATGATGTGAAGTCATTAGCCTCTATATACAAGTAGCCCAGTCGTGAAGTTACTTCATTAACAAACCTCGTTTGCTTACACTTGGATAAAGGATTAAACCAAGAATATAATTTCTTGGCATCTTTAATTTATGTTATCTTCTTCTTTGAGTGCCATCTCCTATCGGAGGTTGGCGACCACCTTGGCAAATTTTGAGCAATCCTTATCCACTCTGAACAGCCTCTCAGAGCTCATGCCAGTCCACTGTCTGATGTCTGCCAGCCAAGCTTTTCTTCATCTTCCTTACCCTTTTCTTCCATTTATAATCAATTGGAGTATCTTATATTTTTCATTAAAAAGTAGGCGACCAAGATATACATTTTTTCTTCTTTTTATGGTATCTAAAAGTTCACGTGATTTCCCTATTTGTTCCAGTACTTCCTGATTGGATGTTTTTGCTGTCCATGGGATTTTTAACATTCATTGGTATAACCAGATCTCAAAGGCTTCAAGTTTTTTTTATTGATGTTGTCTTCAAGGTCCAAGTCGCTGCATCGTACAGCAGTACAGACCACACATAGCATTTACCCATGTGTACTCTAAGCTTGGGGTTCACACGGGCTACTGAGCGGGTCTCGTAGGTGGCGGATCGGGGGAAACCCTGACTACCACTCGTTGGATATCAGGGCAGCTCTGAATATATTGAATAAAGAGAAATGGACCAGTGGTTTTGAGACTGGCAATTCCATGTGAAAATATTGCCATTCACCACCTGCAGTTGGCTAGCATGATGAATTTATGGCCTAATCTTCCAAGATGAATCAAACAGAAATAAAATGGCTCTCATTACTTAGAAGCCAAATTGTTACCACCTACGGCAGCAGGCAGTTAAACATAAAGGTGCTAAGAATCTCCGGGTAACCAGATCATGCTGCCACTGGAAACTAGACATTGGAACTTTAAACTGTAGGACTCTGAGCAATGAAGCACAGCTAACTGAACTAACTGAAGAGCTAAAGCGAATAAAATGGGACATTCTCAAAATGTGTAAAGTTAGATATAATGATGAAGAAATTCGATTAAAAAACAGAGATATACTGTATTATATAGGTCAAGATAAGAAAAGAATCAGTGGAGCTGGATTCATGATCAACAAAAAATTGAATAACAGCATAATAGAATTTGACAGTATATCTGATCGAATAGCAAGTATTGTTCAAATCTCCAAAAGATACACTCTTAAGATCATCCAAGTCTATGCACCAACAATAACTCATACTGATGAAGAAATTGAAGCCTTCTATCATGATGTATCCCAACTCTACAATAAAGGAAAACATAATTTCAGAATTGTAATGGGAGACTTTAATGCTAGAATTGGTATACAACAATCAGATGAAAGCTCAATGGGAAATTTTGGATATGGCATGAGAGATGTAAAGGAGCAAGATTAAATAGAATTTGCAGAAAAAGAAAACGTGTATATCATGAATTCCTTTTTCAAGAAAAAAACACATAGGAAGTGGACATGGGAAAGTTCAAATGGATAAAACCAGTGAAATTGGCTTTATCCTCCGCGATTAGAAAAACATCTTTCAAGACTGCTCTGTTATAAACACCTTCAACATTGGAAGTGACCATCGTATAGTACGCAGTAAAATCCAAATAAACTGACAAAAAGAAAGAAGAAAAATGTTTCCAAGATCAAATCAAAACATAGATGTACGCAAACTCAACATTAAAAAAAAAAAAAAAGATATATTCCAACATGAACTAAACAATAGATTTAAACATCCTATTATAGATGAAAATGCTGATCTATCAGAAAGTAATGACATTATTACCCAAAAACCTTACAATGTTCACTTGAAATAACTGGTACCAGAGAACAGAAACAAGACAAAATTTCTGAAGAAACAAAACAATATAGAGAAATGAAACAATCAAACAACCTACAGAATAAAGTTGAATACAATGAATTGTGCAAAACGATCAGAAAATATATCACAGAAGAAATAAGAAAATTCAAATGTAAATTCATATAACAAACAATTGAAAACAACTGTAGTCTCAAAAAAAAAAAAAAACAGCAATAAACAGATGGTTGCAGTCAAACAACAAGGTGGGACCATAACCAGAGATAGATATGCTATATCAAAAAGAATTTTACTCAGTATTATATCACGATGATGAATTGAATGAAGAAGAAGAAAACTATGAAATAGCTGAAGTATCACATATTCTACCAGAAGTTATGTGGAGCATCCAAAGCTTGCAAAATGGAAAAGTTACAGGTGAGGATGGAGTTATAGCTGAACTTCTAAAAGCAGGCCGAAAAATGACCTACAAACTCAGAGCAAAACTATTTACTTCATGTCTGAAGAAAAATGATGTACCAAGAACATGGAAGAATGCTACCCTAATTCTGATACAAAAAAACAGGTGAGGTAGAAGACTTGAACTACTGACCCATCAGTCTACTATCAGTGGTTTACAAAGTGTTTACAAAAGTGAGGCTACTTCAGGCACAAACTTTGTTTGCTTACACTTGGATAAAGGATTAAACCAAGAATATAATTTCTTGGAATCCTTAAGTATAACCAAGTGGAAAAACTTCCAACTTCTGGACCTTATAGTAAGTAAATTCATAAATCTTAATGAATGGTCATCAAATACTCTGGTTAAAAATTTGAATATCACAAAATCATTAAAAAATAGAATGCAGCAGTATGTTCGTAAAATCTATGGTACAGATGTATACGTATGTTATGCTATCTCAGAAATCAGACTGGTAGATCTGAATGATCAATGACTGTCAGTATACATTTAGTTACTGTTATCCCATGTGAAACCATGCTTATGCCACTTAATTCACCTCTGGAAAAATGCTTTAGAGAGGTTTGAAGTAAAATAACTGATTGCTCTAGATACCACATTTGATGAAGACTGGCAGACACCTGCCCCAGTTCACTACTATCCAATGATCTTTCTCTTCCACCGAGCTAGTTGGAATCCAATTTCCTCTCTATTCGTGCTTTGTGCATGACAATGTCTTAATTTCTTTCTTTCCTACCTACCCCCCCCCCCCCCCCCCCGCACTACCTATATATCATTTAGCTTCATTTATAGCAGGCTTTCCCAAACTGTGTTCCACAGAAGGTGAATAAGTGTTCCGCGAGAAGTTCTCCTGGAATTTGTTATTTTAGTTTTCTAAGCATTTTTCACGAATAAATATTTTATAGTGGAAATATTCTGAGGAGAATAATATTCGTGAATATGTCGAAAAGCTCAGACCCAGAACATCTGTGCAGCAAATGTTAGTGACCAAGCCGTGTATTTTTAAAAGTGGAAGTATTCATAAATTATTGTTAATTTTCACACATCGAAACCTTTCAGCATTTGGGAAAGGGAATACCACTGTTTATGACCGGTCATAAAAGTTGCCTGCAAGCGGATTATAACAATGGGCAGTGTATCCTCTGTCCTCAAAACTGAAGGAAATAACATCTGTGTAACAAATATCAGTGACCAAGCGGCATATTTTTAAACATGGAAATATTCATGAATTATCGTTAATTTTCACACATCGAAATCTTTCAACAATCGGGAAAGAGAATACCGCTGTTTATGACCAATCCTAAAATTGCCTGCAAGCTGATTACAACAATGGGCGTCGTATCCTCTGTTCTCAAAACTGAACGAAATAACATCTGTGTTGCAAATGTTAGTGACCAATCAGTAAGGAAATATAAAGAAATTTTTTCCACTAAAATTGAAGATCAAGGTAGTCTGTATTCGGTTCTCAAATCTAGTAATACTGAATACTTTTTTCGCAAGTGCGTATTGTAGGGTGAAAGTTTCGAAAATGTAGGGACGTGATATTTTAAAAGTAATAGGCCAGCAGATTTAAATTTTAATATAAATAAGAGACAAGGGACTTTATTTAATTTTGGTATTAGGAAATCTCTTATTGAAGGTGTTTGTGATGTAATAGATAGTGAGTCATCCACCACCAGCCTACAAAGCGATTTCCGGATGTACAAAAGGAGGGCAAAACTACCAGCACACAGGAGAAAAAGTCGGCATTCACTCATAAGTACTTATATTATAAATTTTTGGTGATCAGAATGGGATATGTCAATGAAAATCAGCACAAATTATTTTAATGAATGATCTTGGAGTCATTTTCTTCTTACTATATACTTAGGATCTCCTTTTACCAACTTCAAATTCTGCTGATACTTTAGTAGGTGAAGGCACACTGCACAACTTGTGTTTATGGGCATTTTAAGGGTACAATTGCTATATTAACTCTCCCACACTACTGTTTATTGTATATTTGACTTCTGCATTTATAGTAATTTGTAGATATAGATACAATAGACAGTTTTACAATATTGAGAGAATGTCATTTCTCACAAATCTAAAAATTTTTTGTTTGAGATGCTGGTGTATATCATTATATATATAAATATTATATACCGGTATATAAGTTATGATAACATCTCTTCTGATATAAGATATTTTACATTTTCTGTGCACTACACAGCATTCACTTTTTGAATCTGTTGATTATAACAAATATAACTTGCGGTGCCTTCTCCTTTAGCCACTAGTCCTCTATAGCAGCAGATGACCACACATCAGCTTAATCCATGATTATGAAATGAAAATCTGTTTCAGAAGCAGTCATCTAAACCAGAATTACTATTCTTATCAGAACTCCAACTGTCAATCTCAACTGCCCGAACTATGCATTACATACTTCTTTCTGCCACAAGGGAAGCATTTGTGCATTCATCAGAACTGACATACCATACCAGAGATTTCAAAACCTTGAATCCCCTTGGCTCAAAATTTCCCTACCAGACCAACCTGCCTTTTTCATATGCTCTCTTTATCATTCTCCAAACTCAACTAACTACTCTGACTCTTTTCAACTCTCTTTCTAAAGCTTGATTTTCTAGAGTCGAAATACGCTAATAGTGAGGTCATCCATCTTTGGGAATTCAACTTCAACAACTCATATCGGCTTCACTTCTCCAGCTTCACCAATCAAGCATGCAGCGATGCCAGTTTTCATTAAAAATGACCCATCACAGGTCATCAATCAACTGCCCCCTCCAATCTGCCAATACACTTGACCTCATCCTAACAAGCTCCCCTTCAAAGTATCCTGTGGATGTCGGTTCTCCTCTTGATAACTCAGATCACAACCTCATACAAGTCTTTTTTACCTCAGAACAATCTTCACCAACTAGTTCTGTCATCTGTCCTTTGGGCACCAAATGGGACAACCGCAGTGACTTCTATTCCTCTTTCTCATCCGAATACTGCTTCCATTCTTCTGACTTAGCATCTGCTCAGACCGAATAACAGAAACCATTCTCATGGGAATGTAGGCAGCCACCACTAAGCCTTGGTTCTCAAAAAAAGTGTGCGAATAGAGTGAAAGAAAAACCTCTGAATACTATGAATGGCTCGAGCCAAAACTCCAGCTGCTCACTCTTCTATATGCAACTCTCAACAGCTGTAAAAGAATCATCGCAAAATTAAATCAGACTTTGAAAGGGCCAAATACTGCAAATTTGCCCAGATGGAAGTCGCTTCTTCTGGTTGCTTGCCAAGGTCAGCAGGCACGATGTTTGCTCACCTAGGTTACTTCCACTCTCATGTCCAGATAGTACTGCAGATACTTCACCTAAAGTCAAGGCTGACTTACTGGCATCACTCTTTTCTTCCAATTCCTGCATTCATGACCTGGGCAAAGTTCCCTCCATTTCACCAAGAATTGATCTCTCCATGTCACCATAGTCTTCTGTCAGAAAGAAATCCAAAGAGTACTTAATAAATCTGAACAAAAACAAGGCATCTGGTCATGAGGATATCTCACCTATTGTGTTAAAAACTTGTACCCCAGAACTAACACCTATCCTGTATTGTCTCTACCATACAGCATGGAAACAGGTCCACATCCAGCCCTTTCTTTGAGATGAAGGTCAACCAATGAACTACTGACTAACTGTGCTCAATTCTGCTCTCTCTAAAATTATGGAGACCAACTCTTGAGCCCCCCTAGCAACCTACCAACTAATCGGTGACCAGCAATTTCATCACTTTCGCGATCTGCAGCTGATTTTCTAGCTTTCACCACTCACCTCTAGACTCACGCCATGGAAAAATCTGAAGACACAAAGTTGCCCTTGACATTTCACAGGTATTTAATCAGGTTTGAAAGAGGGGCCTACTCAGTAAGCTGCCATCCTATGGTCTGCCTTCCACTGGCTGCTCATTACGTGTCATAATGGACAATTTCCTCTCTCCCCAGATTTCCCACCAAAGGGTTGTGTTCTTTCACCCAATCTCTTCCTCTTTTATATAAATGACCTGCTCACACCAACTTCCAATCCTATCCACAGTTTTTCTGATAACAGTACACTCCATTTCTCCTTTTCATTTGAAAAACCTTGTAGCACTCAAGTAATAGAAATTCTAGATCCACCATGACCAGTGTCACGAATTATGATCTCCTAGGTATATCCCAATCGAGCAAGAACAATCTTATAGACTTCAAAACCATTAAAACTCAGTCCTGCCCAATCTCTAACAAGAAAGAGCTCACATCCCTCTTCCCCCCCCCCACTTTACCTTCAACAACAGCCAGATATTCCAACACAATCAAGTTTTCTTTACTTTCATGGACTGATCTACACCTCTGATTTTTCCTGGCAGAAACATGTTTCAACTACCGCTTGTGCAGCTGCCAAAAAACATAGCATACTTTTTCACAAAAGACACTTCTTCACAGTTGTTGACTATACAATTTCCAAATCCTGCCAACCATGGAATATTGTTCACCTATTTGGGGTGTTGCACCAAAACACTCTCCTTATTCGATTCTATCCAGAAGAGGCCAATTCAGCAAGTTAATGATCTCTCTCTCTCTCACATATCCACTTCCATCCCTCTCTCATACATTAAGTTTCTGCCTTGTGATTCTCCTACAGATATCTTCATGAACAGTGCTCTGCTGAACTGGTCACTATTATTCCTCCAAAATCATTAGAACAAGAGCCACTGTTAACAAACAACCTTTTGCAGTTCATCTTGAAATTCACCAAACCAACTTCATTCATTGTCTTCTCTTTCATTCCATCTACTTCTGTTCTTTGGAAGAGACTCTGCCTTCCCCAAAGAATACAACCTTCAGTTGCTCAAACAAAATGTGAACAGATTCCTCCTTTCTTCTTACACCTGACACTAATCTGCTATACATCTTGTGACCTGTCATGTATATATATATTTTATATTTATATATATTATTAATATATAATATATTATATATATAAATTAAAAAACAATACTTCAATGTTTGCAAATGTGAAGTTGTGCACTTTGGTGTGTTAAGATACCCAGTAGTATCATATTGGTGATTATTCTAGAAAAAAACTGACCAAGAAGCTTAGGGGAATGTGGAGTTTTAGTATAAAGGTAGTTTAAGTTCAAGGGACCTACATTAAAGATTGCAAATTCAACTCAAAACATAAATGTAATGTTGAAATGAACAATAACATTTTATAAGGACACCATTTTATCCCTTTACAGGGCTTTGAAATGACTTCATCTGAGCAACTGCTGCAGTTCTGGTCTCCTGGTTTTTGTGGTAAGGCAGATATATTGGAGAGGATGCAAAAGAGATTATTAAAGATGAGGGACTGTGGAATGTAGATTATGGGACAGATGGAGAATTTATTAACTGCAGAGACTAGCCTAAAACAAGAAAGAGGTGGGGTATCCAGAAGTTGAGAATGAATGCAGTCAAGAAAGAGATGAGAGCTAAATTTTTCTCTCACAAAGTGGCGTGAATGTGTTCAAGAAAATGCTTGATGGCAGGTATGGATAATTGGCATCCTTTGATGAGTCCCCGACTCCTTGGTGGTTTCTGGCAATAAAGTATTCAGGCAGAATATCTTTTCTTATCAATTCCCCTTTATCTTTCTACTGGTTTCTGCTTATGCACTCAGAATATTATTTCCAAATTCATTGGATTTGGAAATTCCACAAAATGGAAACTGAACAACTCATTCATCAAAGCAATTTTTTATTTCATTTTTGAATGTTGATCCCACACATGAAAGGTCACAAGACCTATAACACCACAGTGCCATGTGTGGGCAAGTGATTAAGATGTAGCATGTTGAAATGTTTCTTAAAGAGTGAGAGGTTGTACTTAGTGGGAAAAACAGTGTGGGGGAGACCGTTCCAAAGAATACAGGCAAAATAGAATGAAGGAAAATGATGAAAAGTTAGTTCAGTGTTTACTAAAATAAAGAGCCAAAAGACTTCATTTCGGCGATGCAAAATTATATAAATCAAGTGGATATTAAATCCAGCATTATTTCAAAGCCGAATGCAGAAACTATAAAAGTTTCGTATGAAATTTGACCAGAGAGCTTACGGGAATACATTCAACATTTATGAGTTGCCCTAGCACAGACCTTATAGGGGACATGATTGCTACAAAGGCCATATCTTTGCCTCCAATTGGTCCATTTTGATAAGGTTTCACTGACCTGACAGCTGTTTCGAACTGATTGGTTCTCCTCAGAGATCAGTCAGAAACCTTAAGAGAGCAAAAACTCTCATTCAGTACTAAGGAACTCAGAAGTGCCAGAGAAGTGTATTTTTCATAAATATTAAAATATGAAATGATATCAAATGAAATAATGATGAATTTAATATCCACTTGATTTATATAATATTGCATCACTGAAATGAAGCCTTATGGTCCTTTATTTTTATTATATCTTTATTTATTGCCCAAATAAGCTGTATTTGGGAAAAACAGTTGAGAAATCATGGAAATTTAACAAAAAAAAATTTTTTGTTTACATTTCTGAAAAGGCATGACAAAGAGAAAAGATGTTTAAAACATTAAAATTATAGAGCATAAATGGGACATTATCCCTAGCAATATGTAGTCTGTACTATCTGACCAAAAATATCCAGATATCCCCTTCACAGTAGTGAATATGGCTACATATATTGCAACCATGGCAAGACAAATATTAACAGTAAAATTGGTTGTACTGAAGAGATCAGTGATTTTTGATATGGCACTAACATTGGTTGTCAACTTTGCAACAACTCAGTTTTGGGAAATATCTGCCCTGCTAAAGCTGTCCAGATTGATTATAAGTGATGCTATTGTAAAGCAGAAATGCCTATATGTCACAAACAGCACAATTGTGATAGGCCACATAAAATTGCAGAGCAGGACAAACGAGTGGCACAAAAACTACTGTCCTCAGTTGAAACACTTACTACCCATGTTCTGAAATGCTTCTGCAAGCAATGAAAGCACCAAAACTGTTCATCTGGAGCTGAATATCACGGAGTTTCCATGGCCATGTAGTCACACACACACATACAAGCCTAACATATTAGCAGAGACCTCCTTGTTGCCCTCTAAAGTATGTAGAGAAATGACAAAGGTCTCTGACTTATCGTCCAATCTTCACCTTCTCATGATGCACCCTGTTGGTAGGTATCTACCTGGATAAGGAACAAATGAGGATGGGCTGGCAATTTGGGATTTAGCTGACCGAACGAACTGCATTCTTGCCAGCTTAAACAAAAATCCAAAATGATGAGACAACATGACAGAATTTCATGCTGGATGGGGCAGCACATGGTTAAACAAGCCTCTCTTGTTTTTATCAGCGAAATGGCGATCGTCAAGCAGACAGCAACTGAAGAGATCTCGAATCAACATCAGCAGACGTTAAAGACTTGCACCATCAACACATAAGAATTGGATAAGTACCAGATTGACATGGTAGGCATTACTGAAACACAGAATACAAATCAGATGAGATTTTTTTTGAACAAATATGACATGTTATATTCAGACAATGGCAATATAGGAAAAGAAGGAGTAGCTATAATATTCAACATGAAATATATGATAATCTTACTGAATTGCAGGTGGTATCAAGTAGAAAAATGTGAGAAATCATCGGAAGGGAACTCATTTGACTGACTGATGTTTTATGGCATAAGGCCAGCTGTCTTTGGCTACTTCTCTCCAGAAACATGGAAGATGAGAGTAAATTATTTTTTCCAGAATCTTGCAGCTGGTCAGAGCAATACTTATTTGACAATTTTGGTTCTTTACTGGCTTAGGAAAGACATTAATAATTGCCTTCTGTCAGGTATCCAGAAATATGTTCTTCTTCTGCAGCTTCTCCCACTTAAGTGGGGTCACTGTTGATGATGAGTCTCCTCCACATCCTCCTGTCTTGGACTGTCACCACATCCAAGTTCTTCATCCTCAAGTCCTCTTCTACCAGCTCCCTCCATCTCTTCTTTGGCCACCCACGCTTCCTCCTTCCTTACACATCCATCTGCATGACCCTGCTTCCCACATATTCGTCCTCCCTCCTCATCACATGACCAAACCATCTCAACCTTGCCTCCTGTATCTTCGCTCCTAAGTTCATAACTTTCACTGTCCCCCTCACATAGTCATTTCTCAGACGATCCTTTCTGGTCACACCGCACATCCACCTAAGCATTCTCATCTCTGCTACTTCCATTCTGCTGATGTTATTTTTCCTCAGGGTCACAGTTTCAATAGCATACGTCATAGCTGGCCTCACTACTGTCCTATAGATTTTGCCTTTCAGATTGATTGGCACCCTCTTATCGCATAACACTCCAGCCATCTCCCTCCAGTTCCTCCAACCCGCTTGTATCCTGCATCCCACTTCCTTCTCAGCTCTTCCATCTTCTTCCACTGTTGAACCTAAGTTTCTAGTATCTAAAGTCCCTCACCTTCCTGATGACATTTCCTTCCAGCTCCAGATCTGTCTCCTGGCCACCGCCCACTGTGCAACACATATACGCTGTCTTATTTCTGCTCAGTCCCATACCTATCTCTTCCATTACTTTTCTCCATCTTTCCAGCTTAGTTCCTGCTTCTTCTCTTGAATCTGCACACAGCAAGATGTCATCTGCATACAACATTGTCCAAGGCACATCTTCTCTCACCTCCTCCATCACTTAAACAGAAACGGACTTAATGCTGACTCTTGATGCAAGCCAACTGTTACTTGAAAACTTTCTGTCTGTCCCAGACAGGTCCGAACACTTGTCTTCACATTTCTGTACATCTCCCGCACCAACCTAACATATTTCTCCGGAACCTTTTTCTCCCTCAGACACCTCAGATATGTGTGAACATATTTCTATCCAGAATTATGTTCACATAGCAAATTCTGATATAGAGAAACAACAGCTGATTCCTGCATGATGGTGACAGATGTTTTAATATCTCAAAGTCGATATTATTTGGTCCAATAGTAGGTAAACGGCATTTAAGCAAAGAAGCTTTCAATTTTTCTTTGGTAAATGGCCTGTTGAATTCTCCTGTGCTGTTTGAAGAAAACTGAATTTGTTGTTTTTCTGCATTGCTTTTTTGTGCAAGGACATCAGGGAGACAGGAAGTTACTGCTATTTTTTTGCAAAAATCACCCTAAGTGTGTCAGCAATTGCAGGTTGCATTGGCAACTGGCCAACAATTATGTTCTAGTAAGACAGCTTTTGTATGGTATACCTGTAATTTATTTTCTAGAATTTTTCCCATACTTCTTTGCTGTTGGAGGATCTCGATACAGACAAAGTAGATTGGATCCAGGATTCCTTCTGGTTCTGATGATGGATTTACTTTGATTGGGCTGGAGCATGTTTGTAAGCAATTATCATTCCACTAGGGCTTAGGAAAACATGGGAACTGACTAGATATTTTAGGAACTGTAGTTGTGACTGCTCCTATAATACTCCGATATTACATGCTTCACTGTATCACTGACAGATGAGTTGACCACCTGAGAATAAAAATTCAGCTAATGAGGAAAGGTGGAATAGAAGGAGTATTCAATTTTCCAACATTGCATTGCTGATGCTGTTGCGAGACAACTTCCTCAAGCAGAATGTAATAGAAAGAGTATTATATCTGATTATAGCATCAGAGGTGATTTCAGTTAAAAACGTAACTATTCTGCCTTCAGTTGGTGACAGAGATCATGTAGCACTCACTTGAGAAGTGGCTAAATTTATGAATGTTCCATTCAGAAAAAGGTTACATGCTAAACTACAAAGCAGGAAATTATGACCACCTGAGGAGTATGCTGAGTTCTGTGCCACTGTATCAGTTGTTGGATGGGAAAGATAGCGACAGTGCATGGGAAGTGTAGAGTTCGAATATTAAATAGAATAGAAGTGAAATGGATTTGTGGAAGATGATGTGGAAGGAATACCACATGCATAATTAAGATGTCAGTTATGATAATTATAAGCAGAAGGTGTTTGGTGTTTTATATATATATATATATATATATATATATATTTTTTTTTTTATGTTGGGCCCATATATGAGAGGTTGGCTGGTCAACCTATAGTACTTTAGTACCATATATGGGTAGTAGGATGGGAAAGGAGGAACTTGTTAACATTCGATTTGAAAGCCTGTATATTGTATTCCTTGGGAAATACCTCAGGGGGGAATATTCCACAGTAGCAGGGATGAAGGAGGAGGAAAAGAAACTTGTTCTGTGAGTTTTAAGGTGTACTGTGAAGGGATGTTGGGAGGTGGCTGTAAGTGTTCCAATGGGTTTAGTACAGAGTGGGGGAATTATTGATGTTGTTTCAGATGAGCATTTTTAATGAAAATATTTGTGGAATATACAAATTGCAGAGACTAAACGTCTATGTGAAAGTGGGGGGAGTTAGTTGGTAAGAGATGGATCATTTATCAGTCTAATTGCTCTCCTCTGTGTTGCATCAAGCATTTTGAGGGAGCTTTTAGGAGCCCCACTCCAAATATGAGAACAGTATTCGATACCTGGGCAGATTTGCAATTTGTATAAAGTTAACAGCTGTTTTGAAGTGAAGTAACATCTTGAGCAAAAAAGAAAGCCTAGTTTTTTGGAAGCTGAGGATGCAATGGTTGTGATGTGTTTACGCCAGGAGAGGCCTGATGTCATGGTAATTCTGAGAAGAGAAATTTCATCTTGTCTGGGGATTTGAGTGTTATCAAAAATAATACTGGGGGAAAATGGTTCTTTTTTTGTGGGAAATAAGACAGAGCTGGGTTTTACTAGGGTTGAAGTTAACGAGGTTATCTGAGCCCCATCAGAGGATGTTTTGGAGGTCTGCATTAAGGGAAGTTGTGGTTGATGTTCTGTGAGTTGAAGTGAGTTGTGTAGGGTAAGGTTTATCAAATGAAAGGGAGGAGTGCAATGTGCTGTCATCTGCAAAACTTTATATTGGGTTGGAGGTCAGCTGAAGTAGGTCATTGATGTATAGAAGGAAGAGGGTTGGTGAGAGAATTGAGCCTTGTGGGACCCCAGCATTAGTTGGATAGTGGGAGGATAGGGAGCCACCTACCATTACACATAGTGTGTGTGTGTCCAGAGAGGAAGCTGGCAATCCATCTGCAGAAGTCCTGAGACAGTCCAAATGATGGAAGTTTGCTTAGTAAGACTTTGTGCCAGACAAAGTCAAAGGCTTTAGAGATATCGAGTGCAACTATTTGGGATTCACCAAATTTTAACATGATATATGTCCAGAGATGGGTGATATATGAGAGCAGGTCACCTGTTGATCGCCATCGGCAGAATCCGTACTGGTGGTCGCTTAATAGCTGGGTACCTTCAAGGTAGAGTAGTAGTAGTTGAGAATTGATGGTTTCTCCATCACTTTAGATAGGATTGAAATGAGTGAGATAGGGCGGTAGTTAGATGGCAGTGATTTGTCTCCCTTTTTGAGAATGGGTTGAATATAGGCCAATTTCCAGGCTTTTGGATATATATACCAGTGGAGTAAGATAGTGTGGACAGATGGCATAGGATAGGAGTCAGTTCTGCTGCACAGACCTTCAGACAATTGGAGGAATGCCATCAGGGCCAGGGGCTTTTTTTGTGTGTCTAATTTTCACAACAGGTTTATGAACTCTTTCTGGCAAAAGGATACAGGGGGAATTGCATGTTGGGCAGTTGGAATGACTGGGAGGCATTTGCCATTGATGGTTATGCAAGCATTGCAAGCAAAGTGTGAAGCCAGGAGATTAGCTTTTTCTGTGGGTAATGTTACAATTGAGCCATCTGGGTATGATGGGGTGGGAGTAGTGTAGGCCAAAAGTTGCGACCAATCGCTTTGGCAAGAGACTAAAAGGCATGGCTGTCGCTAGGACAGGCTGCAAGTTTCCTACTTTTTGCCAGTTCAAATTCTGTTTTGGAATCATTGATAATTTTTTTGCATCTGTTTCGGGCTTCAGTATAGGCACCGAAGGAGGATGGACTTCTTAATTTGAGCCAGTTGTGGTATGCCTGGTTTTTCATTAGTACAGCCTTGGCACATTTTTTGGAGAACCAGGGTTTGGATAGGGGACGACAGTTCAGAGTGGTGTGGGGAATTTATGTTATCATGCCAGTGAGGATTACTTTGGTGATGTGTTTGGTGCATATGTTTAGATAAGAAGACTGCAAACAATAGTCCAACCATGGGAATGAAGCATAGTAGTCTCGGAGGCTGTCCCATTTAGCACTGTTATAATGCCAGACTACTGTTGTGCAGGTGTGACTGTGTAAGCGTTGTTGCATGGGGCAGGAGATGAGCACTAGGTTGTGGTCAGAATTACCCAGGGGGCTCACTACATTCACTGTATATTTGGACGGGTCATTGGTAAGGAAGAGATCTAGGGTATTTGGGGAGTGATTTGGGTTATCTGGTCGGCTTGTGAACTATTTGAATAAGGTCGTTGGTCATTGCAAATATTTCAGCATCTCTGCCTGCAGGATCCGTACAACTGGAAGAGGAAAGCCAGTTGGTGTTATGGACATTAAAATCACCTAGGAAGATGATTTCACTATTAGGATAGTGGGACTGGAGGAAATCAACTTTTGAGGAGAGGAAATTAAAGAGCTTGGAGTGGTTGGCGGTATTGGGAGAGCGATAGAGACAGCAGATGAATTTTACTGAGTGGGGGGGGGGGGGGGGGATATTTTTAGCCAAAGAAGGTCAAAGTTGGCTGATTCTAGGTTAGGTGCTCTCTGGAAGGGTATGTCAGAGCAGATACATGCGACACAAAACCCTTGGGTCGAAAGGAGTTAAATAGTGAATAGTTTGGATGGTTGAGATGGATGGTGCCGGGGAAGGTGAAATTTGAGTTTCTGTTAAGAAGAGAAGGTGGGGTTTGGTTCACTGTAGATGACAGTGAACACTATTAAGGTTGAAGTTGAGACCACGAATGTTGATATAGTGGATATGCAAGGGTCTGTGGGGCATGGCTTTGACTGCAAGGGTCTTGCACATTTCCTATGCAGTGCCTGCATACTGGTCTCCTTGGTGGCATCACTTGGTTTTTTTTGCACTAGTTTGGTTTGTTTGTAGTCTATAGTCCAGCTGTTGTTGCCATTTTGGCATTTTTCTTCTAGCTGTCTTCGGAGTTGGTGTCTTTGTTCCCTTTGTTCAAAGGTTAGGTCAGGTCGAGCACGTACACAAGATTGGGGTCGACTGTCTTTTAGCTTGCTATTTATTGCCGAAATATATAACACCAAAATTATATATATATATATATAATAATACTTTGGCATTATTAGATATCCAATGTTGTATTATATTGGTGGATTATGCTAGAAGAAACTGAGCAGACTAGGAATCTTGGAGTTTTGTAGACAGGAAGTTAAAGTTCATATGTCACATAGCAAAGATTACAAATACAACTCAGACTAACTGCAATACTGAAATGAATTTTGACAGGTAAAGATAAAGAAGTAATTTCGCCTCTTTACAAGACCTTGATAAGACCTCACTTGAACTACTGCATGCAGGTCTCTTTTGGTTCTCCAGAAGAGAGTGCAAAGGCGAGTGTCAAAAATATATCAGGATTGTGGAATACTAATTATGAAGGCAGATTGAGAATTGTAGGCTGCAGAGACTAGCAAACAAAAGAAAGAAAGAGAGGTGATATGATTGAGACGTACAAACCTCTGAAAGTGTTATACAGAATTTTAGAAGAAGGAATTTTTTTTATTTTTTGGAGGGTGAGAAAAGGATGAGAGGGCTAGATTTTTATCTCAAATTGGCACCTGATGGGAATGAATTGCCACTGGATATTGTGTGTGCACGAATGAATTCAAGAACAAGTATGACAGCTGGTGCAAATAGCATGGCTTCCTACGATGAGTTCCTGACTGCCTAGAGGGCTCTCTTAACAATAGTAATATTTGTGATGTAGTATATGATTGCCCAAACAGAAAAGTGAACATCATGGAATAGTGATTGTTCCCACATAGGTTGTCATCAGTTTCCCACTTAAACAGTGGGAAAAAGGAGGGTGAACAGGTAGTTAAGTCAATGGCAGTGAATGTTCAGGTAGGCATATGGAAGAAGGTGCTGTTTCCTGTGTTTAAGAGGAAGAGATTGTTGTTGTGCCTGCGATCAACAACTCCTCTCAGATGTTTGTCTGAGCACTAAAAGTAAGGGGGATATGACATCAGCAAGATCATTTTGAAAAATATTTGCAGCAGGAAGAAGGCACATGCAGCATATTGTTATTATATTTCTGACTAAGTCTTATAGCAACTTCTTCTAGGTTGGTGTTAATATGGATTTGTTGGAAGGGGCATGTTTATCCACAAAGATAGTGACTCTTCTGTGGGAAGATCCATCTGTTGTCTTGTTCAATCCTTACAAATTATGGTAACATTACAGAGAGCCCAAATTATCTCTTGGTTTCGGGTATGTTTTCCTGCAGGAACAAGCATATCGTTTATACTTCTGCAAGAGAGCTATGATGTTGTCTAGGTTTTGTTAGAATCCACAACAATTCCAATGAAGGAATGCTTCAATTATTTTTTAATCATGGTGTCACCTAGCTTTCTATATTTTGAGAAGCTTTGTTTTTATTATTCTTATTCTTATTATTACATAACACCCTCAGCAAGTCCAAAGACTCATCGAGGGAGGACACCTACTCTACAGCTCTCCATCTCCATCACTCCACCAACTGCAACTACCTTCATCATTTATACCAACGGCATCTACTGCTGACCACCCCCCACTAGTATTTTTATAGCCAAGCACAAACATCCATGTCCACGCTGGGATTTGAACCTGCAGTCTTTTGGCTGGAGAATGGATATGCTAATCACTTGGCTAACCAGGGTAGCATTATTAGTCATGATTTTTTTCTTTCTTTTCTTCTGGAAAATATTCAAGACATTGAATATTTTCGAGAAGAAGAAACAATCAATACCCCTACTGTCCCTCTAGGGCAGTAGGAGTATTGATTGTTTTATCTTCCTGAAGGAGGATACCTCAAGTTAGAGGTATCCATGCTATCTGTTGGCAGGCCATCTGATGAAGGGTCTGGAGGCATGTTATTGATACTTTCTGATGCACATTTCGATTATTTTTTTTTAATAAGAGTATTTTCAATGTTGGAACCATTTTTGGCATGTCTTCAGGATTAAGTCCAAAGAATTTTTATCTTTCAATTGCTCAAAGAAGATAGTGAGCCATCTTTTAGGAATGTGCATTTGTGAAAAGATGGAATTGGCATATGTATCAAGGTCTCGAATTACACTTTCTTTACAGTTGCCATCTGAGAGTAAGAGTTTTTTTTTTTTTTTTTTTTTTAATGTTGGGCCCATATATGAGAGGTTGGCTGGTCAACCTATAGTACATTAGTAGCATATATGGGTAGTGGATTGGGAAAGGAAAAACTTGTTTACATTCAATTTAAAAGCCTGTAGGGCCTAGTGGGTCAAGCGCTACGGACGTGTTTTGAAGAGCTCCTGATTCAGATAAGTTTTACTAGGAATAATTAAGTATATATGCGTAATTGTTTAAGTAAGAGCGGCTGTAAACGTTGTACGCTAAAGATATTATTAGCGTGGGGTTTTTTTTCTTGCTTAAACTAAATACGAAAACGTTAATATTAGACCTAGTAACCTGCAGAGAAAAAAAAAAAAAAATGGCGGCGGCATTGTCATTCGATGATTTTAATTTGGATTTCAGTCGGTTCGTTAAGTGTGAGGTCTGTTATATGTATTCCTTCGATTACATAAATGATTTGTGGTTGTTTAGTGCGGATGGAAGCAGGGTGTGTGCGAAATGTGACCTGAACGAGGAATTGATGAATGCGAATATGAAGTTGATGACAGAAAGTGCTAGTACCGATTGTGTCGCGAGTGCATGTTTGAAAGAGAAGGATGGTGAGAGGACAGGCGAAAAAATGTTAAAAAATCAAGATAAAAGAAAAAGAGCGATTTGACAACCGTAACGGATGTTAAAAGGGACGAAAGTGAGGCAGAAAGAAACGAAATTGAGAGAACGAATGAAAGTAGAAATGGCGTGATGCAGAAATCGCAAGTAAAAAAAAATCGAAAGAATGAATGATAGCGAAAAAAGAATGACTGATGGCGAAAGTTGGACGCACGTTGGAAAGAAAGTAATGAACCAAAGAAAGATGAATGACAGTAAAAGTGAGAAGAATGATAGCGAAAGTTGGACGCATGTTAGTCCGAAAGTACGGAAACAAAGAAAGATATGTGAGAGTGAAAGTGAGAAGAATGATAGTGAAAGTTGGACGTATGTTGGACCGAAAGTACGGAAACAAAGAAGGATGAATGAGAGGGAAAGTGAGAAGAAGGGGTCAAGAGTTAGAAAGATCCAGGCGGTAAAATGAGTAGAGTGATTGAGGCATTGAATATGAGGCGGGAACGAGCAAAAGAGTTAATTGTATTAATTGGTACAAATGATTTGAGAGAGAACAAAGAGCATGTCAAAATAAATGTCAGGAGACTGCTTGGAAAGATAAAGGAGAATAGTGTGACAGGAAGGGTGGTCAGTGTGTTGCCTAGGTATGATTGTGGTGAAATGAGGCGGAGAGCAAGGATTATGAATAATATTCTGGCTGAAATGTGTGAGGAGATGGGAATACAGTTTGTTAATGTGTGGAATGAGTTTGAGGGAAGAAGTGAGCTGTATGGGAGCGATGGACTGCATTTGAGTGGTTATGGTGTGAGTCGCTTGGAGAGACTGCTGCTGGAAAGTGGAGAAGTGAATAGAGAGAATGAATCAGATCGAGAGGGGAGTGATGTGGAAGAGCAGGAGAGTAAGACAGGAGAGATTGAAGGAGTGGAAATGAATGGGGAAGTGAGTGGTATGAGTATAGAAAATGAGAGAATGGGTGTGCAAGAGGAGCAGGGAAACGGGGAGGCTCAGGGTGGAAAGGGATACACAGCGTGAGAAAGGTGGATGCTCCAAGAGGAGGTGAGAGCATGTGTAGGCAGGAAAGTAATGGGATGATCAGGGATCAAAAGGAAACAGATGGAATTGCAAAGGGTTCTAAAATGAAGAAGCAGAAAGGGAAATGGCCCCAGTCCAGCATGGAGAGATCACATCGAGTGAGTGGTATCAGTGGAACTAGCTGTAGATCCAGAAATGAGTTGTTGTGTTTGTATACCAATGCTAGAAGTATAAGAAACAAGGTGGATGAAATGGTTGCACTAATTGCGTCTGTGCACCCAGAGATTGTCGGAATAAGTGAGACATGGTTAGATGAGGATGACATCCTGACAGCAAAAGAGATGGAAAGGTATGATGTGTTTCGTGAGGATAGAAGGGGTAAAAAGGGAGGGGGAGTGCTATTGATGATAGAGAAAGAGTTATGTCCATACAAGGTAGAGATGCAAGAGGGAAATGGGGCCAGTGGTTTTGAGGCAGTATGGTGTGAGATAGAGGTGAATAGAATCAAATACTTGGTGGGATGTTGTTATAGACCTGGTAATGTGGATGGTGGTGATAGTGAAATGTATAGTCAAATAAGCCAAGCAAATAAGAAAAGGGTGATCATTATGTGTGATTTTAATTATGGAAATATAGACTGGAATGAAGAGATAGCAACTGGAAGTAAAGAAAATGAGTTTCTTGAGTTTTTGAGGGATAACTACCTCAGACAGTATGTAACAGAGGGCACAAGAGGATTAAGGGTCTTGGATTTGGTCATCTCATCGGAGGATGTAATTATCAATGAGGTATCAAATCATCCACCAATTGGTGAAAGTGACCATGAGGTGATTACTTGGGTGGTTGCCAGCAGTGCAAGGACCGCTCTGAAAAAAGGGTATATGTGGAACTAAAAGGGGGGGGGGGTGATTATGAAGAGCTCAGGAGACAGCTTGCAGGTGTAGCATGGAATGAGGAGTTAGCTGGAAAAGAGATCAATGCAGCTTGGGGGATTTTCAAAATATATTTAGTGGATGCAATGTCTAAATGTATACCAAGGGTGAGAAGGTGAAATAAGGTAGGTGTGAGATGGATGAATAAAGAGATTAAGCATGCAATACAGAAAAAAACGGCATTGTGGAGGCAGCATAAGAGAAGTGGAAGTAACCAATTTCATGAGGTCTACAAAGACCAGGCAAGGAGGGTGACTTGGTTGGTGAGAGTAGCTAAAGAGAGGTATGAACAGCAGTTAGCTAATGAAGCTAAAAAGAATCCTAGGGAGTTCTTTCGATATGTAGCCAGCAAAAGAAAGAATGATTATGGAAGGATGACATTGATTGGAGGAAATGGTATAAAGACAGCTGTTGCAGAATGTGTTTTGGAGATACTTAATGAGCAGTTCATAAAGATCTTTCAATCTTGTGAATGTGACTTCATGGAGAGATTAAGAGCAGTTGATGATGGGGAGGAGAGACTGACTGTAAGTGAGCAAGAGGTGTTTGGGGAGTTGAGTAAACTAGATGTAAATAAGGCTGTGGGACTTGATAATATATCACCGCGTATTCTGAAGGAATGTGCCAGAGAGTTGACACCTGCCTTGACATATTTTTTTAATAGGAGTCTTGCACTTGGTCAAGTCCCTAAAGAGTGGAATGAGGGCAAGAGTGTGCCACTTCATAAAGGAGGTGATCGAACTCAAGCATCAAACTATAGGCCTATCTGTGTGTCAGGTGTTGTGGTTAAGTTGTTGGAGAAGCTTGTGAGAACTAGGATCCAGAGTTGGGTTGACAACAATGGTATAATCTTTGATGGACAGCATGGATTTGCTAAAGGGAGGTCGTGTTTTAGTAATCTACTTACTTATTACAATAAAGTGACTGCTTCCTTGGACAGAGGAGAAGGATACACAGTAATATACTTGGATTTCGCAAAAGCTTTTGATAGAGTACCTCATGAAAAGTTGACAGTCAAACTAGAGAGCAGATGGGGTTGGATATTAGATTAGTGCATTGGATTGGAGACTGGCTATCTGATAGGTATCAACAAGTTGTGTATGGGGTGCAATATCCAGGAAAAGGAAAGTCACTAGTGGAGTGCCTCAGGGATCTGTTTTAGGGCCATTACTATTTAACTTGTATATTAATGATATTGGCGAAGATTTGGATGGAGATATTCAGTTGTTTGCAGATGATGCAAAGTTGGGACGAACCATAAAGAGTAGTGAAGATGTTGTGGCCTTGCAAGAAGACTTGAATAAATTGAGTGATCGGGCAAGCAAATGGGGATGTGAGTTCAATGTTGCAAAATGTAAGGTTTTAAAATTTGGAAAACAAAGATGGGATGCAGAATTTATGCTTGGTGAGAATATATTGTTGGAAGTAGAGGAAATAAGAGATCTGGGAGTGATAGTGGATAAGGATCTAAAATTTAGGGGACACATCGCCAAAATTGTGAAGACAACACAAAGACTTCTGGGAATGATGAGGAGGACACTGACGTGTAGAAGTAGGGAGATTCTTGTTCCATTGTATAAGGCTTTGATTAAGCCACACATGGACTATTGTGCCCAGATTTGGTCACCTGGTTTTCAGAAGGATGAAGAGATGTTAGAAAGGGTCCAAAGGCGACTGACTAAGGTAATTTCTGACCTCTGGAATGTCGAGTATGAGGAAAGATTGAAAAGATGTAATTTGCAGAGTCTAGTGGAGAGAAGGAAGAGGGGAGATATGATAGAGACCTACAAGTTGGTAAGGGGTTGTTATAGGATCAATGGTGGAGAAGTTCTACAGAGAATAGTGGGAGATCAGGGGAGAACCAGAGGTCATCCCTGGAAACTGTATAAAGAGGGTGTGAGTAGGGGAGTGAGAGGCAGGTTTTTTTCGTGCAGAGTTGTGAATGATTGGAATGCCTTGCCTGAGAGTGTGGTGTCTGCAAGGAGTTTGAATGTGTTTAAGACCCGGTATGATGAGATGTATGTGAGATAAAAGGACCTCCTAGATGAGTCTTTGACTCCATGAGGTCTTGTTTAATAATAATAATAATAATTCTTTGGGAAATATGTCAGGGGGGGGGGAGACTGTTCCACAGTACAGCAGTAGCAGGGATTTAAGCAGATGTTGCTACTGTTGTGGTATACTGCCTCTCCATATCCTGGTATATGATACATTGTTCTGTTGCCCTTCCACCTTTGGCATGCTTGGAAATATGCTGGATGGTCTCCCTCACAGAGCATTTTGGTGTTTTGCTCTTGTTCTTATTCACATGTTCTTTTACTGCCACATCGCATACAGATGGTAAAGCCACGACAAGCAGTTTGAGTATGAAATAATGGTAACTGCCTACTAGATTTCTGTTCAGGACATGGACTGGTTATTGCTAACATCATGTTTGAACATAAAGGTGTGCATAAATTCACATGGAGAAAAGATGTGAGAAATAAAAAAAGTCTCACTGACTGTGCTATTGTTGATAGTGATGTTTTCTAACCAGTTTGGAACATAGGAGTATAGAGTGGATTTGAATTTACAAGCAACTACCATTTAGTTTTGAGCAGAATGAAAGTGAATTTCTTATTGAAAAGAAGAATGTATAAGAAAGTTTTAAAATGGATCAAAATTGAGTGGATTTCAGAAGTAAACTGGAAACTCAAATACACAAACATTATTTAAGAAGAACAGAGTGAAAACAAGAACCAAATATTTGAGATTCAGTGGCAAACTCTGAAGAAAACATTGACTGATTCAGCCAGAGATGTGATGAGGCTGTGTGCAGGGGAGAAAAAAAAAAAAAAAAAGAACTCTGTGCTGGATTTAAGAAGCTAAAGAGGAAATCAAGGAAAACAAGAAAGCTTATTGAAAGTTCCTTACAAGTAAGTCAGCCTGTGCTCTGAGAGAATATGGAAAAAAAAATGTAAGAAAGTGAAGCACAGAGTAAAGCTAACTTGAACAAAACACTGAAAGATTTTGGTAAGAGCATAGAAAATAAATATCAAAAAGCTGGTAAAATATTCTGGAGGCTATTGAAAAAGCTTAGAAATGGTGGAAAGAGTACTGTAAAATATGACATGAAAACTGAAGATTAAGATATTATTTTAAGATACCTGGAGTGATTACTTTGCAAGGCTGCTAAATGAAACAAGCAGTGACAGCATGGTGGTAGAAAATACTCAACAAGAATGCAATAAGGAATAAAGTGTATGTCAATACTTGAAGCAGAAAAAGCCATCAAAAACTTCAAGTGTAAAAAGGCAGCTGGAGTAGATGATTTTAACCAGAAATGCTATGGATGCATATAATATTATTATTCTTCTGCATACTTCAGAAGGCCAGGTCAGAGGATTGAATTCCAGATGATTAGAGTAGAGATCTCATAGTACTCATCTTAAAGAGGGAAATAAAACTGATTGTGAAATTACAGTGAAATTTCTCTACTGTATGTTCCTTTAAGATTTATGCAAGAATACTAGAAAAAGTTAAGAAAAACTCTGGAAGAGAAGTTTGTAGAATAACATGCTGGGGTTCAGCAAAATAGAGGTTGTCAGGATCAGATTTTCACTTTAAGACATATTGCTGAGAAATTATGGGAATATAAACAACAATCTGTATTTAAGTTCTGTAGATCTGGAAAAGGTATATGACCAGGTGCCAAGAAAAAATGTCTCAAAACACTACAGTTATATGGGTAAATGGGGTACTATATCAATATATAGTGTATATCTAGGTTCATTTTGACTACTACCATGTTAAGAATAATTACTTTAATTTTCTAATCTTAATATTATGTGCATCATTTAGAGTGTGTGCTCTAAATGATGTACACATACACTTTAGGGACAAAATCTGAAATCAAGTTTGCGAAACGGCAGGCCACTTCACCTGTGGGCCAAAGTAAGAAGTTCCTTTTGTTTTTTTTTTAATAACTTCATTTTGAAATATTTTAGAAAGAGCTTTATTTGCATTTTATACATAAAAATTTGTTTATTTGTATCAAAATCTAGAAGAAAAATGATATTATAATTAAAAATCATACTAACAATTTAACTTCAAAGTTACATTAATCTGGTTAACTCTTTTTATGTATATGAAACTATCCTTATTACAATATAACAATTTTAATGAACAATTTTTAAATGAAACTACAGTTTAAAAGAAATTCTAATACAAGAAATTCTAATACATTTTAATAGCAAACTTTATTTGTGCTGCTCACAATCTGAAGAATTTATTGAACTCGAAGTTTTTTTTTTGAACAAATTAAAAATCATTATCTACCTACTTATCACAACATGATGAGCTTTTGTGACACTTGGAATTGCACAATAGTTTTAGAGCTCTGTATTTACATCTGTTTAATGAGCACTTCTGAATGTAGCCTTGTTCACTACTGACTGATTAGTTGGATGCAAAGCTCTAAAGGATGTTTCTTCTTTGCACACTAAATCCAAAACTTCTCTTTGACGGAAGAAAATTCACCTCCAGGGAATATTTTTTTGAGGATGATGTGCTCTGTCCCCAGATTGTAAAAATCATCTTGGACTCCCATTATCACCACAAACACACGTCTTGATTCATTGCAACCTTCATCAATATCATGTATGTGGATGTGTACATTGTCTCCGACATTAGCTGGTGGCCACTTGACATTAGATTTTTTTAAGCAGTTTCTGTAGCTTGAATATGCAAAGCAGTGTGCGCTGATGTTCTTTTACCATGAATTATTTCTTTGTATTACAGAGAGTGCACATATCTTTCCCTCCATAGCATTTATTATTTTCTTCAGGTATCACTTTGCAGATTGCTAACAAGATTCACAAAAATGAGCAGATGTACTATACACAATATTTTCCCATCATTGTTAAATGGTTCATGGCTAATATTTGGGCTCCGTCTTGTTCTCATCATTTCTTTTGTGATTATTTTTTCAATGTTCATGACATTTATGTTACTTTTCATTTCTTATTCTGCTCTCACTAGATCATCACCTGTTACAAGCTTGTCCACGATGTCTTTTGGTAGATGTGAAGATGCTGAGACTTACTTTAGCTTTTAAGCCAAACATTGCCTCATAAGGTGACTGCTCTGTAGTACGAGTGAGTTTTGATAAACAGAATAAATCTAAGACCTTGAGCACAATGTCATGATTCATCTGTCTGCATTAATTTTATGTTCAAATTTTGAATGTTTTGGTTAGCTCTTTCTATGGAACCTTGTATTGTGCTATGTCTCAGTTTATCATGTACCATATTTAGTTCATGCCACATACTTTTAAGTTCATTTATTATTTTATTTTCAAATTCTCTTCCATTGTCTGATTGCAACACACATGAGACTTCAATAATAGTAAAATATCTAGCAAGCTATATACAACTTCTGATCTTCTGTTTTAAAGTAGTTGTGAAACACAAATTTTGTCAAGTGATCGTGATAATCAAGTATGAACTTAATTCTCCATCAGCTTTACTTTGTATGTTGATAAGATCAGCTTGACATCTTGGTGTGACATGGTTTGCAAAGCTGTAGATATAATGTGATAAGTTCTTTGGTTTCATGTTTTGAATTATTACATAATTCTTTCTCCATCTGTGTATGACCCATATAATGATCAAATGTGAGTGTCTTGAAGAATGTCAAACAATTCCTCAATGTGTGCATAATACAAAATTGTAGCATTATCTTCCCTTATATGGACTATTAACTTTTATCTTCACCAACAATATTAATGTTAAATTTTCCTAAACAGCAATAATCAACATGTCTTCCTTCCTTCCTTTCTTTCTTTTTTTTTTGACTTTAGCTTTTTAGTATTTCTCTTTAATAAGCAGTGTACTGTTCTCACATTTATCTTTGAACAACACTTGTAACGCATCTTTAAAACTATTTTTCACATCAGTAGTTCACATAGTATGCCAAAGTGACAAAAATTTGATCACAGATTATTCTACTGGCCTGATGTGAAAAAAAAAGGAAAAAAAAAAAAAAAAAGAAACTTAAATCAAAGGTATTCACTATTTTAACATGGTGAGAAAACAAATTAAAAGTATCTTTCAATACAGTAAAAATAGTCTAAGCAACAAATTTTCTGATTTTTTCTTCTCTAATTCTATGTTGATGTTTTCATTATCTGGCACATCTTCCATCAGACTTTAGACACCATCCTCAGCCACCTGAACAAACAACACAAGTCCAAATCATCTAGGAGATCCTTTGATACACAGAGATCATCATACCTTGCCTTAAATATGTTCAAATTCTCTGCACACACTCTCAGGCAATGCATTCCAATAAAGCACAACACTGCATGCAAAAAACCTACTTCTCACACACTTTCTTACAACCTCCTTATACAGTTTCCAGGGATGAATGCTTGTCCTTCCCCAATCTCCCACCATTTTATGAAAAAAACCTCTAACGTTAATCCTGTAACAATCCCTAACTAACTTGTACGTCTCTACATATCACCCATCTTTCTCCTATTCATTAGACTCTGTAAAATTGCATCTTCTTAGCCATTCTTAACATTTAACATTCCAGAAATCAGAAACTATCTTAGTCAATGAGCTCTGGACCCTTTCCAACATCTGTCCTTTTCAAAACCAGGTGACCAAATCTGTCCACAGTAGTCCATATGTATCCTAATCAATGCCTTATAAAATGGAACCAAAATCTTCTTACAAGTCAGTGTCCTTTGCATCATTGCGAGAATTCGTTGTGTTGTCCTCACAATTTTGGCAGTGTCCTCTAAATTTTAGATCCTCATCCACAATCATCCCAAGATCTCTTATGTCTCAACCTCCAACAATATATCACAACCAAATATAAATTCTAATCACATCTTTGTTTCCCAAATTTTAAAACCTTACATTACTAAAAAAAGAGTCATATGGCTTCATTTTGGCAATGTAAAATAACATACGCATAGTGAAATTATTTGTGAAAATAAAGGCAAAGTTTGAATTATTTCAAACAAGTTCAAAACAGCTGTCAGACCAGTGAAATCTTAAAAAAATACACTAATAAAAGGTGAATATATGGATGCTTGGGCAGCCATCATGTCTTTTAAGTAATGCAAGCTAAGGCAACTCCAATGCCAAGGATTGTATTCTCATATGCTCTCTGGTCATTTTTATGAAACTTTCATAGTTTCTACAAACATTTGATTTTGAAATAATGTTGGATCTAATATCAACTTTGCATATGTAATTAAAACCTTACATTTTGCAACATTGAACTGGCATCCCCACTCCCATTCAAATTCACTCTATCTATTCAAGTCTTGTCATAAGCCCAGAATATCTGCTCCACTCCTTATAGTTCATATCACCTTTGCATCATCTGCAAACAACTGAATATCCCCATTAAAAACTTCCCCAATACCATTAACATACAGAATAAACAGCAATGGCTCTAAAACACGCAATCTTTGACTTTCCTCTTCTGGGATTGTCAAACTAGAACAAATCGCATTTGTTCTAGTTTGACAATCAACTTATCATGCATAAACTATCAAAAACCTTTGCAAAATCTAAGTATACTACTGTGTATATCCATCTCCTCTCTCCAATGAAGCCATCACCTTATTGTAATATGCAAGTAGATTACTAAAATTTGATCTCCCTTTAAGGAATCCATGCTATCCTTCAAAGATGATACCACTGCTGTCAACCTAATGTGGGATCCAGCTTCTCCAGCACTTTAACCACAACACCTGACACACAGATAGGTCTATAATTTGATGCTCGAGTTTTGTCATCTACCTTAGGAAGAAGCACAAAATTTCACAGTCAGATTCTCTTGCTGTATAATGGGTGACTTGGTGAAATGTGGATGAAGTGAACTGGTATGTAAGGGTTGCATAAAAGTGAAAAAAAAAAAGAAAAAAGGAAGAAGTCATGTTTATTTCTTTAGGTGGTGCTCAGTTTTAATTGCACATTGTCAAAATGCAAGTTCTGTTCATTGAAACCTTATGTTTTCAAGCTATTTCTCTAAATAGTGATTCTGGATTATATCATCCTTAGTTAAAACAGAATGAAATGCAATAGAGATAAGCATCCTTTCCTGAGAGGATCGACATATTTCTTTCATTGACAGAAAGATCTTCGAATAACAAAGATTTTTGCTGATGATGTCACATTTATATAATTTTTACTTTTACAGGGATAAATGGGAACAAAATACATTTTTAAACAGATGTCAGAAACTAACTAGCATTAACTGCATTAAAGTATTAATATCAACATAATATCCAGGAATATGTGACTAGAGTTAAACTCAGGTGGTATGGTCACTTAAACAGAATGAGAGAGAAAAGATCAGTAATAAGCATGTTTTTTTTTTACAGGATGGCCAGAAAAATATTCAAGAAAGAGCAAGGTTTAGATCAATGGAGTGATACAGTAAAAGTGTCTTAGAACAGAGGTTCCCAAACTGTGGGCCATGGCCCCCTTAGGGGCTGTTACTTTTGTTGGGGGAGGGGATTGGAATAATGAAAACAAATTTAAAATGTTTTAAGACTAAGCAGATTTTTTTTTTATATCAAAAGAAACGTTTCATGTGCTTGTACTGCAAGTGTACAATAACCAGCAAAGGTTGGTCGATTGGTAGAGCCTCTGCTACTAATGGCTCAGCAAAAAGTTAAGCAAGTTTGAGCGCGGTTAGTAGTTAGAAGGAGTTATCGTTCGATGCTGTTGGCACACTCTCAATCGATGAGTCTTTGGATTCCCTGGAGGTGTCACATAATAATAATAATCTATATAAAAATATAAGATAATGTACCATGTCAAATGTGTATGTAAGATGCTAAAAGTGTAATATTTGCATTTGATTTTTGCAATATTCGCTGTATATGTTTTGTATTGAATATAAATACAATAAATATTATAATAACATATGTCTGTATTATGATTTTTTTTTCGATGGGGGCCGTGAAATATTTTAATTTTTCCAAAAGGGGCCCTTACATCCATAAGTTTGGAAAGCACTGTCTTAGAAGACTGAAAAAGATGATCTGACAATAATGAAATCCTGAAATTTGGAGGATTTAACTCATTTAACTTCCTACCATTAGTTTGATGGTAGAAAGTTAAAAATTACATAAATAAAATTTTCATGTAGTACTATCATAATATCCAGGAATATGTGACCAGAGCTAAACTCAGGTGGTATGGTCACTTAAACAGAATGAGAGAGAAAAGATTAGTAATAAACACGTTTTTTTTTTTTTACAGGATGGCAAGAAAAATATCCAGGAAAGAGCAAGGTTTAGATCAATGGAGTGATACAGTAAATAAAACAGTAAAAGTGTCTTAGAAGACTGTAAAAGATGATCTGACAATATTGAAATCCTGAAATTTGGAGGAAAACTGATGGTAAGAAGTTAAAAATTATATAAATAAAATTTTCATGTAGTACTATCATAATATCCAGAAATTACTTATATGGTGTTGCAAAGACACATATGACTTATAACAAGAACTACTTATGATCTATTTGAAACAATTAATTGCATACATGAAAGATGGGTCATAGAAAATGCATACTAACTTCTCTAATCTGTAAGTGTTGCATAGTTTAAGAAACTAGTAACCATTATGTTTGTCAGTGTATATATGTGTGTGTGTTTGTGTGCATGTATATATAAATATTTTACCCTTACTTTTTTTTTTTTTGCTGTGACTACTACTCTAGAGGCTTTAACTCCATACAACAGTATAAGGTTATAATATATTTAGTTTACCCTTTATCCAAGTGTAACCAAACAAAGTTTGCACCTGAATTATCTTCAGGACTGAGGCAACTCGTGGTAAAGGTGGACCAAGCTCTCGTCATTCCTTGTCTCAGTATCTCCCATAATGCAAAGCTCATCTCCTTGCGGACATGTATAATGCTATGCATTAAGGGAAGGGCCACTACCCAGACTGGTTTCGACCTTCATTGAATGTTTAAGTACAGGACAAACTCCAAAAACTCAGAAGAACTCTCAGAACTGGTTGGCTCTACCCCACCACCGAGCAGAGACGCTCATTTCCTCATCTGGAAGGGTGACAGCAACAGCTGAGCTTCAGTTAACTTCATGGGTACAGCATTACCCTCCCACCCAGACCTAGGTGAAAGCAACAGCCGAGCCTCAGTTAAAACTTCATGGGATACAGCATTGCCATTCATCAACCTAGCTTCCCACCGGTTTCAACCTTTATTGAGGTCTCATCAGTGGGAGCCAGACCCAGAAGTGGTGATAATAAGGCAGAAGCAACGGAGAAGTCATATTTACCTATACGAGTTGCCAAAAGGTGTACCACCTTATTAAATTACTCTGGATTTAGAGAAAGATGTTGGAAGTTTTTTTCCACTTGGCTAGACTATAATAAATTTAGTTTAATCCAGTTTGCGTCTGAAGTATCTTGAGGACTGAGGCAACTCGTGGTAAAGGTGGACCAAGCTCTCATCACGCCTTGTCTCAGTATCTCCCATAATGCAAAGCACATCTCCTTGCAGACATGTATAATGCTATGCATTAAGGGAAGTGTCACTACCCAGACTGGTTTCGGTCTTTATTGCGGTCTCATCAGTGGGAGACAGACCCAGAAGTAGTGATAAGACTAAGGCTTTTACATTTGGTTAGACTAAGGCTAGTCTAACCAAATGTAAAAAAACTTCCAACATCTTTCTCTAAATCCGGAGTAATTTAATAATAAGGTGGTACACCTTTCGGCAACTCGTATAGGTAAATATGACTTCTCCATTGCTTCTGCCTTAGTATCACCATTTCTGGGTCTGGCTCCCACTGATGAGACCTCAATAAAGGTCGAAACCAGTCTGGGTAGTGACACTTCCCTTAATGCATAGCATTATACATGTCTGCAAGGAGATGTGCTTTGCATTATGGGAGATACTGAGACAAGGAGTGATGAGAGCTTGGTCCACCTTTACCGCAAGCTGCCTCAGTCCTGAAGATACTTCAGGCACAAACTTTGTTTGCTTACACTTGGATAAAAGATTAAACTAAATTTATTATAGTCTAACCAAGTAGGAAAAAACTTCCAGTATAAGGTTATAAGAGTGAGTGGGGTAATTAGGGTTATATAATCAAAACTGCTCTGGATAGCAAATATAGGAATGTTTTTATGGCATTTAAGGCCTGTGATATGCAGTGGTAATCTCATACTCGACATCAAAATTTAACATCTCCTACCTAATCATAATCATGAAACATTTACTAACTGTTAGATTCAAATCCCTAGATAGGTGGAGAGTGGATTAACTAATATTCCAAACTGGTCAGCCTATCTACTCTGGATAGAATTAACAAAATAACTTGTCTGTTTCCTTTTTTGTTAATTTTTTTTTATATTCTTGAGATAAAATTTGTGTAAGTGTGAGAGAAAGTGTATCTCTTATGAAATCTTTTTAAATTAATTTTATGTAAACAATTATATTTGTATGGATATTTTAATGAAATGTTTCTTTTGTATAACATTTCTCTTGTCTTATTTAAAAGACTAAGATAAGTGAATGTGATATATGATATATTTGGAGAAACTAGAATTGTCAGAGACAATTCTAGTTTCTCCAAATTTTTAAAGTCTAGAGAAACTAGAATTGTTTTAAATTAACTAAATATATTGGAAAGAAATCAGAAATATTTAAATAATATGTGTGGTATGAACTTAACCTTCTAAAAATGTGGAGAAACACTCACATTAGTAGATCATGAAAAGGCACATGGTAAGGTGACAGGAGAAAAGCTATTAAAAATTATATAATACTGTGCAATAAATGGAACATCATGCAGAACAATATATAGCTTTGATAGGCGGAGGAGGGGAGATATGATTGAGACATGAAGTTGTAACTTGGTAGTTAGAACAGACTCGTGGACATACAAGGGTGGTTTAATGTACACATACAGTGATTTAATGCCACTTTCTTTCACATTATATAACAAGTGACATCAATTGGCAATACAGATATTAAATTTGGCTCTTTACTTTATACAAATGATGAATAACCGTGCTAACAGAATACAAATGAATAACTGCTATAACAAATTAATATGCAATAAAAAGAGAAACTACAGTTGATTATGACAAACACCACTATAACATGGTCACCTGTAAAACTAAAATCCCAACCCAAGTGTCAAAGACATAATGCTAGCTAAATTTCTTCAGAATAGTAAACTAAAAATGCTCAACAGAACAAACTAAGAATTATCTACATGTTAGCACAAGAAAAGCATATTTAATATACTGCCAGATATTTCAGTTATTCTTAATTTCATGTCACAAGTTTCTCTCAAAAGTAAAAAAAACAAAAAAAACATAACAAACCATTCTTGCATTCTAAATATTTTGTGTAGTGAGAGCTCAAACCAACAAAACTTATTCAAAATTGAATTAGGGCAGTAACAAATTTGGTATAAAAACTAGCAAAAAAAAAAAAAAAAAAAGAACTCTGAAAATATGCCAGGACTATGTTTTCAATGAACATATAGAGCAAATCAAAGATTTCAGCTTTATTAAGTTATTACTTTTATTGAAATGGATATTGGAAATTAAATAAAGAAACAGATAATAATTGCCAGTCTTTTTGGCAGAGTGGTTAGCATATCTGCTCTCCAACCAACAGGCTGTGAGGTTCAAATCTCGCTGTGGCCACGGATGTTTGTGACTGTCCTTAGGTGGCAGATGAATTTCATCACCTGGTGTGAGAATACTAACCTACTTCTGGAGACCTGAAATGGCATGAAAAAGTTCCATGTTTGGTCTCTAAGAGCATGCTTTACCAAATTATGTAAAAAAATAATAATAATAAATAAAAAAAATAAATTTAATGAATTTATTTAAAAATCCCTAGCCGACTAAAGGTGCTAATGCACTATAAGTTTACATAAATCTTTCCTGGTTGGGAGTAATAATCATTATCATTCCATCCTCATTCTTATTTTTGTGGCTACACATCAAAAGCACTCTCTAGAATTTTTTTTTGGCTTCATTCACTAACTGCTGCTCATACTGAACTTTTGCTACCCTTACCAATCAAAGTCACACTCCTTGCATGTTCTCTGCATTCCTCATGGAATTGATTATTACCAATCCTCTTATGTTGCCTCCATGCCTTTTTCTCTGTATTGCATAATTAATCTCTTCATTCATCCATTTCACACTTACCTTATTTAACCTTCTGACCTTTGAAATGCATTTAGACATTGCTTCTACTAGATAGTTGTTGAATGTCATCCAAGCAGCATTGATCTCCTTTCCACCCAACTCCTTATTCTATGCTACACATGCAAGATACCCCCCCCCCCCCCCCGAGCTTCTCATTATCAAGAGCCTTGTAGTTCCACATATACCCCTTCCTTACAGAAGTCCTCACACTGCTGGCAACCACCTAAATAATCACTTCATGGTCACTCTCACCAACTGGAGAGTGATTTGACATCTCATTTATAATAGCACCCTCTGATTAGATGATCAAATCCAAGACCCTCAAATCCTCGAGAAACTCATTTTCTTTACATCACAATTGACATATAATTCAATTAATTATATGTCAATCAATTAATAATCAATATAATTCACTTCACAATTGAAATTTAAAGTCAGAAGATACTTCCGTTTCTGGATACACTTGTCATATATCATCCTCTTACCACTACCTAATAGAAAAACTGGGTGTCAAAAAGACACTAAGAAAACAGGGGTTTAAAGATCTGCTCCAATTTGCAACACTTAAGAATGAATTAAAAATTATGAACAATACTTTCTTAAAATCTGACTAAAGCAAAAATAATATCAACAAAATTCTTCACAAGACTGCACCTAATAATAAAAATACACCATATTACAATAAAACTGAAGCCATTCTACACAAAAAAGGAATATCAGATAAACACAATGCTACACAAATACAACCTTAATGTCACCTTTAAATCTCCTGCAAAATTAAAGAACTTATTCAACTCCAAGAATCCCCTGGCCCAACCTGGGTATACCTTATTCAACACCTGTAATCTGCCTTATATAGGTGAAACTGGACACACAATTGCTATACAGAAAAAGGAGCATAAATAACACATTAAATTTAATATCTATGGTAAATCTGGCCTTACTGATTATATATGGATACTCTACATAGAAATGAAAAGGCACCTGTTCATTACATCACACCTAAACTTAGTATGAGTAAATTTAAGCCTGCGAAATTCTAAGAACACAGAAAATAAAAATCACGAAGATGGCAAAATATTCTATTAGCTATCGGAAAATTCTTAGAAATGGACGGGGGTGGAAAGGAATAAGAGATGATAAAAGTGATATGAAAACTGAAGAGAAAGATATTTTAGATGTTTGGAGTAATTTCTTTGAACAACTGTTAAATGAAACAAGCAGTGTCAGCACAGTGGTAGAAACCTGCCAGCAGAATTGCAGTCAGGAATACATATCCACACTTGGAGTGGAAAAGTCATCAAAAACCTGAAATGTGGAAAGACAGCTGGAGTAGATGAAATTCAATATGAAATGCTCAAATAAAGAGGCGTAACAGTTTTACAGTAGCTGCATAGCATAATTCAGAAGGCCTGGTCAGAGGGCTGAATTCTGAATGATTGCAGCAGAGTTCACATAGTTCCCTTCTAAAAAAAGCAAAATAAAACTGAATGTCAGAATTACAGAGGCATTCCCTGCTGAGTGTTTCTGGTAAGATTTATGCAAGTATATTTAAGAAGCAGCTACGAAAAATTGTGGAAGGGAAGCTTGATGAAGAACAAGTTGCATTCAGGCTAAATAGAGGTTGCCAGGATCAGATTTTCATATTAAGACGGCCTGTTTGGCCGAGTGGTTAGCGTATCTGTTCTCCAGCCAAAAGGCTGCAGGTTCAAATCCTGCCATGGGCATGGATGTTTGTGATTGCCTGTGAAAATATCTACTGGTGGTGATCGCATTGGTGTAATTGGTGATGGTAGTTGTGGTTGGTGGAGACAGAGAGTTGTAGAGTAGGCGCCCTCCCTCGATGAGTCTATGGACTCCAAGGAGGTGTCATATAATAATAATAAAATATATAACAAGGATTTTTTTTAAGTTTTGTTGATCTGGAAAAGGCATGACAAGGTGCCAAGAAGAAAGTTCTTCAAACACTACAGTTATATAATGTAAATGGGACATTATATCGAGCAATACATAATCTCTATTTAAGCTGTAAGTCAGGCAGTTAGAATTGAAGGAGGTACAGGAAGATGGTTTGATGTGAAATCAGGTGTGTGACAAGGGTGTACTTCATCCCCACTGTTATTCAATATCTATGTGGATCACATTATGAAGGATATGTGGTATTAAATCTGATATCAAAACTGGCAATGTTAATCTTAGCTCTTTATGTTATTCAGATGATGTTATACTTATGAATAAATCCAGTAGCAGCGTGCAAGTTGCCTGATTAAATTGAATAACCGTTGTAATAAATTTGGTATGAAAATTAGCAATAAGAAGACAGCAAATAAGCAGAAACATTAAAAATATCAACTATATCCCAAATGGTGAACCTATGAAACAAGTAAACACATTTCAGCTATTTAGGCATACTTTTTAGTGAAGATGATAAATGAAATATGGAAATAGATAACAGAATCAAAAGCTGGTATGGTAGGAAGTCAATTGAATAAATTTATATGGAATAAGAGAGAAATTAGTCAAAAACTAAATTAGCTGTATAAAAGAAATTTCTTTCTTTTAGGGTTACAATATGGTCACAGCATTCATAGTGAAGAATTTATGAGAAACAACATATGTGTTAGAATAATTACTTTACTCATCATTAAGAAAGTAACATTCGATATTTCGAACTCTGTCATTTACCCTAGCCTGACCTCTGGTGTAAAAAAAAAACTACATTAAACAATTTCTAAATTACTCTAGTATTCTCATAGCTATCGATTCTGTAACACATACAAGAACAACATATGTGTTATCAGGTAAAGACGAAAGTGCTTTTGCTATGTTGCATATTATGTCCACTTTCGGAATAAAATCTGGAGTAATTGCAAAAATAAAGCCTTTCTTTAGTACGTTGACAGATTTATGATAAGATATGGTCAGAGAAGTTAAAAACAACTTTGTTGTCTTGAAGGTTAGGCCTTGAATTACAACTTCTTTCATATAGAGTATTGAATTTATTGATTTCCCTTTTTTTGCTGATTAAAATGGTCCAATTGAAACTATTGTTAATCATGTTATCTAGATTGTGACCATAAGTTGGCTTCTATATTGTTAGAAATATCTTCGTATAAACCAGGGGTCTCAAACTCAAATGCAGCAAAGGGCCAGGCAATTAGATGCATATCTAATGAAGGCCATATTCAATATTATTCTGTGGACCAAAACAAACTAAAAAAAAAGAAAGGCTCTAACAAAGGCCCTTTTGTTGCCGGACCTTTACGAATTACGTAAACAGTTACACCACTATTTAAATTTTAAAAATAGAACAAGTTTAGAAAATATAAGTTCAATTACATTTTATTCATACTCTAAGAAAATTATTTAAATACATAATTTTGACTTACAAAAAAAACATTTTTATCTACGAGTCCTGTTTTTAAATTTGATTTTGATCCTGAAACCTGACATCTTTTCCTCTATACTAACATGTCAATATCTGCTTTTTTGTTTTATGTTGCAATATGAAGTATTGCATTTAATCTAGAATCTTTTATCCGTGGACAAAAGTTCTATGCTTTATTTAGAGGAAGACTTTCGTAACCAAAACTTCAAAGAAGCTACTGTGGTAATCCATTCAAAAGGCAGCCTCAGTAGGAACCAAGGGATAATCCTTGCTGACATATGGAAGACCCTCATAAGATCACTTAGCACACCAGAATTCAAACTTCACTGCAAATTACAGAACGCACCTGCCTAACAATGTCCGACATTACACACGCTCCATTCATTTGATGTAACGGATCTTTTGAATTTGTATAACATTTAGTACTCATTTATGTTCTTTCTTGACCTGTTTTATGCTGTTTTTTATCACCTTATGTATGCCCAGGTGAAGCCAACAGTCAAGTTGGAGAAACTAGTTGGCTAATTGTGTTATTAAATTCTTTGGCCAATATATCCCAGTCTAATGTCGTTGGTTACACCTTGTGGTAGTGGGTAGAGACTTTTTTCAATTCCACACATAAAGTCCATTTTTGGGATGTAATTAGGAGTGATAGAAAAGTTAAAACCTTTTTTTAGAATTTCCAATTCATGTTTCGAAAGGCAGTGATTCGACAGGTTGAAGATCACTTTGTTAACTGGGAGGCCATTGTGTGTCTGGTATTTTTTCTTGTACAGTTCGTTAAATTTTCTAATTTGTTTGGCTTTATTGAACTGGAAAGTTTTCTCGTAGCTCTGTTCTAACATGTGGTCTATATAATTCCAGGTCGTATAATCAAGACTGTTGGAAATATCATCAAAATATTCGCGGCAATTAATATCACTAATATTCAATTGGTACCTGATGTGTTGGATTCTTTCTCTGAGTAGTGCCAATGATGCCTTGTGGTAAATTATTATGGCTTGTATGGATTTAATATGCCCGTTGATTATAAGAAATTTAGGGATGATGGAGAAATCCCTACACCTTTTTAGGAAAGTTAAGTGGTTCAATAGCTTGGCCTTTCTGCATTTTTCCTTTTCTAAGCACAGAACTTTGTGTTTCATTAGACTATTTAAATTGTACATGTTTTGGTCATAAAGTATTACAAAATCAAGATTTATTGTTACAAAGACCATATATTTACAACGTACTTAAGCTCTTACAAATTGCCTACCGGTTTCGCTAGTAACTTACCAGCTTTCTCAAGGCTTGCATAGTACAAAAAAGAGCAGGAAGTAGTAGCTAATTTGAATGTAGAGACAAATACAATGGCATCCTTTACTCACCAACCCAGGCTCAGTACTTCTTCTGGCTTCATTGTTCTGGTATCTTTACTTTGAGTCTTTTGAGCCTCCCAACACTTGTAATCCTTCACCCTTTGTATGTAGCTTTAGTGACTACAGGCGTATTAGTCAGAGCTTGGCTTTACACAAATTGACAACAACACATGTCAGAAATGTTCAGCAATTTATCAGAGTGGTTAAAGATGGCACCTTAGATATTTTTTTTGCATCTTCACTAATTAAAAAGAAAGAAGAAGTGTTGAAGCAGTGTTGAAGGAGGAGTATAGTTATAGACATCATAAAGATGTTAGGCAAACAAGCAATTCCTTTTTGAGGTCACAAAAATAAATTGGCTTACACTCTGGATAATGAGATTCTGAATCATAGCAATTTTTTAGTTACAGTGGAGATGATGGCAAAATATGACTCTATTATAGCAGCTCACGTTTCTGCAGTATAAAACAAATCTAGATAAAGAATCAAACGATTAGAACAACAAGGAAAGGCTCAAAGTTTTGGTGGACTTGTTACATACCTGAGTAAAACAACTATTAACATGTTAATCCAAATTATGGAGAATATGATAAAATAAATAATTAGTCGTGAAGTTTCTCAAGCAAAATATTATTCAATTCAAGTTGATTCAACACAATATAATTCATCCATCAATCAGTTTAACATTATTATTCGGTATGTGCTTAGAGGTGTTATCTATGAGCGACTACTTTCAATTGTGCCAAGTAATAGTACAGGACAGGGACTTTTTGATCTATTGACTGACACATTACAGCATCTTAAAATTGATCACAAAAAATGTTTATCTGATAGTACAGATGGAGCTGCAAGCTACCATGGCCAGTATAATGGTTTACAAAGTAAAATTACTGATGTGGCTAATCAACATGTTCAACTTGACTCACGAGGGTGCTTGTGAGTCAAGCGTAGTGACATGTATAAGAAGAGCTCTTGATTGGGATAAGTTTTCTAAGAATAATTAAATATATATGCGTAATTGTTTGAGTAAGAGAGGCTGTAAATAGTGCGCTACCGGTTTTATTAGTGTGGGGAATTTTTTTTGCCAAAACTTAATTACGAAATCTTAATTATTAGACTTAGTAACCTGCAAAAAAATGGTGGCGGCATTGTCATTCCATGACTTTAATTTAGTTTTCAGTCGTTTCGTTAAGTGTGAGGTCTGTTATATGTATTCTTTCGATTACATAAATGATTTGTGGATGGAAGGAGGGTGTGTGCGAAGTGTGACCTGAACGAGGAATTGATGAATGCAAATATGAAATTGATGACAGAAAGTATTAGTAGCGAGAATGTTGCGGGATAATGAGTGCACATTTGAAAGAGAAGGATGGTGAGAAATGAGAGGTGAAAAAATGTTAAAAAACCAGTAAAAAAGAAAAAGAGCGATTTGAAAACCGTAACGTATGCTAATAGGGACGAGTGAGATGAGAGTGGCAGAAGGAAACAAAATTGAGAGAACGAATTAAACTAGAAATGGTGTGACTCAGAAATCGAAAGTAAAAAAAATCGAAAGAATGGATGATAGTGAAAAAAGAATGAATGATAGTGAAAGTTTGACGCACGTTGGACTGAAAGTACAGAAACAAAGGAAGATGAATGAGTGTGAAAATGAGAAGAATGATAGCAAAAGTTGGATGCATGTTGGACCGAAAGTACGGAAACCAAGAAGGATGAATGAGAGTGAAAGTGAGAAGAGGGGGTCGAGAGTTACAAAGTTAGAAAGACTAAATTATAGAGAGAATGTATCGCAAGATTCAGAAGTTGAATTGGATTGGATGAGGCAAGAAATGAAATGGATGCAGAATGAAATTAAGAAAATTCAGGTAAAAACTATTAAAATAAATAATGATCATGAAAGAGTTAACGAAGGATGAGCGAGTGGCATTGTATGGTGACTCCATTATTAAAGGTGTGCTGGAGGAGAGAATGCACAAGGTATGTTTTCCAGGCAGTAAAATGAGTAGAGTGATTGAGGCATTGGATATGAGGTAGGAGCGAGCAAAAGAGTTAATAGTATTAATAGGTATGAACGATTTGAGAGAGGACAAAGAGTGTGTCAGAATGGATATCAGGAGGCTGCTTAGAAGGATAAAAGAGAATAGTGTGACAGGAAGGGTAGTTAGCATGTTGCCTAGGTATGACTGTGGTGAAATGAGGCAAGGATTATGAATGATATGCTGCCTGAAATGTGTGAAGAGACGGAAGTACAGTTTGTTAATGTGTGGAATGAGTTTGAGGGACGAAGTGAGCTATATGGGAGCAATGGACTGCATTTGAGTAGTTATGGTGTGAGTCGCTTGGAGAGACTGCTGCTGGAAGGTAGAGAAGTGAATAGAGAGAATGAATCAGATCGAGTGGAAAGTGATGTGGAAGAGTGAGAGAGTAAGACAGGAGAGATTGAAGAGGTGGTTATGAATGGGGAAGTGAGTGGTATGAGTATAGAAAATGAGAGAATGGGTGTGCAAGAGGAGCAGGGAAACAGGGAGGCTCAGGGTGGACAGGGCTACACAGCATGAGAAAGGTGGATGCTCCAAGAGAAGGTGAGCATGTGTAGGCAGGAAAGGAATGGGATGACCAGGGATCAAGAAGAAACAGTTGGAATTTTAAAATGAAGAAGCAGAAAGGGAAATGGCCCCGGTTGAGCATGGAGAGATCACATCAAGTTAGTGGTATCAGTGGAACTAGCTGTAGATCCAGAAACGAGCTGTTGTGTTTGTATACAAATGCTAGAAGTATAAGAAACAAGGCAAGATGAAATGGTTGCACTAATTGCGTCTGTTCACCCAAAGATTGTAGGAATAAGTGAGAGTGAGACAGTTGGAAGAGGATGACATCATGATAGGAATAAGAGATGGAAGGGTATGATGTGTTTCGTGAGGACAGAAGGGGTAAAAAGGGAAGGGGAGTGCTATAGATGATAGAGAAAGGGTTATGTCCATATAAAGTTGAGATGCAAGAGGGAAATAGTGCCAGTGGTTTTGAGGCAGTATGGTGTGAGATAGAGGTAAATGGAATCAAATACTTGGTGGGATGTTGTTATAGACCAGGAAATGTGGATGGTGGTGATAATGAAATGCACAATCAAATTAGCCAAGTAAATAAGAAAAGGGTGATCATTATGTGTGATTTTAATTATGGCAATATAGACTGGAATGATGAGATAGCAACTGGAAGTAAAGACAATTAGTTTCTTGAGTTTCTAAGCGATAACCACCTCAGACAGTATGTAACAGAGGGCACACGAGGATTGAGGGTCTTGGATTTGGTCATCTCATCACAGGATATAATTTATAAATGAGGTGTCAAATCATCCACCAATTGGTGAGAGTGACCATGAGGTGATTGCCAACCGGGTAGTTGCCAGCAGTGTGAGGACCTCTGTGAGAAAAGGATATATGTGGAACTACAAGGGGGGGGGGGGAGATTATGAAGAGCTCCAGAGACAGCTTGCGGGTGTAGCATGGAATGAGGAGTTAGCTGGAAAAGAGATCAATGCAGCTTGGGGGATTTTCAAAAACTGTTTAATAAATGCAATGTCTAAATGTATTCCAAGGGTGAGAAGGTTAAATAAGGTGGGTGTGAGATGGATGAATAAAGAGATTAAGCATGCGATACAGAGAAAAAGGGCATTGTGGAGGCAGCATAAGAGAAGTGGAAATAACCAATTCCATGAGGTCTACAAAGACCAAGCAAGGAGGGTGACTTGGTTGATGAGGGTAGCTAAACAGAGGTATGAACAGCAGTTGGCTAATGAAGCCAAAAAGAATCCTAAGAAGTTCTTTCGATATGTAGTCAGCAAAAGAAAGAATAATTATGGAAGGATGACATTGATTGGAGAAAATGGTATAAAGACAGCTGATGCAGAATGTGTTTTGGAGATACTTAATGAGCAGTTCATAAAGATCTTTCAATCTTGTGAATATGACTTCATGGACAGATTAAGAGCAGTTGATGATGAGGAGAGACTGACTGTAAGTGAGCAAGAGGTGTATGGGGAGTTGAGTAAACTAGATGTTAATAAGGCTGTGGGACTTGATAATATATCACCGCGTATTCTGAAGGAATGTGCCAGGGAGTTGACGCCGGCCTTGACATATTTTTTTAATATGAGTCTTGCACTCGGTCAAGTCCCTAAAGAGTGGAAGGAGGGAAAGAGTGTGCCACTTCATAAAGGAGGTGATCGAACTCAAGCATCAAACTATAGGCCTATCTGTGTGTCAGGTGTTGTGGTTAAGTTGTTGGAGAAGCTTGTGAGAACTAGGATCCAGAGTTGGGTTGACAACAATGGTATAATCTTTGATGGACAGCATGGATTTGCTAAAGGGAGGTCGTGTTTTAGTAATCTACTTACTTATTACAATAAAGTGACTGGTTCCTTGGACAGAGGAGAAGGATACACAGTAATATACTTGGATTTCGCAAAGGCATTTGAAGAGTACCTCATGATAAGTTGAGAGTCAAACTAGAGCAGATGGGGGTTGGATATTAGATTGGTACATTAGATTGGAGACTGGCTATCTGATAGGTATCAACAAGTTGTGTAATGGGGAGCGATATCCAGGAAAAGGAAAGTCACTAGGGGAGTGCCTCAGGGGTCTGTTTTAGGTCCATTACTGTTTAACTTGCATATTAATGATATAGATTTCGATGGAGATATTCAGTTGTTTGCAGATGATGCAAAGTTGGGATGAACCATGAAGTGTAGTGAAGATGTTGTGGCCTTACAGGAAGACGTGAATAGATTGAGTGATTGGGCACGGAAATGGGGATGCGAGTTCAATGTTGCAAAATGTAAGGTTTTAAAATTTGGAAAACAAAGATGGAATGCAGAATTTATGCTTAGTGAGAATATATTGTTGGAGGTAGAGGAAATAAGAGATCTGGGGTGTGATAGTTCTAGTAGCAAGGCTTATACGTTGGTCATACATAACTGGTAATTATTTTACGGAATTAACAACGCATATAAAGTATATTAATTAAAGATAACTTTAATAAATAACTTCTATATTTCGGCAATGTCACGCTGCCATCTTCAGGAACATAAAGATATGGAATGTGCACGCAGGCACTAACAAAAGCAAATGAGGAAGAAAGCAAGAAACTAATATTGTTCCTAAAGTCCTAATGGTGCCCTCTGGTGGGCTAATTTGGTTGTCTTGGCAGTTGGGCTGAAGTTCTCAAAATGTAGGTCTCTCAAATTTGGGGTAGTTTCATGCACCCAAATTTGTTGAGGTTAGGAAAGTTTTTTAGAGCTGCTGAAGATTCCTTGAATAATCTTTCGTATTTAAACTCGCTGCGGTGTATTATTTTTGTTTTCTTCCAACGAATTCTATGGTGGGTATCTAAGGCATGGTCAGCCAGCCCAGAGCGGTTGTACTGGTGAAACCGGATGTAGTCTTTGTGTTCTGAAATTCTGATATTTGTTGTTCTGCCTGTTTGACCAAAGTAGGACAATTTGCAGCTGCAAGGGACCTGGTATACACCAGGTAGGTCTAGGGGAAGTGGTTGGTCTTTGGTAGAGCGGATAAGGGATGCCAACTTTTTATATGGTCTGTAACAAGAAGTAAGGTCATATTTTCTGAGGATATTGGTTATTTTCTCAGAGGTGCCCTGGAGGGGATGGTGATAGAGTTGGTGTAATCTTTATTGTGGAGGGGGGAGGGGGGGGGTTGTGGTTTACTAATTTGAGTATTTTTTGGATTTTTTTGGGGGTTATAGCCATTGGCTAAGAAAGTGTTGTGGATGTGGTTTAGTTCAGTAGTTAGGGCCTTATCATCTGAGCAGATTAATTTTGCCCTGTTATATAGTGTTTTTATAACCCCATATTGTTGTGAGGGGGGATGGTGGGATTGCTGGTGAATGTATCTGCCAGTATGGGTGGGTTTTCTGTAAACAGAGAAAAGCTGGCGGGTGATTAAAGTGTCTAGGAAGGGGAGAGTGTTGTTTTCCTCTTTTTCTAAGAACTGGACTCTGGGATGTTGGTTGTTTAAGTGTGTTAGGAAGGAGTGGAGTGAGTCTGAGCCATGTGGCCAAACAGCGAACACATCATCCACGTAACGAAGCCAAATAGTGGGTTTTTGTGGGGCGGAGTTTAAGGCTTTCTCTTCAAAGGTCTCCATAAAGAAATTAGCCAAGGGTGGGGAAAGTGGTGAGCCCATGGCTGTCCCCTCTATCTGTTTGTAGAACTTTCCTTGCCAAACGAAATAGCCTGAGTTCATTGTGAACTGAAATAGGGCTGAGATATCGGGAGGAAACTTGGCTTGGATGAGCTCTAGGGTTTCTTTGAGTGGGACATTAGTGAATAGGGAGGAGATGTCAAAACTGACCATTATGTCAGTGTGTTGGAGTGAGAGGTTTTCTATACTAGCTTTAAAGTGGGCTGAGTTTTTTATGTGTGATGGTGTGTTGCCAGTGTAGTGTGTGAGCGTTTTGGCTAAATGTTTGGCTAATTTAAATGTGGGGGAATCAATGCCATCCACTATGGGACGTAATGGCACATTTTGTTTATGTATTTTTGGGAGTCCATATAATCGGGGGGGTTAGAGTTGTAAGGTTTTAGTTTGTTACTGACTTCCACAGGCCAAGAAGTGACTTTCTTAAGGAGTCTATGGAGAGTTCTAATCAGAGAGCTGGTAGGATTATATTCAATAGGGAGGTAAGTGGTACGGTCTAGTACTAAGGCATTAAGCTTACCTTTGTAGTCCTTTTGATTTAGCACCACAGTGGCGTTTCCCTTATCTGCTTTGGTGATTACTATTTTTTTGTTATTCTTCATTTCTTGTAGGGCTGTATATTCGTCTCTGGATAAGTTGGTTTTTGGAGGTTTGGCTTTAGTGAGAACACCGACTACATCCAGTCTGGTGGACAGGAGGAAGAGGGGAGATATGATAGCGATCTACAAGTTGGTAAGTGGTTGTTATAGGATCAATGCTGGAGACGTTTTACAGAGAATAGTGGGAGATCAGGGGAGAACCAGAGGTCATCTCTGGAAACTGTATAAAGAGGGTGTGAGTAGGGGAGTGAGAGGCTGGTTTTTTCCGTGCAGAGTTGTGAATGTTTGGAATGCCTTACCTGAGAATGTGGTGTCTGCAAAGAGTGTGAATGTGTTTAAAACACGGTATGAGGAGCTGTGTGTGTGATAAAAGAACCTCCCAAAGGAGTCTTTGACTCCATGAGATCTTGGGGTGGTAATAATAATAATAATAATAATATATGGTGCTATGCTCATGTCTTGAATTTGGTGTTAACTGAAACAATAAAATGTTGCATGCCTGCAGTTTCTTTTTTCAATTTGCTCCAGAATTTAGCAACTGTTATGAAAACATCATAGACAAGAATGGCTATATGGATAGGTGTTGGAAAACATCTATGACAAGAAAAAATGAAACGATTAAAGCTAATTGGTGAGACAAGACGGTGAGGAAAATCATGCAGCAACAACTATATTTGGACATTTTCATGATGCCGCTATCAGTACTTTTGTAAATCTATTGACATGCTTATAAATGATACAAGATTCAGACAAGTGTGATGCAAAAACAAAACAAGAAGCAAATGCTTTACGTCAAAGTCTTCTAAAGTTTGAAACAGTATTGACAGCATTTACTTACTTGTATATATTTGAAACTACAGCCCCGTTATCAAGTTATTTACAGACAAGTGATTTAGATATGTTTACTGCATGGAGTTTAATAGATTCAGCTACAACAAACTTGAAGGAACAGAGAAGAACATTTGATAACGTTCACAGCAAGGATTTCGAATTTGTAAATAAATATAATGACAAGATTTCATGGTTGAATATGGATGAAAATCAAACATTGAAAATTGACTCTTTGGAAATAGCATTGCCAATTAAGAGGCAGAAGAAGAAGAAAAGAATGGCAGATGAGCTTACACTCGTAGATGATGACGGAAATTCCTCAGATTACCTAGCTGATTTTCGAGTAAATGTGTTTAACCAGATAATGGACTGCATTGTCCAGTCACTAGATTCATGCTTTGTATAACACAAAAAGTTGTATAAAGATTTATCCTGTTTGGATCCAGTAAAGTTTAAAACTATTGCAGAGAAGGACCTTGAAGATGAAGCATTGGAAGGTATTATTAAGCTGTCTCTACAAATAAGATCAAGTAATATTGGAATTATTTTCTTTTGCTTAGAACTTTGATGTATTAAAGCTACTGTTTAATAATGGTGAGAATATGGATTCCAGTTTTTATGAATTCCAACAAGTGTAAAATTTATAGCACTTGCCCATAGCGTGTACTAAAAATTCTGGCATCCAACAGACTTCATGACAAGGCATATGATAACCTTTATGAACTTTATAAAGTCATCTGCACACTATCAGAGGACATTTTCAAAGCTAATGATCATAAATTGCCACCCTGGTTGGCTGAGTGGTTAGTGTATCCCCTCTCCAGCGAAAAGGCTGTGGGTTCGAATCCCACCGTGGGCATGGATGTGTTGTGATTGTCTGTGAAAATACTAGTGGTGGCGGTAGATGGGGTTGGTGTAGATGATGAAGGTAGTTGAGGTTGGTTGAGTGGTGGAGATGGAGAGTTGTAGAGTTGGTGCCCTCCCTCGATGAGTCTTTGGACTCTCTGGAGGTGTTACACAATAATAATAAAGACAAGGCTAAAAATTCACTATCTGAGGAGAACATGGAATCATACATGTTGCTATCCATTGAAAAGGAATTGCTAGATGAACTGGATGCAGAAGATTGCTCTTAGTATAGTGAACTGCATGAAATATGCTTCTGAACTACCTGTTAATGTGTAAAATATTCAGTACAAGCAAATTATTTAAAAATATCCACCATTTATTTAAAATTTGAAAAAAAATTAATTTAAAAATTCAATTATACAATCTGTATTTACATTTAGTATCTACTGTATACTGAATTACTGTCAGTAATATGTACAACATATGTACACTGTTACAAAAAATATATATTTATTTTGCAAAAAGTTTAATTGTACCTTTTTTCCACTATGTATTTTTTTGAAAATTTCATTTATTTTTTATAAAAATTAAATAATAGCTTTATAGTTGTGGGTGAGCCCTCTTTGTCTCCTGGAAACCAATATTTTTAGACCCAGTCCACCTCTGAGTGTAGATGTTTAGAAATTTGCTAATAGAATTAGAGGATTTCCATCACAACTAATTTAAACTCATGACAGTGTTCTCGTACCTTCCTTATCAGCAATTACAATCAACATTTTACTTACCCTCATTTATAAATATAAATGAGGGTAAGTAAAATGTTTGTTGCCAATAACTTAAAACAACATAAGGAATGAACTCTTCTAATACTGTTTACACTTATCCCCCCCCCCCCAACACACACACACACACACACACACACACACACAGTCTCTGTCTGAAAAAGAACAATAAACATTACTTGCACAATAGCTTCTAAACAAATTATACAGATGTAAAATAATTTAGAAATCATGTTTTTACTTGATATCCTTTGTAGTACGATGACAAATGATTTCATTTCATTAATTAAAACATTAATGCAGAATATTCTAAGCATTAATGTTATCATGAACACTAATTTTATACAACACTTTGTTTCTTCTGTAATTGTGAAATTATAGAAGAAACAAAGTGGCCATTTACTGGTAAATTAATGTCAACCAAATTCACAATATGTATATAAATATTTGTATATTGTCAACATGCCTTATTTTGTGTGTGTTGTTTTGGCCTATGAAAAAATGTGCTTAAATGAGTTAGTTAATTAGTTAGTATAACAGGCATCATAAAATAGTTCTCCCTCAGAGAAGCCTGAAATCCCTAGAGGGCATGTCCCAGGAAGGTGAATAGGTGAATACCTTTCAGATATGAGTGGTATGAGGGAAATGAAATACCTCCCATGAACCAACAGGCATCAGTAGCGTCTGATCCACAATGGGCAGCTATAAACAGCCACCCATTGTTCCCCATGTTACAGGCAGCTGAATGAACCATTAACCTCCTTACTGACTGAGGTGGATGAAATAGTGATACCAAATTGCACTTCTTATCCATGTTATTCAATAGGTGTTACAGAATCGTATCCAGATTTAGCTGGACATCTATAGACGTCATGGCTGGTTGGGGTGTTAAGGCTGGTCAGATGAGTGCCGATGAGCTGACTGTAAAAACAAAACACAATTGAAATCTGGTGCAATATGTAAGTGCAAAGAAAAAGTACAAACATCCTGACATCCGACATGTTAAAATGCTATGGAAATGTGAAGAGCAAAATAACATGTTTCTCCAAACCTTTCTCTAATTTGTCCAGTGGTGAGTGATGTAGGTAGGATGAGGTTAGCTATGAATCTAGATCAGTGGAATTCATACTGGTCATTGATTAAATTGTAGGCATATACCAGTTATGTGGGTGAGAGTAATTTCAATGACTTGCTCAGTGAAAGTGTTAAAATCACTATAGCAGAAGTAGTGTCTGACCATGGAAAGGAAGAATAGAAGTTTTCCAGGTCATCTCACTTTGTCTTTGTAGTGCCAAAGGGAATAAGGTTGGGGAGCGGCTGGATGAAGAGCATTCTATAAGAGTGACATTTGCACAAGATTGTTATGCGAGGTTCCAAGAGAGGGGGGGGGGGGTATGTTACACCTTCAGGAACTCATCGAGGGAGGACACCTAATCTACAATTCTCTGTCTCCCTCAAACCCACAACTACAACAAACCGCAATCACCTTCATCATCTATCTACACCAGGGGGCCGGCAACACACGGCCTGCATGTAGCCCACACGTGCATTTTTGGCAGCCCATAAAAGGTTGACCATACTTAAATGGCATGTGGCCCATAAAATTTTGTCATCAAGAAATGACGTTATGGACATTCAAGAGGACGCCACTTACACTCGACTGTTGGATGGTTAAGCATAGGTGCTGTACTAAAAAGATTTTTTAATTTACGTGAAGAAATAGATATTTTCATAACGAAACATGAAGATCCTACAACTATCGGATAATAATTGGATTATATCTCTTGCATTTATGGTAGACATTACAACTACCATAATGAATTTAATTTGACCCAGCAGGGCCAAGGTAAATTACGAGCAGAATTGTTTTCTGACATAAAATCTTTTGAAGGCAAACAATGTCTGTTGAAGAAATATATGATGGAAGAAAATCTACATCATTATATATGTTGCAAATCTGCATCTACAGTTAGATGGCAAACACAAAAGGAAACTTTTGTTGGTATTATTGAAGATTTACAAACGGAATTTTCAATAAGATTTGTGGATTTTCATAAAAATAGCATCAAAATGCGATTATTTTTGCACCCTTTTAATATCGACATTGATGACGTACCGAACCGACTATAGACGAAAGTTTGGGAATTACTACACAATGAAACATTAAAGAACACATTTTCGTTAGAAAATATCCAAAAATTTTATTGATGCTTCTAAAAATTCATAACCATCATCGAATTCCTGCCATGGGATGCACAGGATATCATAATACTACATGAAAAATTTATATCATTACTAACTTCCTATCTACAATTTTCCTCAAAATCAGTCTGTTACTTGCCAAGACTCCAACATTATCAGATCTTATATTTCTATAGTCTAAAGCACTTTGTACAGTATCAATTCACCTATATCTTGGTCTTCCTCTGGGTTGCTTTCCTGCCAACCTTGCAGAAAACACTTGTTTTCCTAATCTTTCCTCGCCCATTCTATTTAAGTGACCATACCACCTGAGATTAGCTATACTAATGCATTCCTGGACGCTGACAATGTCAAGTTCTTTCCTAATTTTCGTGAACAGATGGCATTCATGCCATCTGTTCATGCTTCTAATCTTTCTCAGGATTCTCATAACTGTGGTCTCTAGTTTTTGGTCAAGTGTTTTACTTCTGACCTAGCTCTCAGATCCATAAGTTAAAACTGGTTTGAACACTGTCTTGCATACAGCTAATTTCTCTTTTATTCCATATGAATTTATTCAATTGATTTCCTACCACACCAGCTTTGTTGATTCTGTTGTCTATTTCCATATTTAATTTACCATCTTCACTAAAAATTGTGCTTAAGTAGCTGAAATGTTTTACTTGTTCCACAAGCTCTCCATTCAAAACGCAGTTGACATTTTCAACGATTCTGCCTATTTTCATTGTTTTCGTCTTTTTATTGCTGACCTTCATACCATATCTATTACAACAGTTATTCAATTTAGTCAGGGAATCATGCAGACTTGTAGCAGATTTATTTAGAAGTATAACATCGTCTGCATAAAGCAAAGAGCTGACATTAACATCTCCAATTTTGATATCATGTTTAATACCACTTTCCTTCATAATGTGATCCATATAGATAATGAATAACAGAGGGGATAATGTACATCCTTGTCTCACACCAGATTTAGCATTAAACCATCATCCTGTATTTACTTCAATTCTAACTGCTAACTTACAACTCAAATAAAGACGAAGTATTGCTTGATATAATGCCCTATTGACACCATATAACTGTAGAGTACTGAATAGCTTCTCTCTTGGCATCTTGTCATATGCCTTTTCCAGATCAACAAAACTTAAGTATAGATCTTTGTTATATTCCCACACTTTCTCAATTATTTGTCGTAAAGTGAAGATCTGATCCTGACATACTCTATTTGGCCTGAATCCAACTTGTTCTTCACCAAGCTTTTCTTCCACAATTTTTCTCAACCGTTTCTCAAGTATACTTGCATATATCTTACCAGGAACACTCAATAATGAAATGCCTCTGTAATTCTCTCATTCAGTTTCATTTCACTTTTTATATATGGGTACTATGAGAGCTCTACTCCAATCATCGGGAATTCTTCCCTCTGTCCACGCTTTCTGAACTATGCAGCAGCCACTGTAAAACTTTTATACCACCATACTTCAGCATCTCTGGCCGAATATCATCTACTCCTGCAGCCTTTCTACATTTCAGGACTTTGATGGCTTTTTCTACTTCAAGTATGGATATGTATTCCTGACTGTAAGCCTGTTGCGTGTTTTTTTACCATTGTGCTATCACTATTTGTTTCATTTAGCAATTTTTCGAAGTAATTACTCCATACTTTAAGGATATCTTTTTCTCCCATTTTCATGTCACCTTTATCATCTCTAACTCCTTTTACAACACTCGTTCCTCCATTTCTAAGCTTCATCAACAACCTCCAGAATATCTTACCATCTTCTTGATATTTATTTTCTATGTTCTTGCCAAAGTCCTCCTATGACTTTTATTTAGCTAGTTTTACACCGTGCTTAGCTTTCTTACATTTGTCTCAGTATTCTCTAAGAGCACAAGCTGACTTATTTGCCAGGAACTTTTGTATGCTTTCTTCTTTTCCTTCACTGCCTCTATAACTTCCTGTGTCCACCTTGGAGTACTGATTTTTCTATCCTTGCACACAACCTCACCACATGCTTCTCTGGCTGAATCAATCAGTGTTTTCTTCAAGGCTCGCCACTGAACCTCCAAGGTTTGGTTCCTGTTCTCAAACTCTTTCATTTTTTCTTCAATAATTTTTGTGTATTTTAGTCTACAGTTCATATCTGAGAGCTGCTCAACTTTTATTCGCTTTAAAATTTCTTACGTGTTATTCTTTTCAATATGAAAATCAATTTTATCCTGCTGAAGACTAAATAGTGATCACTTCCAATTTCATATCCTCTGTATACTCTGGTGTCCTGCACCAGAGAGAAAACATCATTATCAACAATAACATAGTCAATGAGACTTTTCTTATTCCTTGCCTCTTCTCTCCATGTGAATTTGTGCACATTTTTATGTTGGAACATGGTGTTAGTAATAACCACTCCATGTCCTGAGCAAAAAACCAACAGGTATTTGCCATTATTATTAGCTTTGCTCTTTTCTCCAAATTTTCCCAAAATATTTTTGCATGTCTGACAATCATTTCCTACTCTGCTATTTAGTTCCCCCAACAGGCACCAACTTTTCCTTTTTCATTGTGTCAGTTGCTTTCTCTAAAGCATGAAAAAATTCCTCCACTTCTACCTTAGTAGAACCTTCTGTGGGACCATAGGCACAAATAAGTCTCATTGTCCAGTTCCCCATTCTGATATTTGCCCACATCACTCTACTTGAATGGTAGGAGACTGCCTGCCATTCAAGAAGATTAGCCTTGTATTTAGTGTTGAATACTATGGCTACTCCTTCTTTTCCTTGATTGTCATTGCCTGAATATAACATTTTGTATTTATTGCTCAGAAAGATCTCACCAGTTCTTGTCTTTTTTGTTTCAGTCACCACAATTGGTACTTATCTAATTCCTCTGCTAGCTCAATTTCTTTGCCATTCACGCTTTTTATGTTGATAGTACCGATCTTTAACTCTGGCGATGTTGAGTTGGGGTAAGTTTTAGGATTTGTTCCAGAAGCTGACTTTTCGCTGTTCGCCCTGACTCCCTGGCGAAAACAACGGGGCCTTGTTTAACTGGGCGACACCCCAGCCGGCATGAAATTTTGTCATGTTGTACCATCATTTTGTATTTTGGTTTAAGCCAACAAGAATACAATTTGGTCGGCTATATCCCAAATTGGCAGCCCATCCTCGTTTGTTCAGTATCCAGGTAGATACCCAACAGGGTGCACCAAGAGAAGGTGAGGATTGGACATTAGGTCAGAAGAACTGGTCTTAAGGACACCATTACAAAAAATTTGAAGGTTTAATCATTTTTGCAAAGATGATAGTCGGATTTGGAAGCACATACATACATATGTGAACAAGCATTTTCTGCCGAGTTTTAGAAAAAAAAGAAATTTTCTTCTCGACTGACTGATGAACATTTGCATGCTTCGATTCAAATTTTCACCTTAGGTTATCAAGTGGATCTAGATAATTTGGCTAAGGGAAATCAATCACAAAAATCACATTAAGCAGAGAGACATATATTGTGATGCATAAACTATATTACTTTGGTTTTACGTGATAATAATTTTTCATTGAGTTTCATTTTGATTGTTTTATATCTCGTACTTTAAATATTTCTGTGTGTTTTAAGATTGATATAATAAAAATTGATAACTTAAGTACTATTTTCTATTAATAAACGCTTGCAGGCCTGATTATTAAAAATAAAAGTTGAATGTGGCCTGCGAGTCTGAAAAGGATGCCGACCCCTGATCTACACCATAGATGGCGAGCCTATGGCACGCGTGCCAGAGGTGGCACTTCCGAGAATTTTGCTGGCACACCAAAGACATACAGGTTATATCCTTTTATATGCTTATAAATTATTTAACTTTTTTTTAGTTATTACAATACGTACAAGTTAAATTTTGTTTTACATGAGAGAGCAGCAGCTATGAAGACGTGCATATGATTGATGCAATGTTAACAAAAGATCGCATGACCCAAAGACAAAGGCAACCAACAATTAAGTTAAGGGGATAATAAATCCCTCTTATTTTAAAGCTGGATATGAAACTCGGAGATCGAAACCTAAGAGTTTCATTCCAAAGAACTATCGAAGAGTCCAAGCATAAGTCATCACCTGGGTAGTACAACACTAGGGCAACTCGTTGCAAAGGTAGAGCAAGCTCCGTCACTATCCTTAATATTTTCTCATAATGTAAAATGCAGCTCCTAGGAGATGTATTACTGTTTTACATTATGAGGAGAGGTCATCACCCAGACTGGTTTCGACCTTTATTGAGGTCTCATCAGTGAGTAGGTAGACCTGGAATACCAAGGTTTAAGTGAACCGAACTTACATATACCCCAACTAACCAACCAACAATTGTTTTGTTGAAATACTAATTCTCTTCAACTGAATTCCATAACATCTGAAATTGTCATAACAACATTCACTATATATTTCTTAGTTTTAACACATTCATGAAGGTGTGTCGATGTATTGTTCTAACGGAGCTTCTCATTACTGGCAGGCTCAACTCACACAAAGTTTCAACTCTTGGTTGAATTTTATTGCTGCTTATTTGAGCTGGCAGACGAACTCACACACGCATTATATGTACAGTGACCATACTTTTTTCGAGAAAATAAAGAAAAAATTAGAAATTGTTTCATAATAAATAATAATAAAAAAACAGGTTGCATTTATTTTATTTGTTTCACTAAATTAAAAAGCTTTATAACATTTATTGTAAAATATAAGCATATGCATAGCATTTTAAACAATCATATTATTACTTAAAAAATTTTAATTTTGATACTTTTCACAAGAATGAACTTTTTTTAATAAATCAGGTTTGTGTTTTAAAAATACATAAAACTGTATACAATTCACGCCAAAGTTCCATTTGGTATAAATTCATGCTTCCAATGTTTTGATTTTTAATTGGGTTTTTTTTCACTGGTCCACATATAGTTCACTAATGAAAATACTCGTTCAGTGGAGGAATCAGATCCAGAAAGACATAAGCAACAGTCAACGATTTTTAAAATTGTTTTAAAGATACATATTTATCTGTGAAATATTTAAAAATTTCAACCCATCTATTTTGCCACTATTCTTTCTTCGATCTTTTCACTGGTGACATAACTTTTAATATACGAAACTTCAAATACTTCGCTGTCATTTATACTTAAGTTCCAGTGACTGGAAATGAACAAAACTTTCCTTGATCTTTGCCCGCAGAGGGATTTCTCACAGTAGAACCCCTTTCAAGTACTTCCATTTCCATGAAAGAGCTGTTCCAGTTATTTAAATAATCAATGCAGATTTGGTAAAATTTATAAATTGCATCTTTAAATATGTTGGCATTAATATTTAATTTACTATTTCAATTCATAAAATAAAGGACAAAATGGCCATTTTAGAAAAAAAAAAAAAAAACTAAAGGACAGAGCAGTGAAATAAAGGACGTATGGTCGCCGTAATTATATGGCATGTTTCAATTCATGGTAGAATTTTATTTGAAGTTAGCCTTTGTGATCTGTCATAATGACATCGAGAATTTCAAATGCAATAAAACAAACACTTATTTAATGTAATTGAAAAATTGACAATAGTTTTTAGTTAGATACTGTGTTTCAGTGGAACATATGGTTTTCCTTGAGTCTATAGTTTCTGTGGGGGGGGGGGGGACAATAATAGTGCAATTAGAGACAGCTGGAATAAAATCTGCTCTAACTAATGAATCATACTATTTGTTGAGAAATATATTACACAGACTGCAAAAGCCTCTATATCTTATTCAGGGATACAATAAAACTACACTTGTTTTTCTTGCATCTGCAATATAATGTCTGTTGGAGAGGGTATGTTGTTAACGCTTGGAGTGAGTTACTATCGCCTTGACGTGAACATGTTTAAACATTTTTCATGTGTGAGGTAATATGCGAAACTTTTTGATGTCTTTTTTCGTAAAGTAAAATCAGGGGTGCAAGTTATAAGCGAGGGTAAGTTATATTCAAGTAAATACCGTAAGCATTTCGTCGACAAGTTGACATCCTACTGCTGCTTCCCCTGCTTAGCTGACTTCTATGGTGAGTTACAATGCATAAATATTTTTCTCACTACTGTTTATTTTTTCTTTTCAAACCAACATCATTAAAATCAATTTAATAATACAATAATAAATTTTACACTGAATAATATTATAAATAGAATAAAATATTAAAATGTTTTTCAAGTTCATCCGACCATCCGATCTGACTGAAGCTTTCGAACATATGCACGCCTTCAAACAGAATGATCAAATGTAACGGCCTAACAGTTACTAAAGTGTATGTTTTTTGAAATGTAACTCAATGCATTTGTTTTCACACCAGTTCAGCCTTGAAAATGCTAGACAGTGGCTAGTGAAACTTGTTGGCTCTTTGTATATATATTTTATCATTTATCTTCTGGTCTTTTAATAATAAAAGTTATTTATTAGAATAAAATATTATTTATAAAATGTTATATAATATTATAAATAAATAAATTAATTTTTCTATTAATTTTTCCCCTACTAAAAACTGCCCGGCACGTCAGCAACTTGATTTGTAAATTTCTGGCATGTGCCGCCACATCAGCAACTCGATATGTAAATTTTTGGCATGCACACATAAAAAGGTTCGCCACCACTGATCTACTGCTGACCCACCACTAGTATTTTCTCAGACAATGACAAACATCCATGCCCATGGCAGGATTCGAACCCACAGTCTTTTGGCTGGAGGGTGGATATGCAGACCACTCAGCCAACCAGGCAGGCAGGAATTTGGGCTTGTTAGATGTACAATTTGTGTTAGGTCAAGCAAATACTTCTTCGTTATATCCTATTTGGTCAATGGTACTGGAAAAGGAAAGCCATTTGAAGTTGTGGATATTAAAGTCATCTAGGATGATTTTACTATTTGGATAGTTGGAATGTAGAAACTTGGGCTTCAGGGATAAAATGATGAAAACGTCAGGGTGGTTTTCAGAATTTAGAATCAATATATAAATATAGTCAATACTGATAAATATTACTGAAAAGACAAAGAAATCTTAAGCTTAAATCAGGTCAAAAGCAGATAAGCAATGTCAGATGTCACAAAGGCAGAGGCATCACCTGTGTAATAAAAAATCATACAGCATGCAATTTGTAAAGTGAAGGTGGATTGTGGTTGATGTAGCTGTCATTTGGGTTTTGTCAAGAAAATGCAGTCTGGTGTAAATCATGTATTTGGTATTCATGCCATAGGCATTGACATCTGTGAAGCAGATATAAAAGTGATTATTATTATATATATTTTGTTTGATTTGTCTATTTTTTTCAGTGAATTTTTCAGGGAACTTCATTTTAATTGCTGTGATCTTATCACTGTCTGTTGTATGCTTCATTATTGATTAAAAATGTATAAAAGAATAGAATAGACACCTTCATACAGAGAATGACTGATCTCCTTGCAGTATTTTTGTCTAAACAGTGCCTCCATACACCAATACTTGGACTTGCCACTGCAGGCATAACCTGGCAGGGCATGAGGCAACGGGATTATGATCCAGCTGGTTAGGGCCTGGATACTCGACCATCATTTTTCTTGCTGTACCCTCAAAATGGAGTTGGTTTTAGTATACCTGGAATGTCCCTGAAGGGTATCACTCAGACACATTGCACAGAAAGAGAGGGGGGGGACATAGAAATCAGAGCACCTGCTGTGGAGTCCAAACATGACATTCACCATACAATGAAGATTGTCAATCATCTACTGAGTTCAGGTGGCAGATGATCTTCCTTCTTTGACAACATATCTATAGAGGAAGCTACTTATTTATGGAGTAGAGATTATTTATGGATTATGCAGTCAAACAGGTGTATCTTACAGACTGACATGTCAGTATCATGAACATGAGCAGCATGATCTTTACATAAAAAAAAACAATAAGCGAACACCTTTTTATTCCCTTATAGCGAGTATGCGAGGTCTTTTAAACCCTATATAGCTTTTGGAGACTGAGTGGGCAGTTCAATCTCCACGAGTAGCCAATCAGAGACAGCTGGCCCATGTCTATTACTAATTATAGGTGCATCGATGAAGAGACAAGCAAACAAGTGCTACTATCTCTTGATACCTAACCCCAACAGGATATGTTACTGTCTGAAATAATGCGAGTTCTACAGTTAATTTTCTTGAGTTTACGGGATGAAAAACCCACTTGCCTGTGCCAGAGATCGATTAAATAGGGAACCAGTCAAAGAAAGACTTAGAAAAAGTTTGTGCAGCCAAGTGCAGAGGATGAAAGCGTCACTTTCACTGAGCTACACAGGTCTTATGATCTTTATATGTGTTTACAATATTTATTATAAATTAAGGGAATATTAAATCCCAAATTGTTTTAAAACCGAATAAGAAACTCAAAGATCGGAATCAATCAAAGAGTTTCATGCTGAATATAGTATAGTAAACTATAAAAGTATTGGCGACTACTGGTGTAAGCTAAAGCATGTAGTACATAGTACAAACTAGGGCAACTCGTAGCAAAGGTGGGTAAAGCTCTGGTCACTATTCTTAGTATTGCCATTAATGTAAAACACATCTCCTAGGAGATGTATGATGTTATACATTATGGTGGGAGGTCACTATGCAGACCGGTTTCGACCTTTATTGAGGTCTCATCAGTGAGTAGTTAGACCATAAATTAATACCAAGGGTATAGCGAAAAGAACTTATATACTTTGCTATACGAGTTGTCAAAAAGGTGCACCCATAAGGTACTTAAATATAAAGAACCAATAGGCTTCATTTTGCCGATGTAACATTATTATAAATTAAGCTTCATTTATAATAATGTTACATTGCCAAAATGAAGCCTATTGGCTCTTTATATTTAAAGCAGTTTTTTATTTTATTAGTGCAGGATAGGAAATTGAAATAACGGTCGTTTAGGTTGGCAAATGAGACAGCTTATCTGTGAAGTGGACCATAATGGTTTTGAAAGGTTTGACAAATGATAGTTCAATCACCACTGTCATCATTAATCATGCAATTAATTAATTTAATTGACACAAAACAAAGTTAACATCTTACCTGAATAGTATTATTTTCTTCTTTTTCAGTCTCCCCTTGCTCAGAATCTTTAGACCCCTGTTTTTTCAAAGCATAATTTCTTGCATGGCGAGCATGTGCTTTCAATTCTTTGGGATAGGGAGTTGGAGCACGAACCAGTCTACCCTAAACAAGCAGATATTTCTATAACACAGAGCCACTATTATTTTACTTTGTTTTAGTTCTCAGTACATAAACTCGAGGCAACCAAGCAGTTTAGTTAGTGCAAAAGCAGAGTAAAAAATTTATGTTTTTAAAGGCAAAACCTGTAATAAATAATGCAGGGAAATGCACAGATTTTTTTTTTTTTTTTTTTTAAATTATACAAAGTTCAACATATTTAGCCATCAATTAGTTGATGGCACTGTAAAAGCAGTAGAGAACATACAATAAGATCTGAATATTTTAACTACCACTAATAAATGAAAAGCAACATAATAGCTAGTCATGCATGTCATTAGATACATCACAAGATGTACTGGTATAACAGAGATCTTGTGTGTTACACAAATGAATAAGACTTGTGAAGTTTAAGGCTCTGGTTTGTGTTAGAGGTGCAGTGTGAAAGATTCACTTCAGAAGGCACCTTAAACAAGCACATATTTCTATAACACAGAGCCACTATAATTTTACTTTGTTTTAGTTCTCAGTACATAAACTCGAGGCAACCAAGCAGTTTAGTTAGTGCAAAAGCAGAATAAAAAATTTATGTTTTTAAAGGCAAAACCTGTAATAAATAATGCAGGGAAATGCACAGATTTTTTTTTTTTTAAATTATACAAAGTTCAACATATTTAGCCATCAATTAGCTGATGGCACTGTAAAAGCAGTAGAGAACATACAATAAGATCTGAATATTCTAGCAAATAAAAGTGGTCTTCCAAGTAGGTCCTTGTACGAGGGGGAGGGGGTCTGGAAAGTTCTGACAAACACCTAGACAAAAATAATATTAAGGCAACTGATATACTACAAGAAACAACATACTAGTAGCAGAGGTATGTAGGTAAATAAATTAGGTTCCAATATCCTTGTATGTTCTTTCTTGTGGTAATATTAGTTGCTTTAATATCATTTTTGTTCTACGTGTTTATCAGAACTTTCCAGATACCCCCCCCTCCCTTGGAGTTCTCCCATGAAGACAAGTGGCCACCCACTAGGGCAATCAGCAGATGGTTTTCCACTAGGTTATATCATAAATAAAAGATACCAGGAAATTATATACTTGGTTTAATCCTTTATCCAAGTGTAAGCAAAAAAAAGTTTGCACCTGAACTATTTTCAGGACTGGGGCAACTCTTACACAGAAACTTATGATATAATAAATTTAGTTTAATCCTTTATCCAAGTGTGAGCAAACAAAGTTTGCACCTGAAAATATCTTCAGGACTAAATATGGTGTTGTACTACCTTACTGGGGTAAGGTAGTAACAACACCAGGCAACTCGTAGCAAAGGTGGACCAAGCTAACAACACTCTTATCCCAGTATCTCCCATAATGCAAAACACATCTCCTTGTGGATATGTATAATGTTATGCATTAAGGGATTGGCCACTACCCAGACTAGTTTCGACCTTTATTGAGGTCTCTTCAGTGGGAGCCAGGCTTAGAGGTGGAGATACCAGGCAGAAGCAATAGCGAGGTCATCTTTACCTATAGGAGTTGCCAAAAGGTGTCCAACCTTTTTTATTAAATTACTCTGGATTTAGAGAAAGATGTTGAAAGTTTATTTTTCATTTGGTTAGACTATAATAAATTTAGATTAATCCTTTATCCAAGTGTGAGCAAACAAAGTTTGCACCTGAAAATATCTAAATTGAATAACTGTTGTAATAGATATCGTATGAAGCTCAGCATTAAAAAGAAAATGAAAATAGGCAGAAGCATTGAAAATATCAACTGTATTTCGAATGGAGAACCTATAGAACAAGTAAAATATTTTAGCTACTTAGGCACAATTTTTAGTGAAGATGGTAAATTAAATATGGAAATAGACAGCAGAATCAATAAAGCTGGTATGATAGGAAGATTGAATAAATTCATATGGAATAAGAGAGAAATTAGTTGGTATACTAAATTAGCTGTATACAAGACAGTGTTCAAACCAGTTTTAACTTATGGATCTGAGAGCTGGGTCAGAAGTAAAACACTTGACCAAAGACTAGAGACCGCATATACGAGAGTCCTGAGAAAGATTAGGGGCATGAACAGATGGCATCAATGGCAATATCATATTAAAAATGAGGATATTGGGAAAGAATTTGACATTGTCAGCATCCAGGAATGCATTAGCAGAGCTAATCTCAGGTGGTATGGTCACTTAAACAGAATGGGAGAGGAAAGATTTGCAAAATAAGTGTTCTCTGCCAGGTTGGCAGGAAAATGAGGAAGACCAAGATATAGGTGGATTGATACGGTAAAAAGTGCCTTAGGAACAGAAATATAAGGCTTGATAATATTGCAGTCTTGACAGGTAACAGACTGATTTGGAGGAAAATTGTAGATAAGAAGTTAGTAATGATGTACATTTTTCATGTAGTACTATCATATCCTGTACACTTCTTGAGGCATATATCAGAAATTTGATGATGATGATGATGATGATGACCACGTATGTATTTTGCATGGGGTTTTTCCCTTGACTCTTAGGACAGGTTGAGCCCTCCTAACAAGGATATTTTATGACTGTAGAGCCATGTGTGTTCATTGGTACGGTTTGCCTGTTCTGAGGGACGAAAAACTCGAGTTTCTGATTGAAAAAATTCTCTTCCTCTGTATGAGACTGGCTCACCTTTAGTCAAAAAAGACCAGATAAAGGTTCCTCATATCATAGATGGGAATCGAACTCAGCCCTTTCTGATTAAAGGCTTTGTCTATACCAACTGAGCTACGATTGCTCCAGTGCAACCACTGTAAAACTATTATATCTCCATATTTAAGTGTTTCGCCATGTCTGTACATGGCATTAATAATTGCTAGCCTGTTTCATGTACAAAAATTCTCATTATGTACTTAACATTATTATTTTGGCTTGTACTTCTCCAATTTTCTCCAAGTTTTTCTATGTATCTGGTGGTACTTTTTCCCTAATCTGCTTTTTTAGATCTCCATGTAAGCTGCCTGCTGTGATGACTCAAAAAATTCTTCCATTTCTATACTTGGGAGACCTTTCTGTGAGACTGTAGCACAAATACATTTCATTCTCCATTTTGAAGTTTGCCCACATAACTCTACTTGAAATTGGCTTCCGATCAAGAAGTTTATCTTCATGTTTGGTGTCGAATGCTATCACCACTACTTCCTTTCCTTGATCATTTTTGCCCAAATATAACATCTTATACTTCTAGTTATTATGACCTTTCCTGTTTTTGCTCTTTGTTTCCATGATGCAAATTATGCTCATGTGGTACTTATGAAATTCTTTTGCAAGCTCAATTTCCTCTCCATTTATACTCCTTATATTGACAGTTCCTATCTTCAGTTCTTCTGATGTTGGGTTTGTTCTTTTTCTATACATTGAGCTTGAGTCTGTTCCAGTTGCTGACTTTTCACTCCTCACCCTGGTTTCCTACAAAAACAGGTTCTTGTGTAACTTGACAATGCCCGAGCTGGCATGAAATCTCATCATATTGTATATCATATGTATTTCTGGCTTAAACATAGAGAATACAACTTGGTCACAAAATGCCGGTCCATCTTCATTCATTCAGTACCCAGTTGATACCTATTAACTGAGTACTGACTCTGGCTCTCACTGAAGAGAGACTTTAGTAGAGTTCGAAACCTGTTTCGGTAGTGACACTTCCCATAATGAATAACATTATACATACCTGTAAGGATATGTGCTTTGCTTTATGGGATACTAAGGCAAGCGATGTGAAGTCATGAATTTCTTGAAAGTTTATTTTTCACTTAGTTAGACTATAATAAATTTAGTTTAATCCTTTATCGAAGGGAATCTTGCAGACTTGTAGCAGATTTATTTAGAAGTATAACATCATCCGCATAAAGTAAAGAGCTGAGATTAACATCTTCAATTTTGATATCAGGTTTAATACCACTTTCCTTCATAATGTGATCCATATAGATAATGAATAGCAGAGGGGATAACGTACATCCTTGTCTGACACCAGATTTAGCATTAAACCATCTTCCTGTACTTCCTTTCTAACTGCTGACTTACAACTCAATGCCCCATTGACACCATATAACTGTGGTGTTTTGATTAGCATTTCTCTTGGCACCTTGTCATATGCTTTTTCCAGATCTACAAAAACTTAATCACAGATCTTTCTTATATTCCAATGACTTTTAAATTATTTGTCGAAAGTGAATATCTGATCCTGACAGCTTCCATATGGCCTGACTCCAGCTTGTTGTTCACCAAGTTTCTCTTCCAAAATCCTTCTGAACCGTTTCTCAAGTATTCTTGCATATATCTTACCAGGAACACTCAGTAATGAAATACCTCTGTAATTCTCACATTCAGTTTTTTTTCCCCTTTTTATATATGGTTATTATGAGAGCTCTACTCCAATCACCTGGAATTAGTCCTTCTCTCCAGACCTTCCTGAACTATGCAGTGCAGCCACTGTAAGACTTTTATACCTCTATACTTGAGCATTTCTGGTCGAATATCATTTACACCAGTTGCCTTTCCACATTTCAGGCTTTTGATGGCTTTTTCTACTTCAAGTATGGATATGTATTCCTACTGCATGCCCAGTCAGTGTTTTTTACCACTGTGCTTGCTGTTATCACTGCTTGTTTCATTCAGCAATTTTTGAAGTAATTACTCCATACTTCAAGAATATCTTTTTCTCCTGTTTTCATGTAACCTTTTTCATCTCTAACTCCTTTTACAGCCCTCTTTCCTCCATTTCTAAGCTTCTTCAACAACCTCCAGAATATCTTACTACCTTCTTGATATTTATTTTCTATGTTCTTACCAAGGTCCTCTTATGACTTTTGTTTATTGTTTAGTCAGTTTTATACAGTGTTTTGCTTTCTTACATTTGTCTCTGTATTCTCTAAGAGCACAAGCTGACTTATTTGTCAGGAACTTTTGATATGTTTTCTTCTTTTCCTTCACTGCCTCTTTAACTTCCTGTGTCCACCATGCAGTTCTGATTTTTTTTATCCTTGCAGACAACCTCATCACATGTCTCTCTGGCTGAATCAATCAATGTTTTCTTCAGAGCTTCACATTGAATCTCCAAGGTTTGGTTCCTGTTCTCAGACTCTTTCATTTTTTCTTCAATAATGTTTGTGTATTTTAGTCTACAACGCCCATCTGAGAGCTGCTCAACTTTTATCCGCTTTAAAACGTTCTTACATGTTCTTCTTTTCAATATGAAATTCAATTTTATCCTGCCTCAAGACTAAATGGTGATCACTTCCAATTTCAAATCTTCTGTACGCTCTAGTGTCCTGCACCAGGGAGAAAACATCACTATGAAGAATAACATAGTCAATGAGACTTTTCTTATTCCTTGGCTCTCCTCTCCATGTGAATTTGTGCACATTTTTATGTTGGAACATGGTGTTAGTAATAACCAGTCCATGTCCTGAGCAGAAATCCAACAGGTATTTGTTATTATTATCAGCTTTGCTCTTTTCTCCAAATTTTCCCAAAATATTTCTGTATGTCTGACAATCATTTCCTAATCTGCTATTTCGATCCTCAACAAGGACCAACGTTTCCTTTTTCATTGTGTCAGATGCTTTCTCTAAAGCCTCAAAAAAAAAAAAAAAAAAAAAAAAAAAAAAAAAAAAATCCTCCACTTCTACCTTAGTAGAACCTTCTGTGGGACCATAAGCATAAATAAGTCTCATCCAGTTTCCCATTCTCATATTTGCCCACATCACTCTACTTGAAATTGCCTGCCATTCAAGAAGATAAGTCTCCTATTTAGTGTTGAATACTATGGCTACTCCTTCTTTTCCTTGATTGTCATTATCTGAATATAACATTTTGTATTTATTGTCAAGAAAGATCTCACAAGTTTTTGTTTTGTTTTTTTTTGTTTCAGTCATCACTATTATGTTGATCTGGTACTTCTCCAATTCCTCAGCTAGCTCCATTTCTTTGGCATTCAGGTTTCTTATGTTGATAGTTCTGAACTTGTCTTGAACTATGGTGATGTTGAGTTGGGGTGTGTTTTAGGATTTGTAGCTGACTTTTCACTGCTTGCCGTGGTTCCCTGGCGAAATCAATGAGGGGCCCTTGTTTAACCGGGCGACACCCCAACCTTCATGAAATTCTTTCATGTTGTACCATTATTTGAAATTTTGCTTTAAGCCAATAAGAATACAATTTGGTCGGCTAAATCCCAAATTGCCAGCCCATCCTCATCCGTTCAGTATCCAGGTAGATACCTAACAGGGTGCACCACGAGAAGGTGAGGATTGGACATTAGGTCAGAAGAACTGGTCGGTTCTCCATATTCCTTTAAAAGCTATGTGGAGGTCTTCTCTCAATTATATAGCTTTGACCCTTAAGCACCCCTAAATAAGTGGTTGCACTACATAATTCAGAGGGCCTGGTCAGAAGGTCAAATTCCAGATTATTAAAGTAGAGATCTCATAGTTCCCATTTATAAAAAAGGAATAAAGCTGAACCAGGTTGAGAAAAGTGGAAGAGAAACTTGGAGAAGAATACGCTGGATTCAGACCAAACAGAGGATTTTCACTTTATAACAAAAAGTTAAGAAATCACAAGTATATGAGAAGCATTTGTAGTTAAGATTTGTAGATGGGGAAAAAGCATATTACAAGGTGCTCTTTCAAAACACTACCATGATATAGGTTAAATGGAACATTATACAGAGCAATACATAGCCTATGTTTAAGTTGTACGAGGGTGGTCTGAAGCGTTCTCAGCCTCGACCATAGATGGCAACACCATCGGCAAGATTTTTTCCCCCCGAAGTTGGTAGATCTGTTAAAAGCATCCACGTGAAATTGCAAGTCATTCTATCAAGTAGTTTATTTTATACTGCTCTATGAAGCAAAAGTGTTGTCTGTATCCCTTGAAATGGATAAAATTGTGTATCATGCGGTTATACCAAAATATGACAAAATAATGTTTACCAGGAGGAAAAATTCACAATATTAGCCATGCCACCCAGATGCAAAAAGGTAAGTTGAAGGAAATACTTCTCATCTTTCAAATCATTGGTACGAATGATTTGAGAGGTGAGAAATATTCTATGATTGAATATGTAAAGGAGTTGTTAGAAGAGGCAACACTGAAGAGCGACAATGTGAAGATTTTAAGTCTCCTACCATGCTATGATAGAGGTGAACTGAGGAGATTGTCCAAAAGGAATGATGTAGAATTTGTGAATCTGTTTTCTCTGTTTGACAGAAAGAAGGATTTGTACAAAGCAAATCGACTGCATCTGAATGGTTTTGGTGTTAAGTGTATGAAGAGAGCTTTGTTCACCATGCATGCTGACGTGCAAATTCAGGGAAACTTAATCAATTAGCGCAGAAGCAAGTGAGTGTGAGAATGACCAAGTGAGGAATCTAGTCTCTCAAGCAAAAATATTGAATAGGGTAATCAATTCAGAAAGTAAAGAGGGGTGGGGGAATAAAGGGATGTTGCCATTTCTACATACTAATGCCAGAAGTATCAAGAACAAGAGGGAGGAGTTTTTGGCATTGTAGTGCAACCTTGCCAAAAGTTATAGGTATTAGTGAGACTTGGCTAACAGCAGATAATGTAGTGATGTAGTTGTGAAGGGTTAATATTTTCAAGGAAGATAGGATGGTAGAGGAGTACTGCTGATGATAGTAGATTAATTGCAACCAAAAAGAATAGGAGATAGACAGAAGAGTGGCTGATCATTTGAAGAAATTTGGTGTGACATTAAGACTAATAAGACAAAAAATAAAGTTGCTTCTTGCTATAGGCCAGGGAGTTCCACATGTGATCTGGAAGACATGCATCACCAAATTAGTGCAGGTCAAGTGATTATTATGGGGGACTTCATCTATGGAGATATATAGAATGGAAGGAAGAAAGATCATATGGCAGAAAGGAACCAGAATTGTATAATGGAACATTACACAGAGCAATACATAGCCTATATTTAAGTTGTAAGTCAGCAGTGTATATAGAGTGTACTAGTGTAGCGTTTCATGTTTTTATAGTATTACCATATTTTATTATGATATTGCTGCCATAATTACTTAATGCAGCATGTGATGGATGGGACTAGATGGGACTTGTAGTTCACAAATACCCTTCACAAGAAGGGTATTTGTGAACTACAAGGCAGGTGATTATGACATGCTTAGGAAAAAGATTAAATCTGTACCATGGCATAAAACACTGCAGGGTAAGGATGTTAGTAATGCATGGGATATAGTTAAGGGTCATCTAGAGGAAGCAGTATTAAATTGTATATCTAGGGTAAGAAAATTAATTAGGTAGGAATTATGTGGATGAGTAATATCATTAAGCATGATCTGCAGAAGAAGAAAATGCTGTGGAGTGTACATAAAGAGAAAGATGACCAGCATGGCAAGAAAGGCAAAATCAGATTATGAGAAGAATTTAGCAGGACAGGCTAAAGGAAATCCCAAAGAGTTCTTTCGTTATGTGGCAAGTAAGAGGAAGAATGGAAGATTATGGAACCTCAATGAGTGGTGATGTCACGAGGAGACAGAAGCGGATAAAATAGTTGAGAACTGAATGACTACTTTGCAAGCATAGAGATTTTCCTAGTGAGGTTACTGCTTTAACTTATGTGACAAACACTAATGTGAAAACAGAGGTGGATGAATTGGAAGTACCAAGGGAGTGGAAAGAGTGCAAAATTATTCATTTGCATAAGGAAGGTTCTAAGACTACAGTAGCAAATTACAGACCAATCAGTATCTCAGGCGTGATAGTGAAAGTACTAGAAAAATTGGCAAAAACGAGAATTCTCGAATGGGTAGATAATAACATTATACTATATGAGGGTCAACATGGCTTTGTGAAGAGTCGGTAATGACTTAGTAATTTACTAACTTCTTATAATAGAGTAACAGCTGAGGATAAAGGAAATGGCTACACAGTGATTGTGCTGCAACAAATGGGGATGGGTGTGACACTAGTTAAGTGGATAAGAGGGTGGCTGCTGGAGAGATATCAAAAAGTGGTAAACAGAGGGTAGATAGGCTGGAACACAGAAAACTTCAGCTGCATTCTGAATGGTGAACCTATAAAACATGTAAAATATTTCACTAGTTAGGCACAGTTTTTATGGCAAATTGAATTTGCAAATAGCATATCCTATCCTGTCCTTCTCACCTGTCCCTTAGGAAGGATTGCGTCCTCTAATCAGGGGCTTATAATGAATTAATACAACTGGCTCATCACTCCTATGCTGCATCCCCTAAGGGGAAGAATTCATGACTGTAGATCTCTGTGTATTCACAGGACCGGTTTGCTTGTTCTGTGGGATGAAAAACCCAAATTTCCAGGTGAAAAAACCCCCTACTTCTGTACCAGACTCGCTAACTCACCTTTAGTCAAAAGAGTCCAAATAAAGTTCCTCACGTCTTAGATGGGAATCGAACCCACGTCTTTCCAATCAAAGGGCTTCGTCTATACTGACTGAGCTACAGAGGCTTTAGGAAATTTGGAAATATACAACAGACAAGTTGTCTGTTGTCTATTAAGCAAGAGATACTTGGCCAGCCTGGTTGGGTGAGTGGTTAGCGTACCTTCTCTCCAGCCAAAAGGCTGCAGGTTTGAATCCCATCGTAGGCATGGATATTTGTGATTGTTTGTCTGTGAAAATACTATGGTGGTGGGAGTAGATGGCATTGCTGTAGATGAAGATGGTAGTTGCAGTTTGTTGTAGTTGGTGGAATAAGAGAGTTGTGGATTAGGCACCATACCTCGTCTTTGGACTCCTTGGAGGTGTCACATAATAAAAATAATAACGTGAAATGCTATGCACCATATTCTTATAACTACACATCAAGAGTAAAGAGATCAAGGGGTAGGGTGTACGAGGGTGGTCTGAAAAGTTCTCTGCTTCAACCACAGATGGCAACACTATCAGCACGATTTTTTTTCTAAGTTGGTACATATGTCATAAGCATCCATGTGAAATTGCAAGTCATTCTATCAAGTAGTTTCTTTTATGCAACTGTCTGAAGCAAAAGTGTTGTCTGTATCCCTTGTAACGGATAAAATTGAGTATTGTGCAATTATAAAATTCTTTGTAAAAGAAGGTTTAATGCCAAAAGAAATTCATTCAAAGTTCATAAAAGTTTATAGGCACTCTTCTCCTTCGTTTTTCTTGACAATTAAGAAATGGGCTGCCGAGTTTAAACATGGCCGTACAAGCCTTGAAGATGATCCACATGAAGGACGTCCAAAAAGTGTAACAACACCAGAATTCATTGATCAAGTGCACGATATGGTACTGGATGACTGGCGAGTCAAAGCACATGAAATTGCTGAGACTATAAGCATTTCAAAAGAAAGTGTATGATATATTTTGCATGAAGATTTGCAAATGAAAAAGCTTTGCACAAGATAGGTGCCACGCTTGCTCACAGCGGATCAAAAACGCACTTGCATGAAAATCTCTGAGAAGTGCTTGGAGCATTTTAACAAGAATAAAACTGATTTTGTGCATCGATTTATTACTAATGGATGAGACTTGGAATCACCATTACACACCAGAATCCACACAGCAGTCAAAACAGTGGATAGAAGCCGGGTGTTCAGCGCCAAAGAAGACAAAGTCAGTTCCATCAGCAGGAAAGGTCATGGCATCGGTGTTTTGGGATGCTAAAGGTGAACTGATGCATTTTGTTTATTAATTATTTTGAAAAGGGCAAAACAATAACTGGGAATATTATTTTGATCTTTTAACCAGACTAAACGAAAATATTTGTGAGAAAAGACTTGGTTTGCAGAAGAAAAAAATCATCTTTCATCCGGACAACGCACCTGCCCACAAAGGTGCTTTGGCAATGGGAAAATTAAGGATCTGCACTATGAATTGTTGGAATATCCACCATATTCCCCAGATTTGGCTCCCTCTGACTTCTATCTCCAAAAACTAAAGCTCTTCCTCAGTGGTCAGTGTTTTTCTTCGAATCAAGAGGTGATTGCAGCTGTATAGGGGTATTTTGCAGATCTTACTAAGAACCACTACTGGGATGGGATAATGGTGCTGGAGCATCACTGGAATGAATGGGAGATTAAGGGAGATTATGTTGAAAAATAAAAATAATTTCGAAATTATAAATTCATTTTTCCATTGTTAAGCCAAGAACATTTCAGACCACCCTCGTATATCTGATATATCTATTCTTAAGATATCATATACATGATTTTCGTCTCTTCTATTTGCTTTTTCTATTCATTATGTACATCTGTGCTATACAGAACTTCAATAGCTCAGTTGATGTCCTTTGGATGAAAAGATCAAGTATCAAATCCTGTCTAGGAAGCAAGGTTTTCATCTGAGGAAGAATTAGCTAGTCTCATACAACTTGTGGAATTGAACAACAAATCTGGAAACTTGAATTTTTGATCCTATAAAACAAGCAAACCAGCAAGAAAACAAGTCATTCACTGACATAATGCAGAGCCTAAGCTACATTGTATTAATTCCAAACAATCAATGACACTTCTTTTGGAGTGTTCTGATATTTCTGACAATAGTGCATAAATAACGGATGATACAATGTAATGAAGATAACAAAATTCACATCTGAAAAAAGTAGCTGATATTTTATCTACCGTGTAAAAGAACATTCAGCAAGGTGCTAACCTAAGGTGCAAACATCTACAACAGAAAACCAATCTAACACCTGATCTCTCAAATTTCCAAATGTTTTATATATTACTGCATGCACACACATGCAATCATGTATGCAATTAATGAGGGCTAAAAATAGCCTAAGGCAAGTAAATTTTTTGATTTGTGAGCAATGGAGACCATTTTTTTTCTTCCTCACGTTCGTAACCTTTAATTTTTCAAGAAACCATGTACATAAAAATAAGCAGAAATGTAAATTATACTTTAAGAAAAAAAAATTTAAAAACTTAACAAAAATGTAAATGAGAAATGCATTATTATTATTATTACGTGACACTTCCAAGGAGCCCAAAGACTCATCGAGGGAGGGCATCTACTCTACAACTGTCTGTCTCCACTAACTACAGTAAACCATTACTACCATCATCACCTACACCAACACCATCTAGTACCCATCACTAGTATTTTTTGTCTGTAAATTGCATGTGTTCTCAAAGAAAATTTGTCTGTATTCAAGATGAAAAACCCGAGTTTCCAGGAAAAAAAACACTGCTACTTCCGTATGAGATCGGCTAACTCACCTTCAATAGAAAAAAAAAAAAAAAAAAACAGTATAAAGATTCCTCTCGTAAAGGCCTTAGTTCAATAATAATTGAACTAAGACCTTTTCCAACTGAAGTGTGCAATGTACCGTCATTTTATGCAGTACTATGGAAAATAACTCTAAATCAAAACATAATTTAATCCAAAAGGGAAAAAAAAAAAAAAAAAAAAAAAAAAAAAAAAAAAAAAAAAAGGGCTTACTTAGCATGCAAATTAGCCACACATTCATCTTTTTCAGCATGCTCAGTGATATGAAGTTTCACAAATCAGTAAACTTTAGATTCCTTAATTTTGCTTTCATTTGAAATAGATTTACTAGTATCATTTTTCCTCTTTGTGATGAGCACTAACTACACAATTCACTAATACAAAAAATTAGTTTTTAGCACTAAAATTTGTTCAAATGTTCTGAAATTTCAAAATAGATAAAGCATGCACATGTGTAAGCCCTACAGGTGAAAGTTCTTGACTGAGTGCCACATTCACAATGCATGATCACAGAATGTTTTTTTCTTGTATGTCTTTTCATTCTGGTGCTACCCACATGACATATCTTGTCAACTTGAACAAGATGAACTGAAGAAGTTGAAGATTTCCTCTTTCTCACTGGCGAACCAGAAAGAAAAATTATCCAATACATAAATATGCAAAAAGTGGATCAATATTTGGTAGACTGGGGAAAAAAAAAAAGTCTGAGTGAACATTTCTGTTTAATATTTATTTTCTGGCATGACATCTTGTAGGTGCTTTACTAACGAGTAAACATTTTTCTGTCAAAAATTAAATGCTGAACCAAAGGGAACAAAGAGGAAAGTAGTATCTTGACAGGAAATAAGGTGGGCTCTGGATCACATTTCATGAGGATGAATCTTCGAAATTGGTTCAGATTCCAGCAATATAAGGAACTGAAACAATCCTTCGTACAGGTTGAGGATGCTTAGGAATGGATCATTCCTAAGGATCTGCTGAATCTTCTATCTGGAGAAGCCATTCTGTAATGTAATAAAAAGGATGTTGACAAGTTCTAGTTTCAGGTCATGAGGATTGGAGCAAAAATCAGAGAGAGAAAAGGCAGAAATTACCTTTTTGGGACATCCTCCTCTCCCATTCTCTAGTATACTAACTACTTCCAGAGGCGTAGCTAGGGAGGGGGGGGGGGGACGTTCTGCCCCAGACAGCACTCTGAACATTTTTGAACTTGAGCATTTAATTCTAAAATAAAGTCTTCTCGAGAACTCAGTTCTAACTATTGTAATACTACAGCGAATTTTCCTCACAAATGCTGTAAGTGTTGCTAGTTGTGAGAGGCGTTTTTCTAAATACAATTGATTAAGAGTTACCTATTACCTACATTACTATGAAATAGACTTCGGCGATGTCATCGACGATTTTGCTAACAGAAAAGCAAGAAAAATAACATTTTAGAATGTTGAAATTAAAGTTTCACTTCAAAAATAAACATATTGTTTTCATTTATTTCTCTATACATCGTTTTGACTTTTTGTAATATTTGTGGTGTACTGAGAGGGGGTGGCAAACTCAGGGACTGCCCCAGGTGGAAAAAGCTCCTGCTACACCACTGACTACTTCTATTTAGTGCAATCCTACCTGTACTGCCTGTTATATACAGCAAGATTCTGCACATCACAGATTTCATAAAACGGGCATCATCAAAACTTTGCTGAATAGACCTCATGTTGTTTGCTCCCTTATGATCTGAAACTAGAACTGATTTAGACATGGAGTGTAAGAGTTGAAAATGTGTTGAATCTTTGATAGGAAGAAGCCATGCTAGAGAACGGCATTCTCTACATCAACGATTATACATTATTATTATTAAGAGAGAGAGAGAGAGATCTCCAAGGTGAGGCACTGAAAGAGGGAAGCCATATTATCTGCACCAGTTGCCATATCCATTTTTGAATTCACACAACTTCCACACACACCACATTCAATGGCAATCCATTCCAATCAGGCACCACTCTATGAGACAAATCTATCCCTCAGCTCCTTCCAAGGATGCCCTCACATCCATTTCCCACCCTTCGTAAAACAAAAAATTCCATCTAATGAAATCCTGTATGATTGTTTAGAAGTCTCAATCATATCACTCCTCTTTCTCCTTTTGCTACTGTCTGCAGTTCACAAATTCTCAATCTGTCTTCACAAGAAGTATTCCATAATCCTGCTATCATTTTTAACAGTTTCCTTTTCACTCTCATTCTCTCTCTCTCTCTCTCCACTGTCAGAATCACCACGGAAACCGGGAGACTACACTTGCTAGAAAGCTCAAGTGAGGTCTTATCAATGCCTTATAAAGAGGCAAAGTGACTTCTTGATCTTCGCATCAAAGTTCATTTCAGCTTGCAATTATTCTGAGTTTTTGCAATCTTTGCTATATGGCCCTTGAATTTAAACTTCCTGTCTACTCCAAGAACCCTAGCATGATCAGTTTCTACTAGCATAATCTCACCAATATAATATGACACTAGATAACTCATCACTAAAGTGCATGCATTTGCATTTACTAACATTGTGATAGCCACTTTCGCATGCCCACAATTCCAGCCTATCAAATAATTCTGCAAGTACTGCATATCAGCAGCATTCTGATTATCCTACCTATCTTTTACATCATCAGCAAATAGCTGTAAGTTGCATGTCAAATCCTTAATATGACATGCAATCTGATCAATCTAACAGATAAGCTTAGGTGTTGACGGTTATTCATGACTTAATTTTTAATGGTATTAACAACACCAAACAATTTTATCAAAAGATGTTTTATTAACTGCTTATATTTTGCTGAATTTCAAATAAGCATCATAAGAGCACAACACACTTGTACACACAACGGTGAGTAAGTGAAACAATACAATTGTAATGGATCTAGAGTCTATTTTGGCACCCTCTAATGTTGTAAAAAAAAAAAAAAATTACAGCTATGTGGGAGTTGCTTTTACGATGACAGTCTCCCAAATTTTTGGCAAATTAAGGCAATCATATTTGTTCAGGTTAGGAGAATTCTTCAAAGCGATTACTGACTCAAAAAATAATCTTTCAGATCTGTAACGACTCCTAAATAGAAAAGGAATGTGCTATTTTGTTTGGTAAGAAAAATTCTATAAACAGATAGAGGTGACAGCCATGGGTTCTCCTTTCTCTCCATCACTGGCCAACTTCTTTATGGGGACCTCTGAAGAAAAAGCCTTAAATTCTGTCCCACATAAACCCACTCTTTGGCTACGTTATGTGGATGATGTGTTCGCCGTTTGGTAGCATGTTCTGAACAACACAATTTCTCAACACACTTAAACAATCAACACCCAAAGATCCAGTTTACCTTGGAAAAGGAAAACAACAAGTCTCCCTTTCCTAGACACTCTGATTATACACCACCCTGATTAATCCCTTTCTCTGGTTACAGAAAATCTATTGGTGAATGTAGATACATTTACCAACGGTCACCCCCCCACCACTCCCAACAATATGGGATTATAAAAACCCTATATAACAGAGCAAAATTAATCAGTTCAAATAACAATGCCCTAACTACTGAACTTAACCATATCCTTAACACCTTCTTAGCCAATGGCTAAACCCCCCAAAAAATATTAAAACCAGTTAACTACAACCCCCTCCCCTCCACCTTCATAGTAGAGATTACTCTAATTCTCCATTCCATGTGTATAGGGTACATCCGAGAAACTAACAAAAATCCTAAGAAAACATGACCTCACAACTAGTTACAAAGAACATAAGATATTAGCATCTCTTATCTGCTCTACCAAAGACCAGCCACTTTACCCTAGACACCTACCTGGAGCATACCAGGTCCCTTGCAGTTGCAAACTGTCCTAGGACAGCCAACATCAGGATATCCAAACAAAAGGACTACATCTGGTTCCACCAATGAAGTCACTCAGGACTTGCTGACCATGCATTGGACACTCACCACAGAATACCCTGGAAGAAAGCCACTTTATTACTCTGCAGCAAGTACAAGTATGAAAGATTATTCCTTGAATCATCCTCAGTTCTGAAACACTTCGAAAACTTCAACAAATTTGGGCATGAGCTGCACCAAATTTGGGAAGCATACATTCTAAGATCGTCAGCCCAACAGCCAAGACAACCCAATTTAGCTTACTAGGGTGCACCTTTTAGGACTCTAGAACCAAATTCAGTTGTCTTTTCTTCAGCCTCATTTGCTTAGTGCAAGTGCCTGCATGCTCATATCATTGTTTTGTTATCCCTGAAGATGGCAGTGTTAACATGGCCAAAATATAGGTAGTTATTAAAGTTTTTGTAATTACTAGTTATATGAAGAGCCAAAGGCTTAGGACACCTTCTTGGCAATTCTCATAGAAGGGATGTAAGTTCTATTCTTGGTATTAACTAGGTCTACCTAGTCACTGATGACACCTCAATAAAGGTTGAAACCGGTCTGGGTAGTGACCTTCTCTCATAACGGAGAACAGTAATACAGCTCCTAGGAGCTAAGTTCACATTATGGGTAGATCACCAAGAATAGTGATTGGAGCTTGCTTCACCCTTACTATGAGTTGCCTCAGTTTGCACTACCAAATGGGTCAGGTGTTGCACTATCCAGGTATTTGCTTACGCTTGGAATCGCCAAACTTTATATAGTTTCTATATTCGGTATGAAACTCTTTGAGTTTCTTATACGGATAAGAAACAATATGGGATGTAATATCCCTTAACTTAAATAAGTTTTTGTAATTGATAATGTAGTTTATGTTGTCATTTCCTAAAAACTTAAAAATATGTCTAACCAATGTATAAGCTTATCTACAAGAATTAGACGAATATACAAAACAGCATGCAAGTAGCTTTTTACGTTTGTACACAAATGCTAGGAGCATCGGAAACAAAACAATAGAGTCTGTTACCTTGGTCAGTACATTGGGACTTCATATTGTAGGCATTAGTGAAACCTGGCTATCAGAAGCAAATATACAACCTGGTATTTAGCATAAAGAATAATGTATTTTTAGGGCAGCTGGCACAATAGGCAAGGAGGGGATTTCTTCTAATGGTATTAGATGAGTTGAGACTTCTGACTGCAACACTAATAACCGTTTTTCATATAGCAGAGAGAGTTTGAAGCCATCTGATGTGACGTGGGGGATACAAGATTAAATATATAGCGGGAGGTTGTTACAGACCTAGTGGATCAGTTGCTAGTGATGAAGAAATGCATTACCAAATAAAGTTAATGAATGAGAAACAAGTAATCAAAATGGGAGACTAATTATCCAAACGTTGATCGGGTAGCTTTGAAATCTCATGAGAAGTATAAAACTGAATTTATTGAACTCTTGTGAGACAACTTCCTCAAGCAATATGTGACAGAAGGAACTAGAGGTAAAAGAGTGTTAGAGCTCATTATAATGTCAGAGGAGGATTTTAGTTAAAGATGTAACTATTCTGCTTCCAGTTGGTGACAGTTATCCAGTGGCAGCCTGTGAAGTTTTAAGTGGGGATGCTGCCTATACAAAATAATTTTAAAAACATTCTTTTTTTCCTAATCATTAACCAATTTATGAAAAAATAAATCTGTAGATTTATATATTAATAAATTGGTTAATAATTAGGAAAAAAAGAATGATTTTTTAAAATTTTGTATAGGCAGCACCCCCACTTAAAACTTCACGGGCCGCCACTGCAGTGATCATATGGTACTCACTTGGGAAGTGGTCAAGTTTATGAATTTTTATTCAGAAAAGGTTACATGCTGAACTACAAAGCAGAAAATTATGACTATGGTATCAGTCATGATATCAGAGCTATGGTATGAGTTGTTGGATGGGAAGGATATTGACAGTGCATGGGAAGTGTTTAAAAAAATACTTAAATGATGCATTATCAGAATGTGTCCTTAGTGCTTGAAGAGTAAATTGGATAGAAATTATTTGTAATCTAATTAAACAAGAGATTTGCAAGAAAAAGAATGTGGAAGGAATGCTGTAAGCATAAGGAGGTTGAGGTCAGGTATGAAAATTAAAAGCAACAGGACAGAAGTATCACATCTATTGTACAGAAAATGAAATCTTCTTCTTTGGTGCATCAATCCAAAAATTGGTAAATGTAGCAGCACATCACAACCCTTTTTATCTCTTCATAACTCTTAGTGCCAGTTAGCATCATTATGTTATTTATATATGAAATTCTTGGTCTGCCTCGTGGCCTCTTTCCTTCTACAGTCCCCCCATGTCTCAAATGGTGTCCAATTAGGCTTTTTCTTCTCCTATTGATGTGTTTCATTAATGACCGCTCTTCATGAACTATATTCAGAACTTCTTCGTTACTTTTCTTTTCTGTCCAACTAATTTTCATCATCTTTCTCCAGCACCAAATTTCAAATGCCTCCAACTTTTTCATGTCCTGTTTTGTTAGAGTCCAGGCCTCACAACCATATAATGCAATGCTCCATATGTATGTTTTCACTAGCCTTTTTTTTGAGCTGGATGCTAAGTCCTTTACTGATAAAAATGTTTCTTCTGTTATAGAATGCTTTTTTGGCTAGGATTATTCATGCTTTAATATCTGATTGGTTTCGTCCATCTTCTGTGATAAGACTTCCAAGATATTTAAAAGAGGATACCTGTTGTAGTAGGTTATTATTTATTTCCAGGTTTATTTTCATTGGATTTGCTTTACTTGTAATTAAAAATTTTGTTTTCTTATAATTAATTTTTAGGCTGTACTGTGTGAATATTTCTTCCATCTTTGTTAGGGTGGCTTTCAGTTTGTTTTCGTTATCAGCTAAAACTGCTATTGTAGCCAGTTAATATCAATTCCATTTATCTTAGTTCTGGTTTCTATTAGTTCTTTCAGTTTATTTATTGCATCTTCAATGTACAGATTAAACAATATGGGTGAAAGAGAACACCCCTGTCTTACACCTCTACGTATTTTTGCTGTTACGGTTTTTGTTGTATTGCTGGCTGCTTCTATTAGGGCTTCTTGATGCTTGTAAAGATTAAATATGAGCCTTCTATCTCTCCAATCTACCTTTATTGTTTTTAGGAGGTGAAACATTTGATTCCAGTCAACACTATCGAGGGCTTTCTCCAAGTCAAGAAAGACTATCAGAGTATTTTGATTCTTCTCCAATCTTCTATCAATAACTGTTCTTAGAGCTAGGATTGCTTCTCTTGTCCCCTGCTGTTTCCTGAATCCAAACTGGTCATTGCCAACATATTCTTCAACCTTCTTTGTTAGTCCTTTTTGTAATTTTGAGTAGTATTTTTGATGCATGTGATATTAAGCTTATTGTTCGATGATTTTCACACTTGTTTGCATTATTTACTTTAGGAATGGGTATGATAGAGCATTGTGTAAAATCTTTGGGGATGATCCCTGTTTCATAAATATCCTTTATGATCTTGAAAAGGTATGACTTAGTTATGTTTCCTGAGTATTTTATTAATTCTGAGGGGATGTTATCAGTGCCTGGTGCCTTGTGATGACAATTCATTCAGTGCCCATTCAAATTCATCTTTTAATATAATTGGACCAATTTCTTCCATATCAAGTCTTGTTTCATCTTCTATAGCCTTGGCATCTAGATCTTTTCCACCATATAGATTTTCTAAGTACTCCTTCCATCTTTCCGAAATTTCTTCCTTATCTATAAGTATGTTCCCCTGTTAATTTTTGATAATTGTACTTCATGTCTTGTTTTGCTGGCTTATTCCTTTTATAATGTTATAAGCTTTATCGATTCTTCCAGTCTTTGTTAGATCTTCTATTTCTATACATTTCTCTGTAAACCATTGTTCTTTTGCTTCTTTACACCTTTCTATTTATCATATTTTTTATATGTTTATATTTGTCTTTGCTTTCTTCCTTTAGGGAGGTTTTGTAATTTCTTCTTTCATCTATTAGATCTAAAATGTCCTGGGTGATCCATGGTTTTTTTATTTGCTTCTTCCTTAATCCTATGCAGTCATTGGCAGCCTTGATGATTGTATCCTTCAAATGAGTCCATTTTTCCTCTATGTTTTTCTTTTCCCTCTCTCTCTCTCTCCCTCCAGTTTTAATGCTTTCATCAGTTTGCTGTTTATAGTTTCTATGGTTTTCCTCTGTTTTCAGGTTACTTATGTTCCATTTGGGCCTTTTCCTTGGTTGTGACAACTTTTAAAATTTCAGATTACATTTCAATAAAACCAAATTGTGGTCACTATCAACATCAGCTCCTGGGTAACTTTTGCATGATTTTACTTGATTTTTAAATCTATTTCTTGTCATAATATAATCTATTTGGTACCTTCCTATATCCCCTGGCATTTTCCAAGTATACCTTCTTCTTTTTGGTACCTCAGAAAATGAAATATGAGTATGAAAAGAAACTGGCTCTGCATTTTAAAGACAACCCAAAAGAATTCAATGCAAGAAAGAATGATTATGAAAGAATAACTCTACTGAATGTAGATGACTGATGCAGAAGAGATGGTTCAACTAATGAGTGGAAGAGATGGTTCAACTAATGAGTGGCTATTGTGCAACATTGAACTGCCTACATCTTCACTGGATGAAGAAACTGAGGTGTATGAGGAGAAGGTATTAGTGCTGTTGCACAAACTGAATAAGAATTCTGCAAGAGGGGATTTCTTCTAATGGGATTAGATGACTTGAATCCAGTTAGAGTTGAGCCTCATGACTACAACACAAATAACTGTTTTTCAAACAGCAGAGTTTGGATGCTAAAAGAGCATTCAGATGAAGAGGCTATTCCTTTGACCAGGCTATATAATTTGAGTCTCAGAACAGGGAAAATTCCACAGTAGCAGAATGTATGGTAATCTCATTGCACAAGAGTAGTGCAAATACTGATATCGATCTAGCGACCTATTAGTATCTCTGGAGTGGTGGTGAAGATTTTGGAAAAGTTGGTTAGGGCATGAGTATCTCTGTTATTATAGTGTGTATCTTGGGGCATCTCTATCATGGGTTGACAGAGAAACTATAATGTGTAATGAAAAGCATGGATTTATTAAGGGAAGGTCAGGTTTGAGCAACTTGCTCACATTCTGTTATGTTACCACTGAGTTAGACAAGGAGAATGGACACACTGTGATACTCTTGAATTTTGCTAAGGCTTTTGACAGAATACAGCATGAAAGACTTCTGTATAAGTGAAGGTCGACATTCACGTAATCATCGGGATCTCATTTTGTGTTGCAACCATGGCACATCAGCACCAACAGCCTGTTCTGTCGGCATAGTCAGTGGGGTGAGATGAGAGCATACACATTGGGACCCAAAAGATGGTGAACTGTGCCTGAGCAGGAAGCCAGAGGAAATCCTGGTGGAGGTCCACATCAGTTCTAACATGTAAATCGATCATTGTTAGCTGTAGTGGAGCATATGGGATTTGATTATAAAAATATTGGCATGGCTAGGGGGGGGGATAGCTAACTAACGTAACTTAACAAGATTCAATTAACCAGTGGTTTGCTACAAGGATCATTTCTTGGTCTATTGTTATCCAGTATGTACATGACTTAATTTTTAATGGTATTAACAACACCAAACAATTTTATCAAAATAAGTTTTATTAACTGCTTATATTTTTTCGAGTCCTGATTTCATGGTGATCTGAAATAGGTCTGAGATATTAGGAGGAAATTTGGCTTGGATTAGGTCTAAGGTATCTTTGAGTGGTACACTGGTGATTGTAAAAAATCAGTTGATTGTAAAAAGAAGGATGTTATTTGGTATGGTGACTATCATAAAACATGCCAATGATGAGCATGTTATAACTTCAAGTTTTCCCAGAACAAAAATTAAAAATATAGTACATGCAATTGAAAGACAGAAAAACAAAGCAAAAGACATTTTAATTCTAGTAGTTACGATTGACTTAACTAGCAATAAATTCAACATGAGAGAGGATATGAAAAAAGTTGTTGGAAAAAGTGAGGGTGGAGAGTGAGAAACTGAAAATAGTAAGTATAGTCCTAGTATCGTAAAAATGAATTAAGAACAGCAATGATGGCAACTGTTCTGAAATAGGGCTGAGATACTGGGAGGAAATTTGGCTTGGATGAAGTCTAAGGTATCTTTGAGTAGGACATTGGTGAATAAGGAGGAGGAATCAAAAGTGACCATTTTGATGGTCACTTTTGATGCCTCCCCTTATGACAATGTCTCTCCTTATCACATTTTGATAAGGAGAGACACTGATCCCCCCACATACGAATTAGCCAAACATTTACCCAAGCTCACACAATATACTGGCAACACACCTTCATACACATAATACTCAGCCCACTTTAGAGCTAGTATAAAAAATCTCTAACTCCAACACACTGACATAATGGTCACTTTTGATGCCTCCTCCTTATTCACCAATGTCCCACCCAAAGATACCTTAGACTTCATCCAAGCCAAATTTCCTCCCAATATCTCAGCCCTATTTCAGAACAGTTGCCATCATTGCCTTTCTTAATTCATTTCTACGATACTAGGAATATACTTACTATTTTCAGTTTCTCACTCTCCACCCTCACTTCTTCCAACAACTTTTTCATATCCTCTCTCATATTGAATTTATTGCTAGTTAAGTCAATCGCAACTATTAGAATTAAAATGTCTTTTGCTTTGTTTTTCTGTCTTTCAATTGCATGTACTATATTTTTAATTTCTGTTCTGGGAAAACTTGAAGTTATAACATGCTCATCATTGGCATGTTTTATGATAGTCACCATACCAAATAACATCCTTCTTTTTACAATCAACTGAATTTCATTACACATTAACTTACCTTATTCCAAGTTTTGTTGTTTTCCATTTTGCTGCTTACCTTTTTATTCTTCCTGTGTTTCTCTAAACACTGCTCGTCACTATGTAATTCTCACATCGTCCAATAATCTGATTTAACTTTGTCATTTCAGATGTTAAATTATTTTCAATATCCTCATTAATATCGTATTTAGCAGGGAAAGCTGTCTTGTTCTCTACTTCACTGTTATTGTTAGCATTCCATTTCCTGTGAATTTTTGACACCATTTTACAGCTGTATTTAATATGACAATATCACAATAAAACAGATAAAAATCACTACTTTTACATGGGTGCTAAATACAACAACCACTCACAATATAGCCGTGAATCCAGACGAATCGAATAGAAATCACACTTCTCGAAAACAACGTATTTTCAACTCTTACAGACCTATTTCTAAATAACCTGAACCTGTATGGAGGGTTCCAATTTGTGATGTTGCTGGAATTTCTGATCCCCATTTTGAAGATCCTCAAGAAATATAATCTAGTGCTCACATTTACTCCTGTTAGCACACTAGCCTCTTTGTTAACTTCCACCAGGATTAAATGATCTCTTCTTTCCTTCACAGGCATTTATAAAGTTGTTTTTACTCTTTTACTCTAGTTAAGCATGATGTACTATTGAAAAAAGACTATGGTAAAATCAATCTACTATCATCTATAATAAGTCTGGTCTGGCACAACATAGACCTGATCCTGACCACAGAATTTTCTGGTCTAAAGACTCATCTACCACACCAATACAACTTCAAATTTGAGAGAGAGAGAGAGAGAGAGAGAGAGCACTGAAGTGTTTTTTACCTTGATGGACCTGTGGTTTCAGTCAGGATTTCTCCATGACTGCAGGTCGTAAAGAGTCCAGCTATTCCTCCTATCTTGGGCCTTTCTTCTCCATTTTCTTCCAACTTTCTTAATCATTGGGTCTTCCCACCTTAAGGCTGATCTTCGAGGTTTCCTTTTGGTATCTCTCGGATACCAGTTTGTAACTCTGACTGTCCATCTGTTGTCTCTCATTCTGGCGAGATGTCCTGCCCATCTTCTTTTGCTGTTGTAGATTGTTTTTATTATATCTGTGAGTCCAAACTTCTTCCTGATTTCTGTGTGTCTTACATGGTCTATTTTGTTAATATTGCATATTCTTCTTTCTATTGCACGTTGAGTTGTTATTAAGCTTTGTTCTTCTTTTAAAGTTGTGTTCCATGTTTCACTGCCATAAGTTAATGCTGGTAAGATGTGACTATTGAAAAGATGGGCTCTTATGTGTATATCTATGTTTTGGTTGGTAATTGTTGATTTTATTTTGTGGCAGTTTTGGCTTATGTTATTCAGCATTGATTCGAAGTGTTTGGGTGAGTGAGATATTAATACCACATCATCGGCGAATAATAGGATATTTAATATTTCACCACCAATGTTTATTCCATCTTTCATGTCAATTTTTCGGATGATGCTGTCCAGAGTAGATGTGAAGAGATTAGATGATAAGACATCACCCTGACGTACTCCTCTGCTTAAGTTAATTTTAATCGAGTGATTGAAAAGGGTGATATTTGTTGTGCTTTCTTTGTAGATATCTTTTATGAGTTGGATGTATGCTTTTTCTACGCCTTGTTCTATTAAAGCTTGGAATACTGCGTTATGCTCAACAATGTCAAATGCCTTTTTAAAATCTAGAAAAAGAAGACAAAGTGGGATCTGATATTCTCTGCATCTTTCTGTTAGCTGAGTAATAGTTTGAATGTGATCTACTGTTGAAAAGCCTTTTTTGAAACAAGCCTGTTCTTTGCAGCTATTTTCATTGATGGAGGTTTTTATTTGGTTTAGGATGATTCTGGCAAATATTTTATATGTGTGTGCTAATAGACAGATAGGTCTGTAGTTACTGATGTCTTCTTTATTACTTTTTTATGCAGAATTATGGTCTTTGATGTTTTCCATTCAGTAGGTACTTTCCTTAATTGTATATATCAGGTAAACCTTTCTGCTAGAGCTTTAAAGAGTATTTGTCCACCCATTTTTAATTCATCAGATTTTATACCGTCAATTCCTGGTGATCAGTCATTTTTCATATGGTGGATAGCCATTTTTATTTCTTCAGGAAGGACAGAGGGTATTTCCAGATTTTCCAAATTTTTGTCTGGTACTGGAGCTGTGATTACTTGTTTAGATGAGAAAAGGTTCTCATAAAACGATTTTACTATATTTTCCTTTTCACCTCTGTGTGTCTGTTTCCTTGATCGTCTATGAAAGCTGACGGTAGTGGTTGCTTTAGATTTATTTCTTTTTCTACTTTTTTTAATCTACTGCAGAGCCTAGCTGCTTCTGCCAATTTTGTTGTTCTATATATGTTATAGTCATCTTTGATATTCTGCCTTAGTTGTTTACAAATAATTTTATATTCTAGACGATCATTTCCTATATCTTTCAGTATTCTTCTTTTCTTCAATAGTTCTATTGTTCTTGCTGATAGGCGTTCCCTGGTCTTAGGAGGAAGTTCATACGTGGTTCTTTCTTTGCAGTTCATTAATTTATTGTTAAAGTTTGTTAAATCTTCGTCGATGTCATTTTTTAATTTCCAGTTGGTTTCTTCCACCTTTTTTCTAAATTCTTCTGGGTTTATCTGTTTTGAGCATTTTTTATGGTTGGACTGTGCACGTATGAGTTCTTCACTTTTTTTTATGTATTTTGAGAGTGGCTCTTATTGGACGGTGGTCTGAATGAATGTCACAGTAAGTTTTCCCAATGACTTCGACATTTTTTATTATTCTTTTACAATCTGTTAGGATGAAATCAATTTCATTTCTTGTCTCTCCATTTGGAGATTGCCAAGTTCATCTTTTTCCAGTTCTCTTTTTAAAGAAACTATTGATAATGTACAGCTTTTCTGTTTCTACAAATTCTGCCAGGAGTTCACCTCGTTCATTTCTTTCCCCTTTCCCCCACAGTCCAATGTATTTTCTTCAATAAATCCTGTACCAATCTTTGCGTTGAAATCTCCACACACTATTGGGTATGCTGTTTTTTTCAGTAATGTTTCTTGTAGGTGTTCATAGAAATTTTCTATTTCTTCTTTGTCAGCTGTTGAGGTGGGTGCGTAGGCTACTATTATTTTTATTGTTATGGATTCTCCAATTTTTAATATTAGTGTTCCTAGTTGTTCAGAATGGATTGTACAAGAAATAATATTTTTAGTTAGCTTTTCATTTATGATGAAGCCAACTCCTCCAGCCCTTGTAGTTTATCTGAGGCTTCCAGGAAAATTTGGTTGCCCTTGTTCCATTTTGCTGTTAATTCAGAGCTTCTTCAGGTTTCACAGATAGCGAGGACATCAAACTTTACATTTTGCAGTTCTTGAAGCAGGAAATCAATATGGGAGTCAGAAGACAGAGTTCGAGTGTTGAAGGAACCAATAAATAGGGTTGAATTTCAAGATGGTGGTCTACCTTCCTCTGCAACATTCTTAGCACCACCTGTTCTTGCAGATTTCTCACCACCACCACCACCACCACCTTGGTGGAATTGCAAAGAGCCACACAGGACTGGGGGCCTTTTTCTTCTTCTACTTGCTGGCATCTTTACAGTGGTCTACAGCACTTCTCCTGACCATGGTTCTGAAGTACGCCTTTGGTCCACGGCTCCTTATTCATTATTCGGAACTGCCTGCTTGGGCTTCCCTCATCCACCACCCGAGGGATGCGCTTGGTAAGGATGAGGTCCCCCCATATTGCCCCAACTTAAATCATAATGAGCATCTTTCTTTACTCAAAATTACTATAATAAGCCTAAGAAATCACAGTATAGACCTGATCCTGACCACAGAATCTTCTGGTCTTAAGACTTACATACCAACTTAAACCATAATGAGCATCTTTTTTTACTTAAAATTTGGGAGAGTCTTATTCTTATTAGTTGCAAGTAGTAGGGTTTATTTATTTATTATTATTATTATTTTAAATCACATCTCACAATCTGTTGTACTGTAATCCACTAACAAGGGGTACATGTCTTTTTGAAACTGTTATTCTATCTTGTTTGAAATGCTGATTGCTACTCACTGACAATGTCTGTTAAATTCTGATTGAAATATCTAATTGTGAGATGCAGTATGTATGTCTGTGTGATGTATTTGACTCATAGGAATACCAAGATTCCTATGATGCAGTAAAGAGCACTTTTGGAAGATCAAAATATAAGAGCTAATCATATCAAATACTTAATATAACAAATTCTGAAGAAAGTTATCAATAAGAAGCTAGTCATGACATCTTGTGTATGACTATCATAATGTCTGGTACCCTTTCTGAGTATTCACCAGAAAATGATGAGATTATAGATAAACTAGAGTCAACAAACTACAACCCAAAGGTTGGATCAGGTTCACCACCTAAAATTGTGTGGCCCATGAGCTAAGGATGTTTTTTAAATAAATTTTGTGACAGAATCATGACACTCCTGTTTTAGTATCCATATATAGTGTTGTTGATATGAAACGGCCAGTACACTATTTGTGTATTGTCTGTTTTTGCATCATGTGTGTAGTTGTGGCAGTGACCATATTTTGTATTCTTGTAGCCCACACAAAGTGCTAACTTGACATTGTTTTGAGTGCCAAGTGCTTCTAATGACATGTACCATGTTTACATAGGTGAATATTGGTACGTATTTGTTCACATTCAAATTCAGTAACTTGGAAAAGACATTTTCTTAGATGAAATACATAAATTTAATCTTGTTACAGATCAGCCCTTATCTGAAGAGCATTTGCAATTGAATTTAATTATTTGAAACACTAATTATGAACACCTGTTTAGGCATAATTATGGCTTATAAAGAAGAATTTCACCTTCTCATTAATTTCCCAAAAATCTGTTCGTGAAGAATTATATTTGGTATTTTGTTAATTTAAAAAAAATTAATACTTTGAAGAATCAGTTTAACACATGTAAGGTAAATTGGAATTTATTAAAAAACTACTATAAATTTTGCTCAGTTTAACACGATCATAATTGAGAGAGAGAGAGAGAGAGAGAGAACACCACAATAACACAAGAATGAATCAAACAGCATGAAAATACTTCATTTGTCTTGGATGCAGTGAACATGAGAAAACACTATTAAAGTTCTAGGGAACAAGGTATAGTTATGTAATTCAAATTAAATTAGGAGTTTTTAATAAATACCTATTTCCCTTACATGTGTTAAATCATTTTTTTCAAAGTAGTATTATGTCTACTACATGTTTCTACAAAATGTCTTGTTAATGACAAAAAAAGTGTAAATTTTGTTTTCACTTTTGTCCCAAGAAGTGTAAAATATTTACTATCCAGCCCTTCTCAGAAAAAGTTTACCAACTCCTGACAATCAATCAGAAGAGGTTAGTACATTGTTTCAGTCAAATGGATGCACTATATGTAATAATTTTGCTCTTCAAGCAATCTTTAACTAAAGATTGGTGACAAAGCAAAATGAAAGATTTTCCCTACTATAATTCCATTTTCACTGACCAAAGAAGAATTTATAAAATAATGATGATGATAATAATATATTTTCTTTTTGCACTGTAATTTGTTCTCCAATTCCCTTAAAAATTCAAAATGATAATTCCTCCTCAGTCTTTAGGATCATGAAGATACTTAATGTACAAACTATGCTCGCTTACACTTGGATAAAGGATTAAACCAAGAATACAATTTCTTGGCATCTTTAATTTATTCTTCAGGATTCTGTTAAAATTTGTATTTCATTTGAAACTTCTCAATTTAAATTTAGAAACAAAATTATATCTATTATTACGCAATGCTTTCTCTCTCTCTCTCTCTCTCTCTCTCTCTATATTATATGAAATTATAGAGAAATTCTAGATGAAATTATATATATGAAATTATAGAGATATCTCTCTATAATGAAATTATAGAGAGATATCTCTCTCTCTTTCATTATATATTACTATTATTACGGGCAACTCCAGGGAGTCATTGGACTCATCGAGGGAGGCCCCAAATCATATTCATCACAACTATTTGACATTCATACAGTATCTATCATACCTCGCCTTAAACTCATTCACTGTCACAGCATCCACCACAGACTCAGGGAGCGCATTCCACTCATTCACTACTCTAAAAGTAAAGAACCCAGATCTAACACCTTTACTAACCACACTTTTGCCCAGTTTCCATGGATGTCCCCTAGTCCTCCCACAACCAGCCCTGTTCTCAAAAATATCTTCTGAATTAATTTTATAGAAACCCTTCAGTAATTTGAATGTCTCAATCATATCTCCCCTCCTCCGCCTATCAACCAATTTTTGCAACCCACAAATCCTCAACCTGTTCTCATACGGTTCATTCCACAGACCTGCTATCATCTTGGTCACTCGCCTCTGGATCCTCTCCACCTCCTCCCCATCAAGAAGAAACCTAGGTGACCAAATCTGAGCACAGTAGTCTAGATGGGGTCTTATCAAGGCTCGATACAGAGGAACAATAACCTGCTTGTCTCTGCTTGTCATCGTATTCTTCAGCAACCAAGTGATTTGATGAGCTGTTTTGGTCACTTTTGCAATGTGTCTCCCCTAAATTTCAATTCCTTATCTACCAACACTCCTAAATCTCGTGCCTCATCAATTTCCTGGAGCACGGTTCCACCAATGCAGTAAACTGCCGCCAATCTTTTCACCCCAAAATGCATAACCTTACATTTTGCCACATTAAACTGACATCCATTCTCCTTAGCCCAGACCTCCAATCTATCCAAATCATCTTGCAAAATTTTGACGTCATCTGCATTCACTATTGCCCTACCCAACTTCGCATCATCCGCAAACAAATGAATTGTTCCTCTCAGATCATTTCCTATATCATTTATGAACAAATTAAACAGCAGTGGTCCAAGAACAGATCATTGTGGCACACCACTAGTCATAGGCCGTCTCGTGGACTCTACTCCCGAGTAAACCACTCTCTGATATCTCTCCGTCAACCACCCTCCTATCCATCTCACCAACCCTATGTCCATTCCCATATGCTGCAATTTACTGATTAGAATTCCATGTGGAATCCTGTCAAAGGCCTTGGCAAGGTCCAGTAGAATCACCGTAAACCCATTACCCTTATCCAGTTCAGCCGTCACTGTGTTATAATACGTGAGCAAGTTACTGAGGCATGACCTACCCTTCACAAAACCATGCTGTCCCCGATACAGTATCCCATTTTCTTCTATCCAATCTTGTATTTTCCTCTTGACTATTTTTTCAAAAACCTTGACAATGATTCCTGATATGCTAATCGGTCGGTAATTTACTACAGCAGTCTTGGAACCACCTTTATGCAGTGGAACTATTTTCCCCTCTTTCCACCCGCTCGGGACTAACCCAGACCTGAGACTCAAATTAAACAAAATGGTCAAGGGTACTGACAATTCTTTAGCTGCTTCTCGTACAACACGAGCTGGTATACCATCCAATCCCACAGATGTATTGACATTGAGGTTATGCAATAGACTACTCACCTCCACTTCATTAACCACAATTCCCGTATAATCTACTGGTTTATTCGTTTCTGCAATGTCACCACCTGGATGATATACTTTTGCAAAGTGCTCACTCAGTAACTCAACTATCTCAACTGATTCAGTTACCTCCCTACCATCGGCATTCTTTAAAATCAATCTGCCATGTACATTTTTCCTTTTACTTGCTACATATCTAAAAAACTGTTTAGGATTCTCTTTAGCCTGCATGGCCAATGTTCTTTCGTAATCCTTTTTTGCTTTTCTTACCACACTCGTCACCCTTCTGGCCTGTGCTTTATACCGTTCATGTGCCTGCCGGTCACCCTTCTCCTTAAATTCTCTCCATTGTTTCTTTTTTTGCAACTCAATCTTAATGGTGTTATTCATCCATTTAACCCCTACTTGATTTATTATTCGGACTCTAGGTATACAGTCAGCCATTGCTTCATGCAAGCACTTCTTAACTACCTCCCATGCACTATCAACTTCTAGTCCTTGCAGTTGTACATGCCATGGCACTGAACCAATCAAACTCCTAAGCTTGTCATACTTTCCAGCCCGATAATTCCACATGTACCGTCTTAATTGAAAATTCTACACCTTTAGCCACCTCCCAAGTTAAGACCCTATGATCACTCTCACCGATTGGTGGCAATGTGGTCATATTTGTTACAGCCAAATCCTCAGATGTAATTACTAGGTCAAGCACTCTCTGACCCCTAGTATTTTCCATTACATGCTGTTGCAGATAGTTATCCCTTAATAACCGCATAAAATCCAGTTCCTTCCTCCCGTGTGTCCTCTCCTCACTCCAATCAATGCGACCATAGTTGAAATCTCCCATAATAATCACCCTCCTTCCACCCATTTCTTCTATTTGCTTGTGCATACTGTCACCACCATCTTTTCCATCACCTGGTCTATAGCAGCACCCAATTGTATATTTAGTTCTGCTAGCCACAATCTCACACCAAATGGCCTCAAATGTGCTCTTTTCTCTATCCTGCAATTCAACTTCTATTCTCCTTGGCTGGAGCTCATCAGCTATCATCAACAATACTCCTCCCCCCATTTTATTCTCTCTGTCATTCCTGAACACACTATACCCATCACATTCAATCCCACTAGTTATATCATCTACAGTCAGCCATGTTTCACTAATACCTATAACCTGTGGTCTGGAAGTGCCAACCATGGCCAAAAACTCTTCCTTCTTGTTCCTAATACTCCTAGTATTAGTGTACATGAATTTAAGACCCCCATTAGCCCCAACCATACCTTGACGCCTTATATTAACTATCCCACTCAGATTTGTTGTCCTTATTTGCTCTGGCATATTATATTCATTCTTACATTCAACTGCCTCTATAAGGTCTGTATCTTTACTCCCCCCCCCCCCCCAACAAGTCTAGTTTCCCTGAATTTGCACATCCACTACATTCAGCAACACTTTCTCAAGTCTTCTTACACCGTAACCATTCAAATGCAAGCCATCCATCTTATATAGATCCTTTCGCCCATCAAACTCACTCCACACATCCACAAATTCCACACCACTCGTCATACATAACCCACGCATAAAGTCATTTGCAATTATAGCCCTCCTTTTAAACATTTCACTGTCATACCGTGGCAAAAGACTAATCATTCTAACTCTCTCACTCTTTTCTTTTGCTACCTCAAACAATTCATTCAGGTCTTCTATCATTTCCATTTTATCTCCTTTCAAATCATTCGTACCTGCCACAACAATCATTTCTTTCACCCTTTCCTTTTGCTCTCTAATACACGCAGTTACGTCCTTTATGGTCGCACCAGGTTGGTACGATTTTGTCAAATCCTCTACTAACACACCTCGTAATAACGAGTCTCCATACAGCACTCTATCCTTCATTCTGTTCATGTTCACATTCATACGTCTATTTTTCCTGTCATACCTTTTATTATTGGTTGGTTCATTCAGTCTACTTTTGTTCATGCACTCTAGCTGCTGTTTTGCTCTTTCTATCGCACTATTCAACAACGCGATCTCACTCAATGCATCTATCTCATCGTTTTTGTTCTCTGAGAAACCATTTATACTATCATTCACACTTTCTACATTCACAATATATATATAATGTATATATACAGGGTGTTCGGGATAAATTTGACATATTTATAATTAATTATATTTTTCCGTAAGTTACATGTATTAACACACACTTCTCTTCATTTAAAAGTTTGGACCCTTCTTCATTCATATACAAGATGTCAGAAAGGATGGATAGCTGGAACCCACCTGAATCATGGAAGAGAATAACTTGTATCATGATGATTCGTGCCCGCCATCAAAATAAGGATATTACGACTGCTGCCCAATGCTCCCTGAATACAGTAAAAACAATCAGGCATGAACTAGAGACTTGCAATGGTGACTACGAGGATGTAGCAAGAAGAAAGATCCCTAGCAGACGATCTGATTGCGTTCGTACAGCAGAATTCCTCGCAAATCTGCAGGAACAGGTGTTGAAGAACCCTGGCATTGGAATTCGGGCTTTGTTCGTGGAGTTGCTAACTGTAGTCAAGCCCTGGATAACAAGGGTAGCCAATGGTAGGCCGTATGTATGGCAGCAGGATTCGGCCCCTTGCCACACCTCTGGGAAAAGTCAAAAATGGTTGTCTGAAAATTTCTACGACTTCACCAGTCCAAATGTTTGGCCTCCAAACTCCCCAGACCTTAACCCCATGGATTATTTTGTATGGGGCGCAGTTGAAAAAGACACCAATCGCACTTCCAGTAATACAAAAGCCCAGTTAATGGATAAAATTAAAACAGTTTTTGCGGCCCTTCCCAGGGAGACTGTAGCATCAGCTTGTTCGAGGTTCCGAAGCAGAATTGAAGCTGTGATCGATGCTAATGGTGGTTATTTTGAGTAAATCTTGTTGATAGTATTGTAATTAACTCTGCCTGTAATGTTTTTTTGTCAATTCATTAAATTTAATAGATACAAAGAAGATTTTCTTTTTCCTTACGAAACTGTCAAATTTATCCCGAACACCCTGTATATATATATATATATATATATATATATATATATATATATATATACATTTACATATAAAGGTGCAGTACCAAGAAAAATTGCAAATTAAGAGACTGTGAAAAGAAAACAAAAAAAATATTTACTGATACTGTTACCACTATTGCTAACTGACATTTCCTAAGCAGTTGTTATGAATAAACATATTTTGGTGGATCAATGTGTGCCAGAATTTGACCTACAATTTTAAGAAACAGTAGCAAAGAAATTGTTTTTGTTATCATTGAATCTCTGGTTGGACTGAACAATCAGATTCATTTGTGAAAATCCTCATTCCCATTCAACTGCTGAAACTGATATCATACTCAGAGTTTCCATCAAATGCTTCAATTTTTCTGAAACAGCCTTTTTGCTTAGATATTTCTGAAATCCTAAAATAATGTATCTCTTTCATTTATAAGAAACCTAACTGACAATTTTCTAATTTCAATGCTCACTAAATGTCACTTGAGAGTTAATATCTTCAGGCCACTATTTCCTATTAAGTACTCGAGTTGGTACTGGCTGCTAAGCAAGTATTTTAACTAAAGCAGACTGCATTCTACTGTTTTTTTTCCAGAGCCCTGTAGAGAGGTTTTGGATTGATGACAGAATAATTTCTGTAATCTGTCCTGTTGATCTGCTAGAAATCATAGATTTTGGAAGCTCAGGCAGCATGCTTATAATAATGTCCCGAAATGGTTTGTCTTTCACAAAAAATGTAGTACAAAATCTTCTTTATTTTAATTCTTCATGTAAAACTAAAATAACTCTTGTGGCACATCAAAATTAAACCAAAAGTCTAATTTAAAGGAGAGGCAGTATCCTTTTTGTACTCCTTCATACTTGCAACTCTCTTTTTGGTCCTGATTTGAATTGTTCATTGCTTCTTGAAAATGATTAACTAACAAATAATAGTTATTCCAAAGAGCCAAAGCAGACTGGAAATTTGATGCTATCCATTGCATGTTTAAAATTCTATTTTTTTAAATAATACAATATCAAGCAAGTGTATGCATAACAGGTTTCACAGAATCATGAATTGTGAGTTCTAATTGGGTGATTAATGCAACACAATTAATGAGGATAATTTTTCTTTCATTAGTTTGTTAACCCCACTTTTACAACCTATCATAAAAGCTGCACCATCACATAGAACACAAACTAAGTGAGATTTTAAGTGGTTTTCAATCATAACATACAAAGACAATTGAGCAATGAATAAAATAATCCACGTGCAGCAATGCTTTCCAGTTAGATCACGTCCAAAAAAAAATTTAAATTTATGGCCGAACTTATTCCACTGCTCAATATACAAGTCTGAATGTACATGATTAAAGTGGATTTATTACTCAACATGGTCGATTCAACAAACCATCAATGAATTTTGTTGTTCGACGTAATGAATTTATTAGCTAAATATTTTCTCATGTCATCACTAATGTGGCTAAAGATGTTAAGAGACGCATTAGTTGAACAAAGCACATGGTCCACATCAATCTAATTCAAAATAATGACTGATTCTCTTTGGTCACCTTATATGCAATGCAAACAATTTTGCTGATATTAATTTTTTACCAAATACACTTGAACACAGATTTTCAAGAACTCTTTCTGAACTTCTGCATGCATGTTTATAGCAACTCCATGTTCTGTTGTTTCCTTCTCATCAATGTTTGTAAGACATAATAAAGACATAGGTGTTTGTTGTCTATTTCTCCTCAATATAGCTAATTTCATTGTTTGCCCATTTCTTATATATGGGCAAACAATGAAATTACCTATTTTGTATGTCATTCAAAGAGATACAATTCGTTTCTATAATGATAAATAAATAGATAATAATAACTAAACAGACAAAAATAAATATATAATAATAGAAAGATAAAATTATGATAATTTAACCACATTTTTATTAAGAATCCAGCAATTTGGCCAGTGATTCCTTACTCTGATGCAGAAAACATCAGGAACAAAATCAGTCCTTAACACAGTCTGTGAAATTAACTCTTCACTCATTTTCTCATTTCTCACCCATTTATAATTTAACTATGGAAGGTGAAAATAAACTACCAATTCTTTTCATTTTTTTACATTACAGTTCAAGACAACTTTTATATTGTTTCTTAGATCAATAGGAAATCTGCAAAGTTCAGATAAAACCTATATTTTAATTTTAAAATTTTAGAATTTTAAAGGTAATTTAAAATTCTAAAAAGAGTATCATCATCATCATCATCATCAAATTCCTGCCATGTACCCTCAAGGGGTGTACAGGATATGACAGTACTACATGAAAAAATTACATCATTACTAACTTCCTATCTACAATTTTCCTCCAAATCAGTCTGTTACTTGTCAAGACTCCAACATTATCAGATCTTATATTTCTATCGTCTAAGGCACTTTGTACCGTATCAATCCACCTATATCTTGGTCTTCCTCTGGGTCGTTTTCCTGCCAACCTGGCAGAGAACACTTGTTTTGCTAATCTTTCCTCTCCCATTCTATTTAGGTGACCATACCATCTGAGATTAGCTCTGCTAACGCATTCCTGGATGCTGACAATGTCAAGTTCTTTCCTAATATCCTCATTTTTAATATGATATTGCCATTGATGCCATCTGTTCACGCCTCTAATCTTTCTCAGGACTCTCATATCTGCGGTCTCTAGTCATTGGTCAAGTGTTTTACTGCTGACCCAGCTCTCAGATCCATAAGTTAAAATTGGTTTGAACACAGTCTTGTATATAGCTAATTTAGTGTTCCGACTAATTTCTTTCTTATTCCATATGAATTTATTCAATTGACTTCCCACGATACCAGCTCTGCTGATTCTGTTGTCTATTTCTATATTTAGTTTACCATCTTCAGTAGAAATTGTGCCTAAGTAGCTGAAATGTTTTACTTGTTCCACAGGTTCTCCATTCACAACACAGTTGACATTTTCAATGATTCTGCCTATTTTCATTGTCTTTGTCTTTTTATTGCTGACCTTCATACCATATCTATTACAACAGCTATTCAATTTAGTCAGAGAAACTTGCACACTTGTAGCGGATTTATTTAAAAGTATAACATCATCCGCATAAAGCAAAGAGCTGACATTAACATCTCCAATTTTGATATCAGGTTTAATACCACATTCCTTCATAATGTGATCCATATAGATAATGAATAACAGAGGGGATAATGTACATCCTTGTCTCACACCAGATTTAACATTAAACCATCTTCCTGTACTTCCTTCAATTCTAACTGCTGACTCACAACTCAAATAAAGAATAAGTATTGCTTGATATAATGCCCCATTGACACCATATAACTGCAGCGTATTGAATAGCTTCTCTCTTGGTACCTTGTCATATGCCTTTTCCAAATCGACAAAACTTAAATACAGATCTTTGTTATATTCACATGCTTTCTCGACTATTTGTCGTAAAGTGAAGATCTGATCCTGACAGCCTCTATTTGGCCTGAATCCAGCTTGTTCTTCACCAAGCTTTTCTTCCACAATTCTTCTCAACCGTTTCTCAAGTATACTGCCATAGATCTTGCCAGGAACACTCAGTAGGGAAATACCTCTGTAATTCTCACATTCAGTTTTATTTCCCTTTTTATATATGGGTACTATGAGAGTTCTACTCCAATCATCGGGAATTCGTCCCTCTGTCCAGGTTTTCTGAACTATGCAGTGCAGCCACTGTAAGACTCTTATACCACCATACTTCAGCATTTCTGGTCGAATATCATCTACTCCTGCTGCCTTTCCACATTTCAAGCCTTTGATGGCTTTTTCTACTTCAAGTATGGATATGTATTCCTGACTGCATGCCTAGTCAGTGTTTTTTATCACTGTGCTGTCATCACTGCTTGTTTCATTTAGCAGTTTTTCAAAGTAATTACTCCATACTTCAAGGATATCTTTTTCTCCTGTTTTCATTTCACCTTTATCATCTCTAATTCCTTTTACAGCACTCTTTCCTCCATTCCTAAGCTTCTTCAACAACCTCCAGAATATTTTGCCACCTTCTTGATATTTATTTTCTATATTCTTGCCAAAGTCCTCCCATGACTTTTGTTTAGCTAGTTTTACACACTGTTTAGCTTTCTTACATTTGTCTCTGTATTCTGTAAGAGTAAAAGCTGACTTATTTGCCAGGAACTTTTGATATGCTTTCTTCTTTTCCTTCACTGCCTCTTTAACTTCCTGTGTCCACCAGGGAGTTCTGATTTTTTTATCCTTGCACACAACCTCACCACATGCCTCTCTGGCAGAATCAATCAATGTTTCCTTCAGAGTTTGCCACTGAATCTCCAAGGTTTGATTCCTGTTCTCAAACTCTTTCATTTTCTTTTCAATAATATTTCTGTATTTTAGTCTACAGTTCATATCTGAGAGCGGCTCAACTTTTATTCGCTTTAAAACTTTCTTACAAGTTATTCTTTTCAATATGAAATTCAATTTTATCCTGCTCAAGACTAAATAGTGATCACTTCCAATTTCATATCCTCTGTACACTCTGGTGTCCTGCACCAGGGAGAAAACATCACTATTAACAATAACATAGTCAATGAGACTTTTCTTATTCCTAGCCTCTTCTCTCCATGTGAATTTGTGCACATTTTTATGTTGGAACATGGTGTTAGTAATAACCAGTCCATGTCCTGAGCAGAAATCCAACAGATATTTGCCATTATTATTAGCTTTGCTCTTTTCTCCAAATTTTCCCAAAATATTTTTGTATGTCTCACAATCATTTCCTACTCTACTATTTAGATCCCCAACAAGGACCAACTTTTCCTTTTTCATTGTGTCAGTTGCTTTTTCTAAAGCCTCAAAAAATTCCTCCACTTCTACCTTAGTAGAACCTTCTGTGGGACCATAGGCACAAATAAGTCTCATTGTCCAGTTCCCCATTCTCATATTTGCCCACATTACTCTACTTGAGACTGACTGCCATTCAAGAAGATTAGCCTCGTATTTTGTGTTGAATACTATGGCTACTCCTTCTTTTCCTTGATTGTCATTGCCTGAATATAACATTTTGTATTTATTGCTCAGAAAGATCTCACCAGTTTTGGTCTTTTTTGTTTCAGTCACCCCTATTATGTCGATCTGGTACTTATCTAATTCCTCAGCTAGCTCCATTTCTTTGCCATTCAGGCTTCTTACGTTGATAGTACCGATCTTTAACTCTGGTGATGTTGAGTTGGGGTTTGTTTTCAGATTTGTTCCAGTAGCTGACTTTTTGCTGTTCACCCTGGTTCCCTGGCGAAAACAACGGGGGCCTTGTTTAACCGGGCGACGCCCCAGCTGGCATGAAATTTTGTCATGTTGTACCATCATTTTTTATTTTGGTTTAACCAATAAGAATACAATTTGGTCGGCTAAATCCCAAATTGCCAGCCCATCCTCTTTCGTTCAGTATCAAAGTAGATACCCAACAGGGTGCACCACGAGAAGGTGAGGATTGGACATTAGGTCAGAAGCCCTGGTCGGTTCTCCGCATTCCTTTAAAGGCTATGTGGAGGTCTCCTCTCAGTTATACAGCTTTTACCCTTAAGCACCCCTCTAAAAAGAGTAATAAAGTTTTAATAGCAAATACTTAACAGCAGATGTCGTGGAAATGCTAATTTCATCAAATAATTAAGTTTTTTTTTTTTTATTCGAATGCCAGGTATACAGCAAAAAATTACTGAATATTCCAAATTTCTAAATGTACCACATCTATATGTCACATGTTGCTGTTTAACATAGCAGTACCAGTATACCATACTGTTCTATAACATCTCAAAAAAAAGTACTGCTAGTACATATATGAAAAATGACATTAGGTTTAGCTGCCATAATAGCAAATAATGTCAATACAAGAAAGCTAATTTGAAATGCACAGTCTTTATGATTCCCTGCACTACTTATTTGTAAGTATATTATAAGAAAACTAAATTATATAATTATGCAATTTCATACATATCATATGAAATTATATAACTAAAAGAAACTTACAGGCTGCTCGGCTACAGTATCAAATGCAAACTTAATCTGATGCCTTCCTTCCTTATTTGCAGAGATTTCTTTATCTTCATTATCAACTTCATTGTGAGACTCTGAAATTTTCAAAACATATTAAACAACAATACAATCTGTTGATGAATTTGCTTCTTTCCACTTGTTTAAAGAGAGAGAGATTTCTGTACTGCACATTGTGTGTGTGTGTGTGTCTATATATATGTAAATTTTATAAATAATATGTTTCCTGATGTCACTTATGGATAAATTGTTGAAATTATTGTATAATTTTTTATGCCAATGTGATCATGCATATGAGAAAAACCTTGTTTCACTGTTTAAAAGATTGAGTACTGAACAGAATAATCTTGAAAAAAAAAATCTAGCTACAAGTAAAAATAATTAAAACTGATTCATATTACATTTGTAACAATACTCTTCTGTTTTCCTACTAATTTATTATAGTCTTGGTTTCATAAGCTTCATTTTTACTTTCTAACAATGACAATATATCTGAATTTATTAAACAAACTAGCACAACGCAATTAAGAATCTGGTTTCTGGAATTATAATAATGAATGATACCATTTACCTATGATGTATCATATCTTCTAGTTTATCTTTAAGTGACTCCAAATGGATACTTCCTGGGCAGGATCCCTGGTTTCATCCCCCCCCCCCTCTGACATTTGGTATGAATAATGTCCTTGATGAGCCTGCTCAATAAACTTATTAATAAACTGGATAGCCAGCTCTTCCACTTATGAAAAGAGCAAGCAATGCATTTCTCTGTTTACTGTGATGACTACAGTGTGACTATATTACTGTGATGACTACAGCTATTAAAAAAAAAAAAAAAACTCCCAGAAAAACAACAATAAAAAATACACACAATTTCATATTCCTAAAATCCCCAAATGCACTGCTTAAGACTACAGTTCACCTCAGCTAATCTAACTACACCATACACATCACATGCACCATACATCATGCACATGTTCTGCCCTTCTGTAAGAAGGGCAGAACATGCGCTTTTGTCAAAAAACATTCCTTGCCAAAAACTTATTATATGTGGAATCCACATAATGCTAACTGCTTTAGATTAGATTTTCTTTATTCATTCTTCAGCTCATTTGCTGTCTATGCCATTCTCCTAATTTTGATGACTAAATAGATTTACTGATTACTTATTTCTGAAAGTTGATTACATGCAGTTCTAATTACCCAAATTATGAGGTAATCATCTTAGGACATTACTGTTTGTAATTCAGACTGGCTCCTCTTCTCAATCTGCATAGATCAAGTTTGAAGAAAAGCTAAATCATTTGCTATTGGTCATTATCTAATGAACTGATAACCGTGTGGACAGACTTATGTGTTCGTCGAACATGTTGTTTATTATTTTAACGGTATAATAGAACACAGAAACTAAGTAAATAATTAATTTATTCACTTGATGCTGATATTTCGCTGGTATTATAACCAGCATCTTCAGAGCACAAAAACACTGTTTGTCACAATACGCGAGACTAAAACAACATGGTGTACATTAACAAAATTGTAGCAGCAACACAAAGACTAGAGTCCTGATTTTGGCGCCCTCTATCTGAAAAAAAAAAAAAAAAAAAAAAAAAAAACGCTATCATATATTGCTAGAGTCCTAGAAAAGTGCTAGTTTTTCCTTAATATGACTGTCTCCCAGATCTTCGGCAAGTTAATACAGCCATATTTGTTGAGATTTGGGGTGTGTTTTAGGGCTTCTGTCGCCTCTAAGAACAATCTCTCTGATTTATATGGGTTTCTGTGTAGTACTTTTGTGTTTTTCCAGTTGATCCTGTGTGCAGGGGTATCCAGAGCATGGTCTGCTAGGCCCGACTTCCCATAATGATATTTCCGGACGTATCGTTTATGTTCGCTGATGCGGATATTCACAGTTCTTCCTGTTTGACCGTAGTAGGCTTGATTGCATGAGCAGGGTACTTGGTAGACTCCTGGATGTGATAAAGGAGGAATGCTGTCCTTGGGTGAGCGGATGAGGGTGGCTAATTTGCTACATGGTCTGAATGTAGTGCGTAGTTTATGTTTAATGAGAATTCTTGAGATCTTTTCGGATGTGCCTTTAATGTAAGGGATGGTGACTGTTTTGTTGTAGTTCTCTGTGGTGGATGGTGGGAGGGGTTTCTTAGGAGTGTTTAGTATTTTGTTTATTTTTTGTGGATTGTAGCCGTTGGCCAAGAAGGTGTGGCGTAAGTGAGTCAGTTCAGCAGTAAGAGCCTTGTCATTTGAACAGATTGCTCTCGCTCTATGGGTTAGCGTTTTTAAAATGCCATATTGTTGAGAAGGATGATGGTGTGATTGTTTGTGTAAGTATCTGCCTGTATGTGTGGGTTTTCTGAAAACTGAAAATGATAAGGAACCATCTGGGAGACGTGTAATGAGTGTATCCAGGAAGGGCAGACAGTTGTTGGCTTCCGGTTCCATAGTAAAGTGGATTTTTGGGTGTTGGCTATTTAAATGTGCTAGGAATGTTTTCAATGTCTCAGGGCCATGTGGCCAAATGGCAAGCACATCATCAACATAGCGTAGCCAAAGTGTTGGTTTGAGAGTGGCTGTATTGATTGCTTGTTTTTCCAGGTGTTCTATGTAAAAGTTGGCTAGGGGGGGAGAAAGGGGGGAGCCCATGGCTGTCCCATCAATTTGTTTGTATATTTTCCCTTTCCATGTGAAATATCCTGCATGTATTGTGAATTTGAATAGTTCAAATATATCAGGGGGGAAGTGTGACTTCAGTAGATTGAGGGTTTCTATTAGTGGTACATTTGTGAATAGTGAAGTGATGTCAAAGCTTACTATTAAGTCTGAGCTTTTTAGGGTGAGGTGTTGTAAGATGCTTTTTAGGTGTGCTGAATTTTTGATAAAGGAGGGAGAATTGTTAGTGAGAGTGGCTAGTAGCTTTGCTAAATGTCTAGCCAGTTTGTATGTGGGACTATTTATACTGTCCACAATTGGGCGTAGGGGTGTGCCTGGTTTGTGAATTTTTGGTGATCCATAGATCCTCGGTGTTCTAACATGGAAGGGTTTGAGTTTGTTAACTGTGTCTTTGGGCCAGGAAGTGACTTTTTTTAATAATTTTCGTGCCTTATTCTTTTGTGTGTTGGTGGGATTGCGATCTATAATTTTGTATGTTGACTGATCTTGTAATAGTGTGTGCATTTTGTTTTCATATTCAGTTGTGTCCATCACCACGGTTGCATTTCCTTTGTCTGCTTTTGTTATGGTAATCTGGCTGTTGTTGTGTAGCTCTTTTATAGCCATGAATTCCTTATGTGGGATATTACTTTTTGGAGGCTTGGACTTGATTAGGATGTTGGCCACATCTAAACGTATGTTGTTAGCTATTGTTGGAGGCAGGTCGTAAATTCCTCGTTCGATGGACGCCATTATTTCGGCTTTTGGAACTTGCTTGGGAGTTATGGCAAAGTTGTGCCCTCGACTTAAAGCAGTTGTGGCTTCTTTGCTTAAGGTGAGTGACGATAGATTCACAACGACGAGGTCTTGTTGTAATTGCGGTCGTTGTATGGTGTTCCGTTGTTGTAGATTTTCGAACTTCTTTTGGTGCCGGTTTTTGACTCTGTCGAATTCTTTTTTTTTTTTTTTTCACAATACATGCAGGATATTTCACATGGAAAGGGAAAATATACAAACAAATTGATGGGACAGCCATGGGCTCCCCCCTTTCTCCCCCCCTAGCCAACTTTTACATAGAACACCTGGAAAAACAAGCAATCAATACAGCCACTCTCAAACCAACACTTTGGCTACGCTATGTTGATGATGTGCTTGCCATTTGGCCACATGGCCCTGAGACATTGAAAACATTCCTAGCACATAAAAAAAAGAATTCGACAGAGTCAAAAACCGGCACCAAAAGAAGTTCGAAAATCTACAACAACGGAACACCATACAACGACCGCAATTACAACAAGACCTCGTCGTTGTGAATCTATCGTCACTCACCTTAAGCAAAGAAGCCACAACTGCTTTAAGTCGAGGGCACAACTTTGCCATAACTCCCAAGCAAGTTCCAAAAGCCGAAATAATGGCGTCCATCGAACGAGGAATTTACGACCTGCCTCCAACAATAGCTAACAACATACGTTTAGATGTGGCCAACATCCTAATCAAGTCCAAGCCTCCAAAAAGTAATATCCCACATAAGGAATTCATGGCTATAAAAGAGCTACACAACAACAGCCAGATTACCATAACAAAAGCAGACAAAGGAAATGCAACCGTGGTGATGGACACAACTGAATATGAAAACAAAATGCACACACTATTACAAGATCAGTCAACATACAAAATTATAGATCGCAATCCCACCAACACACAAAAGAATAAGGCACGAAAATTATTAAAAAAAGTCACTTCCTGGCCCAAAGACACAGTTAACAAACTCAAACCCTTCCATGTTAGAACACCGAGGATCTATGGATCACCAAAAATTCACAAACCAGGCACACCCCTACGCCCAATTGTGGACAGTATAAATAGTCCCACATACAAACTGGCTAGACATTTAGCAAAGCTACTAGCCACTCTCACTAACAATTCTCCCTCCTTTATCAAAAATTCAGCACACCTAAAAAGCATCTTACAACACCTCACCCTAAAAAGCTCAGACTTAATAGTAAGCTTTGACATCACTTCACTATTCACAAATGTACCACTAATAGAAACCCTCAATCTACTGAAGTCACACTTCCCCCCTGATATATTTGAACTATTCAAATTCACAATACATGCAGGATATTTCACATGGAAAGGGAAAATATACAAACAAATTGATGGGACAGCCATGGGCTCCCCCCTTTCTCCCCCCCTAGCCAACTTTTACATAGAACACCTGGAAAAACAAGCAATCAATACAGCCACTCTCAAACCAACACTTTGGCTACGCTATGTTGATGATGTGCTTGCCATTTGGCCACATGGCCCTGAGACATTGAAAACATTCCTAGCACATTTAAATAGCCAACACCCAAAAATCCACTTTACTATGGAACCGGAAGCCAACAACTGTCTGCCCTTCCTGGATACACTCATTACACGTCTCCCAGATGGTTCCTTATCATTTTCAGTTTTCAGAAAACCCACACATACAGGCAGATACTTACACAAACAATCACACCATCATCCTTCTCAACAATATGGCATTTTAAAAACGCTAACCCATAGAGCGAGAGCAATCTGTTCAAATGACAAGGCTCTTACTGCTGAACTGACTCACTTACGCCACACCTTCTTGGCCAACGGCTACAATCCACAAAAAATAAACAAAATACTAAACACTCCTAAGAAACCCCTCCCACCATCCACCACAGAGAACTACAACAAAACAGTCACCATCCCTTACATTAAAGGCACATCCGAAAAGATCTCAAGAATTCTCATTAAACATAAACTACGCACTACATTCAGACCATGTAGCAAATTAGCCACCCTCATCCGCTCACCCAAGGACAGCATTCCTCCTTTATCACATCCAGGAGTCTACCAAGTACCCTGCTCATGCAATCAAGCCTACTACGGTCAAACAGGAAGAACTGTGAATATCCGCATCAGCGAACATAAACGATACGTCCGGAAATATCATTATGGGAAGTCGGGCCTAGCAGACCATGCTCTGGATACCCCTGCACACAGGATCAACTGGAAAAACACAAAAGTACTACACAGAAACCCATATAAATCAGAGAGATTGTTCTTAGAGGCGACAGAAGCCCTAAAACACACCCCAAATCTCAACAAATATGGCTGTATTAACTTGCCGAAGATCTGGGAGACAGTCATATTAAGGAAAAACTAGCACTTTTCTAGGACTCTAGCAATATATGATAGCGTTTTTTTTTTTTTTTTTTTTTTTTTTTTTCAGATAGAGGGCGCCAAAATCAGGACTCTAGTCTTTGTGTTGCTGCTACAATTTTGTTAATGTACACCATGTTGTTTTAGTCTCGCGTATTGTGACAAACAGTGTTTTTGTGCTCTGAAGATGCTGGTTATAATACCAGCGAAATATCAGCATCAAGTGAATAAATTAATTATTTACTTAGTTTCTGTGTTCTATTATACCGTTAAAATAATAAACAACATGAACTGATAACCTTTCACAAATAATAATAATAATATTATTATTATTATTTACAGCATCTATATGGAGTCTAAAGACTCATCTCAGGAGACCCAAATCAACCATCAAGTGCTCATTCACAATTTGTGCACTATCACTCACTGCTTCCGCTACATTTTCCACAACACATTGAAAATCCAGCTTTATATTCCTATTATCGGTCCCTTCATTCTTTCATGACTCTCATTTCTTATATTCACTTACAAAACATTTCCAACAAATAATTTCTCTGTTCTCGCTCTCATATCACAAACCATTCACTCTCAGCAATGAAAACATTAGACATATGCCTTACACTGAACTAAATTCCACATGTTGATATCGGCCAACATCAATGTCTTAGTCGTCCTTTTTCTCATGCATATCGGTGCCATAATGAAAAACATTTCTGAAAAGAATATCATTTAATAATAATAGACGACTAAACAACACAACTTAACAACACAGTGAAAATTAAACAAATTACCACCATATATATATATAACAATTTTGCTAATATCTATCTACTAAAAAATAATAATTTAGCTGAGCAACATGGGTATGGCATCTTTTCTTAATTAGATCTTCTTCCTGCACATGTCTGCTCTCTTCTTGGCAACTCCGACCATAACCTTATCCACATTTCCTTTTCTAAGGATCAACCTTCCAATAGCCAATCTCAGCATCACATGACATTATAATGATGTCAACTAGGATAACCTCCAAGATTTGAATATCTCTTTACCATAGTCTGATGACAGTTTCTGCTCAGAAATAATCCTCACTGAAATAAGGACCTTCAATCCCCTTTCCAGTTCAAACTGCTAACCTGTATCAATGCCCTAACTCTCTTAAAATATGGCACCACAGTTCAAGAGAAAAATTCAATATAAAAATCAATGGCTCAGTCAAAAACTCGAAGTTTTCACTAGCCCTAAACTACATCCTGAAACAAGTGTAAGAAAGTCATTAACAAACCTGATGCTGGCCCTTTAATGGCAAAATAAGCTTGCCTCTTTCTCAAACTTGTGTTCACCTTATTTCTGCCTCTCTCATATCCTCTGGTGGTACTATGGTAACATCACTCAAAATTAAAGCAGATCCCTGTATCATCAATACTTTTCTCTAACTCTTGTATACAAAACCCATGCAAATTACCTCCTTCTATACCATGAACTGCTTATGTAATGCATCCACTGATCTTCCACCAAAAGAAAGGACATTAGAAAAATCCTTAGCAGCCTTTACACTAATAAATTTCCAGGTCCAGACAGTATTCTTCCATTTTGCTAAAGTATTGTGCTCCAGAATTAACACCAATCTCATATCATCTATATAAGCTATCATGTTCATTTGGCAACTACCCAAAAGTTTGGCAAGAAGCCTCTGAAAAAGGCAGCCCCTAAAAATAGTAGCCATCAAACAATCATCCTATCACCCTCACCTCAAGTGATGGAGAATATCACAACAACTAGTTTCTTCATTACCTAGAGATTTCTCAGTTAATTAGTTAATTAGTGATTAGAAATATCTAGGGTACAGAACAGCAGAGTTCTGTACTCTCACCCATATTCCTCCTTTTATACATCAGTGACTTCATCTCACTAACCTGAAATCCTACCTATAGTTTTGCTTATGACAGCACTCTCCATTCCTCTTCTTCATTTGAGAATTCTTGCAGTAATCAAATGATTCAAACTTCAAGTCTTCTATAACAAGTGTCTTAAATAAAACTATAGGTAGGATAATCTAGTGAATTGCAATGTCATCAAAACAGAGTCCTGCCTTATTACCTTGAAGACACATTCCACTTCACTCTCTCTCACTTCTGATAATGTTCCAATCTCTACTCAGAATATTCTCTTTCAGGTTGGACCTCCACATTTTGTTTATCCTGGCATAAAGATATTACATCCATAGCCTCCTCAATCTCCAAAAAATGGTGGAATTTTTTTTTTTTTTTTGTTCAAAACATTACTTCCTTTGTACTCAACTCCTAACATTTTATAAATCTCATATTCCATCTGATCTTAGAATACTAATCACATGATACTATTCATGATATTAGAATACTATGCTTGGGGTAATTCCCTCAAAATATCTCTAAGAAATCTTGATATCACACAGAACTCTCTGGTCACTTTCTCACAGATGCTCAATTTTATCAATATGCTTTTTTATTATTATTATTATTTTTAAATAGGTACTTTCTTGCTATTTACTTCACCGAGCTGGGCAGTACTATTTATCCACTTTTCTCTAATCATGCAAGAATGCAACCAGTCACTGGTCAATATACATCCAAACTTAACTCCACGTATAAAACTTGAGCTCTGATCATTATGCTTTTAGTAATGACGTTTGAATTTCTGAATTTTATTTTTGGATTTAATTCTTTAATAGTTTTTCAAATCATTGTAATAAAAAACTATGCACTAAATCAAAGTGTTTCTTATTGGAGAATAATTATGGTGTGAGGTTTATTATTATTATTATCCTAAAACTCCTTGGAGTCAAAGACTCACCTAGGAGGTCTGTGTATGGCCCGCATCCTAATCTAATGTGTGTCTTGGAGAACTCAAACAAATCCTCAGTGTATGAGTAATATAAAATTGCAGCATTATCTTCACTTACAGAGCCTAATAACTTTTCCCTTCACTAAAGATGATAATGTCGAATTTTCTTAAACAGCAATAATAAGCACTGTCTTTCTCTGTTTTGACTTTAGCTTCTTCACTTGATTAATAAGTTCATGGTATTTCTCTTTAATACACAGTGCAATGACCTCACATTTATCTTTCACCAACACTTTTAATGCACCTTCAAAACTATTTTTCACATCAGTCATGGAAGGAGTGTAAGGAAACTGCTGAATTCAGATTTGGGTCAGATGTGACTGGACAAATCCAGAATTGGCCAGCTAAAGCTTGAAGAAACAAAACTATCACATATGCTACTGGCCTGACCTCTAGTGAAACAAAACAAAACTTAAATCAAAGGTATTTACTATTTTCACATGATGATAGAACAAATTGAAATCATCTTTTAATACTGCAAAAGCAACCTAAACAACAACTTTTCTGATTTCTAATTTTTTTTTTCTTTTCTAATTCTATGTTGATAATGATTTCATTATCTGGCCCCATGTCCTTCAGACTTAAGACACCTTCCTCAGCCACCTGAACGAATAACACAAATGCATATTATTATAGTTCGCCCACCAATTAGAGATCCTTCGACACTTCTGCGCATCTCAAAAAAAGGAGAATCCATTCTGATAATAGGGTAATCAGTCCGTATTGTGGGATGAGTTATTTATTATTACACGTCGGAAAATTAACTTCTCTTTTATGATCATTGTAGTTAACTATGTTGCTTGTATAACAGTTGGAAAATTTTACCTATTAAGCACGTGATTTCGGTGTGTTGGTGACCAATTCGGATGTCCTTCATTTCTTTCTCCCCTTCAGCATGAATCGACTATTCTTGGAAAGACGCGAAGCAGGGACCTACAAACAGTGGACGAACTATATCATCATCATCATCCTCCTAAGATCCCATGGAGTCAAAGACTCATGGGATCTTAGGAGGATGATGCCTTTGTCATACACACAACTCATCATACCTTGCCTTAAACACATTCAAATTCACTGCAGAAACCATTCTCAGGCAATGCATTCCAACATTCACAACTCTCCATGCAAAAAACCTGCTTTTTTTTTTCTCTTGCTCATACCTTCCTTATACAGCTTCCAGGGATGACCTCTTATTCATCCTGATCTCCCAAAATTTTATGAAAAATCTCTTTAACATTAATCCTATAGCAATCTCTAACTAACTTGTATGTCTCTATCATATCACCCCCTCTTCATCCTATCCACTAGACTCTGTAATCTGCATCTTCTCAGCCTTTCTTTATATTCAATATTCCAGAGATTAGAAACTACCATAGTCAATTGCCACTGGACCCTTCCAACATCTCTTCGTTCTTTTCAAAACCAGGTTACCAAATCTGTGTACAGTAGTCCATATACAATGGAACCAGAATCTCCTTACTTCTACAAGTCAGTGTCCTCTGCATTATTCCCAGAATTTGTTGTGTTGTCCTCACAATTTTGGCAATGTGTCCTCTAAATTTTAGATACTTATCCACCATCACTTATTTCTTCCACCTTCAACAATATATCTCCACCAAGCATAAATTCTGCATCCCATCTTTATTTCTCAAATTTTAAACCTTGCATTTCATAATATTGAACTGCCATCCCCACTCCTCTACCATTCACTCAATCTATTCAAGTTTTCTTGTAAGGCAGGAACATCTGCTCTACTTCTCATAGTTCATCCCAACTTTGCATCATCTGCAAACAACTGAATATCCCCATTTAAATCTTCTCCAATATCATTAACATACAGATTAAACAGCAATGGCTCTAAAATACACTCCTCAGGCACACTACTAGTGACTTTCCTCTGATGAGATATTGCTCCTCCATATGTAACTTGTTGATACCTATCAGACAGCCAATCTCCAATCCAATGCACTAGTCTAATGTCCATCCCCATCTTATCATGTGGTAATCTATCAAAAGCCTTTGCAAAATCAAAGTATACTACTGTGTATCTACCTCCTTTATCCAATGAAGCCATCACCTTAAATAAGTAGATTACTAAAACTTGTTCTCCCTTTAGCAAATCCATGCTGTCCATTAAAGATAATATCACTGTTGTCAACCAAATTCTGGATCCTGGTTTTGCCAGTCTCTCCAACACTTTAATAACACATACAGATGGGACTATAATTTGAAGCTTGAGTTCTGTCACCTCCCTTATGAAGCAACACAATCTTGCTTTCCTTCAACTTATGCTCTGTATGAACAATGCAACTGAATTTCATAGTCAAACTCTCTTGCTGTACAATAGCAGACTCTGAAAAGTTGATGAAATGAACCAGTATGTGAGAGTTATGTGCAATTGAAGAAAAGAGGAAGAAGTCAGATATATATTTCTTTATATACAGCATATATATAGACAGCACACAGCTTTTGTTGCACAGTGTCAGACAGCAAGTTCTGTTTATTTGTAGCCTAAAATAGCCTGAAACCATATGTATCAAAGCCATTTCTCTAACTAGTGATTCTGAATTATATAATCCTCAGCTTGACTACAGAATGAAATATGACAGGGATTGACATATTTCTTTCACTGACAGAAAGATCTTTGAATAACAAAAAGTTTTGCTGATGATGTCACATTTATATAATTTTTACTTTTAAGGGATAAATGGGAACAAAACACATTTTCAAACAGATCTCAGAAAGCAAACTTGCATTAACTGCATTAAAGTACTAATTTCAACATAGTATTCAGGAATGTGTGAGCAGATATAAACTCAGGTGGTATGATTACTTAAACAGAACGAGAGAGGGAAGGTTAGCATAAGCAAGTGTTTTTTACAGAATGGAAAGAAAAAGACCCAGGAAAGAGCAATACAGTAAAAATGCCTTAGAACACTGAAAAAGATGATCTCACAATACTGGAATCCAAACAGATAATAGATTAATTTTGAGGAAAACTGATGGCAGGAAGTTAAAAATTATGTAAATAAAATTTTCATGTAATATTATTGTAATATCCAGAAATTACTCATATAGCTCTGCAAAGATGCATTTGAAACAATTAACTGAATACATGGCAGATGGATTATAGAAAATACATATTCTCTTAGCTGTAAGTGCCTAGTTTAAAGAAATTAGTAACTATTATGCTTGTTAGTGCGTGCGTGTGTGTGTGTGTTTTTCCTTTCTTTCTTTTCTTTTTGTGAATCCTACTCTAGAAGCTCTTAGCTCATACAACAGTATTAGATTACAAGAGTGGGTGGAGTAATGAGGATTATATAATGCACAAACACTGTCTTGGATGGAGAGCAAATGTAGAAACGTTTTAAGCTATTTAAGGCCAATGATACACACGTGTGGTGATCTCACACTGCCGTTGTTATGACCCATCCAATTGTTTTTGATTTTTGGTGATCTTGTGAACAAACTCTTCATCCCACTCAGCCTCTTGTCCTTTCTTTCAGCAATTGTAAGTTCAAGTTGGTAAGTTCTTTTATGTCGTTCATCCAATGCTTTTGTGTTGAAAGTTTTTCCACTTGGTTATACTATAAATTAAAGATGCCAAAAAATCATATTCTTGGTTTAATCCCTTATCCAAGTGTAAGCAAACAAAGTTTGCACATGAACTAACTTCATGACTGAGCAACTCGTATACAGAGGTTAATGAATTTACATCACTTGCCTTAGTATCTCAAAATGCAAAGCACATATCCTTATGGACATGTATAATATTATGCATTATGGGAAAGGTCACTACTCAGACTGGTTTCTCTAATCCTCTAAAATACTAAATATTTAAGGAGTACTAAAATACTCTAATCCAGAGTATTTTAGTAATAAGGAGTGACACATTTTGATTGCTTGTATATGGAAATAAAATACGACTTCTACATTAGCTTGGTATCACTTCTAGGTCTGGCTCCCACTGATAAGACCTCAATAAAGGTTGACATTGATATGGGTAGTGACCTTTCCCAGTACCATCGACAGGGTGTAGCAAAGAGACGAAAAAAGAAATCTCATGGAAGGAATATAAAAAGAAATGGGATCAACAAGTTTCAAAAGCAGTACAAAACATAGGTAAGAAGAGTAATCAGCATGGTTAGAAAGACAAAAATCAAATGAGAAAAAAAATTAACCAAGTAGGCCAAAGAACTCCTATGCTATAAGAAATAAAAGGAAGATTGCTTTTAGAAGGATAACATTAATGAATACATGGTAGGGAAGTAAAAAAAAGCAGAAGAAATGGAATTTCTGAATGATCACTTTGCGGGGGTGAAGATAATGCAATGACTGATAACCATCCAAAATCTATCCCTTCCCCAAATGTACAAAACACACAAAACAGTAAAACCACTACCAGGTTGAAATTATATAGTACCTTGGAATTTACCATGATGCACACATGAACTGGAATAGCCATATAAGTCATCTACCAAACAAATTCCAGGCAGGTAAAAAGACATAGCTCCTATATGCATAAAAACGCTAATATGCAAAGCACCATGCCAACATATACTAAGATATGCTGTAACAACATACTCATTTTGTGCACACTACAATATACACAGATTAATATCATTACAGTACAAAATGATAAAGCTGATATTTTGGGAATAATGAGATGATATCTTCTTTATACACTGCAGTGTCAGAACATAAAATACTATCAGCCAAACACTTATGTCACTATGCAGCTATGCTAAAATATTACTTTAATGACAACTACAAGAATAGCCAGAAATACATATTGTTATAAAGGGGGGGGGGGTTCCACTTCCGATATTGTAATAATGATTGGTTACTGTGCTATTGTAATACTGAGGGGTGTTTCAATTATTGTAATACTATATGCTTTCCTTATATATTCCTTTCTTATTCTTTCCTACTATTGCATAGGAGGTTTATCGACCTTTTGCACCACGAAATGTATGCCTATGAATACTGGAAAATTTGTTTGTTAAGACTGCGCCACCAGTATCGTCTAATTGGCATAAAACTCAGTAATACGGGCCGGTTGAATTCTCTCTCTCTCTAACACAAATTCCTTCAGTAAATTTTAACACAAACAGTTGTGGTGTAATGGCACTTACTGTAACTACACGTTTCTGCTATCTTACTTGGTTCCCGCTCTTAGGTTCCCTTTTATTTAGGAACAGTGCATTGTAATTTGAAAGATCAAGCAGCATTCTATTGACATATAAACAAAACACATTTTATTTACACTAGTATAAAAGGTACATCAATCAAACGATAGGGAGGTTGCCCTCTCTACCTATCTGTTAAACCTTTAGCATAAACTTTTTTCACTTCGATACTAAATGATTCTATAGCACAAATACTTATTTACTCTCTGCTTATAAAATCAACTAATTGAAATTCTAATCCACTCACAGAGGATAGTTAACTATGTTAAGTTATTTCACAAATCTTATACCAATTACTAACAAGCCAAATGACTCTCTTAAAGACACATCTTATTACTATTGACAATTCTTATCAGTCCATCTATAATGTATCTCCTAGAATACAAAAGGGAATGTATAACAAAAGATGGAACAAACTTACATACGCTCTGTGTCACACACTCATCCAAGGTCTTGCACTAAAGTCCCTGTGCTTTTCCTTTCATCTCGGGCCTTAGGCTTCCTTCTGGAGAGTCTTGCTTCAGGGGCGTCTCGTTGGGATAGTAGCGAGCTTTGGACTGCAAATCTCTGGCACTCGAATAGCTCAGGCAAGAGGTTTCAGCATATGGGCAAGTTCTCTGGTGCTTGAAGTTCGCTCTGCGACCTCCCGCGGTAAAAGACATCCGACTGAAACTGCCTTGGGCATTTACATTGATTGTTCTCTCATCATTCCCATCGGCTTCTCCTTCAGTGTGGCCTTGCCGTAACATCCTGTCCTCTGGATCCTACTCCCGATATTTCTGCTTCTAACTGCCAATTCCTTTCTGTTGATCTTCAATGCCTTTTTATTTCACAGTCTCCAGGGCCTTGTGTGAAGTGTTGACACCCCCGAAGAATATACTGCGATTCTTTGATCTTCTGTTTCGACCGACCCATTCTTTCTTCTCCTGGTATACTACACAAATCCAATTAGACAGACACCGGAACTACTTGTGAATTGTGCCATCCCTTTTAAGAATGACCTTGCCGGTAAGCATACACACAGCTTGTAAACAATTGTTTCAAAAGCACTTAGTTAAACAATAACATATAGGTTGGAGACATAGCATTTTCTTTTGTTTCTTGCAAACTTTATTCGTTCTTTGTCTACTATGTTTTGGGCAGGTTAAATTTATCATAGGATTAAATATATTCTTTTTATAAAATGTTATTTTTATAGTACAATTTTCTTAGATGTGACTTTTGTAAAAGTCAATGTAAAGCGCTTGTAAAATTCCAAGCTACATCGAATTTTACACTGCATAACAAGACCTTAGACAACTAATTATATCACATATCAACATAATAATCACTAGGGATAAGGCCACTCAAAACTTCTACATTCCAGATATGCTAAATAAACTACCTTTTGAATACAGAAACCTTACAAACTACAGTAGCCTAAAAATGGCCACAAGTACATACTATGAATGAAATACGCACACTACGCACATTACAGACTTAATGAAATGCAATATATTAACATATTTCTTTTTATATTCCTTCCTGAGATTTTTTTCTTTTTTTGCAACTCTTGTTTGATAACACTACTTGTATCCAAGTTACAGAACTTAAAAGCTTACATGTCAAAAGCAAAACATTCACTTTAGGGATACCTATTACATAAAACTTCATGCTTTTCAACTCAGTAATGGTCATGCATTCCTAATTATCAAGTGTGTGTGTGTGTGTGTGGGCATGCATGCCCATAGGATTGTGAATGGATTTCTTATTCAATGGCTGTGGTAAATATCAGATCTATCAAGTGTCAGTCTACTTCCAACACAGCAATCAATCAAACCAAGGAACAATAATTAACCAGTGTCAACCTTAGATAAGATTAATAAAAAAAAAGCTTTGAGGATGTAAGCTGAGACATTACACCTCAACTGGAATCAACACACACACACAAATCCATTTATTACAACTACAGTACTTAAAGGCATTACAAAATAAATAAATAAACACTTTAAATCAAATTTTTAAATATATACAAATTACTGTTTGTGTACATATGCTGAAAAAATGTAATTTTATTCAACTACAACTGTAAATTGCCAATTACAGTTACATATATTAGTTAATCATTATATAAAAAATGTATAATCTTCACTGTTAACATTAGTACAATATTTGTTGTAAATACGTAATATGTGAGTAAAAAGAAAAAATTATTTTATTTTTTTTTAAATTGAAATTTAATGTAGAAAATGAACTATATATGTAGCCTATATATATGTGTATATATGTGCTATATATATGTGCTGTACTTTACAAAATAATATTTTGGAATGTCACTTGAAATGATTATTGTACATATGTAAATATTTTAGAGATTAATAAAAAAAATAAATAAATAAAAGGTGAAATCCTTCTAATTACTGCTCAAGATAAAAAGAGAAGTAGCTCTGGTATTCAGTACTGAAGATAAATTTTTTGAATATGAAGTAATTTCAAACACGGAGATGAGAGGAATTTTTTAAACTGGGAAATGGAATTGGTGCCTGTGTCACAACTAAAGTTCTAATAATAAAAAAAAGTGGGTGTTTTTTTTTTTTTTTATTGAGTCATTAGTAAAGATCGCTAAAAAAAAAAAAAAAAAAAAAAAAAAAAAAAAATGAAAAGCTTATCCTTCAATATCTAAACAGCTGAGTAGGAAATGGATATCAGGCATGCAGAAATGCTGGGAAAGGGGGGGGGGGGGTTATGGAGGAAAAAAGTATGGCTAATAATAATGGCATGTATCTGCTGGACGCTCTTGCCAGAAATATGGTGTAATCAAATCCTTAGTTGACAGAGCTCATAAAATTTGTTCTACAAATTCTCTTTTAGACAAAGAACTGTTTTTTATCAGAATTTCCAGTGCAAATGGTTATAATGCAAAAACTATCGAAAAAATAATCAATAATTATGGCCATCGTCCTAACCCTCCTCAAGTAGAAATTACCGGAAGTTGTATTCCATGTGTTAAGGGACTTTGTACCACCGTATACTATAATCAATATTCCTTAACAAGTAACATATTGCTATCTCACCAACCATAAGGTTGAATACCTGAACAACAACAAAGGACTTTGTAAAAAAATAGCAAGATTACTTCATCAGATTAATGCCATCATCTCCTCATCCACTGAATAATGGGTTGAGTCCACTAAGAAGAAAGGTTCTCCACTTATCGCGATCTTTAGCCATCTCACTCATGACTCTATCGCTGGGTAGATGGGAAATGTTCTTTCAGCAACTTTATCCAAGTACTGATTGGTCTGCCTCTAGGTCTTTTTCTTCCTATATATCCATTCAGAGCTAAATATGGACGTCTATGAGGGGCCATTCTCTGAATATGACCAAACCATCTCAGTTGATGCTTAATGATTGTGTCTATTATATTATCTGGGAAGTTTAAATCTGTTCTGACTTGATCATTAATAACATCCAGTGGGTATTATTAATTTTTCTGAGGCATTTCATATCAAATGCTTGAAGTTTCTTGATTGGTTGTTGAGTTAATTTCCAAGCTTCTGAGGGATAATAATTGTTTTATATAATTTTAATTTTAGACACGTTGGGATTTTTTTATTTTTCCATATTTTGTTTAGTTTATTCATGTTGGTCCAACCTAGGTTTAGCCTGTGTTTTACTGTTCCCATATTGTTGAGGTTACTAGATATAATATTGCCAAGATAAACATTTTTATTAACTTGTTCCAGCAGATGATTTTCGAGATTTATAGAAACATTTTCTTCTTCTCTACCTATCTTCATTATTTTTGTTTTATGATGATTTATTTTCATACCATAGGTTTTACAAGAATCATTTAAAATATTAATTGTTTTTTCTAGCTGTGGTTTAGAATCTGCTAAAATAATGGTATCATCTGCGTATTTTATGTGATTAATATTGGTACCATTGATTTTTACACCTGGTTCATCAGCTATGGTTTTACAGACTTCTTCTAGGAAGATGATAAAGAGTTGAGGTGAGAGAGGACATCCCTACATTCACCTTTCTCGACTCTGAAATCCTCAGTTTTAATGTTGTTCATTTTAACAAAAGCTTTGGTTCATTTTATCAACATAAGAAGCCTGAATGGCAAAGAAATGGAGCTAGCGGAGGAATTAGATAAGTACCAGAATGACATAATAGGGGTGACTGAAACAAAAAAGACAAAAACTGGTGAGATCGTTCTGAGCAATAAATACAAAATGTTATATTCAGGAAATGACAATCAAGGAAAAGAAGGAGTAGCCATAGTATTCAACACAAAATATGAGGCTCATCTTCTTGAATGGCAGGCAGTGTCAAGTAGAGTGATTTGGGCAAATATCAGAATGGGGAACTGGACAATGAGACTTATTTGTGCCTATGGTCCCACAGAAGGCTCTACTAAGGTAGAAGTGGAGGAATTTTTTGGGGGTCTAGAGAAAGCTACTGACACAATGAAAAAGGAAAAGTTGGTCCTTGTTGGGGATCTAAATAGCAGAGTAGGAAGTGATTATCAGACATACAAAAATATTTTGGGAAAATTTGGAGAAAAGTGCAAAGCTAATAATAATGGCAAATACCTGTTGGATTTCTGCTCAGGACATGGACTGGTTATTACTAACACCATGTTCCAACATAAAAATGTGCACAAATTCACATGGCGAGAAGAGGCTAGGAATAAGAAAAGTCTCATTGACTATGTTATTGTTAATAGTGATGTTTTCTCCCTGGTGCAGGACACCAGAGTGTACAGAGGATATGAAATTGGAAGTGATCACTATTTAGTCTTGAGCAGGATAAAATTGAATTTCATATTGAAAAGAATAACTTGTAAGAAAGTTTTAAAGCGAATAAAAGTTGAGCCGCTCTCAGATATGAACTGTAGACTAAAATACAGAAATATTATTGAAAAGAAAATGAAAGAGTTTGAGAACAGGAATCAAACCTTGGAGATTCAGTGGCAAGCCTTCAAGAAAACCTGATTGATTCAGCCAGAGAGGCATGTGGTGAGGTTGTCTGCAAGGATAGAAAAATCAGAACTCCATGGTGGACACAGGAAGTTAAAGAGGCAGGGAAGGAAAAGAAGAAAGCATATCAAAAGTTCCTGGCAAATAAGTCAGCTTGTGCTCTTAGAGAATACAGAGACAAATGTAAGAAAGCTAAACAGTGTGTAAAACTAGCTAAACAAACGTCATGGGAGGACTTTGGCAAGAACATGGAAAATAAATATCAAGAATGTGGCAAAATATTCTGGAGGTTGTTGAAGAAGTTTAGGAATGGAGGTAAGAGTGCTGTAAAAAGAGTTGGAGATGATAAAGGTGACATGAAAGCGGGAGAAAAAGATATCCTTGATGAAACAAGCAATGATGGCAGCACAGTGATAAAAACACTAACCAGGCATGCAGTCAGGAATACATATCCACACTTGAAGTAGAAAAAGCATCAAAGGCTTGAAATGTGGAAAGGCAGCAGAGGTAGATGGTATTCGACCAGAAATGCTGAAGTATGGTGGTATAAAAGTTTTACAGTGGCTGCTGCATAGTTCAGAAAGCGTGGACAGAGGGAAGAATTCCCGATGATTGGAGTAGAGCTCTCATAGTACCCATATATAAAAAGCGAAAGGAAACTGAATGAAAGAATTACAGAGGCATTTCATTATTGAGTGTTCCTGGTAAGTTATATGCAAATATACTTAAGAAACGGTTGAGAAGAATTGTGGAAGAAAAGCTTGGTGAAGAACAAGTTAGATTCAGGTCAAATAGAGGCTGTCAGGATCAGATCTTCACTTACGACAAATAGTGGTGAAATCATGGGAATATAACAAAGATCTATATTTAAGTTTTGTCGATTTGGAAAAGGCATATGACAAGGTGCCAAGAGAGAAGCTATTCAATACGCTACAGTTATATGTTGTCAATGGGGCATTATATCAAGCAACACTTAGTCTTTATTTGAGTTGTAAGTCAGCAGTTAGAATTGACGGAAGTACAGGAAGATGGTTTAATGTTAAATCTGGTGTCAGACAAGGATGCATTATCCCCTCTGTTATTCATTATCTATATGGATCACATTATGAAAGAAAGTGGTATTAAACATGATATCAAAATTGGAGATGTTAATGTCAGCTCTTTGCTTTATGTGGACGATGTTATACTTCTAAATAAATCCGCAAGATTCTCTGACTAAACTGAATAACTGTTGTAATAGATATGGTATGAAGGTCTGCAATAAAAAGACAAAGATGATGAAAATAGGCATAATCATTGAAAATGTCAACTGTGTTGTGAATGGAGAACCTGTGGAACAAGTATAATATTTCAGCTACTTAGACACGATTTTTAGTGAAGACGGTAAATTAAATATGGAAATAGACAACAGAATCACAAAGCTGGTATGATAGGAAGTCAATTGAATAAATTCATATGGAATAAGAGAGAAATTAGTCAGAACACTAAATTAGCTTATACAAGACAGTGTTCAAACCAGTTTAAACTTATGGATCTGAGAGCTGGGTCAGAAGTAAAACACTTGACCAAAGACTAGAGACTGCAGATATGAGAGTCCTGAGAAAGATTAGAGGTGTGAACAGATGGCATCAATGGCAATATCATATTAAAAACGAGGATATTAGGAAAGAACTGGACATTGTCAGCATCCAGGAATGCGTTAGCAGAGCTAATCTCATGTGGCATGGTCACGTAAATAGAATGGGAGAGGAAAGATTAGCAAAACAAGTGTTCTCTGCCAAGTTGGCAGGAAAACGACAAAGAGGAAGACCAAGAGATAGGTGGATTGAGACGGCACAAAGTTCCTTAGACGATAGAAATATAAGATCTGGTAATGTTGGGGGGGTCTTGATAAGTAACAGACTGATTTGGAGGAAAATTGTAGATAGGAAGTTAGTAATGATGTAAATTTTTCATGTAGTACTATCATTCCCCGTATACCCCTTGAGGGTACATGGCAGGAATTTGATGATGATGACGATTGGTTTATTTTAACAAAAGCAGATTAATGTACAAGTTGCTTTATGTCAGGTTCACAAGCTTTATACATTTGTTATCTCACCAAAGTACAAATATCCTCCTCTATTTTATCCTGGAATTTATAGAATCCCCTGCTCTTGTGGCTTATGATATTATGGACAAACTGGTCGATCTGCACAAATTCACCTGGAAGAACATCAGGAATACATTTCTCTTAATGAACCCAACAAATTCAGTTTAGCAAACCACGCTTTATCTACAAAACACTATAGAAATATAAGATCTGGTAATGTTGGGGGGGGTCTTGACAAGTAACAGACTGATTTGGAGGAAAATTGTAGATAGGAAGTTAGTAATGATGTAATTTTTTCATGTAGTACTGTCATATCCTGTACACCCCTTGAGGGTACTTGGCAGGAATTTGATGATGATGATGATGATGGTTTGCAAGAGAAATGAACATTGTTGATTTTACAGGAAAGGCAAAATGGTGCTTCAATTTCATGAGGAGAGAAGGGTTGGCCATGAGAACATTTACCAAGTTAGCCCAGCAAATGCATCTTAAAACGATGAAGAAAATGATATGCCCGGAACTGAGAGTGATGCATAATTTCTTTGTATGTATCCTTAAAATTCAGAACACATGCAATTTACAGACAAAAGATGTTGTGGTGGTGGATGGCGTTGATGTAGTTAATTGGTAGTAGAGGTTCGGTAGTGGTGGAAACGGAGAGTTGTACACTAGGTGTCCTCCTGCGATGAGTCTTCGGACTGCTTGGAGGTGTCACGAATAATAATAATAATAATAAAATATTACCTAATTACTAAATATACTCTGAATATTTAAAAAATATCAAATGTGTTCTGTTTTATGTTTAAAATATTGATTTCTTAATTTTAAGTTCGAAAAAAGCAAGGTTTGTCTTATACACGGAAAAAAATGGCATGTACCATGGTTTTAAAAATAAAGTTGAGCAGCTCTCTGAGGTGAAATACAAATTCAGATATACAATTATTATTCAAGAAAAAAAAAATCAGAGGATGATAGAAGACTGTGTGGTTAGGCATACTCTTCTATGTACAACATTCAGACAGGCACTAAGTTGTTTTGGGATGATCTGATGTGCATACATAACATCTGAATGGTGGTATAGGAAGCAGTGGCTGACTAGTCTCAATTATGCTCCTTGCAATTACCTGCATTCATTGCAACTATAATCACACCTATGATAAAGTGACCAAGTACATGATTTTGAATCCTTTCCCATCTTAACCTAAATATAACTAACTTACATACCAACTTGTTGGTATGTAAGGGTTCAAACCCATACATGCCAAACTGCAATCCTATGCTCCACTCTGCAACTGGATTGCTAACTTTCTCACAGGTTGCTCACTATGTGTCATGGGGGATGGCTTACTCTCTTCAGATTTCTTCACCAATGCAGGAGTACCCCAAGGTTCTGTACTTCCACCCAACTTCTTCTTCTTGTATTTAAATGACTTGCTCTCACAGACTTCCAATCCTATCTATAGTTTTGCTGATGACAGTACTCTCCATTCCTCCTTTTCATTCAACAAATCTGTTAGTGCTCAGGTATTAGAATCTTCAAGATCTACCATGTCCAAAGACCTGAACTCAGATCTCCTGGCTATATCTGAGTGGGACAAGGCAACCTTGTAAACTTCATTGCCACCAAAACTTTTCTGTCTGATCTTTTGCAAGAAAGAGCTCGCATCACTTGTCCTTACCTTCAGTAATACTGAGATATCCAAACACAATCAGATTTCTCTTCTTGGACTGACTTACACCTCCGATCTTTCCTGGCGCCCAACCATATTTCAACTATAGCTTCTGCAGCCACCAAAGAACTTGGTGTACTTTTTCACTGAAGACACTACTTCACAGCTACTAACTCTATGTAAAGTCCAAATCCACCCAAATCCACCATGGAATACTGCTCCCATATTTGGGGTGGTACACAATCACCCTCTCTAAGGTTGCTTGATTCTATCCAGAAGAGGGCAAGCTGGTTAATTAATGATCCCTATCTCACAGACCCCACTTTAATCTCTCTCTCTGTAGATGTTCAGATTGTCTTGTGCCTCTTCTACAAATACTTTCATGGACAGTGCTCTGCTGAATTGGCCACTATTATTCCTCCACTCTCCTTCAAAGTCATTAAAAAAGAGCCACTGCTAACCAAGACCCTTCTACAGTCCATCTTAAAACTCACCAAACCAACTTCACTGATCTCTCTTTTATTCCATCTACTTCTGTCCTTTGGAATAGTCTTCCCCACTCTTAATTCCCCAAAGATTATAACCTTCAGCTTCTAGCAAAATATGAACAGGTTCCTTGTTTCTTCTATTCCTCTTGGCCACACAAGGCAATAGTGTGCTATAGGTCTTGTGACTTTTCATGTGTGGACCAGATATATATATATATATCATCATCATCAACAACCATGGGTCGAATGCCCGTAGGTGTCTGATGCCATCTTGATATGATTCATCCATTGCATTCTATTTTGTGCAAGATGACTCAGTTTGTGTATAGAGTTTCCGCACCATTTGACAATATCATCGCCTCATTCTACATATATGGCCAAAGAGACGTAGTTTCCTTTTGATTATTTTCTGGATCAGGTTTTCTTTTGGTTGTATTCGTCTGTAGATTTCCTCATTGTTCACTTTATGGATCTAGCTTGATCTTTCTATAACACTTCCTCTCAAATGCTAATATCCTCCTTTCACATTCTCTCAGGAGTACCCAGGCCTCACATCCATAGAGCATGCTGCTGAAGATACAGGTTTCTACAATGTGCAGTTTAGTTTGCATCTTTATAGCTCGGCTCTTCCATATTTTGTCCATGGCTTTTAAAATAGTTTAAAATATAAAATATATAAAATTTACTCTAACTCAACCTATGGATGATGGACCATATGTATAGACTCTACAGGTGACTAGTGCATTAATATCCTTAAGAAAGATATAGTAGAAACTAGTCACCTGTAGAGTATTACATATGGTCCATTATCCAACTGAGCACATTCATGCATATTGTCTATCGTCCAAATGATTTAATGGGCACACCATCACTGCAGAGTCTACTAAATGATCACATGCTCACTTAAATATTCAGAGCACTGGACGAAAACTGCATTCTATCAACACTTTTCAATGACCATTGTAATTCACTGTTTTAATGACACAATAGGATTACCTGATCGATGACATTTCTGAAGTTGACTTGACTGTTAGTTGCCAGTTGAAATGGCCACACTATATAGCATGGTCTGCTGCTGGCTTTCCACAAGGCTGCAACACTGGTCTAAGCTCAATCGCTTCGTCACTGGACACTATCACCCAATTTTGTTGCAAATTCTGAAGAATCTGATTGCTTTTCAAACTTTTTTTACAAGGATAAAAAAAATCTGAAAATCAAAAGAAAAGAAGGAAGAGCAAAGAAAGAGAGATGGAAAGGAGGAAAAAACTACTGAGATAAATTCTATGATCTTAGAAAAGTTATATTCATCTTATCTACATGCCAAGGAGAAACTGTGAAATTAATACTCAAGGGATGTATAATGCATCAAGCCTTCGTATATTATTGAGAATGTTGTGCTCAATTAGGAAGTAAGTGGCATCTGTTCCAGGAAGTCTGGTAGAATCTACAGTAAAGTTCTTTTTCTTGGAAGTGCCATTGTAACCACTCAATTAAATGTGCTCTTATTACAAGTGATTATCATTCATACCTACTTCAACAGGAAAGATGTGTTTAAGAAACTTGCTTACTAGAGGAAGACATATTGAAGTATATTAGACAAGTGAGATATTTAACTTTTATTGCATTCTAAAGAATTTGAGATATAAGACAGAATGAATGCATGAATAAAATCAATAAAATAAATAAATAAATAAAATAAGGGAAGATAATAAAGACAGAACTCTTAGATGAATGCTATACAAAAGTTTTTGCATAGTATTTGATGTTATTTCTCAGATATGAATTTAACTGTAAGTCAGAAAGTGAGAGAATTTTCTTTGAACTCATATTGAGTAACTCTTTGAATGGCCATATAATAATCTTTTCATGTAATAAAAATTTACACATGTAGAATATTAGAAATTATTTAATAATTGTAAATTTACAAAGAATATGATTTATCAGATTTCCTGAGAAGGATAAGCAGAGTGAAAAGATACTGTTGTATATAATTATATGTTTATAGTAAATATTTTAATTTTTTTTTTTATATACTACAGCTTTATTTAAAATTCACATTTTGATTTTACAGTTAATGCACCACCATCAATGGCACTAATCTGAAACATTCTAACTAGCTAATAAAGCAAAATAAAATTATATAAAATATAGTTAATTACTCTCCATGACTGATTGCTACTAAAGAGTTGGATATATACAATGTGGGGGAGGGGTAACATAACTGGCACAATCGATTTACAAGATTATCTATAATTATCTTTAATGATCTATAATTTTACATTTAGCCTTTTCCAATAAATAGATAATGAATTCTGAAAATAAGAATGAAACTATTTATTTAAATGCAATTCCAGATAGTGAATTTTTTTTTAAACAGTTAGTCCTGATCTCGTCTTTTCTACATTTTCTGAGATGATAATGACAATATTGATTCCTAATTTAAATAAGTAGAAAAACTTTAACAGGAAAAGAGTCAGAATTTCATTTGTTGATTATTCTTAGAATTATGTAAGTATGGAAATCAAATCCTTTCTGAACATTTCACCTGTGTTAAGAGCCACTAAAAACTACAGTACCTTTAGCAGTTTATTAAACTCAGAATTTTCAAATCCTACAGAATGTAAGTCCAAATTTATGGAAGTTACATCAGACATATCCAGGTTAATAAAGAAACAGTTTCTCAATATTATAACAGATTATTAACTACAGCGCATAAGTTAAGTGTTTCAGCTAAAGAAAAATCACATTCACAATGGTCTATATTTCATCAGTTTAGAGTATGTCTAAAAGATAAATTAATGGAGGTAGCCTATAAGGAAAAAAGTTAGTAATATGAAGCAATGTTATAAAGCTATTAGGGAAATAAAGGAAAGTCTCAGTCTTCTAATTCCAATACAAGTACATTCTTTGGAACATGAAGATTCCAATACAAGTAATTTAGAATGTTTCAGTCAGAAAGAAAGTCAAAAACCTATTTTAATTAAAAAAGAGAGAAATGTTAAGAAACATTTTAAGAATTCAAACCAGACTGCCAAGGAAAATTCAGAAAGCAGTTCTAAAGCAAAATCTATAGCATTTTGCTATAGATTTTGAATTAGAATCCCTTAAAAATTTTATGAGAGAGGAGATAGACAACAAAAATCTATATTAAATTCAAGAAATGTTATTTTAAATTACTGTAGTCCTCCCCCCCCCCATCCTTGAGTTCACTTTCTGTGGTCAACCCTGGTCTGAAAATATTAAATTGAAAATTCCAGAAATAAACAATTCATAAGTTTTAAATCATGCAGCATTCTCAGTAATTCTCGGTTATCAGATTGAACATTGCAGTATCGCAGTGCTTGTGTTCAAGTAACCCTTATTTTACTCAATAATGGTCCCAAAGCGCAAAAGTGGTGATGCTGGAAAGTTCTTCATAAAATAATAAATAAATAATTTTTAAAAAAAGTATGCTTAGGTTGCTAAGATTCCATTCACATAAGTTATTGTTACAATTGTTCTATTTTATTATTAGTTATTGTCATTAATCTCTTACTGTACCTAATTTTATAAATTAAACTTTATCATAGGTATGTACGTATGTATGTATAGGAAAAAGACATAGTATATAGAGTGTTTCGTACTATCGCAGTTTCAGGTATCTGCAGGGGGAGTCTTGGAACGTATCCCCCATGGAATGGGGGGGGGGGAGAAGTACTGTATAGCTGATCTTAACTTAATAACTCTCCCAGCAAATCAGATTCCAATTAGCCAAAGTGCAAAAAAAGTTTATTACTAGGTGTTACAATGTAACAAGTTAGAACATTCACCTAAAATCTGTTTTAGTAGATGTAAGCTTAGTCTTAGTAAGAGATAGTCCTACAGAAAAATCAAAGGTTAAGATAAATTCAATTGCTGCAATTAAAAAATATAATTTAAATATAGTAAAAACATTGATTTCCTAAACAGATATTAGTTTGCCTGAAATTTCTTAGATGGTTATTTCTCTACGTGGACTGGAATATAGTCATAATAAACTATCTGTTCGCAAGGCGCAAATTTTCAATTTATACTCTGAAGTTCATGATATCAAACAAGACCAAATGCTTGAAATTGAAGCAATAAAAACAGAGGAGAAGCAGATTTAGACAAAATAAAAGAAAGCTTAGTAGAAAGTACAATAAAACTGGCAACTATAACCAATGAAAAAAAAGCAAATTCGAACATTCTTTGAGCCTGTTTTCAAACTATTCTGGTAGTTAGGCTCATGTGCTAGTTTACACTCCTAATTAAGTTTAACTGAATAAATAAATCATAGAAAAATTATTAAACACAAGTTATTATTCAAATATTGTGTCTCTGTCACTGAGATATCTTCAGGAATACAATATTAAAACTGTAATAACATACACAGCCACACACACACATAGAAACACTAAGTAGAAGAAATAAGACTGTTTTTAAACCTAAAGCCCTACAAGGGGCACTCTCTGTTGGTTAGCCTTAGCTATTGGGTGGGACACCTAAGAATTAAAAATTAGACAGAAACAAACAGTCACTGATTGATTCATAAAGAGCAGAATTCTTTGCTAATCTAGAACTCTGGGTACCTTCCAGATCTGATTAAGGAAGGAAGACAGAAAATATTTACTTTCATCACAAGATGGCAGAAGTACCAGTCATGCAGCCTTCCTCAAGGAGCCAGAAACTCAGCAGTGTCTTTTCAATAAAGAACTCTGTTCTATTTGATATGTTAGATAAAGAAGTTATTTTTTCTATGATGATTTGCTTATACAGGCTCATCCCAGTCATATGAATGTTAGGTTCAGGGCACCAATGTACAGTGAATTTCATCATATAGCAATTAACTGCCTCCCAACTCCATTTTTTTCACTTGTAGATGCATGTACAGGTTTAATATGATTTTTAAGGAGTCATGTATGAATGTTCGTAAATGGCACACATAAAGATGTTTATTTACATCAGATACACAAAAGAAAAATTTAGAGAAATTTTTGCAAATGAAAAAGTTATTCTGAAATAGCATGGCTTAAGGAAATGTTCCAACCAATTCTTTTATCAATCTACACCATTAAAAGTTTTTCCATTTCAACAATAAATATGTCACATTTATAGATATCTATGGTAGTACTTTTATATATATAACTATAGTGCAGCACTTTTCACTTCGCTTAGAACGCTATTTTTATTTTAAACAGTTGTAATAACAGTGCAAGGTAAGTTTAGCCCGCAGCTTATCTCAGTGTTTGATACACCCATCATCACTAAATTTAACAATTTTAATCTTAGTATGTAATGCAACAGGTTTATGCATCATCATCTTTTTACTGCAAGCAACACCACTGTTAAATTCAATTTTATCTGCCATTATTAACAGCAATAAAATAAAATAAGAGTGAAACACCAACTCACAGTGCAACAATGTCGTAAATAAACAGTTCACAAATACTGTGAATAGGTTGATTTATAGAAACTGAATGCAGCATCTATAAATATATCTAAAAATCAGCATCTATATATATATAATAGATGGATATATCAGTATCTATAAATGTAAACGATATATCATGTTGACTGACTGGGGATCTTCAGTTATTTGCTGATGCTAAATCCCTTCATGAAGATTTAAATAGACTTTTTACTTGGACAAGAATGGAGTTGTAGTTTTTAATATCAATAAGTGCAAGGTGTAGCATTTTGGAGTGCAGAAATATAAGGCTGTGTACTATACTGATGGTGCCGTACTGCAAGAAGTGGATGAGATTAGAGATTTAGGAGTAATGGTTGACAGTAGACTGAAGTTTAGAGGGCATATTACTAGGGTTGCAGGAGTTGCACATCGTAGTTCTGCTATGATAAGAAGTACTCCAACATGCAGGGATAAGGTTGTGTAAGGATAAGTGGTTGTGCCACTATATAAGGCACTGGTCAGACCACACTTGGACTATTATGCTCAGATCTGGTCACCTGGTTTTCAATGTGATGTGGAGATATCAGAGAGAGTCCAGAGGCACGTGACCAAGACAATATCAGTACTTTGGAATACTAGCTATGGAGAGAGGTGGAAGAAATGTGGATTGAAGAGTTTGGTAGATAGGAGGAAGAGAGATGATATGATACAGATGTTTAAGTTAGTGACAGGATTTTATTAGAGTAATTCAGAGGGGGGGGGGGTTATAAAAAGAAAGAGTAGAAAGTGAGAGGGGAAGAACCAGAGGTCATTCCTGGAAGTTAAGTAAAAGTGTGGTGAAGAAGGGTGTGAGGAGTAGATTTTTCACATGGAGAATTGTCAGTGAATGGAATGCATTATCAGAATGTGTTTTTAATGCAAGGAGTGTTAAGGACTTTAAGATTCTATATGATAAATATGTTGGCAGTTGAATGAACCTCCCACAATGAGTCTGTCGATGCAATGGCAGGTGTAATAATAATAATAATAATAAATGGGCACTGGTCATAACTGAAAAGCATCATATGAATAGATCGTCACAAAGCAAGCATCGTAAGGCAGGGTATTACTGTATACTCAAAGGTCCTAATCTCTGAGAGAAATATTTCATTGAAAGATCTTTCTGTACTAGATGAAACCAATTTATCCTTAAAACTTTTCAAATGTAATTTCTTTTTAAAAGGGGTTGAATACTTAGGTCACAGGGGTAATAAGGCAGGAAGAATTCCAATTCAATCTAATCTAAATGACACACAATCTGCGAAAATAGATGAAATGAATAAAATTATGAGTAAAATGCCTAACTCAAAATTGGGAAAAATCTCTTATAGTTGAAGTTCAGAAGGAAGATTCCATTTTACGAAATGTGTACGAAAAAAAAATGTGAATCGATTCCTGAGGAATTTTCTTTTCTTGAAATTCTCTAGTTTAGATGAAGATGATTTGTTATTATCCAGACAGAAGAATGAAGGTAGAATTAAAGGGAGAATTTTAGCACCAATTATAAATGAACCCATGGATTCTCTATACTTTTCATGATTGATCTAGCTGGTCATTAAGGATTTGAGAGAACTTGGCAGAGAATTAAGGACAAATATTTTTGGAGAAGTATGAGAAGTGACATTAAATGATCATTTGATCATTGACAAGTTATCGTATTTTCCATGTATAAGATGCCACCATGTATAAGACGAACCCTACTTTTTCAACCAAAATTAAGAAATCAATATTTTAAACATAAAACAGAACACATTTGATATTTTTTTAAATATTCAAAGTATATTTAGTAATTAGGTAATATTTCAAAGATACATACTAAGAAATTATGCATCCCTCTCAGTTTCGGGCATATCATTTTCTTCATCGGTTTTCATTTTCGGACATTTTTATGAGCTAGTGCTCAAAATATTGTTAATGCATTAACTTACCCCGCCAACAAGTTGCAAACATATGAATGCTTTCAGAGTTGCGATTAGTTTATTAAGAATCAGCCATTAATGACATCAATTGACAGAGTTAACAAAGGCTAGTGATTGGCGGAAGCCTGTTCACGGAGACAAGGTACCAGCAGTTTCACCACAGCAACCGCATCTCTCTCAACTGGTGACCCCTCATGTATAAGACAACCCCCCAATTTTTGGTCTACAAATTTTAGAAAAAAGTATTGTCTTATACATGGTAGATCATTTCAAGATATAGTTACTGACATAATGGGACTCTTACCCACAACAAATCAGTCTAATAGTGATATTAATTAAATGAAAGTGTTTAAATGAGTTTAAATTGATGTAAGAGCTGGGTTAAAAATAAGAATAAGACTGTAGTCTACAGATATGAGAGTTCTGAGAAAAATGATGAAAATTAACAGATGGCCTCAATGACAAAATTTAAAAATAAGGGTATTAGGAAGTAATGTGATTGTTAGGAAGCAGGAATGTGTGTGAACAGAGCAAAACAGGTGTTTGATGCAAGGATTGCAGAAAAAATGACCAAGAGGAAAATAAAATCAAGGTGATGTACTTAAAAATGATTTAGAATGCCAAAATATAAAATATGACAATATTGGAGTCCTGCTAAATAAGACTAATTTGGAGGAATGCTTGCAATATGGTTAATACAAACATAATCACATAGTGATATAATGTTGTCCTTTATGCCGTTTTAGGCACAAATCAAATATGTGATAACTGCTTAACTATTTTTTGAACAGCAGATATCAAAGTTAGAAAACATTTCCTCTATTAAATGTCAGATGATTAAATGGAGAAGTCAAAATATCTGTTTACATTTCAAAGTGTGATACTCTTTCTAAATTGGATTTTACATATAGACAGGGATTTTTTTTATGGATTGTCTGTTACAGATTCACATGAAGATTACGTGTTCTACAACATATGAAATTAGATTTTGACTAGATGTTTTTGTATGATGGAGCAACCACCTGTTAAATAAGTTTATGAACCAGACAATAATATAAAATCATATGAATAAGTGCATTTATTCAGTCCACTGAAATCAAATAAAATTTCCATCATTTCAAGTACATAAACTAATATAAAATATAAAATATGTCTTCTAAAAATGGTTGACATACCTTCATCTTCTAAGGGTACTTGAGGTAGCATAAAACATGTAAGAACTCGTTGACCAGTCTCATGATCAGTATCAGACTGAAGAGGTATTAAAGGTTTGTTCTACAAAATAGTAAAACTTTGATTACACAAAGTCCCAAACCCACAGACAAGGTAATTGCTGCTTTATATTAAAATCAACAATGACTCGTAAAAGAAATTCATAGGAAACATGCTTGCAAAATAAATGCACAACAACTTAGAAATACTAATACAACTAGTCTAAGTAGCTATGTGATTAGCATTTTTGCTCTGCAATAAACAGGCTGTGAATCTGAATGTCACTGTGGCTTAGATGTTTGTAAAAGTGTTTTAGGTAGTAGAGGACTTTCATTGCCAAGTGTGATACCAGCACCACAATGCTGTCAGAAGAATATAAGCAATTTGGAAAAGCTCCATTAGGTCTATAGAATAGGATTTCCAGTTATCCAATCCTTACCCATAATACTATATAGTTTTACTACCCTTAATTGGTAGGATTCACATGATCATTATGTTCATAATATTAACAATACACATGCTATTCTTCTGCTATAATTTATGTATTTTATCATGATCTACCTTAAAATGATATTTTGAATGCTGTGAATTTTTAATATGGAAATTTAGATTATTTCCAAAAATTATTAAAAAAAAAAAACATTATGAAAAGTTTGGAACTTCTGATCAAATCCCTTCACATCATACAGTAATATATGGTATTATCCCTCTCAGAATTGATTTGCTACAGATCTTGAAAGATACCGAAAACGTATCATGGGCCTGAGGAGATATAAGAAACCATGGATGCCAACAAGAGTTCCAACTAATCTAATTTTTAATGTACTGATGACATTATCATGTAACAGGTTCCCGACCTCTTATAGTGTTGCCATAAATGTGAATATCATTCACATTTATAGCAACCATGAAAGGCCTATTTAGTTTTGTGGAACTGATGTTTGCATCCATAGTGCTAGGCTACCTGAAGATTTATAAGTTCAATTCACCTCAGAAACTTTTTCTGAGCATTTCTGTGATGTATTCCAGAGTTCCTTGAACAGACAAGTAGGGATTTTCCTCCTGGAAATGCAGGTTTTTAATCCTGTGATTTTGTTGAGTTCAACAAAATTGGCCATAAGAACATACACCATTTCATATAATAATATACAGTGTTAGAGACCATGACTTGGTCCCTAACATATATAGAAACTGTGGTATCCGTTTAGGCATCCAAACACCTTTATTTCCTGAATTGACTACCATATGCAATATTTTAGCTTGACAAACTAGATTCCACATTTGTTAGTCATTCTCATCCTCACCTCATGGGTGACTTCACACACACTCACCTGCATCCACCCCTAATGGCTTAAGTTTTCCCGAATTTGCATTTCAGAATGCTTGGTGAACAAAGCTTTCTCTAGAACCGAACACCAAAACCGTTTAGGTGTTATCCATCAGCTATACAAATCCTTCTTTCTATCAAACTCAGACCATAGTTTCACAAACCCGAACATCATTCTTACTGCATAACCTGCATACTGATTCATGTACTATGATTGTTCTCCTCCTCAGTTTTCCTCTATATCAGTGTGGAAGGAGAATTACAATCTTCATCTTCTTCCTCTTTATTTTGGCATTGTCCAACAACTCCTTTACATCCTCCCTCAGTTGTCTGATGTACTCTCCTGCTCCTCAGATGCCAATTAAAATCACCAACTCCTTGGGTGCTGATACTAGTTTCTTGGCTAGATGATAATTGGGATAGTCAATACCTTCAACATCAGCCAAAGCAGTACATTCTGCTTGTGAATCTTGGGTTGGTAGGTCATTTCCCCCTCCTTTATTAAAAACACAAAACACTTTGTAAACAAAATTAAAGACATCACACAAGAAAAGTGATTTATTAGTCAGTTTTGCTGTCTCTGCCATTTTCATGAATGACCCAATCAATGATACAATTCTCCTTTTAAAGGATAAATTCCTGCCCGATATCACAGCGGTCTTTGCCCATTTACTACATTCTGGCTATTTTGTGGCAAAATACTTTTTACCTACAAAAAGAAGGCACAGCCATGGGATTGCCACTGCCCCCCCCCCAAATGCTAACTTTTATATGGTTTATATTTGCATGTTGGCTCAGGTAATGTGGGGGGCTTGTATACTGTACTATCATGGAAACCCATGTTGTGAACCATCATACTGAATATTTTTGTGCAGATTAATGTTTCAGTCAATGCCCAGAACTCTGCATTCAATGTGTCAGCTGACGAATGGCAGTTTTTACATATTATCCTTCATAACACTCTACTGTAATGCTTGATGAGCATGGTGGGTCATCCACTGCAGGTAGCACTTGAAGTTGACTCCCTGCACTTCCATCTCAGTATGGTATGACTGATTGTTGACCTGGTATGGCCCAATTTGTCCACAATTTACTAAACAAATAGGTTTGCAACATGGAATCCTATCACAACACCTCTTTCAAACTCCATCAGTTCCCTTCTCACAGTTGCAATGACTTGGGAGATTCATATTCCTCCAATTTATACTGACCACAAATATGGCTTGTTATACAGCATGATGTAGCTTGCCAAAGGGAGTCTCTGTTGACTCCAAGCAGTGTGTGTATGTGTATTTTTTTTTTCATGTATAACAACTAACTGAGTATCACCTCCTCACTATCCCCATCTAAAAATCCTTTCTTTATCTTCCCCATGTACATATATCCTGCCAGCAATGTTACCTCTAATTTTTTGCTGTGAGTGTGCACAGAAATTTGCATGTGTGCAAAATTTGCCTTCTTTTGAAAAGTATGTGCACACCCATACAAGTCACCATACTGATCATGTAAGCAAAAAAGTTAAAAGATTTTAGTTCACTCTTTACCTTCTGGTGTCAATGGGATGTCAGCCAGGTCACCCCCAACTCCCCACCGTGTTTCCACAAAGGGCAGTAGCCTCCCCAGTAAACAGTCGGAAATCACGATTCACAAGCCTTGGGCATGACTCGATTCGAGGACTTCGTGCATGCGAGGCCAACACGATACTGACTGTACTAGATAAGATTCTCTGTGTGTATTATTACCATCACCAAATAAGTTGTGTGACATCAATCACAGAGCTAACATAAATATTTTATATGTATTTAATATTGATCTGATTAGAAGTAAGAAATAAAGTAAATAAAGAAATTTTAATTTCATCTTCAAAATCTAGTGTGCGCTAGTTGTAAAACGTGTGCGCACAGCTTAGAGGGAACACTGCCTGCCAGGAACAATTCCTCTGCTATAAACAACTGCAGTTATGCTATGTTCCTCACTCATGCACTACCTATTCTCAAATTAACCTCCTCCCCCAAATTCATAAATCCTCCTCAAACGATGGACAATAAAACATTTTCAAACAAATCCTCTCGCAATTAGTGCCACCAACTGTATTACCTAATTCCTAATATTGTTGGCATTCATAAATATATTAAATCTTTCTGGGTTGGCAATCTGCTCAACTTATGCTACCTCTAAGTCATGACTCCTAACCAGATATCAATTTGTACCCATCACCATAATTTATCCTATTTCCTCTGATATCCATGGAAAAACTACCAACCCTAAATATATGACTTCTACATTAATTCAACTTCATTCTCTCATCTGCGTCTCATTCCCACTGATTAGATCTCAATAAAGGTTGAAACCGATCTGGGCAGTAGCCCATCCCATAATGCATGTCCAAAAGGGTGTGTGCTTTGCATTAGGGTATACAAAGACAATTAATGTGAAATCATTGAACTCAATATGCAAGTAACCTAGTTGGGAATGTAATTCACATGCAAACTTTGTTTGTTTACACTTAGACAAAAGATAAAACAAGAATATAATTTCTTGGTAAGATTAATTTAAATACTACCTCATGCTGAAACATACCTATTCCCTATGATATGCCCTACATGTTTATATTTCTCACATACCTGTTTTCTTATTGTTACCTGTCATTCCTTCTTCTTTTTTTTTTTCACTGCTCTTCTGATATTCTTTCCTTCTCCATTTCAGTCTCATTTTTATCTTACTTCATGACAACTAACTTGATTTTTAACTCTCTAAGTGCTCTCTCTCTCTCAGCAAAAAGCTTTTCAGATGTTTCTAAAATTCACTCCCACCCATTCAAGTGTAATCCATTACTATGATGCATTTCTATTTTTTTTTCCCTCAAATTAAACCTAAACATTTTCTAACTGACTGTACTCCTTTCTCTTCACAGAGTTAGGCCAAGTTATACAATTTACAGTATTCTCAAATTACTGCTACCACACATGGGAAGCACACTAATCACTTCTCTGATTAGACTATTATTTTTCACATTCCTTAATAACCTTCTAATGCTTGTCCTCAGTATCCAAATGATTGAATTCTAAACCAATCACTAACATTCATTCCCATTTATTCTTTGCATTCAAAGCTGTAATCCATCCCACACATCCTTCATAGAAAACAAACCTCCATGTGTATACTCATTCATGACTTTGGAATAATTTATTAACTTTTTCTGCAAACTATTATTCCAGAATTCTTCTACACCTTTTCCATTTCCATTCATAATTTCACTACATTATAATTTCATTCACCTTGGTTTTTAACTCTCATGCCATTAACTGTACTAACGTGCTACCATTTCTCACACTTGCTCATTATGCTTACTATCAACCCATGCTCTCCACGGTGCTCACTTTCTATGTGCTCTCAGTTTTCTCTACTCTCATTTGCACAAATGCCACAATCCACTGGGATATCAAGCTATCTATTATTCATCCTCTCAATACATCCCAGCACTCATCTTAGGTTCACATACTACACTTTTTTTGATGTGAAACCATCCTTGAAAAAAAACCATATTACTAATTCCGTTTGACTTAGTACTATCTTCTTACCACCATCTTTACTACACTGACATCAAGTGGCAATGATAATTCTAATAAACAATTTCTACAATTCAACAGACTTCTAACAGAAAATACAAGCTCACAATGGTTGCTGCACAAAAGAGAATTCCTAGAGTTGAATATAAACTTTGAATTCATTTTTCTTTTTTTTTTGTATATACAGTAGACAATGTCTCTTGTAATAGCAAGCAATTCTACAAATAAAGAATTTATTCAAGACAGCATTAAAATGGTAAATAAAATGCACCATCAAGAATCCCCCCCCCTTTGATTCTGTGTGAAAACACAATAGTTAAACAGCAAGCAAGGATAGATCATCCAGTGTAATTAGAGGTCATTTATTTTTGGTATGTTATAATTTTTTTTTAAATATTTTTTTTTCCCTAAAAGTAAATCCATTCTATGGAACTTAAAATTTGCATTAACAATTTCAGTTACTTCAATTAATTCATCAATAGAGATCAGATTCTGTTTTGGTTAGCTTGCTTCCTTAACTCAGAAAGTGAACTAATACAAATTGTTAATCAGTCAATGATTAGAAATTCAAATTAGGTTAAACCAGCCAAATTCCCAAATTATACTTAATGCATAACCTATATGACACATAGGAACAGCCTATTTGTGTTTCCATGATCTGTTTTTCACATATTTAAATTTCCATAGTTGTATTCATTCATGCCAAAGTTTTCTAACTATGAAGAACAGGAATGAAAATAAATACCTTAACACGTTCGCCGCCAACTATGAGTATTCTCGTAGTTGGTATATGAGCATCACAAGCCAACTACGAATATACTCGTATGACACTTACCGCCAGCAACGAGATTACACGTGCTGATCTTGAAGAAGTGAAAATGCTTGTCGTGTGGATCTAGCAGCGAAAGTGTGTATACTCATAGATGGTATATGAGCCTCACAAGCCAACTACGAATATACTCGTATGACGCTTACCACTGGCAACGAGATTACCCATACTGACATTGAAGAAGTGAAATTGCTTGGCATACGGTAACAAACTATGTCCGACTAGCATGGCAGCGAATGTGTTAATACACTATATTAAGCATTTACATTACTTAAATATAAAGAGCCAATAGGCTTCATTTCGGCGATATAAACATTATTTAAATTAAGGGGATATTAAATCCCACATTGTTTTAAAACCGAATAAGAAACTCAAAGATTGGAATCAGAAAGTTTCATGCCAAATATAGTATAATAAACTATAAAAGTATCGGCGATTACTAGCATGAACTAATGCAAGTAGTCCTAGTATGTAGTACAAACTCGGGCAACTTGCAGCAAAGGTGGGTTCTGATCGCTATTCTTGGTATTTTCCATAATGTAAAAACATATTTCCTAGGAAATGTATGCTGTTATTACATTATGGTGGGAAGTCACTACCCAGACTGGTTTCAGCCTTTTTTGAAGCTTCATCAGTGAGTAGCTAGACCAAATTAATACCAAAGGGTATAGCGAAAAGAACTTATATACTCTGCTATACGAGTTGTCAAAAAGGTGCCCCATTAAGTTACTTAAATATAAAGAGCCAATAGCTTCATTTCGGCGATATAAACATTATTTATATCGCAGTATAGCAGAGTATATAAGTTCTTTTCGCTATACCCTTTGGTATTAATTTGGTCTAGCTACTCACTGATGAAGCCTCAATAAAAGCTGAAACCGGTCTGGGTAGTGACCTCCCACCATAATGTAATAACAGCATACATTTCCTAGGAAATGTGTTTTTACATTATGGAAAATACCAAGAATAGCAATCAGAACTTTACCACCTTTGCTGCAAGTTGCCCGAGTTTGTACTACGTACTAGGACTACTTGCATTAGCTCACGCTAGTAATCGCCAATACTTTTATAGTTTATTATACTATATTCGGCATGAAACTCTCCGATTCCAATCTTTGAGTTTCTTATTCGGTTTTAAAACAATGTGGGATTTAATAGCCCCTTAATTTAAATAAAGCAATTACATGCTGACATCTCATCAACTAAAGCTAGCATTATGTGGCACTTGAAGGATACACTTATCAAAGAGAGAAAATTAAATTACATTCAGAACAGCAAACAAAGACAGTAACATGCTTGATACTAAAGGAAAAAGTTGTACTGCTCAACTTTTACAATTACAGATCACCTCATAGTGATCTGTAATTATTGAGACACTTTGAAGAATAGCCTTTGTAATTTGAACTGAGATTTGCAGAATCATCTGGCTTTCTTCCACCTGATGAAGTGTTCTTTAAATTAGGAAAATTTGCTAATTCCATTCTTACAACACTCTTGACCTTTTTTTGTAACTAATTCTCCTTCCAAGCATACTGTATGTTATGCTTAAGACTTGATTACTCAGATTGAGTTTTTATTCTAGTGAATACCTTCACTCAGCCACTTCTACCATTGTGTCCTTAGGTACCATAATAGTGACAAGTGTGATTACTTTTATAATTCCTACTTTTCTAAATCTAATTACTGATTTCACTTTCTCGTTATTCAAACACCTGTTCTAACTGAATTATTTCTCTAATTCTTGCTGTAATTACAGGCCTCGTTTTCCATTCTGATAGAACCTCACAATCATTTATCAATGCTCAACACAAGTAGCTGTGATACTACCCTCCTGCACCTTTTCCATTTGTACATAAATGACTTCCTCTCTCTTACACACACACACACACACACACACACACACACACACACACACACACACACACACACACACACACACACACACACACACACAAGTATCAAATACAGTTATTTTTGATGATGACAGCACATTCCATTTTTCTTCAATTCAATAATCCAATAAGATCTTCTATAAACAATTTCTCTTTGAAAATGTGTTCTCATTACAGCATTTTGAGAACATTTAGTTAATTTTAATGCTAGCAAGATAGTGTTTTCTTTTTCTTTAAATATGTGAAAAATTTCACTTCACATCTCCATTTACCTTTGATAATACTCAAATCTCCACACAAGGTCAGATTTCTCTTCTTGGATTGACAAAACTTATAGCCTCATTAGTCCTAAAAAAATTGCCCTTTTCCAGTTGGGATTTCTTCTCGCTTATAGAACTGCTAACACTATACAAATCTCAAGTCTTAGAATATTATTCACGCATTTGGCAGACTACAGAAAAACCTTCCTAATAAATCTTATACTTGCAAAGAGAGCAATCCAGTTGAGATGACTGTTTTGAAAGAGGCTCATTCCCATTACTTTCTCACAGAAAATTTGCTTCTACCTTATGATTTTTATAGTTATTTTCACACATGCAATTTAATTAAACTTGCTTCAATCATTCTTGTATTTTCTTCAAAACCTTTAAAACCACTTTAAAGGTTTAAATCACAATCACACTCCAAACCTTAACCTGTAGAGCCAACTTTACATCCTCCTCTTTCAACAATCTACCTCTGTCCTCTGCAAAAAGTGTTTCTCAGATTATGTTCTCCAAGGACTACAATCTCCAGATGGACAAGAAATTCTTAACTAAACATCTTGTCCACAGATAATAACATGCTACAGGCTTTGCATCTATCATGTTAGCAGACAATTTTAAAAAATTACATATATTCCTGTTCATAAATGTATTTATGATTTAAAATGAATGTTTTTATTATTATGCTCAGCACAATTCTGGTTTCACCATGTGGCCTCTTCCAGGCAGTTTATTGCAGAAAATAGAGCGTTCTATTATGTGCATTACTAAAATTCCCTGAACATTATACAAACTTACTTGGTAAATAATCTATGACAATACTGGTGGATGGCAAAAAAAAATCATTTCACTACAAATTATTGTCATGTGGTCCTGCCCATGTGTAGAAGTCTCATAACAATTGAGATTGTGTGTGTGTGTGTGTGTGTGTGTGTGTGTGTGTGTGTGTGTGTGTGTGTGTGTGTGTGTGTGTTTTGTGTATTCTTCCAGGGGTTATTATTATGTTAAGACAGGTGGCATTTTTTGCATTCACTTGGTGTTAATTGGTAGCATAAAGTACCTTGTGAAAACCTATATACAAGCTAACAGGATTTCATGTTTTGTTGACTTTTATTCCCGTATTTATCTAATGTGCAAGAACAAATTCAGCAATTACAAATGTGTTATAGGAGAAAAAACAGTCCACAGAATTTATTAAGAAAATACAAGAATGCAAAGTTGACAACACTCAAAATTGGCATGTGATGTACAGGAGACCACACTATTAGAGTTCAAAGGGGAACAAGGTTATATAAATCGATAAAAAATAAATAAATAAATAAATTACAAAAAATTATGAACAGTTAATCATGATTACTTTCAAAAAAAAAAAATTTTTTTTTGAAATAAGCATATAATGAAAGTGATCAAGATTCTTATAGTGCTGTAAAGGTTCACATATTTCAAGGAAAAGCTTTAAATATCTATTTAAAGCTTTAGCTGACATGAGCTGCAATGAGCTCTGCAGCTCATGTCAGTGCCATGGATAACATGACCAGACTTATTAGATTTCAAGGAACACCAGGATATATTCCTGGAGTTCTTTGATTCTAATCTCAGCAGAATGTCCAATCTGTCAAATACAATGGACATGACAAACACCAGGCAAGAATAAAGGTGGAAAATTTTCTTTGGTAGATGATAAAAAAGATGAAAGTTTCCAAAATGGTTTGAAAGTAGTATATATATATTAAAATAGTACATATATTGAACTTGCAAGGAACCCACACTATTTGTTATGATGTTCCTGTAAGGTGGAATATGGAATATCTTAACCTATGTGGGCTCGATGGCAGATGATATTTAATGATCCTTCTTTGAATGGAAACCAGGTTATCTCCATTAGCAGTCATGATAATTATCATTTTGTTAGTTATTCCAACAGAAAGGAATCAGTAGAATAGATAGAGTGAGCTCAGTATTCTGTTAATACCTGCCTTTTATGCTGGATGATGGTATAAGGATGGATGGATGTAGCTGCAAGGAAGGAAAGTTTTTGATAAACAGAAAACTGCCTTGTCTGTAGAAATGTAGATTATTAAAGTGTCCAAAAAACAGTAAATTGTTAGTACCGTATTTTCCAGTGTATAAGATGCACCCAAGAAATTTAATACAATTTTCTGGAAAAAACCTCACAGGCTACTTTGACTGCATGTGTACGAATCATTTTTGTTGAAATGGGAATGCCATTTTGCTGATTTTCTTGCACTCATTTCAAAACTTCGGTCTCTAGTTCTGGCCACTTCACAATTTTTCCACGTTCCGCACACTTTTCATTATGCAAATTGTACAAAATCTCCTTCTGACCACGCCAAGTTCTAATAATTTTTTCTGTAGGCGGAGGTCCAAAATGTCTTTCAGCTTCCCTGTTCTCGTGTTCTTCCGCATATTTTACAACCTGCAATTTGTAACTTGAAGTATATGAATGTCGCCTGTTTTTTTCCATCACTAAAATCTACGGAGAAATATCAAACTGAACATAAAATATCTCAACACGTCAACTCAATACTGATAAACATCGGTAACTGATTACTCGGATACGATATTATGAAACTTGAATAGGGACTCCCCGTTCTTAGCCAATGACGCACTAGAAGTCACGTGAAGGTCACGCATCAATTTGATTGCACCATTAACCGCCTATAAAGATCTTGGAACATAAAAGGGAGTGCGTATGACTTAGAAAAGAGGAAACAATCTTTACCTTCATTATATAAGACGCACCCCATTTTTAAGATGAATTTTTAAGGTAAAAAAGTGCGTCTTATACACCGGAAAATACGGTATATTTACATTCAACAACGAGCTTGATGGAAAAGCATATGAAGTTGTTCAAAGTCACCACACTAATTGAAAACAGACACATGATTTTTTATGACCAGTATAAGATTATTATTATTATACGGATATCTCCATTAAGTCAGAAGATTTATTGCACGAGATGAGCACTAACCTTATACCTCAACCTTAAACTTGTTCAATGTTGGGGCATTCACAACTAATTCTGGCAACCAATTCCATTCGATGACCCCCTCTCCAAACAAAAAATATAGTCTAAATCTAGTCTGCATGCCCTTATTAACCACACTTCCACAGCTTCCAGGAGTGACTCCTCTTTCCCCTCTCTCTCTCTCTCTCTATTCATATCATGCATTGGAAAATTTCCTTTGTGTCAATCTTATAAACCCCCCCCCTCTAATAACTTAACTTCTATCATGTTCCCTCTTTTTTGCCTATTAACTAAACTTTGCAACCCACACACACCTTCTGCGTGTCCTCTGTCCTCATAGGAAGCATTCCACTGACCTGTCTCCAGCTTACTCATCTTTGAATCCTTTCCACCATCTCCTGATTCCCAAGAAACCCAGGTAACCAAATTTGTGCATAATAACCAAGATGTAGCTGAATCATAGTCTTATAAAGAGGGAAAATAACTTCCCTATCTTCACTTCTTAGTGTTATTCAACATACAGGTAATAATCTGCTATTCTACAAACTTAAGCAATATACCATCAGCATCTCTCTGTCCATCCACCATTACTGACACCCCCCCCCCCCCCAAGTTCCTAGACCCATCAATATGATACACTGTATGCAACTTTTTCAACCCAAAGTGCATAACCTTATATTTGTAACATTGAATTGACAATCATTATCCTTTGCCCACAAGGCCAATTTATTTAAATTATCCAGCAAGATACTACATCACCTTTATCAACTATTGCTCTCCCCAGTTTTTCATCATCAGCAAATAACTGAATATCCCTTCTTAAATCTTTCCCTATCATTGATGTACAAATTAAAGAGTAGTGGCCCTAGTACTGAACTCCCCCGAGGTACTCCAGTAGTAACCATCATTCTTCCAGATCCCTCCCCCGCTCCATCCATGCTACAAGCTTCATATCCATCCCCATTTGCTCAAAGTTTTGGAATAATTTCTAATTGGTAAAGGTATAAAAATTATAAGTAATCTGAACTGTTAACACATTTTGTGTTAAGTTCAAATTAAATAAGCTTAAGAACGATATGGCTCGATACATTTTTGGAAGTATTCCATTTACTGGATAACAATAAAATTCAGTCAGTGTTCAAGAATAACCTAAGCACATACAATACAAATTTAACTGATGCTTCTATATTTTGTAAAATCAACCTAATAACAACAAAAGATTTCCAGACTTTATTAATTTTTATATAAACTGAACTGAAATTTACACCTAAAGGGGGGGGGGGGGGGGGGGGAGAATGCATAATATTAAAAATCATACCTGGTTTTCTGATAGCCACAGAGCTTGTAGATTTGGAAGTTTTGCAATGCTGAACGGAAGAAATTTGAGCTGATTTCCACTTAAATTAATTACTCGGAGGGCACCAATATGCCCTACTTCATCAGGGATATGTGGAAGTTTATTATCTCTTAATGAAAGAATGGATAATTTCACACAGCTTCCCAGCTAAAAATAAACAAATAATAGTTAGTAAACAAAAATATCAGTGGTGTTCTATATATTCCATGTTTGTTACAACAACAGTAATCAGGTCATATTATTATAAATGAAAATTTTATATATTGTATTAGATCTTCTGCCCCCTCACAACACACTTCTACTTATAGGATGCATGGCAGCTGATGTGTAGTGTAGTGGGAAGCTCAGTCTTTTGAAATTTTCAGAAAAATAAACAAAAGGAATACTTCATTTATGTTTCAAAAACAGATGTCATTAGAAATTAATCTTACATGATATCCACTGTATTCGAAGGAAAAGAAACTAAGTCAAAAAATAATAAACAACGAAAAAATAATATGCAAAACCAGAGGAAATGGCACTATAGTTAGAGGTATGCTGATTTAATCAGTGAAAAAGATTAGCTACAGTAAAAAAATTGTAGACATAGTTGGCAAATGCTTGTAGATAGTTGAGAGTGAGAGAGAATGGAGAAAGTTCAAGAATAAAGCTGAAGTTTGAATGATGAACAATCAGGAGCACAAGTATGCTTCTCTTTTACTTTTTGTATTGTATTATTTGCATCCTCTTAGAGTATTTGACATTTTTTGAAATAATCAGTAAGCTATAATAAATTTAGTTTAATCCTTTATCCAAGTGTGAGCAAACAAAGTTTGTGCCTGAAAATATCTTCAGGACTGGGGTAAGGTAGTACAACAATGGGCAACTCGTAGCAAAGGTGGAGCAAGCTAACAACACTCTTATCCCAGTATCTCCCATAATGCAAAACACATCTCCTTGTGGATATGTATAATGTTATGCATTAAGGGATTGGCCACTACCCAGACTAGTTTCGACCTTTATTGAGGTCTCTTCAGTGGGAGCCAGGCCCAGAGATGGAGATACCAGGCAGAAGCAATAACGAGGTCATCTTTACCTATGGGAGTTGCCAAAAGGTGTGCCACCTTTTTTATTAAATTACTCTGGATTTAGAGAAAGATGTTGCAAGTTTATTTTTCACTTGGTTAGACTATAATAAATTTAGTTTAATCCTTTATCCAAGTGTGAGCAAACAAAGTTTGCACCTGAAAATATCTTCAGGACTGAATATGGTGTTGTACTACCTTACCCCAGTAAGGTAGTACAACACCGGGCAACTCGTAGCAAAGGTGGACCAAGCTAACAACACTCCTATCCCAGTATACATATCCGCAAGGAGATGTGTTTTGCATAATGGGAGATACTTGCAGTTTTACATGCCATGGCACTGAGCCAAGCACACATCTAAGCTTGTCATACTTACCAGCCCAGTAATTCCACATGTACCCTGTCTTAATTGTAAATTCCACTCCTTTAGCCACCTCCCAAGTCATGACCTTATGGTCACTCTCACCAATTGGTGGCAACATGGTCATGTTCGTTACAGCCACATTCTTAGTTGCAATTACAAGGTCCAGCACTCTCTGCCCCCTGGTATTTTCCACTACATGTTGCCGTAGATAGTTGTCCCTTAATAACCGCATAAAATCCAATTCCTTCCTCTCATGTGCCCTCTCCTCTTTCCAGTCAATGTTACCATAATTGAAATCACCCATAATAATTACCCTCCTTCCACTCATTTCTTCAATTTGCCTATGCATACTATCCCCACCATATATTCCATCACCTGGTCTATAGCAGCACCCAATTGTATATTTTGTTCTGCTAGATTCTATCTCACACCAAACAGCCTCAAATGTGCTCATTTCTCTATCCTGCAGTTCAACTTCTATACTCCTAGGCTGCAGCTCATCAGCTATCATCAATAACACTCCTCCTCCCTTTTTATTCACCCTGTCACTCCTGAACACGCTATACCCGTCGCATTCAATCCCACTAGCTTTATCATCTTCTGTCAGCCATGTTTCACTAATACCAACAACATGTGGCCTGGAAGTGCCAACCATGGCCAAAAACTCTTCGTTCTTGTTCCTAATACTCCTGGCATTAGTGTACATGAATTGTAGAAGCCCATTTGTCCTATCCCTACTTCGATGCCTTATACTAACTATCCCATTCTGATTTGTTGTCCTTCGTACTCGCGCGGGCATAATATACTCATTCATACACTCAACTGCCTCCCTAAAGTCTGCATATCTACCCCCCCCCTTAATAAATCTAGTAATTTCCCTGAGTCTGTACATCCACTTCCACATCATTCATCAACACTTTTTCAAGTCTCCGTACACCAACTCCATTCAAATGTAACCATCTATCTTATATAAGTCCTTTCGCCCATCAAACTCATTCCACAAATTCCACACCACTCTCCATACATAACCCATGCATAAAGTCATTGGCAATTATGGCCCTCCTTCTAAACACTTCGCTGTCATATCGCGGTAAGATACTCACCATCCTAACTCTCTCACTCTTCTCTTTTGCTACCTCAAGTAATTCCCTCACATCCTCTATCATTTCCATTTTGTCCTCTTTCAAATCACTTGTTCCTGCCACGATTATCATCTCTTTCACCCTCTGTTTTTGCAGTCGAATAGATTAGCTGATGTCCTTTATGTTCGCACCCGGCTGGTACGACTTCGTTAAACTCTCGACTATTACACCTCTTAATAGCGAATCCCCATACAGCACTCGCTCCTTCATTTTACTGACGTTTACGAACATTCTATTATTTGCCGTCACAGACTTTCGCCAGTTATTTGTCGGTACGTTCAGCACACATTTTTCCATACGCTCCAGTTGTCTTTTAGCTCTGTGTATCGCACCGTTCAAACGGGCAATTTCACTACTCGCATTTATCTCACCATTTTCATTATCAATCAAATCATCAGTTCGTTCTATATTTCTACCTTCATTTACACTTTCAATGACGCTCTCACACTTATCTGGCACTACCACGCAATTCTCTAGCACACCGCTATTTTCTACATTCTGACTATCATTAACGATATCACTCTTGCCACACGAAACACGCTTGAAATCCTCATTCTCTTTACACTTTATGCACATATTAACTCCACTATCACTTTCTAACCAGACTCCCACCGCTCTTCGCAAGGCATACATCTCACAGACAGCACATTGCATAAATTCGTTTACATCAAAACTCTTAAACAAACATGGCGACCTGGCTGCCATTTTTTCCTTTATCGGTGCCATATGTATGCTAACTTATCTTAAAATTAATAATTAAAATAACAGAAAACACGCGAAAATTGCACAGACACACCACGAAACAAAAAGCAAACAATACTACTTAAAATTCTAGTAAAATTTCTAATGTTAACACAAAATACTACTAATCTTTTCAGGAGCTCTCGATAAGCCGACGATCTAATCAGTGCGACACCAAGCGACCATTGCAAGAGTTGGTAAAATAGCTCAAAAAGATTACTTGCATGTTGAAGAACATATTGACAAGTAAAGGCAGGAAGGCTATTAAAGGCTAGGATTCAGTCATGTTGATTACTGTGCACAGATTTGGTCACCTGTATTTCTAGTGGAAAAGATTTGGAGACAAATAATCAAGCTAGTGACAGGTCTTTGGAATGTTCCATATTAGGATAGAGGCATATACAAGTCAATATATGTATGTCAATCAGATTCATTCCAGACATCAAAATTCTTAATGTCATTGATTCCTACACAACAAATGCATTGATTCATTTAATTTTTATTTACCAAAATATTCATTCAAATACTTTGGTAAGGGACTTTCAAACTTTACTCTCATACTCTTCTTTTTATCTTCTTTCAATAACTAATGGCTTTTTTTTTTTAATTCTTGGCCATTCACAAATTATTCCTCCCCCCACCAAAATTATTAAATCTTTTACATTATCTTTTATTCTTAGATAGATAGATGTAGATAATAAAAGGATAGACTACACAGGCCTGCAATGGAAAAGTTGTCTGAGAAGTAATAATTGATTCTTATAGATTTTTAGGTGCCGAGTTCAGAAAAAAGTAAAAAAATTTCATTACCCACCAATTTTACCCAATTTCTAATTTTATTGTTTTTATTAGTAGTATTTGGATTTAAATTCAGCGCATTGGTATTTATTTTCATTCTCCTTTATTTACAGCTAATTACAGTAAAACCCGGTTTTTACGTTCCTGCAATTTACGTTTTCCTAGCATCTACATCATGTTCTGTTGGTCCCGTCTTAAGGCCTATTCTTGTTTTTTTTTCTTGGTGGCAATACCGATTTTCGAATTGATTTCAGTGGAAATCTGCGCATTTCTGTTCTCAGGTGGCATTGCTTTCGGCTGTAGTTTCGTTTCCGCCATCATGGTGACTTGTGCGCATGCAGCAGTACTGTTGTGATGAGCGAAACCGTGATTTTTCAATCACAGTACGAATTGATATTGCAGAATTTCTGCAACATAATTTAGTGTGTGAAAGTTGCTTTCAAGTTGCGGTGGTGGATTATCCATGTTAGTAACATGGAGAAAAAAGACAGAAAATGTATTTCGGTAGAAGAAAAGATGGCAATTCTGAGACGTGTAAATTGGCATGCCGGAACACGTGTGCATTTAGCATAAGATCTTGGACTCTCCGTGTCCACTTTGAACACGATAGTAAAAAAACAGGTCAAGTATTGAACTCAATGCAAAGCAATCTGGCGCTAATTCAAAAAAAAAAAAAGGAAAAACAATCAACAATTAAAGATTTTTTTAAATAGATAAATGTAAGTACATTGTAAATTCATTTATTTTCAGTTATTAAATTTTGTAATCTAGTATGTAGACTCACATACTAGCAGTAAGTCATCTTTTAGCCTTTTTTTAATGTTTTTTTACATTTCCTGCTATTTGCACTTTTTTTCATCAGTCCCCTGAAAAGTGTAAAAAAGGGGTTTTACTGTAGTTGTATAAGTGCTTTTTTGAAGTACCTTTTTACGGTAAATAAACAAATTTCCATGAAACTTCTCATTCTTAAGATAAGAGAGGGAGGAAGGAATGCAGATGTCTACTTAGAATATGATTCGCCGAAATAACGGATGACTTTGCTGTTGTCACAGACAATTACATTTCCTTGTGTGATTCTTTAGTTGAACTTTAGTCGTTGACTACTAAGGTTATCATATTTCTGAAAGGTGGTATATGTTCTAAGTTAGTATGAAGATTTAAGCAACATTGGATCAAGAAGGAATAGCCAGAAAGAGTCACATTAGAACCTTGAAGTAAAAATGTGTTACACAAAACTTTGGTTGGGCAGGAAAAAATCCTTTTATCCCCACTTCACATAAAGCTGGGATTGATGAAGCAATTTGTTAAGGCTTCGTCGAAAAAAGGAGAGTGTTAAATACATCTGTGCAAAATTTCCGAGATTATGTACAGGAAAATTGAAAGAAGGTGTTTTTATCGGTCTGGACATCGGGAAACTTATGAAGGATAAACTGTTTGAAGAAAAAAATGGCAACTGATGAAAAAGAAGCATGGAAAGCTTTGAAAGAGGTGGTGACCAAATTTTTAGGAAATCAAAAGGACCCCAACTATAAGATGATTGTGGAAGACATGCTACAGAAATTCAAGGATTTGGGATGCTCCATGAGCTTAAATGTGCACTTTCTCAACTCTCATTTAGACTACTTTCCTGATAATCTGGGAACTGTCAGCTAAGAGCAAGGAGAGCAATTCCACCAAGACATCAAGGTGGTGGAAAAAAGGTATCAGGGCAGGTGGAATGTCAACATGATGACTGGATGTTGCACAGAGACAATCCGGGAAAAGAATTTCACAGAAAAAGTTCAAAAAGAAGCTTTGAAGGAAAAAGAAAAAAGACACCACAACGAAATATAAAGTATGAACTAAAGATTAATTTTTAATTACTTTAATTAAAAAATGTTTTTTCAATACTTTCATTCCAAAAATGTTTACGGAAAATTTTAAATACTGTTATTTTACTGTAATATTGAGATCGGTTTTCATGAAAAATCCTTACATGGTAGAGAAAAATGGAAGAGATTTTTGAAATCAATGGTGAAAAATAAATCAGAAGCAGTTCATAGTTTCCAGACAACTTTTCATGACTCGAATTTTCCAGGTATGTGTTATCAATCTAGCTATACATATATATACTTTTCTTATTTTCTTAATAAGATATGAAAGATATTCTTTAATTATTGCACCTGGAAAGTACAATATTTTCTCCTTAGTCTGCCTTTGTCACCTATTAACAATCTTCTTACTTTTTCATCTCACCTCTCCTTCTTAAATCTTCTCAGCTACTATTTACCAGATGATCAGACTAATGATCTAGCATATGCTTTGTCCTGTGAATGACTACATTAGCATGCTATTTCATTTACTTCTCTCTTCAGGTACTCCCACATTAACGTTTTTGTGCGACACCCCCCCCCCCCCCCTCCCCCAACCATTCAGCACACTGCTATTTTCCTTTTTATATGCACTTGCATCACTCACTTCATCTTACGAGGTCCCTTATATTAATAATAAAATTAAGGAATAGTGAAGAGATGGTATCAACAGCAGATATATTAAACATGAAGATATTAGAAAGGTTGTGGCTGTTTTGAAATTACAGCCAAAGCAACTAAGGCTATAATGCAAGTGTATCATCATCAGCATCAAATTCTTGATACATGCCCTAAAGGGTGGACAGGATACTATGATAGTAATACGCGATGAGTTTACATTATTACTAATTTCCTACTGGCAATTTTCCTCCAAATTAGTCTGTTATTGCTCACAACTCAAATATTATCTGCTTTTTTTGTATTTCAGTCTTCCAAGATTTAATTCTGGATGCATCAATCTATACCTACACAATGGTCTTCCTCTGGGTCTCTTTCCCATCCCAGAATTAAATATCTGATTTGCTCTCTGATTCCATTCAGGCAACCATAACACCTGACATCAGCTCACTTCACACCTTCCTGAATACTGATAATGTCTAGTTCATTCCTAATATCTTCATTTTTAATATGATTCTGCAATTGATACCATCTGTTCATTCCCCAAATTTTTCATAGAACTCTCTCATGCCTATGGTCTCCAGTCTCTGATCAAGTGTTTTATTTCCAAATCAGTTCTCCAATCCAGAACTGAAAACTGAATGTTGTCTAGTATACAGTCAGTTTAAAGTTTTGCCTAATTTCTCTCATATTCCATAAAAATTCATTTTGACTCCATGCAATACTAGCTTTGCTAATTCATTGTCTATTTCCACATTTAATTTGTTCTCCTCACTAAAAATTGTGCCTAAATATCTGAAATGTTTCAGTTGTTCTATAGTCCCATTCAAGATGCAGTTGATATTTTCAATGTTCCTGCCTATTTTCATAGTCAGTCAGTCTTTTTTATTGTTAATTTCCACACAAAATTTCTTACAGCAGTAAGAAATAATTTTATTCCTTGTGCAACATGCATTATCTTGCTCTTTTATAACATCTGCAATTAATCAGAATGTAGGAATATCCAACATACTAAATAATAGAGCCAAATCATGAAATACTTCATAAAGTAATAGAGAAATGAATTAACAGTTTGCACTACCTAAAACCTCTCCACCAGTAAGTAAATAATCACCAGGACAAATTGTCAATTTACTGTCTGGTCATGCAATACATGTGATAGCAGATCTATATTCCTCAAACTCTGTAGTGTAGGCTATGACATGGCTACATTCTTTCATCAAATTGCCTCCATCTGTATATCCAATGAACTTCACATTCAATGATCCGAAAATATAATCCATAGAGTAATGATCTAGTTTTGCTGAATACAGTACACCGCATTCCTCTTTTTCTGGCAAACTATGCTCTAATAATGTCAGAAGATTTACTCACGCTATATTAATTACTGAATCTCAAATATCACTATTCCACTGATTATTATAATCAGTAGACAGTGATAAAAAAAAGTGATATGGCAAAAAAATTCCTCTTGTCTAGAAATTTGGTATAACCAAACACTGAACCTTTAGAGAAAGATTCCTATTCTTGATATAAGTTTAAATACTGATTTTTATGACATTACATTTACAAACTCAGTGGCATAAGTTTTCTCTTACAACGCCCTATACCTGGCGTTGTAAGAGAAAACTTATGCCACTGAGTTTGTAAATGTAATGTCATTGCTAGAATGGCATCTAGCAATGAGTTTTCAGACGCCATGGAGTCTGAAAACTCATGTAATAACAATAAAACTTTTTTTTGGCAATGTATGGATATTTCTCTTTGAAATAACTGATACAATGTTTCATAAAATAAAGAAAGATAATTTTTAGTTTTGAATGTTAATAGTAAAAATTATTCATTACTTCAGCAGGTATTTCATCCAAGATGTTATCATCTGCAATCAAAGTATGAAGATAGCGTAACAGTCCAATGCTGGGTGGCAGTATAGTGAGGTCATTACTGCTGATGACTAGTTCTTCCAATTGAAGGAGGCTAAAAAATGTAATAAAATAAGTCATTTTAAGTTAAAAATAAAACAAAAAAGAAATAATATTTAGTAACTAACTTATTATCTTAACATGGCAAAATACGTTCAGAATGCAGCATATCTTTCAGAAAATTCAAATTCCTCAAATGATATATAGAGAGTGCTTGGTTTATTAGAAAAATTATCATCACTCAAGGTATCAGTATTTCATAAGAGAGCAGATCTCTTCCGGTCCATGGCATTTGAATCAAGTCACAAATCATGCATATGCCAATGTGGATGGGTGTATAAACTTCAACACAATAGACTAACAGCCTGACAATAAATGACACTGAACACTGTACAGATGTATCAGTGTTTCATTTCATTGACTTACCCAATAGATGGTAATTCCTTATGAAATAGCTCATTGTTAAGCCGCCAACAAATTGTGTGTCCTGTTTCACCTATATAAGGCAAATTGGTGCAGAGTGTATAGTATACCCCAGGGTGGGCCAATGGAGCAAGTGGATCCTTGGAGGAGTTGAATGCAGGTTTAAAGGTTGACCTGTAATTTGCCTTATATAGGTGAAACAGGATGCATAATTCCTATCAGAAAATAAACGGCACATTAAATTTAATGACTATAGTAAATCTGGCATTTCTGATAATCATGCCATGAATACTCTACATAGAACTGAGTGGAAATCTTGACAACCCACCAAAACGTGGTTTGAGCATAAATTTAAAGAGGCCTGTAAAATTCATATCAATCACTCTAATCATAACAATAATGGTAGTCTAAAAATCTTCAGAATATAGATGGCATATTCTACCTACATAATTTTAGTTCTAAGAGTAAATTATAATTAGGAAGGCAGTAATCATGTTGGTGGTTTAATGGAATATTGACAGCCTTAAGAAAGGATTAAAAACTAATTTTAATGATGGAGATAGTTTTCGGTATTGAGACCACATATTTATTAAACAATAAAAAATAAAAGAGTAAAACACCCGACAACTTTTGTTCATTGTAAGGCTTACATCATCAGGGGTAATGGTGTATAAAAGTTGAACACAACAACCAAATTAAATAGTAAATTAGATGTCTTTTTTAACTTCATAACCGTTCATTAAGTCAGAACCCGAATACAAAATGATACGTTCGTTACTGTATCCATCACAAACTTTTACGCCTCCATATTTGAATATTTATGGTAGAATATTATCTACTATATTTACCTTCCTACATTTCAGGTGTTTGATGGCTTTTCTACCTCAAGCAGTGATATGTATACCTGATTATATTCCTCTTGAATATTTTCTACCTGTGCTGTTACTTCTTGTTTCATTTAGCAATCTTTTAAAGTAATTACTCGAGACATTTAGATTATCTTCATCTTTGGTCTATTTTATGTCTGACTTCTTTTACAGTGTTCTTACTACCATTTCTGTGCTTTTTTAGTAGCCTCCAGAACATTTTGCAGAAATTCAATATAGCCTTTAACAGCCACCAGAACACCAACTGGCATTTATCTTGTATATATTCTTAAGTCTTCAAGAGTTTTGTTTAGCTTCTTTTACACACTACTTTGCTTTCTTCATTTGTTACTCCTGTATTCTCTCTCTCTCAGTACTTGTATTTATTTATTTATATATTTATTTCCATGATATTTTGATACACTTTTTTCTTTTCTATGATTGCCTCTAACCTTCTGGAAGTCACTAGGGAGTTCTGATTTTTCTATCCTCACAGACAGCTTTACTACTTGCCTCTCTGGCTAAATCAACGTTTTCTTCAGGAGTCTGTCAATGAGTCTTCAAGGTTTGACTGTTTTCAAACATCTTCATTTTTTCCTTCAGTAGTATTTGTATACTTAAACCTATGGTTCACCTCTGAAAGCTGTTTACCTCAGGAACTTTTGCTATTCAGTTTTATTGTGCTCAAAACTAAATGGTTCATTATGTAAATTAAGGGGATATTAAATCCCACATTGTTTTAAAACCGAATAAGAAACTCAATGTTTATATCGCCGAAATGAAGCCTATTGGCTCTTTATATTTAAGTAACTAAATGGTTCATTTCCTATTTCAAATTCCCTGTATACTTTTGTTCTTTTGAACCAGCATGAAGATACACTATCCACAATATCATAGTCAATTAGATTTTTCTTTGTATCTCCTCTCCCAGAGAATTTTTACATCTTACTGTTGTATCATTGTATTGACAATGAAGTAGTCCTCGTCCTGAACATCCACCAAGAGAATGTATTAACGTGAAAGAATAACTCTATTGATATGTGGGTGGTGGATGCAGAAGAGACCTTTCAACTAACAGGTGCCCATTTTGCTAAAAGCCATCAACTAGATATATACAGAAATGGAGTCAATGTTACCTCTAAACTGGATAAATAATCTCAGGTGTATGAAGTGGATGTACTAAGGCTGCTACATTAAGGGAATAAGAATTCAGCAATAGAGGTTAATGAGATATCAACACTGGTGTCAAAGGAACATTCAGAAGAACTGCCTACCTTTGACTTGGCCATATAATTTGAGTTTTAGCATATGAAAGATTCTACAGGAGTGAAAAGAAAGTATGATACTACTGCACAAGGATGATGCAAAGACTATTTATCAACCTAACAGTATCTCTGGTCAAGATTTTGCAAAATTTAAATCAGTTGAGAGAGAGAGAATCTATTCTTTGCAATGAGCAGTATGGGTTTATAAAGGGAAGGTTATGTTTGAGTTCATTTTTATATAATGTTACAGTTGAGATAGAAATGGATAAACCAAAATACTTTTCAAATTTTGCTAAGGCTAGGATACATCATGAAAGGTTGCAACATAAGTTATGGGATTGGATTATAAAGTATTAATTTGGATAAAACGATGAATGACTGACATTATCAAAATGTGATGTATGGGGAACGTGAATCTGAAAAATTTAAGGTGACAGCTGTACCCTAGGACTCAGTCGTTGGTTCACTGTTGTTTAGTCTTTACATTAATGACATTGGGAAGGATTTGACAGCGATATTCAGCGTTTTGTAGATGATTCAAAGATAGGTAGGGTAAATGGTAATATGATGGACACAAAAATGACTCTCATTTTAATGTTAGTAAATGTAAAGTTATTGTTAGATATTCAATGGCAGGATTATGATAGAAGTGTGGATTTTCGCTTTCCCAAATTCTGCAGTCGTGTTTACCTCCCATTTACGTGAAAAGTGCACTCGTCACTGAAAACAATTGTATCCAAAAAAAGTCATCATTTTGTGCTATCCTACTGATCATTTCTATACAGAAATCCTGACATATCTTCTTATCATCTTTCTTCAAATGGTGCACAAAGGTAAATATGTAAGGCCTTAAATGTAGATGCTGTAAACGATGCCACACAGTTACATGTGGAATTCCAATTTGATGAGACGCCTATCAGATTGACTTTCCAGGGCTTCTCTGGAAACAAAAGACATATTTCAGTGATTACACCACATTTTTTATTATTCAGTTATACAATATACTGAAATAATAATAGTTCCCGACAAGTTTCGTAAATCGTAGGATTTACATCTTCAGGGGTAAATAGTATAACTTAAAGTTTAAACAACAGAAATTAATAAATACAAATCATAACCATCTGGCTATTCATAAACTCAAATAACAGAATGCAGATATAAAACGTTATTGATATTGAACAATACTGGATGATGTCACGTGTTCTTGTTCATACAGTCTGAACTCAGATTGAGGTGGATTTTTTATTAGAGCTGATTCACCACACTTGATGGAGAATTAAAACTTGATTTTTATTGCATTGGGTTTTTCAGCATATTAGCAGCTTCTTTAAATTTTCTTATATAGCTGTGTTTTCTATGTATGATATCGCCGTTTTTTGCCAGAGTACGTGTCCAGTGGAAGTGGTATGGAAAGCAAGACCCATTTTTTGTTCTCTTTTGTATTGTATGTCTTTTTGGTGTTCAGCCATGCATATTTCTCCAGATTTTCCTGTCTGTCCTACGTAGCAAGTCCTGCAAAAGCAATGGATTTTGTAGACTCCTGGTTTTTTAAGAGGATGATGAGATGGTTTTGGTGGACGTAGGAATCTTGAGATTTTTTCCAGAGGAAGGAAGGCTACTTTTACGTTGTGTTTGTTCATTCATTTGGCTAGCTTATCTGTAACATTTTTGATATAAGGAAGCGAGATTGCATTTTTGTAATCCTGTTTTATTGTGTTGTTAGTTGGAGGCATTTTAAGGATTCTCTTGATGGTTTCTGTTTCATATCCATTCTGTTGGAGGATTTGTGTTATGTATTTTAGTTCTTCATTACATCTTTCTTGTGTGCTGGAGATATTGTATGCTCTGTCTCGAAGAGTTTTAATTAAGCTTATTTTTTGTGAAGGTTGGTGGTGTGAGGCTGCATTTAGAAATCTTCCTGTGTTTGTCGGCTTCCTACATACTGAGAAGGAGAGTTTACTTTCTTCATTAACTTCTAATAGAATATCTAGAAAAGGAAGTTTTCTATTTTCTTCTTGTTCTAAAGTGAATTTTATGCTGTTGTGCAAATTGTTGAGATAACTTTTGAAATTGATAAGTTCATCTGTTGTTCCATTCCATATGATGAAAATATCATCTACATAGCGTAGCCATATTTTTGGTATTTTATGGTAATTCTTAAGAGCATTGTTTTCAAATTTTCCCATAAATAGGTTTGCTAATACCGGTGCTAATGATGAACCCATGGCCAGTCCTTCTTTTTGTTCCCAGATTCTGTCTTGATAGGTGAAAAAACTATTCTCTGGAAACTTTCCCAAACTTCTTCCACAACAGCATCGGCAGCACACCACCTTCCTGTTGACCTTGATTGATGCACAGAACTGCCTGTTTCACTAAATTTTTGTGCCATGTGCAGATCATGTGCTAACTAGAAGGTTCTTTGCCATATTGTGTGTGGAAATTCCTCTAAACTTGTGTTGCAGACTTCATTTTCCCAAACCAAACCAGACAACGTGCTGCACCATCGAAAGTCGCCATTTTCAAATGATGTGACATATCACACCATCTAGTGTTATCATTTGGTAATAAAATTATGTGACCAAAAATCAACGATTCACTACACTATGACATTCACTCACTAAGCTTTTGTATGTCTTACGAGTTATTCTCTGTTCTCCTGAAAACTAGTATACATCCTTTTGAAACACCCTGTAGTTGGTGTATCTATTATTTTTACACCGGTAACTCATGGAGATTATAGACTCATAATGGAAGGATTTCATTATGCTAAGCATTATCCAATATTTGCACAATATCTATCATATTTTGCTTTGAATTCATTCACCGTCTTGAAATTTATAACAGACTCTGTAAATCTATTTCATTCATTCACCACTCTCTAAGCAAAAAATCTGGCCCTCACACATTTGCTAACTGCTCTTGTTCAATTTTCAAGGATGACCCCTAGTTCTCCCAACCAAAAGAACTGTTCTGAAAAATTTCCTCTGCATCAATCCTGTAAACATTTTTCAGTAATTTGTGTCTCAATCACATAACTCCCTTTCTGTCTTAGTTAAGATAAAAAGCCAAATGGCTAGTTTTCTGGCATCTTAATATAGAAAATAAGGGGATAAATGTGTTTATCCCCTTATTTCCCTTTCTGTCTATCAACCAATTTCTGTAACCTACAAATCTTTAACTCATAAGTAGCATTCCACAGATCTGAGACCATCTTAGCAACCTACATCTAGATCCTCTCCACCTATTCCTCATTCCCAAAAAACCCACATGAAGATATTTTTGCACAGTAATCAAATAGCATCTCATCAAGGCCTTTTAAGGTGCTATAATAACCTGCTTAGCTCTGCTCATTAGGGTGTGCTTCAGTAACCAAGTAATCCAATGAGCTGTATTAGTCATTTTTGTTATATGCTGTCTAAATGTGTCTATCTCCCCCCCCCCCTCCCCAAATCTTTTGCTTCATCAATTTCATGGAGTACAGTTCCATCAATATGGTATACAGCTGGTAATCTTTTCACCCCAAAATGCATAATCTTATAGTCTCCCTCATTAAAATGACGTCCATTTTCCTCTGCCCATACTACCAGTCTATTTAAATCATCTGGCATCATCTTAACTGACTACTGCTCTACCCAATTTTGCAGCATCATCACCAAACAACTGAATATTTCCCCTCAGATAATTTCCTATATCATTAATGTACAAATTAAATAAGTAGTGGCCCAAGTACTGAGCCATGAAGCATGCCACTAGCCATAGGCCTTCTACTGGACTCTACTCCTGAATAAACTACTCAAGAATTCCATGCAATATTCTGTCAAAAGCTTTTGCAAATTCAAGTATCGTCACAGTGTACCCAATACCTTTATCCAACACAGATGTCACTGCATTATAAAACAAACAAGTTACTGATGATCTACCAGTCGCAAAATCATGTTGACTCCTAAATAGTATGCCAATCCCAGATTTTTTTCCTTTTAACCAACTTCCCCAATACCTTCACCAGCACACTCCTGAGATGCTGATCTGTCAATAAATCGTTATCTGTGTATTGAAGCCCTCCTTCAAACTTGGTTGTCTGAGGAGGATGTGATGTCGGGAATAGGATTAGAAGGATATATAATTTTCTGGAAGGCTAGAGATGTGAAAAGAGGTGGGGGAGTGCTGTTAATGACTGCAGAGGAATTATGTCTACAAAGTGTGGAAGTTGATCTGTCCATCTGCTTGATAGAGGGTATAGAGTGATTCACACTTTCACATTCCCCTGTACATGCTCTTTGCACCACTGAAGAACCCCTTGAGACAAACCAAGAGCTGAGACTTAAATTAAACAATGTGGTCAAAGCACAGCTAATTCTCAAACACCTTCTCGTAATACTTGAGTTGATATACCATCTAATCCCATAGCTGTATCACATCAACATTCTGTAACATCTTATGCAACTCCATTTCATCTGTCTCTATTTCCACATAAGCCACTGCCTCTTTTGCAATATCCCCACCTGGATGATATATTATGGCAGAGCAATCATTTAGCTACTTCATCTCCCAATATCCCAATTATTCTTCCATAAGCATTCTTCCTTTTACTAGCTATATACCAAAAGAGCTCTTTGGATGACTTTTGACTTGTATGCCTAATTTCCTCTTGCATGATTTTGCCTTCCTTATTGTACTGGTCATACTTCTGGCTTGTGCACTGTACTGCTCATTGTATGGATATTGATCACCTTTCTCTTTGAACTCCCTCTTTTTGTAGTTGCTGCTTAATGATGCTATTCATGCATTTAACTCCCACTTGATTTATCCTCCTAGCTGTAATAATAGAAGAGTCTGCTATTATTTCTTTTACCAACTCCCATACACTATCAACATCCAACCCTTGTAGTTTCTCTTGCCATAACATTGCAACAAATAGTGTCCTGACGGTCTTACTTACCAGTGATTCCACATTTACTTTTAATTGAAAATTCCACACATTTACCCACCTCCCAGGACTAGAGTTATAAAAAAATTTCTTGATGCAATTACTGGATCTTGCACTCCCAAAACCCTGATACCTTTCATCACATGCTGCCTCAGGTAATTATTCCTTAGTAACTTCATAAATTCCATTTCCTTCTTCCGAGTCCTTTTCTCCTTTCAATCTACATTCTCATAGTCGAAGTCTCCCTTAATAATTACTCTCCCTTCAATCGTTAAGCTTATTTGACAACGTGTACCATCCATATCATTGCCTGTATTCTTCCCCCTCTCCCCGGTCTAACCCTGTGTTTTGTCCTTTTGGCCTCTATCTCATACCAGATAGCCTCAAATGCACTACTTTCACTGACCTCCAGGTGAATTCCTACTCTCCATTTGGCTGCAGTTCATCAACAATGCCCTTTTCCTCCATCAAAAATACTATACCCTTTACATTATATCTCACAAATTATATCACCTTCTGTTAACCATATCTCGCCAATTCCCATATCTTTTGGCCAAGCAGAACTAACCAATCAAGAGCTGACTTATGATATTCCTGCACTTGCTTGTTCATGAGTATCTGCAGACTCACTCATCAGCTATACCCCCCCTCCCAATAGCTATAGTTTTCCTGATTTTGCAACTCCAATCTGACTTCATTCAACAACACTTTTCCAGACTCCAAACACAAAATATGCTGAGTGCAAACCATCCACCTTTTGTAAATCCTTTCGTCCATCAAACTCATTCCTAACATCCACAAACTCCACATCATTCCTGCTGCATAACCTATGCATTATTGCATTTGCAATCAACAGGCTCACTATCTTAACTCTTTATTTCTCTCATTTGATACTTTCATTAATTCTTTTATGTTCTCTCTCATATGCTACTATTCTTTTGATCGTTAATTTTTACACTCTCTCTCAATCCTATCATCATACATGTTTTCACACATATACCCAATTGTCTATTGCTTCAATCTCTTTACTTGACCCACACTTCTGACACACATTCATAACACTTTCAACTCACACTCTCTCAGCACTATCACTTTCGAAATAAAATCCATTCACTTTAAGTAAAAGCATACATTTTGCAGGCATTGAATTCATGAAACCCCCTCAGGCTGAATTCCTTGAGCAAGGATGTTATGGTGGTGTAAACTTATATTAATCAAAATTAAATGTTTAAGACAGACCATAGTTTATATTTCAATTAAAAAGTATATTTCAAAATAAATTAACTAAAAAGCACATAAAGTGTTTAATATGCAGGCAACTCTCATTATATATAGCAAACACCATTTTAACAACCTCACTCCCAATATCAAACATATTCCTGTGGCCCCTATGGGTTTGCTATTGTGCCAGTTGACTGTAAATGCTGCCCCCCCTCCCCCCTTTTATAATACAATCACAGATTTGCTGCTTTATAGATACAAGTGACTATTATGAACTATGTGTGTGTTATTCCTCATTTGGCAGGATCATAATGATCTGAAGTGAACTTTCAAAATTACCTTGAGAATAGGCACTGATGATATGAAGCTGGGTAAACCAAAATGAGGCTGTAAAAGTAAGAAATGAAATCTCAGGAAATCAAGACAACCAAAGGCAGTGTTATCTAAGTCAGTAAAAATTATAAGAGTAATTTAGAGAATGGAAGGAACCAGCATCATGTAACATATATTATATGTGCACATACAAATTACATTCATGTAGCCACACAAAAGAAAGGATGCCCAAGTTTATTAATAAATTTGGACATAGCTTTTGAGTCCAGCTTATGAAGTGAACAATTTGCAAAATAGTGCCGTGTTTTAAATGCTTGGAAAGCTCTCTGAAAACCAACAAACACAGAAACTTTTACTGGGGATGATGCACATCTCTATATCATATAAATGGCAGCTTTAACCTCTGAGAAATTAGACTTAAAAAATTTCCTGCTGGTGCATACATCAATCTGCTCCCAAAAATAGTATTTTGGTCTTTGGCTAATTCTGCTAACATTCAAATTTCATGAACTCTACATTTTAAGGAAAACAGATGCTATCAATTTGCAAAAAGATTGGTGAAGTGGATACAATGATTGTGTAACACTGTATTTCAGCGTACAGTAGAGCACAGCACAGTACCAAACTTATATATCTTATCTGAGCTAGCAGACAACTGAATAGTTAAAATATATATGAAAAATAATACAAGAATGTCCTTAAACGTGTAGAAAGAGCTAAGAGTTTAACAAACTATGTTTTGAGGTTAACTAAAGGGCAAAAAAATGGACAAAACAGTGATAATTTACTATCTTTCCAAGAGTTAAAAATCAACATTACTTACAGTTTCATGATTATTTTCATTAAATGCAGCCAGGATTCATAAAATATGCAAAAATGTATATCTTTAAAGATTAGGTTTTCACTTGATTAAATAAATAATAAAAAAAATTTTTTTTTTAATAAAAACTCACTTTCCCAAGTTTGATGGCAGGGTTGTCAATCTATTTTCATCCACTCTCAATACAGTCATCTTTTTAAGATTGCCTAAAACATAAATTAATGCAAAAAACTTCTTGCATTTGCAAATTAAAAACATTAAATCAGAATAATTAAACATATTAATCAGAATAGAGAAATATTTCAAGTCACTACTGATCAGCTTTGGATAACAATAAAAGCCAGTTAAGAAGTTAATCTTCAGATTTTTGTAGCTTCTGTAGAAGTAATTCATTTAGCCACTCTTTTCCACTCTCTTTATTCTGTCATGTATAATATGAGTGGATAATGTATTATGTAAGTCTATGTAACAATGAGTAGCATTCTTCCCCTCTCCAATTCAAAACTGTTTCAAACATTTGGAATCATGGACTACAATATGCCATATGCATTGCAATTGTATGCCAGTCAAATTTAATGATCATCTCCAATAGCTGTTTCAAGCTGGACTCTGGAAAATCACAATCACAGATAGCCTATTCACCTCATCTTGGAAATGTTCTGGAAGTTGTGCATTTTTGGAAATTATGGAGACAACTACCGTGTTTGAATAAAAACTTTAGTTTACTATTACTAAAATTTTACAATTCGACGTTTCGACATTTATGTTAAGGTCATCTTCTGGAGCGTACAAATATACACAGGAAACAAGCTATACCACAATCATACTGGTTCGTTAAAGACACTGACTAACCCTACGAATCTTTAGCTTACCATAGCGATTGCAGCGCTTGTGGGTATCATTTCCATGGATGATCTGAATCCTTTCTTTTAGGCTTGCACGGTGATCCGAATGCATTTTTGGAAATTATGGAGACAACTACCGTGTTTGAATAAAAACTTTAGTTTACTATTACTAAAATTTTACAATTCGACGTTTCGACCTTTATGTTAAGGTCATCTTCTGGAGCGTACAAATATACACAGGAAACAAGCTATACCACAATCATACTGGTTCGTTAAAGACACTGACTAACCCTACGAATCTTTAGCTTACCATAGCGATTGCAGCGCTTGTGGGTATCATTTCCATGGATGATCTGAATCCTTTCTTTTAGGCTTGCACGGTGATCCGAATGCATTTTTGGAAATTATGGAGACAACTACCGTGTTTGAATAAAAACTTTAGTTTACTATTACTAAAATTTTACAATTCGACGTTTCGACCTTTATGTTAAGGTCATCTTCTGGAGCGTACAAATATACACAGGAAACAAGCTATACCACAATCATACTGGTTCGTTAAAGACAGGGTTAGTCAGTGTCTTTAACGAACCAGTATGATTGTGGTATAGCTTGTTTCCTGTGTATATTTGTACGCTCCAGAAGATGACCTTAACATAAAGGTCGAAACGTCGAATTGTAAAATTTTAGTAATAGTAAACTAAAGTTTTTATTCAAACACGGTAGTTGTCTCCATAATTTCCAAAAATGCATTCGGATCACCGTGCAAGCCTAAAAGAAAGTTCTGGAAGTTGTGATTTCTTTCTCTCTCCTGTTCTAAGAAAACAATCCCATATGTAACAGACCATAAAATAAATAGCACATAAACAATCCATAAGAGCTAAAGATAAAGAGGTAGGTAGAAACCTGTTCTTTTTAAATAGTTTCACAATGCAAAGCTTAATGAAGCCCAGATGAGGAAGACTGTTTAGGGAATAAAGGAAACAAAACTGATGCAATAGGTTTACAGATGGTTAGCCAAATGGACAGTGTCTCTGTGCTCCAAACAATGGATTGGGAGTTCAAATCCCACTAAGGCTATTATGGGTATTAATGAATGTCTTCAGATAGGAGGTAAATTTCGGTGACTGGTAGGATACCACTATCTGCTTTGGAGGCCTGAAGTAGCTTGAAAAGTTCTGTTTGTCATATAGATAAGTTTTCAAATTATGCATGATATATTTTTATAAAATAAAAAAAAATGAACAAAAACTCTTAGCCAACTAAGAGTGCCAATGTACTAAACCAGAGGTGGCACGCCCGCGAATTTTGCTGGCACATCAACGATTTACATGTGATATCCTTTTATACGCTTATAAATTATTCAGCCATTTTTTTTTAATTGTTACAATATACAAGTTAAATTTTGTTTTACAGGAGAGAGCAACTATGAAGACATGAATTTGATCAGTGCGGTATTAACAAAAGATCATGCGACCCAAAGACAAATGGAACCGACATATTTTGAGTTGAAATGCTAATTCTCTTCAACCGAATTCCATAACATCTGCAACTATCATAACAACATTCACTATATATTTCATAGTTTTAAGATATTCATGACGGGGTGTCATTTATCGTTCCGACAGAACTTCTCATTACCGGCGGGCTCAACCCACACAAAGTTTCAACCCATGATGGGTTTTTATTGCCTTGTTTGCATTTGAGCTGGAAGGGGAACTCACACAAGCATTATATGGCATGTTTCAATTCATGGTAGAATTTTATTTGAAGTTAGCCTCTGTGATCTGTCATAATGACATCGAGAATTTCAAATGCAATCAAACAAACACTTATTTCATGTAATTGAAAAAATTGGACAATAGTTTTAGTTAGATACTGTGTTTCCAGTGTTATGGTTTTGCTTGCTATACAGCATAGTTTCTGTGAGAGGGGTACATTTGATTCAAATGTGCCCCGTTTTTATTCCAGCTGTCTCTAATTGCACTATTTGTTAAGAAATATATTACACAGACTGCAAAAGCCTCTGTACCTTGTTCAGGGATACAATAAAACTATTTTTTTTCTTCTTGCATCTACAGTGTATAATGGCTGTTGGGAGGGCGTGTTGTTTTTTGTGTGGGAGGTATATATGCAAAACCTTTTAATGTATTTTTTCGTAAAGTGAAATCAGGGGTGCCAGTTATACGCGAGGGCAAGTTATATTCGACGGTAAGCGTTCGCCAACAAGTCAACATCCTTCTGCTGCTTCCCCTGTTCTGCTGTCTTCTATGGTGAGTTACAATGCATAAATATTTTTCTCACTACTGCTTTTTTTTTTTTTTTCCAAACCAACATCATTAAAATCAATTTAATAATACAATAATCAATTTTAATACTGAATAATATTTGAAATTTTTGATGATCAGAATGGGATATGTCAATGAAACTTACCAGAAGTTAATTTAATGATGTTGGCCTGAGGAAACTACAATAATGTAGCATTAATTCTGTGATTGATAACTAATTTAAATGCGTACTTTTATATTTGTCGACATGCTACACCGTATACATTAAGTGTATTAATACTCTTTATGATTATGCCATAATTAATTATTAATACTTATTTACTAAAATAAATAGCCAAAAGGCTTCACATCGGCAATACAAAATTATATAAATTAAGTGAATATTAAATCCAACATTATTTCAAAGCCGACTACAGAAACTATAGATGTTTCTTGTGAAATTTGACCAGAGATCTTACGAGAATACACTCGCTGCAATACTACGAGTTGCCTTAGCCGCTAGAGCAGGGGTTGGGAACCTTTTTGAACCAAAGAGCCATTCCACCAAAAAAATTAATTAAAACAAAATTTTGGGAGCTGCAACTTCCTTTTAGTGATGGGGAATATATAAAAGAAGCATGGCTAAAATGTACACCAGTTCTCTTTGAAGATTTTGAAAACAAGGAAAAATTATTCAAAGAATAAAAGATATGCCTTTGGCTAGAAACACGGTGAAAGATAGAATCATAGAAATGGCTAAAAATATAACTCATCAGCAAAAAACATATATAAAATTTTTTGGTTTAATTTCTCTTTGTCTTGATGAGAGTACTGATATAACTGGATCAGCTTGTTTAGCAATTTTTATTCATTATTGTGTTGGAATAACATCAAAGAAGAACTGATAATTTAACATCATTAGAAACAACAAAAAAAGGAATAGATATTTGCAACACAGTTGTAAATGCACTTGCTGAAAGAGATATAGATCCCTCTAAAATTGTATCAGTAACTACAGATGGTGCTCGCAGTATGACTGGAGAGGAAAATGGGTTCGTCAATTTATTTACCAAATATATTGGACATTTTCAGTTCTGGGTTTTCATGGTATTATACATCAGCAGGTTTTATGTGCAAAGGCTAGTTTAAGCCACTGGAAGATATTATGAGCATTGTAACAAAATGCACAACAGCGTCCGATGGTTAAGTCATGGGAAAGTTCTTCAAAGATTTGTTGAGTGTTTAGATGAAGTCAGACTTTTTTTACATAATGAAAAAATCATTGAAAAATACAATCAATTAATGAACGTCGAATGGCTTTCGAAAGTAATGTTTTTTACTGATTTGTGTTTACATTTAAATGAATTAAATGTTAAACTGCAAGGTGTTAACAAAACAATTATTGTCATGTTTGATTTAATCAAAGCATTCGAAGCTAAATTACCAATATTTAATTGTGATCATTTCCAATACCTTCCGATATTTTCCAAACACAAAAAAGTCTTTGCAGATCTAGAATCCCATGAAAAAACAGATCAAGTTAAACTGACAAAAGTTTTCTACAGTTATTCAGTCGATCATCAACGAATTTTCTTCAAGATTTACGCAGTTCAGGCAATTTGCAGAGACATCAAAATTTATTTTGCATCCGGACTCAATTTGGAGATTTTCGAGTGGCTGAATTTGGAAGAGATAGAAATGCAACTAATCAATTTTCAATCTAGTTCTATATGGAAACAAAAGTTTGTCGATTTGAGAAATGACTTGGAAATAATGGAAAATGATAGATTATTGGGGCAATTAAAAAGAATGCAGAAGAGGAAATATTGAGAACTTGGAATGCCATTCCTGAAACGTTTTGTTGTTTAAAAAAACTAGCGATGGCTATATTATCAATTTTCTCCTCTACATATGCTTGTGAGTCATTATTTTTTTAAATGAATTTTATAAAAGACAGTTTAAGAAATAGAATGACTGATGAATCTAGTTCCGCGTTTGGCATCTAATGTACAACAGCAAAAATCTCATTAATAAATTGATATATTGATATTGATAAATTAATAAATTGATAATAGGTTAATAATGATTTGTATACGACAATGCGTATGTCAAATTATGTGTTCATTATTATGAAATTCTATATTAATTTTTAAACTTGTCTCAATAAAATTCTGCAATTAATTTTGTATTAATTAAAGTTAATTAATTAATTAGTGTTGTATTAATTAGTTGCTGACATGTCAGCAACTTGATTTGTAAACTTTTGGCATGCGGATATAAAAAGGTTCACCACCACTGCACTAGACTGACAACCTCTGGTGGATAAGTAAGCTCGGGTAGCAAGTTGACCAAGCAGTCCTTTAGATTCTTCAAATGGCATGAAATAATCAATCAGAGAAGTGATTATAGAAGTTCTTGAATCTTGGAATATTTAATCATCTAGATTTTTGTAGTATTCAAGAAACGGCATTCATTAATTTCAGCTAAAGAACAAAAAAATTATAGTCTTCCTGGCTCCCATCATAACACTAAGAGAATTGTCATTAATATTCAGGCCGGTCTCATATGGAGATAAGAGCCTCCCTCCTGTAAACACTCCTGCAAATTTTAAATTCTCTTTTATTTTCTTCCCAATATGTAGCTTCTCCATCCAATATAAGTAAATGAAATTTCAGCTATTTCCTCCATTAGGAGTATCAAACAATATAGCTATAACAAAGGTCATAAAGGATGAAAGACTCCATAGCTTAGTTGGTATAGACAAGCCTTTTGGTTGGAAAGAACCAGGTTTAAATCCTGCCTATGATGTGATGAACCTTTATTAGGTCTTTTCAATTGAATAGCGAGTTTTTTCCTCTTAGAAACTCGGGTTTATCATCCCTCAGAACAGGCAAACCGGCCCCATGAACAAACAGTTCTGCAAACATAAAATGTTACCCCTAGAGAGATGTAACAGAGGAATGGAAAGTTAGCTTCATTAAATTGCCTAAAGCACCTAATCAGGGGACTTAACTCGCCTTGGATAGATGAGAAATGGATGGGTGGATAAAGGATTTGCTGTGGTTATACAGGAAAAATAACTAATTACTTCAGGAAACATAACATCTTACTGTGTGATCATTCTATATACTGATGTATCTACAGAGACTGCACAGAAATAAAGTAAAACTTTTAAAGGGAGTACAGTTTTAGGACAAAAAAACACAATAAGATTAAAGTTTATCATGTCGGAACTAGACTTCCAAAAACTGAACATTCCTTTGAGAGGACAGCGGATTCCATTATCCTACTTTCAAATTGGCAAAACTTTCATTTTTTTTTTTTTTCATTTTTTCGATATTCTCTGATATGTTAAAAATTCAGATTGCACATTACTGTACACACTAGCATATAAGACGATGGGGGCATATAAATAATTCCCCCCAAAAAAATCTCTTTCAAAATTACTAATTATATGAAGAGCCAAAGGCTTCAATTCAATCTTTCAAAATGTTTATTTTGTGCTATACTCGCCATTTTAGATGACCACAAATTTTACGCTTACTGCCAACAGCTTCTTACAAATTACATTAACATAGCATAGGCACAGCAGTAGTCACCTAACGCTTCACTGAATTCATGAATGATGTCTTTCTGTACAACAAGATTAGTAAAACTATTTACCAGTCTTTGGTTTAATATATTGTAATTCATGTGAGTAACACTAAGGTTTTATTAGGATTGAAATAAAAAAACATGCATACCTGCTCTACTGAATCATCATCATCATCATGCCTATCAAGGATTTGGGCCTAGCGTGGCCTGTTCTGGCCTTAGAAGTCATCGTTGAATCTTTTAAGAGGACGTCCTGATTTTCTTTTTCCTAATGGCTTGTTTTGGTAATCTTTCTATTTTGATTCTTTGAAAGTGTTCCATCCATTTATGTTTATATTTTAAAATTTTTTCTATTACTGATTCTTGGTTTAATTCTTTCATAATTTCTTCGTTTCTTTTGTGATCAAATAGAGTATATCTTGCAGTTTTTCTGATAAACTTCATTTCTGATGTTATTAATCTTTGTTTGTCTTTTTGTTTTACTGTCCAGATTTCACTTCCATACAATAAGACTGGAAGGGCTAATGTATTGTATACTTTAAGTCTGGTTTGTTTTTGAACTAGGTTTGGTTTAAATATAGAGTTAATTACACCTGTTATTTTTAAATATTTTGCAATTTTTACGTTTATATCTTTTTCATTTTCATATGTGATCCTACATTCTAGGTAGTTAAATTAATTCACCTGTTCTAAGATCTTGTTATCTATTACTATTATTAGTCTTATTATTCGTGACACCTCCAAGGAGTCCGAAGACTCATCGTGGGAGGACACCTATTGTGCAACTCTCCGTTTCCACCACAATTATCAATCATCCACATCAGCCCCATCCAACGCCCACCACTACAGCTAGTATTTTTTGTCTGTAAATTGTGTGTGTTCTGAAGGGCCGATTTGTCTGTATGCGGGATGAAAAACCGATTTTCCGGGAGAAAAAACCCTGCTACCTCCATATGAGATCGGCTAACTCAACTATCTTAGTTCTTGCTGGATCTTGTCCTTTAAAGGCCATAGTTTTTGATTTACTGAATATATGCTCTACTGAATATATTTATTAAATAAAACTATTTATATATAAAATATATTAATATGCTAAATATCAGTATATTAATATGCTTAAAGCTTATTAGAATGCAGTATATGCATCTCTAACATAACACTGCTATACAGTATGCTACTATAGTAACTAGACGATCATAAGATGTTTTCCAGTGCCGAATTCAAAGGTTCGGATTTTATATCCAGAGTATAAGATGACCCTGATCGCAGCAATTTTTTTTTAACTTCAAATATAGTCTTATAGACCAAATATTAATGTTGTTTTACACTTGACAAATATCTCTCTTAGATAAACTGGAATTATTGCAAAAATAATTGTCCTCAAATATGACTGATTTCTTTATCAATGCAGGACAAACAAAATGACCAAACTGCAATGTATTTGCTAACTCTACTACCTTAATCAACTACTATCTAGAACATTTAAAAGTGCTTGAAAACCTTCTCCTCCAAACCGTCTGTGAGTAATATGTATGCTGACAACATTTTTGCAGTTTGGAACGCTTCTTTATCTGAGCTTGATGCTTTTCTCCATAAAATTCATTCAGTTCACCCAAGAAATAAATTTATTCTTGAAATAGAAAAACAATTAGAACCTTCTATTCCTGGACATTCCATCCAAAGGCAATATAGCAGTTATCTTCAGTTTTCAATCTAATGAAAGAAAACAATACAAGGAGGCACTAATGCTTTTGTCTCATTATCCTAGAACTCAAAAGACAGGCATTATGAATGTGTTACTATATTCTACTCCCACCTTGTGCTCCATATATTTTTTTCTGAAAACATAACTGTTCTTCTATTATTATTATTTGGGGCCTCCATGAATTCCTAAGACTCATCATTGGAGATCCATCTTAAACAACAGAAAGTTCTACCATGTCTTAAACTCATTCACTGTGCATTTACTACTCATAAGGAAACATCCCATGGTTCAACCATCCTCCATACAAAAAGGCCACTGCTCATCCTCTTACCACTTCTATTTGTAACTTTCAGGAAAGCCCTCCCCTTGTCCCCTCTTGGTATATCATACAAAACAACTCGCCACCGTCAATCCTGTAACTATCCCTCAACAGTTTAAATATCTCAATCATATCACCTCTACTATCAATCAAATTTGCAGTCAGCATATCCTCAGTCTACATTCATAGTCTATATTCATAGAAATGAACTGTACATAGCTAACAATGTACAGTCCTGATATCATTTTTGTTATCAACCTTCGCACCCTCTCCAAGGTTAATTCATCCTCTTCAAATCCTGGTAACTAAATCTGAGTGCTATAATCCAGGTGTGGTATGATCAGGGCTTTATACAATGGAACCACATCTTCTCTCTCTCTCTGCTGGTCAGCATCCTAATTAGATCTTTACTGCAATTTTATTAGAACTATTAATTTTATTAGAGTTACTTTCATCTCTAATGGTTATGACTCTGAAATAAATAGTAGAAATAATTGTACTAAATCAGGTCTTGCCAATTATGTCATTTCTAGACACAGTATTCAACTGAAAAAAAAAAAAAAACACAAAGTAATACATCAAAGCCAATTTTTTATTTTATTATTTGTTTATTTTTTTATATTAGAAAGATTGCATAGAGAAAGCTGTGAAACTCATATTTGTCAACCAAACTTAAATAGACGTGACTTCCAAAAATTGTCCCAATTTTGCAAAGTGATTCTATTTAATCTGGTATGGAATATACACTATCACTCATGATCATGTTTAATGCAGGGAAAAAAAACCCATCTAGATATATAATGACTAACTAAACTTGTTTAGCTAATAAATTATTCGTCATACAAAAAATCAGATACCCTCATCTGTTCACCAGCAGATCATCCTCTAGGCTAGTTTTGTCCAATGAACAGCCTGCAAAAATTTTTATACAGCCTGGGTGCAAAGTGAATTAAAATGGAGACAAATAGAGACTGTTGAAATTACAAAGCCACATGGTGGTGTTGTGAATTCTGTTCCTTTTATCTACATTCTGTGCATGTCATGGTACTGACCGTACAGGAATACAAGCATCGAGGTCAGCTGTATCAAATATGCATGCAGCCCAGAGCAGATACATGTATGCAATATAGTTTATTTCATAAACTATATTTAAGGCAGTGACCCTTCCCTTTTGTACATGTATAATACATAGCATTATACATGCAAATTTTTGTCAGTCTATTGAAAGTCAGGATTTAATATTAAAACCTGGTAGAGCATTCATAACTAATGATACAAAAAATATGACTAGTAAAAAAATGTTTTACCATATGGGTAGAATAACTAAAAAATTGGACATCAGAGCTGAATCCCCAAATAGAATTCAATGCATAGTGCATTAAGAAAAGCTCTCTATGGGAAAGTGATGGATCTCCAACATGTAATGAATGTGATTATTTCAACTGAAAATTTTGTAAAATCATAAGGCCTTATAATCACTGATGTTTCAACAGTTTCTTTCAGAAATTGAAGCTGAATACAAAGATGTAATTTTAGATAGTGCAGTAGACAGGTTAGTTGTGGCAAAGCATTATACTGCTTCTTTAACTGCATCAAAAAAATTGTTGATATAAGTGAGACATGGTTGTAAGATGACATTCTGACAGGAATAGAGATGGAGGGATACGCAGCCATTCAAGAAGACAGACAAGGCAAAAAGTAAGGAGGAGGAGTGCTATCGATGAAATACTGACAGTGGTTTGGAAGTGGACATGGAGAGTATGAAATGTTCAGTAGAGTGTTACTGTAGACCTGGTATTGTGGAAGGCATTGAGAAGGAAATGTTTAGCTAAATTGGTCTGGCTAATAAGAAAATGGGATGATCATTATGGGTGATTTCAATTACATTAATATAGACTGTAAACTTGAAAGAGCAAATTTTTCTGATGATGAAGAGACACCATCAGAAATCAAAGAGAATGAATTTCTTGAGTTTTTAAGGGATAACCTTAAATAGTAAGCAACAGAGGCCACACATGAATCAAAGGTCTTGGATTTGATTATCTAATCAGAAAATGTAAATGAAGTGTCACAATTCCTCAAGTTGGTGAACGTAACCATGAATTGATCACTTGGATGGTGGCCAGCTATATGAGGACTTTTGTGAGAAAGGGTTTACATGGACCTATAATGCAGCTGATTATGACTAACTCAGGAAGTGGTTTGCAGTGACATCATGGAGTGAAGAATTGCATGGGAGGGAAATCATGCTGCTTAGTCTCTACTCAGGAAGTAATTGGCAGAGGCAATGAATGAGTCTATTCCAAAGGTCATGAATTAAATAAGGTAGGGTGTGTAAAATAGATGACTGAAGAGGTGAAGCATGCAATCAGGAAGACTCGTGAATGTGGCACAAAATGAATGGAGATGATCAGTTACATGAGGAGTACAAAGAGTAAGCAAGGAAGACTCGCTTGGTAAGATTAGCAAAAGCGCTGTATGAGCACAACAATTAGCAAATGAGGCTAAAAGGAATCATAGGGAGTTTTTTTTATATGTGACTAGTAGAAAGAAGAACGATTATGGGAGAACTATGTTGATCAGCAATAATGGGAGAATGATAAACTCTGAGGAGGATATAGTAAAGTTGTTTGATGAGCAGATCATTAAAGTATTCCACCCTCGTGATTGCAACATAATGTAGAACATCAGAGCAATGGGAAGCGGTGAGGAAGCAGTGAGCAGGAAGTATATGAGGAATTGCATGAACTTGGTGCCAACAAAGCCATGTGACTTAATGGTATATCACTGCATGTCTTGAGGGATTGTTATAGGAAGTCAACAACAGATTTAAGTAACGTTTTTATCTCATGAGTCTTAGATTAGCCCAAGATGTAAAGGAGTGGAAAGATGGCAATAGCAATATTGTTCCACTTCATAAAGTGGATGTTAAGACTAATACTTTGAATTATAGACCAATCAGATTGTTTGGAGTTGTGGTCAGTGTTGGAGAAGTTAGTGAATATAAGGATTCAGAACTGAGCTGACAGCAACAAATTTCTCTTTTATGGATGGCATGGGTTTGTTAAAGGAAGATAGTATTTTAGTAATCTGCTTACTTATTATAACAAGGTTACAAATACATTTACAGTAGTATATTTAGATTTTGCAATGGCTTTCGATAGATTGCCACATGACAAACTAGTAATTAAATTGGAACAGATGGAGTTGAATAGTAGACTAGATCACTGGATTGGACATTGGTTGTCTGATATGTATCAGCAGGTTGTGTATGGGGGGGGGGGGGGGGTGATATCCCAGAAAATTAAAGTCGCTAGTGGTGTACCCCAGGGATCTGTTTTGTAGTCATTGTTGTTTGATTTAAAAGAGAATTAGCATTGCCTCTGAAGAAGCTGTTTAATCTAAGTCTCGTCTCATCTCTGACAGGGTTCCTAGGGAGTGGAAAGAGGGTAAGATAGCATCACTGTATAAAGGAGGCTCCAAGAGATAGATAGCAAACTACAGATCAATTAATATATCAGGCGTTGTTGCTAAAGAATTGGAAAACTTGGTGAAAGGTAAAATACAACAGTGGGTGGGTGGAGATGTGATACTCTATTGTGGACAGCATGGTGTAAAATCTTGCAGAGGGAATTTAGATTAAAATTTCTTCTATACCGACTTTACTTGGGAAATAAAAATAATATAATATACTTGGAATTTGATCAATACTTAACTCAATTTTGCTGCAATAAACCTAAAAAAAATGTTAGAATGAATTCTAATAAGAAAATTGTACAGACAAAGAAATAACTCAGACGGGATTAAAAATGTAAGACGTGAGGCTATTACAACTCGCAAAGGTCAACGAAGTACGGGGTTTCCCGACTTAACTTGGCGACCGCCGGCTGGCTGAGAAGACCTCTTCAAGAAAATCCGGGCGATTCAATCTGTAGGAATTCCAAGGTTGGGAGAGCAAAATTAAAGGGGGGAAGAATCAAAGGAAAAGGGGCTAAGCTTTTTCTATTCCGGCTCTGTGTTACTGCTCTCGCTACGAGGAGTTTCCTGTGTGTCCTGCCGTTACAAGGACAGGAATCCACATCACGGCAACAGAAGTCTGACGATGATCGGAAGTTCGTATTAGCAATGATGGTCTATTCCTGAATTCCCACCACTAGGTTCCTCGACGATCTCCGCGTGTGAAGTATCATCGATGTCATAAATAAGTGCCTTTGTGTGAATTTTACCGGAAAGTAGAAGAAGGTGTCAATGATCTCTGGGATCTTGTACAATGAACTGGATGACAAAGTAGCAAGTAAGACTTTTTGTAAAACCAGGACTTTCCTAGATGTGAAATTTATGGCAAAGATTGCCGATTTTATAGTTTATTAGCATTAAGAACAGTAGTAAAGATGGAAGGCCGTTTCTGAAAGATAATTATGAAGTAGTTTGCAGTTATGAGGAATTAGCTAATGTTATTGTGTGTGAAAGTTTAGTCAAGCCTAATAATGTTTATAGTCTGAGTTAAATTAGTTTAAATTGTGCATAAATTTGTCCACGTGTCTGAATCATGTGTGAGCATATTTATTGCATTAGTCATTAAGCTTAAGCAAGAAATGTTTAATTGATCTAGTGGAGAACCAGCATGTGAATTCATATTGTTTCCATGTCAATTTTGCTGAGTGAATTAGAGCCTGAAAATTTTTATGTGTAGTATTAATTCTTATTATTTTTAAATAAAATGTACTCAACTGGTATCCCTCCAAAAGAATGGAAAAAAGCAATTGTGATTCCCTATCTTTAAGAAAGGAAATAGAGATGACCCTAAAAACTATAGAGGTATCAGTATACTAAATTCCTGTTACAAAATATATAGCAGAATCTTAAATAACAAACTAATGAAATATTCCGAAAACTTTATTCTAGAAGTACAGAATGGATTTAGAAAAGGACGATAATGTATAGACCAGGCCTTTTGCCTAAAATTAATAATAGAGAAAAGAAGAGAATATAATTTAGAAACACATATTGCATTTATTGACTTTGAAAAAGTACTTGACAAAGTTAAAAGAAACATATTATTTAACATATTAAAAGAAAGACAAATACCAAATAATATCCTAAAAGCTATCACAAGTATATATGAAAATAATCTAATACAAATAAGATTAAATCACGGGCTATCATATACGAGAGAGATAAACCAAGAGGTCTGACAGGGATGTCCCCTCTCAGCAACTCTTTTTAATATCTACTTAAATGAAATAATAATAAAATTGAATAAAAATTTACATCAACGAATTAAACTTTCCCCTACAGTTAACTTAAACACTCTCCTCTTTGCCGACGACCAAATAATAATTACAAATTCTGAAGATAATTTACAGAAAGCTATTTTAGATCTAAATGAGATATCCAAAGATTGTGGTATGATAATATCAACAGAAAAATCAAAAACTATGGCCTTTAAAGGACAAGATCCAGCAAGAACTAAAATAGTAATAGATAACAAGATCTTAGAACAGGTGAATTCATTTAACTACCTAGGATGTATGATCACTTATGAAAATGAAAAAGATATAAATGTAAAAATTGCAAAATATTTAAAAATAACAGGTGTAATTAACTCTATATTTAAACCAAACCTAGTTCAAAAACAAACCAGGCTAAAAGTATACAATACATTAGCCTTACCGGTCTTAATGTATGGAAGCGAAATCTGGACAATAAAACAAAAAGACAAACAAAGATTAACAACAGCAGAAATGAAGTTTATGAGAAAAACTGCAAAGTATACCCTATTTGATCACAAAAGAAACAAAGATATTATGAAAGAATTAAACCAAGAACCAGTAATAGAAAAAATTAAAAAATATAAACATAAATGGATGGAACACGTTCAAAGAATAAAAACAGAAAGATTACCAAAACAAATTAGGAAAATTACCAAAACCATTAGGGAAAAAAGAAAACCGGGATGTCCTCTTAAACGATTCAACGATGACTTCTAAGGCCGGAACAGGCCATGCTAGGCCTAAATCCTTGATACGCATGATGATGATGATGAGTATTAACTTTTATATGTACCTTGATTTAGCATGAATAAATTGTTTTGTTTGTCAAATAACTTGCCTGATTCTGCCTTACCAATGCACTTCTCATAAAAAGATAGAAGATTTTCATAGAAGATTAAGAATGTACTATGATCTGAGGTTTCAATACAGAGAGTAATTTAACAATTTTACCTACTCTGCTTAGTCTCCCCACAAGGAAGTAACAGAACTGATAACTGGTAATTGTTTTAAATTTTGCTTGAAATATAGTTTGTACTAGGGTATAAAAAAATACAATAAATAAATAAAGTAAAATAAATAACACATGCTCATACACTAACAAGTTTTTATATAAAGATGAATTCTTTAGCCTGAAATTAGTATTAGTGTTTCCTGAGTATAAACCTAGTTGGCATTTAAAAAATGAAAACACCAACAAAAATATATAAAATGACTAATTCCGTCAAATTCTACCCATAGTTCTGTGGATGGAATTTGAGGGAATCTGTGTACTGGTGTACTACAAGTATTGAAACCATGGGGTTTTGACAATAATACACTCCAATTGAAGAAGCTTCAAGGTCTCTTATAAACTCATTTCTTCAGTAAGTTGAGAATAACTTCATTAAATTTAATGATATCAAAATAAAGTCAGTTTCTATCCCACAAGAAAGATACCAGATCATTGCCCTCTCCATCTATCCAGTTCTTGGGGAGAAAATCTGATTTATTATTTACAGCTGATCACCTGTAGCATTTCCTGGCCTAACAGCATCAGGTCTGTGTAGCACCTAACCACCATCCTCAAGACTAATTCTCACCTGTACAATTGCTAACCTTATACAAACTCTAAATCTATCCAATCTTAGAATACTCTTTTCACATCTGGAGTTGAGTACGAAATGTTCCCTAAAAAATTCTTTGTTGCTCAATAGAAAATCGGGTTAATTAATGACTCCCCCCCCCTCTCTCTCTCTCAATGGCTCACTCCAATAGCTTTATTACATAAAATTAGTCTTTGACTTATGCTTTTTGATGAGTACTTCCACAGATAATGTTCTACTACTCCGACTTTTATCACAGCTGTATTTTTCTCAAGGCCTATGAAAATATGACATTCCACTTAATTATCTCCTACTCTGCTTTCATTCCACCCTCTAGATGGCTCAGAGAGCATCACAAGTTTCCAACTTTCACCATAACACTTGCCCACAAACATGACTAGTGTACTATGGGTTACTACAGGTACTAATAATAAAATAAAGTACAATTTTTTGGTTCTGGTTTTGGTACTGTTCTACTGATCTGACTTTTATCACAGCTGCATTTTTCTCAAGGCGGCCTATGAAAATATGACATTCCAATTAATTATCTACTACTCTGCTTTCATTCCACCCTCTAGATGACTCAGAAAGCATCACAAGTTTCCATCGTTCACCGTAAGACACTTGCCCACAAAAATGACCAGTGTACTATTGGTTACTGCAGGTAATACAAATAAAATAAAGTGCAATTTTTTGGTGGATTGCTCAAGGATCAACTGGGAGGAGACCTTTACATCTCCTTTAACCTGGTGTTAGTAAGATGGAGTGTCACAGACCCCAAAGATTATAAATTGACTAACTGTGACACCCCACCTTACTAACGCTGGGTTAAAGAATGCAGAGAAAAAAACTTGGCTTCTGACCTAACAGCAAAGTCTGCTCTATTGGCTTAAACCACAAATACATACATACAATGGTACACCATGATATATATATATATATATATTTATTTATGTTGAATGACTGTAGATTGTATTCCTTTCGGAATGCAACAGGGGAAAGGTTGTTCCATAGTACAGCAGTTACAGTGATGAAGGAGGAGGAGAAGAAACTTGTTCTGTGGGTTTCAAGGTGCACTGTGAAGGAATGTTGAGTAGCAGCTGCACGTGTTCCAACGAGCTAGTACTAAGTGGGGGAATTATTGATGCTATTTCAGATGAAGATTTTCCATGGAAATATTTGTAGAACACACATAGTGCAGAGACCAATCACCTGTGTGAAAGTGGAAGGAGTGAGTTGGTAAAAGGTGGGTCATTAATAAGTCTGATTGCTCTCTGTATTGAATCAAGCATTTTGAGGGAGCTTTTGGGGCCCCACCAATATATCAGAGCAGTATTCAATTGCTGGATGGACTTGTGATTCGTATAAGGTTAACAGCTGTTCACAGGTGAAGAAACATCTTGAACGAAAGAGAAATCCTACTTTTTTAGAAGCTGAGGATACAATGGTTGTGATGTTTCATGCCAGGAGAGGCTTGATATCAGGATAATTCCAAGAAGAGAAATCTCAAATTGTGTGGAAATTTGGGTACTGTCAAAAATAATACTAGTAGAAAATGCTTCTTTTTTTATGAGATATAAGACAGTATTGGGTTTTATTAGCAATGAAATTGACTAGGTTATCTGAACCCCACTAGAGGTGGATTGGAAATCAGAATTGAGGGCAATGGTGGTTGATGTTCTGAAGGTTCAGGGTAATGCTCTATTGTCAGCAAAACTATATATTGGGTTGGAGGTCAGCTGAGGTAGGTCACTGATATATAGTAGGAAGAGGGTTGGTGAGAGGACAGAACCTTGTGGAACCCTGACATTAGTTGAATGGTGAGAGGATAAGGAAACCATCCACCACTGAAGGAATGCTAGCTTTCTGTCTGGACGCATAGTGTGCGTCCAGACAGAAAGCTGGCAATCCAACTACAGAAGTCTTGAGATAGACTAAACGATGGCAGCTTGCTTAGTAAACTCTTGTGCCAGACCTGGTCAAATGCCTTGGAGATATCAAGTGCAACTGCTTGAGATTCACCAAACTTATCAATTGCATTTGTCCAGAGATGGGTGACATATGTGAGAAGATCTCCTGTTGATCGGCAGCGATGGAATCCATAATGGCAGTCATTTATTAGGCAAGTACCTTCAAGGTACTTATCTACAAGAATTACCTTCAAGGTACTTATCTACAAGAATTACCTTCAAGGTAGTGTAGGAGTTGGGAATTGATGATATTTTCCATTATTTAGACAGGTCTGAGTGAGTGAGTGAGTGAGATGGGGGGCAGTAGTTGGATGACAGTGTTGTGTCCCTATCTACGATTACTCAACTTTCCTTTATCCTTTCAAGTGAATCTCTAATTTTATCTTTATTCAAAACTTAACTATGCACGAGATATTGCAAAATTCAAATATTTAAGCTTTTTCTCCCCTTAGTGTCCCTAATATTTATATTATACTGCGCCTTTCAGGACATTTAGTTTAAGATATATAATTCGAAAACAAGGAGCAATTACAAAAATATGGCTTGGCTGCTGTTTGGACAGGCTGCTAGGAGGATGGAGTTCTTGATTTGAGCCAGTTATGGTATGTTTGGTTTTTCATTTGAACAGCCTTGGTGCATCTTTTGGAGAACCAGAGTTTAGTTGGGGAATGGCAGGTCAGAGTACTGTGGGGAATGTATGTTTCCATGCCAGTGAGAATTATATTGGTTATAAGTTCAGTGCATGTGTTTGGGTTGGAAGTGATAGTCCAACCATGGGAATGAGGCATAGAAGTTGCGGAGGCTGTCCCACTTGGCACTGTTATAATGCCAACCTACTCTTATATGGGAGGGGAGGCTGTGTGAATGTGGTTGAATGGGGGAGGAGATGAGCACTAAATTGTGGTCAGAATTGCCTAGGGGGCCCACTACATTCACTGTGTATTTGGAAGGGTCGTTGGTCAGCAAGAGATCAAGCGTATTTGCAGAGTGGTTCGGGTTATCTGGTATTCTGGTTGGCATCTGAACAAGTTGTGTGAGGTCATTAGTGATGGCAAATGTTTCAGCATCTCTGCCTGCAAGATCTGTATAGCTGGAAGAGGAAAGCCAGTTGGTGTTGTGGACATTAAAATCTCCTAGGAGGATTTTTGCTGTTGGGAAAGTGGGACTGGAGAAAATCAATTTTTAAGAAGAGGAAATTAAAGACCTCAGAATGGTTGGTTGGTTGCATTAGGGGAGCAATACAGAAAGCACATGGATTTGACTGAGTTGGGAAAAAATATTTTCAACCAAAGAAGGTCAAAGTTGGGTGATTCTAGGTTGAGTGCTCTCTGGTAAAGTGTGTTGGAGTGGATTAGGAGACCTCACCCTTGGGTGGAAAGGAGTTAAAGAGTGTGTAGTTTGGAGGGTTGAGATGAATAGTGCTGGGGGGGGGAGATGAGATTTGATTTCATGCCAGCCTGGTTAAACAAGGCTCCTGCAGCTAATGGAATAAACTCCAACTCAACATCTAGAAGAACAACAACAAATCCAACAGAAGAGCTGAAGAAAGAACCTATCAGCTGAAAAAAAAAAAGTAATGGAAAGGAAATCAAACCTGCAGAAGAACTGGAAAAGTACCACATGGACATAATTGGAATCACAGAAACAAACATGACAAAAACAGGTGAAATCTTACTAAATAATAAGTATAGAATTTTATATTCAGGCAATAATAACAATAAATGAAAAGAAGGAGTAGCAATAGCATTCAACATGTGTTATGACTCCCTAGCTTGGTCTGATAGGTCTCCTAATCTATCTAATTGTTATTTTCTACCGGTAACCGATATTAATTTCTTGGGGAGTCTTGTTGTATCTCAGCTGATATTTTTACTCTATCCTTATAGCTAGCATTAAGATAAGCTGCAGTCACTACTTATTCAAGTGGAATTGTGCCTAACAGACATTAGTAGAAAGTACATCATATTATCTGTATTATTCTACAGGTTCTCATTAATCAGTATATTCCCTTATCAACATAGAGAATATTAATTTTATCCTGCACCACTCTATGTCTAGATGATATTAAATATAACTTCAAGGAATAAGTAATTAATAAGCACAATAACACTCAACTTCCTTAAGCAAAGAATCCTTGAAATTTCTCCATAAGTTTCTCTTACACAGAAGTGGCCGTGGTTAATTAGTCACTCTCTTTACTTTTGGTTTTTTCCCGCAAAGATCCGATTAGTTTAATGAATGGTACAGTAAAGTGAAATCAGGCAAGCACGAATTTACATAATATAAAAAACATTTATTATTCTAAATTAGCACAATACAAATTATTATCTATTCTGAGAATAAACTCATTCAATTTACTTTCTCCTTAGATTCAGTTAAACAGTCACAATATATCAGAATCAATTCTATCACTCCTCTCAATTCTAAGTTGCACATATAAAGACAATATGAAACTCTAATTCAATCTCCCAGCACAATTACATGATTAGGATATAATCTTCTACTTTACTCAGAGACTATAACGTTCTCTTGGCTTTAAGAAAGAAATCCTATCATAAGACAAAACTTACTGTATACACTACATACTTCATATACCTATTGTTCAATTTAAACTCAGCACGTTATTGTGAACATCTATATTCTGTATTACAACTTCTTAAGGGCATTTGATATTTCTCGGGATATTCATATGCATAAACTTCTTAATATTATACAATTAACTCAGAACTAATATCCCACTAGCATAACACGCTCACAAGGAACAATCCTTTCTTAATTACCCTTTTAAAACAAATTTTCTGGGAACATATTATACCTTAAGATCAGACATAACATCCCTTATGGAATACATAATCTCTCATTTCCACAAGATAATTAATTTTACATCTATTGTCCTCTGGTTCTAGAAACGTTCCTTAGGAACAAATTGAAGCCTCGACTTCCCTTCATAATAGAGTCCATACAATGATCACTATTCATTCCCACAGTTAACATAGTCACAAAATGGAATCAAAATTCTCTTACCGCAATCAGACGACTTACAGAACGTCTCGGATGTGGATTACTTCAACCTTCTAGGGTGATTCCTCAGAAGAAAAATGAGTGTCCCTCAACAGTCCCTTTAGTTCTGGCATACACAGCATTTTTGGGATACGTTGCATGAGTGCTTCCTCGTTGTCAGCATGGCCTTTCATCACTACAGATTTATGGATTATTAAGCTGCATGTCCTTAGATTTCTCTGAACGCTTCTCGGACATCGCCTACTCGGACTTAGTTTTCGTTCAAGTACAATTTCAGAAGTGCCAACTTTGTGTCTTAGAGCACAATGGCTCAAGCCTAGAACTCCGAGCTACAAACATCAGTGATTCATCTGAGACAACACACCTCAGACAAAAGTTAGGAACAAGAGAGTGCTCCCAGGTCGGGTAATAATCTTTTATATCTTCCGCCATTCTCATTCATTGGATATGCTCACATATCAAATCAGCTATCGTACTATCACTCACAAGCGCCAAATAGTACTCTGGTGGCCAAGATATTAATTCTGCATGAAATGCAGCGCTGTCAATACGTCTGGTGAACAATCAACACACCACAAGCATGACTTGTAATATTTGATACGCATGTATCGCCGTAGGCAGCTTTACTGTTAATAGAATTAAGCTCCAAACAAAGTATCTAGATCCAGTGGCATTTGCTTAGGGTACAAAATAAGTCAAATAATACACATCCTTAACTTTTAAGATGTAAGTGAAATTTATAGATTTAGGGTATAACACATTATTTAATTTAACATTATAAAATAAACTTCTTGATTAAAAGGCAGTTTGAAGTAAAGTTATGTGGGCAAACAAACTTCAAAATGGAGAAATGAATAAGGCAATTTATTTGTACCTATGGTTCCACAGTAAGGTTCTTCTAAAGAAGTGGAGCAATTTTTCTAGTTATAACTGCAGGCAGTTACATAAACAAAATGAAAAAAGCTATCCTTGTTGGAAATCTGAATAGCAGAGTAAGAATTCATTTGAATTCACCAGGCATATAGAAATGTTTTGGAAAAATTTAGAGAAAAGGGAACAGCTAATAATAACATTAAGTACATGCTGGATTTCTGTTCAGTATATGGCCTAGTCATTATTAACACCATATTCCAACATAAAGATATACGTAAGTTCACATTGTAGAGAAGATGCAATAAATAACCAAAGCCATATTGACTATGTATTGCTGACAGTTATATCTTCATGCTGGTTCAGAATATAAGAGTGCATGAAGGATCTGGAAATTGAAGTGACCATCACTTGGTTATAAGTTGGATAAAAATTAATATCATATTGAAAAGAACAATATATAAGAAACTTTCAGAAAGAATTAAAGCTGAGCAGCTTTCACAGGTAGACTCAACTATGAGGGTTGTTTGAAAAGTTTGGTAAATTTCCAATAGATGGTGACACAATTCGTTCATTCATACCAGTGTCGGCATGTATCATCTTTTTCATGACCCCTGGAAAAATTTTAGCCACATATGACACATAGTTCTCGTTTGGCAAACATTTAAAATGACCGTGTTCGCATTTTTCATAAAAATGTAGAAAAGTGAGTTTCGTGCAGTGAAAAACACTTTTATTTGAAGGGGATGGACACACAGTTCAGAGCCGAGTTAGATGCAGTTCATGGGGACTCTGCACCAACATTAAAGACTATTTGTTAAAGATACCAAGCTATTTTAAACCTGGTTTTACTCCATATCCCAAGTAAGCAAACAGACAAACAAGTCAAGTTTGCATCTGCAAGCATTGCAAGTCTAGCTGACCCTGCACATAGTGCAAGACCAAGACAACTCATGGTAAAAGTAGAATAAGCTCTGATCACTAATCTTAATATTTATCCTTAATGCACAGCACATCTCCTGGAGGAGATGTATGATGCTTTGTATTAAAGGCAAGGGGGACACTACCCAGACCGGTTTCAACCTTTATTGAGGTCTCATCGGTGGAAGCCAGGCTAGAAATACTAAGATTTTAGAAATACAGAGCTTATAAGTATTTTACCAGAACAAGTTACCATAAGGTGTTTTAACCTTATTAAATAAAAAATCTCAGGAGGAGATATAAATGTAGAAAGTATTTTACCTTGGGTATAATAAATGTTAAAGATACCAAGCAATTTTAAACCTGGTTTTACTCCATTAAAGACAAAAATTAAAGACTATTTATTTTTGGATAAACGAGTTTAAATGTGGTCGTAAGTCCATCAAAGATGAAGTGCACTCTGAATGCCCAACTGAGGTCACCATGAAGAAAATGATTGACAAAATCCATGGTATCACTATTGAAGACCACCGAGTGAAAGTGCGTGAGATTTCCGAGATTGTAGGCATCTCAATGAACGTGTATATAATATCCTGAATGAAAAATTGAACATGAAAAAGCTGTGTGAAGGATGGGTGCCGTGATTGTTAACTGCCGTTCAAAAACGCATGCGAAAAGACATTTCAATGCAGTTTTTGGCAATGTTTAATTGCAATTCACAGGATTTTTTGCATCGATTCACGACTGTAGATGAAACTTGGATCCACCACTAACACCTGAGTCCAAGCAGCAGTCAAAACAGTGAACAATGCCTGCTGAAAGAGCACCGAAAAAAGCGAAGAACATTTTCTTACCTGGGAAGGTGATGGCAACTGTTTTTTGGGATTCCCAAGGAATTATCATGATAGACTATTTGGAAAAGGATAAGACAATAATAGAAGTATATTATGCATCATTGTTGGGCCATTTAAAAGAAAAAATGAAGAAGAAACGGCCAAGATTGACACACAAAAAAGTGCTGTTTCATCATGACAATGCACCATCTCACACATCGGCTGTCGCAATGGCAAAATTGCACGAATTGAGGTTTGAAATGGTTCCACATCCATCGTCTTCTCTGGGTTTGGCCCTTTGCGACTTCTTCTTGTTCCCAAACTTAAAAATTCGGCTCAGTGGGAAAAAAGTTTCTTTGAACAAGGATGTTATCAAGGCTGTCAATGACTATTTTGCACAATTTGACAAATCCTACTTTTTAGATTGGATGAAAAAATTGGAAGCTCACTGGACCAAATGTGTAGGCCTCGATGGAGATTATGTTGAGAAATGTGATTTTTTCAAAAAAAATGTGTTTAACTTATTTTTTTTTACCGAACTTTTCAAACAATCCTCGTATACTTTTTTTTTATTACTCCCACCCACAAAAGGTTATTTGCAAACCTATAATAATTTTGTACCATGAGTGGGCCAAGAATTTTTTTTTCTATTTTTATCAATCTTCATCATCATCATCATCATCATCATCAAATTCCTGCCATGTACCCTCAAGGGGTGTACAGGATATGACAGTACTACATGAAAAAATTACATCATTACTAACTTCCTATCTACAATTTTCCTCCAAATAAGTCTGTCACTTGTCAAGACTCCAACATTATCAGATCTTATATTTCTATCGTCTAAGGCACTTTGTACCGTATCAATCCACCTATATCTTGGTCTTCCTCTGGGTCGTTTTCCTGCCAACCTGGCAGAGAACACTTGTTTTGCTAATCTTTCCTCGCCCATTCTATTTAAGTGACCATACCATCTGAGATTAGCTCTGCTAACGCATTCCTGGATGCTGACAATGTCAAGTTCTTTCCTAATATCCTCATTTTTAATATGATATTGCCATTGATGCCATCTGTTCACGCCTCTAATCTTTCTCAGGACTCTCATATCTGCGGTCTCTAGTCTTTGGTCAAGTGTTTTACTTCTGACCCAGCTCTCAGATCCATAAGTTAAAATTGGTTTGAACACAGTCTTGTATACAGCTAATTTAGTGTTCCGACTAATTTCTCTCTTATTCCATATAAATTTATTCAATTGACTTCCCACGATACCAGCTTTGCTGATTCTGTTGTCTATTTCTATATTTAGTTTACCATCTTCAGTAAAAATTGTGCCTAAGTAGATGAAATGTTTTACTTGTTCCACAGGTTCCCCATTCACAACACAGTTGACATTTTCAATGATTCTGCCTATTTTCATTGTCTTTGTCTTTTTATTGCTGACCTTCATACCATATCTATTACAACAGCTATTCAATTTAGTCAGAGAATCTTGCAGACTTGTAGCGGATTTATTTAGAAGTATAACATCATCCGCATAAAGCAAAGAGCTGACATTAACATCTCCAATTTTGATATCAGGTTTAATACCACATTCCTTCATAATGTGATCCATATAGATAATGAATAGCAGAGGGGATAATGTACATCCTTGTCTAACACCAGATTTAACATTAAACCATCTTCCTGTACTTCCTTCAATTCTAACTGCTGACTCACAACTCAAATAAAGACTAAGTATTGCTTGATATAATGCCCCATTGACACCATATAACTGCAGCGTATTGAATAGCTTCTCTCTTGGCACCTTGTCATATGCCTTTTCCAAATCGACAAAACTTAAATACAGATCTTTGTTATATTCCCATGCTTTCTCGACTATTTGTCGTAAAGTGAAGATCTGATCCTGACAGCCTCTATTTGGCCTGAATCCAGCTTGTTCTTCACCAAGCTTTTCTTCCACAATTCTTCTCAACCGTTTCTCAAGTATACTTGCATAGATCTTGCCAGGAACACTCAGTAGGGAAATACCTCTGTAATTCTCACATTCAGTTTTATTTCCCTTTTTATATATGGGTACTATGAGAGCTCTACTCCAATCATCGGGAATTCGTCCCTCTGTCCAGGCTTTCTGAACTATGCAGTGCAGCCACTGTAAGACTCTTATACCACCATACTTCAGCATTTCTGGTCGAATATCATCTACTCCTGCTGCCTTTCCACATTTCAAGCCTTTGATGGCTTTTTCTACTTCAAGTATGGATATGTATTCCTGACTGCATGCCTGGTCAGTGTTTTTTATCACTGTGCTGTCATCACTGCTTGTTTCATTTAGCAGTTTTTCAAAGTAATTACTCCATACTTCAAGGATATCTTTTTCTCCTGTTTTCATTTCACCTTTATCATCTCTAATTCCTTTTACAGCACTCTTTCGTCCATTCCTAAGCTTCTTCAACAACCTCCAGAATATTTTGCCACCTTCGTGATATTTGTTTTCTATATTCTTGCCAAAGTCCTCCCATGACTTTTGTTTAGCTAGTTTTACACACTGTTTAGCTTTCTTACATTTGTCTCTGTATTCTGTAAGAGTAAAAGCTGACTTATTTGCCAGGAACTTTTGATATGCTGTCTTCTTTTCCTTCACTGCCTCTTTAACTTCCTGTGTCCACCAGGGGGTTCTGATTTTTTTTATCCTTGCACACAACCTCACCACATGCCTCTCTGGCAGAATCAATCAATGTTTCCTTCAGAGTTTGCCACTGAATCTCCAAGGTTTGATTCCTGTTCTCAAACTCTTTCATTTTCTTTTCAATAATATTTCTGTATTTTAGTCTACAGTTCACATCAGAGAGCTGCTCAACTTTTATTCGCTTTAAAACTTTCTTACATGTTATTCTTTTCAATATGAAATTCAATTTTATCCTGCTCAAGACTAAATAGTGATCACTTCCAATTTCAAATCCTCTGTACACTCTGGTGTCCTGCACCAGGGAGAAAACATCACTATCAACAATAACATAGTCAATGAGACTGTCAATCTTTATCAATCTTTATATACATAAATAAATAAATATATATATATATATATACATATATATGAGCCTGTGTAGCTCAGTGGATGTGGCGTTTGCACACCACGGCACTTGGCCGCACGAAGGAAGACTTGGTTTCAAGTCTAGTCAACAACTAGAGGAAATTTTTCTAAGCCTTTTTTTGACCGGTTCCCAAGTTAGTCAATCTTTGGCACGGGCAAGCGGGTTTTTCCTCCCGCAAACTCAAGAAAATCGACCGTAGAACCCACATTATTTTAATTAGTGATAGCCTTGGGCCATCTATCTCTGATTGGGTACCAGTGGAGATTGAACTGCCCACGCAGTCTCCAAAGTTAGATAGGGCTAAATGGCCTCGCCTACTTCCCGTATACGGGAATAAAAAGGCGTTAGCTGATTTTTTATGTGTGTGTATATATATATATATATATATATATATATATATATATTTTTTTTTTTTTTTTTTTTGTATTTTTTAGATTTATTTCTACATAGTCTGAAAACTTGGCTCTAGAGAACATGGAAATTTGTCAAGCCACTTCAGGCCTCTAATAAACATAGCGGCTGTCTCACACCAAATCATAAAATCCATCTTCCGCCTAAAGACAATCACAAACATTCATGCCCATTATGGGATTCAAACACATAGCCTATGGGCACATATGCTAACCACTCGGCCAACCAAGAGGTAAACACAAACATTATTGAAGAAAAACCGAAACAGTTTGAAAACAAAAACCACACTTTTGAGTGCTGGTGGCAGACTCAGAAGAAAACATGGATTGATTCAACTAGGGAGCTATGTGGTAAAGATGTCTGCAAGGATACAAAAATAAGAACATCACAGTGGACACAAGATGTTAAAAAAAGCAGTCCTGGACAAGAAGAAAGAAACCTGCAAGTTCCTAGCAATAAGTCAGCATATGCCTGAATAGAATAAAAATGCAAGAGAGCTAAAATATGACTAGAAGTAGCTAAACAAAAGTCATGCAAAAAGGTCACTAAAGAACATATAAAATAAATATCAAGGTGGTAAAACATCCAAAAGGCTATTGAAAGAGCTTAGAAATTAAGGAAAGAGTATTGTAAAAGGAATGAATGATGATAAAGATGACATGAATAGTGAAGATATTCTAGATGACTAGAGTAATTACTTTGAAAGATTGCTAATTGAAACAAGCAGTGACAGAACAGTAGTAAAAAATTTTCAAGAGGAATGCAAACAGGAGTAAACATCAATACATGAGGTAGAAAAAGCCATCAAAAACTTAAAATGTAGAAAAGGTAGCTGGGTTAAATAATATTCAACCAGAAATGCTTAATTATGGAGGTATAAACGTTTTGCAGTGGCTACAGTGCATAATTCAGAGGGCCTGATCAGAAAGTTGAATTGCAGATGAATTCAATGGAACTATGAGACCATTGGAAAATAGTCTTGTAGTTCCCATCTATAAAAAAGGGAATAAATTGTGGTAAGATTTATGTAAGTATACTTGAAAAATAACAAGCTGGGTTCAGATCAAACAGTGGTTTTCAAGCTCAGATTTTCACTTTATAACAAATAGTTGACAAATGTTTTGTACATCTGAAAAAGGCCTATGACAAGGCACCCAGAGAAAGCTTTTTAAAATTCACTACAAGTATATGGATAAATGGAATATAATACAGAGCAATACGTAAACCATATTTAAGTTGTAAGTCAGCATTAGAACTGAGAGAAATACAAGAAAATGATCTGATGTAAAATTAGGGGTAAAACAAGGATGCATGTTCTCTACTGTCATTCCTCAGGTATAAGGATGGATAGCATTATGAAAGAAAATAGTGCTAAACCTGACATTAGAATCAGAGGTATGAAACAAAAATACAGATGATGGTGTACCCCTAAACAAATAAAGTGCGAGTCTTCAGAGTTCTCTACTAAACTGCATAACAGGTGTAACAAATTTAGCATTAAAATTAGCAATAAAAAGATCAAACTATGAAAATGGGAAGAAAGAGAAAACTTCAGCTGCATTCTTCTAGGAGAGCCCAGAGAACAAGTAAAATATTTCAGCTATTTATGCATAGTTTTTACTGAAGATGGCAAATTAAATTTGGAAATAGTCAACAGCAAAGCTGGTTGATAGGGAGCTTAATAAATTTATATGGAAAACAAGGGAAATCAGCCAAAACCACATATTAGTTGTATACAAGACAGTGCACAAAATCAGTGCTAAACTTAAAGATAGTGACCATAGATGGCATCTCTGGCAGAATCATGTTAAAAATGATGATATTAGAAATGACACTGACATTGTTAGCATTCAAGAATGTGTAAGCAGAGTTAACCTAAGGCAGTATAGCCATGTAAGCAGAAAGGATGAGAAAAGGTTAGAAAACATGTGCTAGATGCCGAGAATAGACCTAGAGGAAGACCAAGGTCTAGGTCAGGAGTGTCAAACTCAATTGGACTGCACACATTTGCCATAAAACTGTATCTCAAGTGGGTGCAAAAAATTTCGACTAAAAAAATTGCACTAATTATAATGGAAGGAAAGTGAAAGAATAAGCATAAATAAATTGGAAAATTAATAACAAAAATTTCATTTATTCTAAATCATTACAAGACATAAAATAACAGTATAATGATTATGACAATTCAAAAAATAAAATAAAATAAAGAATATTTTTATTATATTAATATTTACAATAGATAGCATTTAAACAAAAATTAAATTTTATTTATACAGTCTAAAAAAAAGTATAAACTCTCATTAATAACCATCACAAAAATTTAGAGCCTCCTGTTAGTTCGAAATTTTTTGTTAGTGGTGAAATAAAATACTTCAATTATTTTGGGAGGGAGGGGATTTTTTAATGTTAATGAAAATATTTTGGGGAAAAATGATATTTTCAGGTTAAATTACATATACAGGTAACTCTTGCTTAATGCGGTTTTGCTTAAAGTGGGATTTGATTGATGCGTGGAAATTAACTGTGACAATCCCTTTATATATGCAGCAAAAGTTTTAATTAAAGTGCCTTTAAATTTACCAAAATTACACTAAATATGACATCTTTGCTACAACCCATTGACATGGCGTCATTGAAACTTTCAAAGCCTATTTTCTTAAAAAGACATTCTCAAACGCAGTAGAAACAATAACGAGAGAAAATGCAATTACACTCAAAGAATTTTAGAAAAATTTTAACATTAATCATGCAATTGAAAACATTCATGATTCGTGGGGGCAAGTGTCTTCTACCTGCATGAGAGCTGTTTGAAAAAACCTTTTGCAGAATGCGTTAATGAAGTAGATGGTTTCAAAAATCGTGCGAACACCGTGGTTGAAGAAATCGTTGCAATTGGTGAAGACCTTGGTTTTGATGGTGTTGATGTAGAAGATGTTAAACAATTATCAGATTCAAATTAAAAAGTTTTCAGTGACAATGATCTTCTTGAAATTGAAAAACAACGCATAAACAAAAAGATGGAATGTGAAGATGAGGTTCCAAAGGAATTAACAATCAAAGAACTGGATGGAATATTTCATAGTTTAGAATCGCTTAAGCAGCAAGTAATGGATATGGACCCAGATGTTAATCGAAGAATGCTTGTTTGCCGAGGTCTAGAGAATCATTTTGCTTGTTACCGTAGAATTTATACTGATAAGGAAAAAACAAACTCTTCAACCGATTCTTTATAATTGTTTTTGATAAAAAAAAAACTGCAGTAACTAATGTAGGTACTATCATCATCATGAAATTCCTGCCATGTACCCTCAAGGAATATACAGGATATGATAGTACTACATGAAAAATTTACATCATTATTAACTTCCTATCTACAATTTTCCTCCAAATCAGTCTGTTACTTGTCAAGACTCCAACATTATTAGATCTTATATTTCTATCATCTAAGGCACTTTGTACCGTATCAATCCACCTATATCTTGGTCTTTCTCTGGGTCATTTTCCTGCCAACCTGGCAGAGAACACTTGTTTTGATAATCTTTCCTCGCCCATTCTGTTTAAGTGACCATACCACCTGAGATTAGCTCTGCTAACACATTCCTGGATGCTGACAATGTCAAGATCTTTCCTAATATCCTCGTTTTTAACATGATATTGCAATTGATGCCATCTATTCACACCTCTAATCTTTTTCAGGACTCTCATATCTGTTGTCTCTAGTCTTTGGTCAAGTGTTTTACTTCTGACCCAGCTCTCAGATCCATAAGTTAAAACTGGTTTGAACTTGTATACAGCTAATTTAGTGTTCCGACTGATTTCTCTTTTATTCCATATGAAATTATTCAATTGACTTCCTACCATACCAGCTTTGTGATTCTGTTGTCTATCAAATTTAATTTACCATCTTCACTAAAAATCATGCTTAAGTAGCTGAAATGTTTTACTTGTTCCACGGGTTCTCAGTTCACAACGCAGTTGATATTTTCAATGATTCTGCCTATATTCATTGTCTTTGTCTTTTTATTGCTGACCTTCATACCATATCTATTACAACAGTTATTCAATTTAGTCAGGGAATCTTGCAGACGTGTAGCGGATTTATTTAGAAATATAACATCATCCACATAAAGCAAAAAGCTGACATTAATATCTCCAATTTTGATATCAAATGTAGGTGCAAGTATTTATTAAACATTTACTTTGCATTCATTTTTTATCTTTCCTAAAAGAGTACCATATAAAACGAATTATTAATACAGTAATGGATCATGGATGGAGTGTAATTTTTACCATTGATTATTATATGTGATTAACGCAATTTTGATATACACGAAAACATCGAGCGATTAATTAATCGTGCTAACCGTACTTGCATAATATAATTATAGTAATTTTAAGTAATTTAATTGTAGTATTTTATTTCTTTCATGACACTTGACAACATTTATTGTTAACCAGCTTGCAAGATTTGGACTCAAAGATTGTGAGCATATGACCTTCATTATGGCAGAAAGATTGCCGTCGGTTAGTCGATCTGTGAGCTGTTTTGTTACCTTTCATACATGAGAATAATTGTTCACATAAATAGGTGCTTCCAAAATAACAGAATATTTGCTGCAAACTTTTTTTATTTTCTGATATTTTTGACCTAAATAACTGTATATTTTTGGAACACCAACTTATTGGTATTTCACTTTTAGAATGGAGTCATATTGGAAATCAATAAGTTCCATTTGAATAAATAAGAGCTATATCGAAATTAAAGGTAAAAGGATCTGTAAAAAGCAAAAAAATTTCTTCTTCATGCTCCATAAAATCTTTAAATTGCCTTTCAAATTCTTCTTTAATCTTTTCAAGTTTGGGACAATATTGAGAAAAAGTAAAACTTTGATTCTTATCGTTCAACTGTTCACACAAAGGAAAGTAATTTAGAATATTCTCTTTTAAATGATTTTGAAATAAAACTAATTTACATCTAAAACTTGCCAGTGCATCATACTTGTGAACAGTTGAACGATAAGAATCAAAGTTTTACTTTTCAAATGTTTTGTAATATCAACTAAGAATGCTAGATCTTGTACCCATGTCTGATCATTAAGAAATGCAACATCACGATTGTCATTTCTATGAACAAAATGATCTCCTCTAAAAGTAAAAAAAGCTTTTTTGGAACTTATGACAAGATAACCAATGAATCTCTGTGTAATAAGGTAGTTCTTCAAATTCACTCTCCAAGTCTTTAAGAAATTGTGCAAAATGGCGGTGATTGAGGCCTCTGGATTGGGTGAAGTTCACAGTATTTGTCACAGGTTTGAGTATGCTGCTCATTTCCAATACTTTGGAGCAGAGGACCTGCTGATGAATAATGCAGTGGAAAGATTCCAGTTTTGGAATGTCTGGATACATATCCTTTAACTTTGCTGTAAGTCTCCATAAAAACCTTTATTTTTGCCTGTCATTGCTGGAGCACCATCGGTTGTCACTGCTACGAGCCTGTGCAGAGGAAGTTGGCATGTTTCAAAAATGCTCCACACAGCATCAAAAATGTCTTCCCCTGTAGTGGTTCCATGGATGGAAATCATTTCCAAGAACTCTTCAGTAATATTCATATTGTCATCGCAAGCCGAAGAAACAGAGCAACTTAAGCCACATTGTGAATATCAAAACTTTTGTCAAGTGCAATTTTAAAGCACTGTACGTTTGCGGATATTTCTTGCAACTGGTCACGCAGATTATCTGCCATTTTGTTTATTCTTTCGATCACAGTATTTTTGGACAAAGAAATATTGCGAAATACTTGCACATTTTTGGGAATACGTTTTCGGTTGCTTTTATCCTACACTCCTTAACCAAGGAACCATCACTAAAAGGTTTAGAATGTTTCGCCAATAAATAGCCGATTTTATAACTGGCTCTCACTGCTGATTCATTGTCTATCATAATTTTTGAAAATATTTGTTGTTGACTTTGAAGTGTATTCTTCATACTTTTTAATTTTTATTCTCTCAGTTTACCCTCAAAGCATATTGTTCTTTGTGAATTTTATCGTAGTGCCTTTTTATGATATTCTTTGGTGACACTAATTGTTTTGTTACAAATAATGCACACAATTTTGTCCTTTGTTTCTGTGCAGAAGTAATTCAAATCCCATTTTTCTTGAAATTTTCTCCCCTCATCAGTAATTTTTCTTTTTCTCATCTTAGAAAGCGACATTGTCTGGGTGAATAAATATATTATTAATAACATAACTGGAAGAAAAGCTTGGTGAAGAACAAGCTGGATTCAGGCCAAATAGAGGCTGTCAGGATCAGATCTTCACTTTACGACAAATAGTCGAGAAAGCATGGGAATATAACAAAGATCTGTATTTAAGTTTTGTCGATTTGGAAAAGGCATATGACAAGGTGCCAAGAGAGAAGCTATTCAATACGCTGCAGTTATATGGTGTCAATGGGGCATTATATCAAGCAATACTTAGTCTTTATTTGAGTTGTGAGTCAGCAGTTAGAATTGAAGGAAGTACAGGAAGATGGTTTAATGTTAAATCTGGTGTGAGACAAGGATGTACATTATCCCCTCTGTTATTCATTATCTATATGGATCACATTATGAAGGAATGTGGTATTAAACCTGATATCAAAATTGGAGATGTTAATGTCAGCTCTTTGCTTTATGCGGATGATGTTATACTTCTAAATAAATCCGCTACAAGTCTGCAAGATTCTCTGACTAAATTGAATAGCTGTTGTAATAGATATGGTATGAAGGTCAGCAATAAAAAGACAAAGACAATGAAAATAGGCAGAATCATTGAAAATGTCAACTGTGTTGTGAATGGAGAACCTGTGGAACAAGTAAAACATTTCAGCTACTTAGGCACAATTTTTACTGAAGATAGTAAACTAAATATAGAAATAGACAACAGAATCAGCAAAGCTGGTATCGTGGGAAGTCAATTGAATAAATTCATATGGAATAAGAAAGAAATTAGTCGGAACACTAAATTAGCTGTATACAAGACTGTGTTCAAACCAATTTTAACTTATGGATCTGAGAGCTGGGTCAGAAGTAAAACACTTGACCAAAGACTAGAGACTGCAGGTATGAGAGTCCTGAGAAAGATTAGAGGCGTGAACAGATGGCATCAATGGCAATATCATATTAAAAATGAGGATATTAGGAAAGAACTGGACATTGTCAGCATCCAGGAATGCGTTAGTAGAGTTAATCTCAGATGGTATGGTCACTTAAATAGAATGGGAGAGGAAAGATTAGCAAAACAAGTGTTCTCTGCCAGGTTGGCAGGAAAACGACCCAGAGGAAGACCAAGATATAGGTGGATTGATACGGTACAAAGTGCCTTAGACGATAGAAATATAAGATCTGATAATGTTGGAGTCTTGACAAGTAACAGACTGATTTGGAGGAAAATTGTAGATAGGAAGTTAGTAATGATGTAATTTTTTCATGTAGTACTGTCATATCCTGTACATCCCTTGAGGGTACATGACAGGAATTTGATGATGATGATGATGATGATTAATAACAATTTTTATAAAAATGTATTTATATAATTATTTGCTTTATTAAAACTAAATATATTCATGTTCAGCACACTGGCATGTGCTTCAGATATTACTGATTGACTGTAGCAGGCAATTATAAACTCAGCCTGGATTCACATGAGAGCATATGCTGCACATACGTGAGCAGCTGGTAGCCAACAGAATTCAATTTTCTCAGCACGCTACCAGCAGTGTGCTATAAATTAACAATGAAAGCATAAATATAGTTTACAATTGATTAGGATTGGATCTAACATTGAAAATGCGATATAAATTTTTATTATTGCAATTATATTATACCAGGTCATTGCATTCATATCGTAACTATAAATGTCGTATGAAAATGAATAAATTGATACCATATTTACTCGAATATAACTTGCACTTTTTCCCAAAAAATTAAAGCTAAAAAACTGTGGTGAGAGATATATGCTATCTATACAGCTTGTTGGAGAGCTTTTATATGCAAACCAAGACAGATGAACCACCTTTTATTTGGTGGTTCATCTGCCTTGACACAGGTTAGGAATAAGTGATGTGAGAAATGCTCCAGATACAATTCTGATGGCTTGATGGTGAATAGGGTCCAGCAATTGTAGTGCACTCTCCCTGATAGCAGCATACACTTAGGACCCATACTCCAATTTTGATCTTATCAATGTTCTGTATAATGTACAAACAAAGCAAAGAACATCTGTCATCACCATAACAGGTGGAAGATAGGGTGCATAGAATATTCATTGCTTTATAAGACTTGTCTCGTAACACAAGTAACATATGTTGGGGGGGGGGGGGTACTGAGTTTGCTGTTAAATATCAGTCTCAAGAACATGGCTCATGGTAAAACTGGGAAGAGTGATTGTCCTAATTGGAGTTTTGGGTTCATATGTTAGGTTTCTGTGGTGAGTGTACACAAACTGCCTTCTGCTGTAAAAATCTGAACCCATTTTGGGAGATGATCAATGGTATGCTTCAGCTGTCTTCCTATGATCCACATATTAATGACAGAAGGTGTGAAGTCATTGACACACAGGGCATTACCTACTGCTGTTCCAAAAAAAAGACACTTAAAACTGGGCTTTACAGGACTGCATCCTGTTGGATATACGATTGGTGAGAGTGGTTCTAACTCGGAAGATTCACTTAGATAAGAATATCTTGATAAAAAGAGGGAGATTCCCTCTAAGACAGAAATTATGTAGGTTTTTCAGTATTACAGATCAAATCTCCAATGAGAGAGTTATGGGAATGATAGAAGAGGAGAGAATAGGAACAGTAGAAGAGAGGGAATGGGAGAGAGTTATGGGAATGATAGAAGAGGAGAGAATAAGAACAGTAGAAGAGAGGGAATCAGAGAGAGTTATGTGAATGATAGAAGAGGAGAGAATAGAAACAGTAGGAGAGAGGGAATGAGAAGAATGCGAGGGAGTGCTGGAACCAGGGATAGAGTGATGTCAAGAAGGCAGGTAAGTAGGGGAACACAGAGAGAAAGTGTTAGAGAAGAGAGAGAGAGAGAGAGAGAGAGAGAAGGATGCAGGTGAGCAATCAAGGAACAGGATGGTAGGAGGTGTGATGTATTGAGACTCAATGATCCGTGGTGTGCAAGATAGGATGAGTGAGAAGTGTTTGCCTGGAGGAACGATAGAAAGAGTGGCTATGGCAATTAAGAGGGGTGAAAAGGTGGATGAGATGAATGTGATGGTAGGAACAAATGACTTGAGAGGCAATGTAAATTGGGTGGGGAGAGATATGAGATTCTGACTTGAGGTTGTACAAAAGAAAGCACAGAGAGGAAAGATAGTGTGTGTGTTGCCTAGGTATGATAGTGACGAGCTGAGCAGATGAGCAGTAATTGAATAACATAATAGCTAGAATGTGTCAGAAGAGAGGACTGAAATATGTGGATGCTTAGAGGGCTTTTGAGGACAGATAAGAATTGTATGCGAGAGACCGCTTGCATTTGAATGAGGAAGGACGTAGGCATCTGGAGAGATTACTCTCCAGATGCCTACGTCCAGATGCTTGGGAGAAGGGGGACGAGTCAGGTAACGTGAAGCCCAGTGGAATCTAGAGGAGATAATGCTAGGTACAGAAACAGTGGCATTTTTATGCTATATACTAATGCTAGGAGTATCTGAAATAAAGGAGAGGAATTGGTGGCGCTGATAGCATCAACCTGGCCAAAGATTATTGAGATCACCGAGATGTGGTTGACAGAAGATATAATAACAGGAGTAGAAGTAGCAGGGTACAGCATTTTTTTGGCAGGATAGGAAGGTGGAGTACATGATGGTGGAGTTCTGCTTACAATACGTGACGACTTATGTCCTCTAAGAGTAGAGGCTTTTGAAGGCAGTGATACTAATGACTTTGAAAGCATATGGTGTGAGGTAGAGGTGGACAAGACAAGATATTTAGTGGAGTGTTGCTACAAACCAAGGAGCACAGAGAGTAGGGACCAGGAGATGTTTAGACAGTTGAGCTTGATAAGTGCAAGAAGAATGATTGTTATGGGAGATTTCAACTACAGCAGTATGAATTGTGGAGAGGAAGATGCAAGTAGCAATAAGGGAATCGAATTGCTAGAATTCTTGAGGGACAAATGTCTTAGGCAACATGTAATGGAGGGAACAAGAGGTTCAAGAGTTTTGGATATGGTCATAGCATCAGAAGAGTTGATAATAACTAAGATGACATCTCTGCCACCAGTTGAAGAGAGAGTTACCATATGGTTTTGACTTGGAAAATGAATAGACATGCAGGAGTATCAAAGAGATAGGAATGTATGTGGAATTATAAGGCAGGTGATTATAATAGTCTTAGATATCAACTTGGAGAAGTTTCATGGAGGGAGGAATTTGAAGGCCGGTATATATCATTAGTGCTTGAGAAATTGTGAAGGAATATTTGTTAGCAGCAATAGTAAGTTGTATTCCACAAGTGAAGAAGAGGACACAATTTGGTGCAAAGTGGATGAAAACAATATTAAACAGGAACCGCATGTGAAAAAGAGGCTATGGAAGAGATATAAGGAGACAGGTGAAGAGCAGATGCATGAAGAATATAAGACACAGGCCAGGAGAGTGACTACTATGGTAAGGAAGGCAAAACTGGAATATAAGAAGACATTGGCCTTAAGATCCAAAGAAAATCCTAGGAAATTTATTAGCTATGTGGCCAGTAGAAGGAGAAATGATTGTGGAAGAATGACATTGTGGGATAAAAATGGGAATAGAGTGACTGATGCAGAGGACATAGTGGAATTGTTCAATGAACACTTTATTGGTGTGTTTCATCCTGGAGGAGTAAATTTTAATACTACAGGGATAGGGCAGGTTCAAGGTTTAGAGGTGCAGGAGGAGAGTGTGTTCCAAATACTGAGTACTCTGGATGTCAGTAAAGCTATGGGACTGGATGGTATTTCACCACAAGTTTTGAAAGAATGTGCAAAAGAACTGACAGCTCCTTTGACCTGGCTTTTCAATGAAAGTCTGGCTACGGGACTTTCAACATGGATCTGCATTAATCAACATGGATTTGTTAAGGGGAGCTCTTGTTTTAGTAATATGCTAGCCTTTTATAATAAAGTTACAAGAGCAGTTGATGAGGGAAAGGCATATACTGCCATTTTCTTGGATTTAGTGAAGGTATTTGACAGGTCCACTTGATCAGATAAGCTGATATTTAAGTTGCAGGCACAGTTTGGATGTCAGATTGGTCAACTGCATTCAGGATTTCAAGCAGGCAGAAGTTAAACTGGGGAGGGTTATTAGTAATAGTGCAGATGTGGTGGCCCTGGAAGAGGATTTGGATAAACTAGACTGATGGGCAAATGAATGGGCATTCCGGTTTAATGCAGCAAAATGCAAGGTCTTGAGGTTTGGGATACTTCATACTGTATTGGAGTTGTTGTACTGGAGGAAGTAGGGGAGACAAGAGATTCAGGGGATATATTGCAAAGGTGGTGAAGGTAACACAGAGGATTGCTGCAATACTGAGAAGGATGCTGACCTGCAGAGACAAAAGAGTTATCTTCTGTTGTATAACACCCTCATCAGACCACACTTAGACTATTGTTCTCAAATTTGGTCCCCAGGATTTGAAGGGGATAAATTAACTGTGGAAAGGGTACAGAGCTGGATAACAAAGATGATTTCAGGACTGTACAATGTTAGTTATGAAGATCGGCTGAGGGAATGTAGACTGCAGAGTTTGGTAGATAGAAGAAGGAGAGGTGATATGATTGAGACTTTTAAACTGTTGAGAGGTGGTTACAGGGTTGACTCTGGGGAGTTTTTTTGCTTGGTTGAACAACAGGAAGGAGTGATGAACAAGTGGCCATCCCTGGAAGTTACAAAAGGAAACTGTGAGCAAGAGGGTGAGGAGTGGTTTCTTTGCATTGGGGGGGTGAACCATGTAATGCATTGCCTGATAGAGTGGTGAGAGCGAGAATGGTCAGTGAGTTCAAGGAGTGTTATGATAAACTTTGTGTTTCCTAGGGACCTCCTGCGATGAGTCTTTTGACTCCATGGAGGCCTGAATAATAATAATAATTAAAAAATAAAGTTTTGATTTTTAAATTATTTTTCTACACATGATCTTAAATGTTGCATATATTAGTAAATTATGAAATGCAGGATTAAACATTTTGAATACTAATTATGAATATTACAGTGTCGATATTACAAGTATTTCACAGAATAATAAAAATCATCATTTTACTAATATGTACTTTAAATGGTGTTTAGAATTCTATGATAGCCCAAAACATTTAAGATTTCATTATTATTAAAAGCTCATTAACCATCCAACAGGCCATACGGATAAAATACATCCCTCCGCATACACTTTGTATCCATCATATATTTCAATGTAATATCAATGGTACACTTGACGTCTATAGACGTCATTGCTGGTTAATACAGTTGACTCTCACAATGGCAAGCATTTTATAACTAATGCAAACACCAAGAAACTAATAAAAAAGTCCCAATCCATCAACCCCAGAGTCACACTGCCATACAAAAAGAAAACACTATAGCAAATCCATTAGAATCACTATTTTTGCAGACCCTCCCCCACAAGTCAGTAATCATAAGAGGAAATAATGCATTTTTTGATAATAAAACGTTTTTTTTTGAAAACAGAAACCAAGAATTAATTCTGCCCAAGATCTGGAAGACCCTCATTAGATCTTTCAACATGCCAGAATTAAATTTTGCTGCCAACTATAGAATGTTCCTACATAATAACTAGTAGATCATACACTTGCTATATGTGTGATATATGCATTTTTCTGCTTTTATAAAAATACAATTGTATTCGGTTAATTTATGGTTTCAGTTTTTTAGTGTTTAAGTGTTCTTATATTTATATAGTTTTAACCCTGATGAAGCCAACAGCCACAGTTGGCGAAACTAGTTGGTATAACTTAGTTTAAAATAAATATATTTGACCAAAAAAAACCAAATAGTAGTCATTCTCTCCTATAAAATGCATTTTTATTTATTAAGCACATTATATATTTTCTTCTTTTTCTATGAACCATGTGCACAACACGTCACATACAACACATTAACTTCTGTTAATGTGTTGTCTGAAGAGCTGAGGAGATACTGTATTCGTTGAGGAAGGCTGCTCAAAAGAATAGGAATAAAAGGATTAAAGAAAGATAAGAAGTTGATTCAATAAGTTTCAAGGTGATATGTTTATGAATATTTAACTAGTTCTCATTAGTAGTGCTCATGAAAATGCCTATTAAAAAGAAGACAGTGCATAAACAGTGTGTGTCAAAGAAAGTCACTGGAGGGAGTTTGTGAAAGAGGATGTCATCTAGTAAGTAGCCTGCTTTCTTCTTGAACAACAGAGTCATTCTTAGAGATTTTGGGTACACCATCACAATGTGAAAATTTCTAAGGAGAGGAAGATTTGAAACCTTGCAGTTGATTAGAATATTATCAATATGTGAGTGAGAGTGAAGTAAGATATTTCTTATGAAATATATCTGCCTTATATATCATAGTCATGTGTTTAATTCTGGATCTGGTCAATTCATAAACTTTTGGTAATGATATAGCTAATTTTTACCCTATATAACTACCAGTGTCAAAACAAATATGTTAACTACTTATATGTTAATGTGTTTATAAGCATGTGAAAGAAATATTAATGAATATTATATGTGACACAAGACCATTAATTATTTTATTAATGGCACTATTTTTCACTATGTTTTTGATACTAACATGCTTATCATAAGTCTTGAATCACTTTCATGAAAAAAATCAGTTTCTTTTCTGCCATTATAACAAAATGTTGAATGCATTCAGTATCATAAAAACTCTCAATAGATATAAATAAATAAACCCTTGCATCTAAACATATAACTACATTAGTGTGCATTCTGAATTCATATTGACTTCAAAACAATGCTAGATGGGCAGGATCAGTGATGTCGTATGACATAGTGGCAACTCAGAAAATAATAAAAAAACATTAAAAAAATATAAATATTTTGAAAAAATTAATACTTCTTTCCACTGGGTAAGAAATAGGTAATTACTGCTGTCTGCTTTATATCTATTTTAGGTTACAGTGTCATAATTAAGGTTACCTCATGGTACAACTGAGTGCACTTGAAAGATAAATATGACATGTGCATATTCTGTCACTGGTTATATTCCACTGCAACAGACATTTGTTATCCTCAACAGATGCTATAATGCACACGTGCACACACACACACACAGAGAAGAAACTAAATTGGAATTACTTAAAACTGACAATTAAACTGAAACTCCTCTTCAGACATTTTACTTGTCAACTAAAAATTTTCTTTCATTACGGAAAACCAGACAAGCCCTGCATATAATCCTGGAGTTTTTCAGTACTGATTGATAGAGAAATATTTCTCTATCAATCTGTACTGTGAGATCCCAAAGTTATACGAGAGGATATAATACCATGAAACGATGCATAACCAGAAAGGAAACCAGTAATCCATTCACAAATGGAAGGAGGGACACCATAGAATGGAGGCTTAGTAAGAAGGCCTCAATTTCAGGATTGAACAATGCCTTGGATAAATAGAATATAAATGTTAATTTTTCAAACATTTTCAATGGCTGATGTCCATTGGTGGATAAGGTTAGGGAGGACATTTGCTACAAAACAGGGTGAAAGATTCATATTGGTTATCAGAAAGTGGCTGATGGATCTTCAAGTGCCGAAATTGTCAATTAATATCTGTTACTTTCAATAATAGTGAGGTGCAAACAATGAGAAAATAGTTTGATGGCTGACTTAATTTCCTCTTCATGGACAGGTTAGATAAGGGATTTATTACATGCAGTAGCATAGAAGAGATGAGTATGATAGCTTGTACAGGCAATATTGAATGGACATTAATTTTTGGAACACAATTTTTTAGCATTAGAAGGGTACCTTCTGGACCAAGGGGGTTCTGTCCTTCTAGGGAAAAAAAAAAATCAGATGCATGCTGTTAGCAGTTTGTGGTATAGGGAGGTGATCTGACTTGGTCATCCATAGAAAAGTTGATGGGAAAGAATGATGTCCTAATTGGTCTGCCTTATTTTTAGCCAATATTACCCTGGAATAAGGCTGGAAATAAGAAAGGGGCTACATCCAACAGCCTTAACACAGGACTAGAAGGCTTGACTTCTATTTGAAAACCAAGCAAGCCCCCCCCCCCCCACCATATGACTCTTTTAAAGTCTGCTTTGAGAGTTTCTCTCTTTCCAGTTACTTTCAATAACAACTAATTCTATTAGTTTCCTGTCAACAATTTTCTTTCAAACCGTCTATATAAGGATGGTATCATCCTATAGAATTCCACTGTTGTGCAAAGACCTCTCCAAAATTTCGAAACTATTTTCTCTCTCTTTTCGTCACCCAGTTGCATCCTGCTATTCTTATGATACTCTCATAAGAATAGCAGGATGCATCATCCTCTAATCTCTGGCAATCCAAACTGTAGTAATGATTATCTGTTGTCTTTCATTATAACTACATTACCAGCATAGCTTCCACATTAAGTGCTTAGTTTTTTGAATAACCAACAATTTTTATGACCTGACTAATGTCTGAATTTTTTTATATCCTGTTTTTTTTTTTCCCAAAAAAAAATTCATTCCATTTTTACTCATGGGCATACTCATATTTTGCAATTTTTTTGTCAAAGACCAAGTTGAGCACTGTATGCCAATATGGGCAATGTGATAGAATCAAACAGTTTCCTTTTAAAAGAGATGAACAATTCACATCCACTAGCCCAATCTCCAGTAATTATTCCATGCTTTGGTTATTCTGGAAAATATTTCTAGGGCAAATAATTATATTTCAGTTGTTCACTTCCATTCTATTTGAAGTACTACTCCTAACTGTCAATCTATCTAGTTTTTTTTTTTTTTTTATCTTCCTTTGTGTGTTTTTCCTGCCATTTTTACTGCAAACAGTGCTATTTTTCCACTTCTATTGTGTTTACTACCAAGAACATTATAAAACATCACTAACCTTTTGTCCTCAAAGGCCAGGTCAACAGTTGACCAAATTAATAATACCACAATATAGCAGTGTGAGTCGTAATGTAGCTTTGTGGAATATATATATATATATATATATATATATATATATATATATATATTTCCTCCAGATGATATACTTAATATGAAAGTTGAAACATAATGTAATTAGTTAAATTATTCCTGCAATATGGTATTATTATTATTATATAGTAATTAAATGGAATCCAGAGAATCATCGTGGGAGACCCATTCTAATCGTTATAGAGTGGGTCACAAAACCTATCAAATCTCTCCTTAAACTCACTGACTGTCAGGGAACTCACAACTAATTGTAGCAATCCATTCCAGTTTCACCACTCTCCATGAAAAAAATCTAATCTGTACATCACTACTAATCACACTCTTACACAACTTTCATGGACAGCCCCTAGTTCTCTATTTTTCATATATTGAAAAATTTTCTTTGCATCAATTTTACAAAACTCCTTTAATATCTTATAAGTTTTTACCATATCCCATCTATTCTGCCTACCAATTAAACTTTGTAACCCACGAACCTGTCACCAGCTTGTTACTTGTTTCTGAATCCTCTCTAGCACCTCCTGGTCCCCAAGAAACAAACCCAGGTGACCAAATCTGTGCACAGTAGTCAAGATGTGGCCAAATCATGGCCTTATAAAGAGGGATAATATTTCCCTCTCTTAACTTTTTAGCATGTTTTTCAACATCCAAGATCCTTTGAGCTATTTTACCAACTTCTGCAATATGCCCTTTGAACGTCAACTCTCTGTCCACCATTATTCCAAACCTCATCAATTTTATGCAATTCAGTAACATCAATATGACACCGTGTACAACTTTTAAAACCGAAGTGCGTACTTTAAAAAAAAATAAATAAAAATAATAAAAAAAGTGCATACAACCTTACATTTTGCAACATTGAATTGACATTTATTATCCTTTGCTCAAAAGGCCAATTTCTTTAAATAAACCAACAGGATATGTACATCACCTTCATCATGAACTATTGCTCTCCTTAGTTTTGAATCATCAGCAAACAACTGAATATCCCTCTGAAATCTTTCCCTATATCATGGATATACAAATTAAAGAGTAGTATAGAACCCTGAGATACTCCACTACTCAACATTATTCTCCTAGATTCTACTCCATCACATCCATTCTCACTTGAATATCCCTCTGAAATCTTTCCCTATATCATGGATATACAAATTAAAGAGTAGTAGTCCTAGTATAGAACCCTGTGATACTCCACTACTCAACATTATTCTCCTAGATTCCACTCCATCACATCCATTCTCACTTGCTCAACTTTTGTATTAGTTTTCCATGTGGCCTTCTGTCAAATGCCTTTGCAAAGTCCAGCAATATCATGGTGTAGCCATTTTCTTTATTCAATTCTGCTGTCACTTTATTATAAAATGTGAATCAATTATTACGAAAGGACCTACCCTTTACAAAGCAGTGCTGCCCACTATCAAGTATCACATCCCTATCTGTCCCCTGTTGGATTTTACCTATAATAAACTTTTCCAACACTTTTAACAAATACTTCTGATATATTAACTGGACTGTAGTTTGTAGTTCGGTCTTGGAGCTACCATTATACAATCGAATTGTCTTAACCTTTTTCCACTCCCCTGTAAACCTGCCAGAGCTGATACTTAGGTTGAACAACTTCATCCGAGGCAATGCCAATTCTCTTGAACATTCATGTAGTACATACACAATACAGTTCCTCTAGAGAAAGGAACTGCATTACTTCAATTTAACCTACCTACAGTAAGAATATTAGTTGCCATAATTTTGCCTTAATAAATGGTAATCATCATATAACAATGGAAGAAATGATTATGATATATAAGATGAAGACAATGAAATTGAATACATGATGTTGCTTATGTAAACATTTATTTCTTGCAAAATTTCTAGCCTAGCAGAAAATTAACTTTTTGTAGTGTGCAATTTGCAAGAAATTAATATTTACTTTAATCATATATATCACTTGTTAAGTTGACTGTGAATAATGTAATCATTCTCCAACCTACAGAGCTGTGGGTTCAAATCCCACCATGGCATGGATGTTTTAATCTTTTAGTAGTAGTAGTAGGGAAGTTTTGATAGCTGACTGGAGACAATCACCCTGCTTACTGGAGTGTGGAAGTAGTTTTAAAAGTATCATGTTTGGTCTCTAGAGGAAGGAACTGCATTACTTCAATTTAACTCACCTACAGTAATAAATGAATAACAAGGTTATAATAGTTCTTGGATGTTATTGCCATTATATATATATATAAATAAATATAAATAAAATAATTGTTCTTCGTTCTTTAAACTTGCCCACACCATATTTTATACCGATCTACAATTGAAAAAATCTGCCAACTCCCAAACCTGTTCTCTTAACTCATATCTCTTATTTCTGGTCTCTTTCCAGTCTAAAATCAACTACCTTATTTCTAACAGGCCTTAGTTCCTTACCATAAAGTCCTGCTTATTATTCTACTAGATCTCCATATCCAATTTGAGATTTTTGCTAAAAATGTTACTTAATCATATATTTTTCATTTGTACTGTAGTCACCATTCAGCAAGCTGTTTATGACTGGTAATTAGTTTAAGGAATTAACAACGCATATAAAGTATATTAATTAAAGGTAACTTTAATGAATAACTTCTATATTTCGGCAACGTCACATTGCCATCTTCAGGAACATAAAGATATGGTATGTGCACGCAGGCACTAACACAAAGCAAATGAGGAAGAAAGCAAGAAACTAATATTGTTCCTAAAATCCTAACGGTGCCCTCTTGCGAGCTAAGCTAATTCGTTGGAAGAAAACAAAAATAATTCATCGCAGCAAGTTTAAATATGAAAGATTATTCAAAGAATCTTAAGCAGCTCTAAAAAACATTCCTAACCTCAACAAATTTGGGTGCATGAAACTACCCCAAATTTGGGAGACTTACATTATGAGAACTTCGGCCCAACTGCCAAGACTACCAAATTAGCCCACAAGAGGGCACCATTAGGACTTTAGGAACAATATTAGTTTCTTGCTTTCTTCCTCATTTGCTTTGTGTTAGTGCCTGCGTGTACATACCATATCTTTATGTTCCTGAAGATGGCAATGTGACGTTGCCGAAATATAGAAGTTATTCGTTAAAGTTACCTTTAATTAATATACTTTATATGCATTGTTAATTCCGTAAACTAATTACCAGTTATGTCTGACCAACGTATAAGCCTTGCTACTAGAAGCTGTTTATGGTTTCTATCTTCTGCCTATTTTTAGTTTATTCTTTTATAGTTAGATTTTCACACATCAGATTTATTATTATTTCATTAGATAAATGAGTCAGGAAAACTGGTGGATTTTTAAAGCATGCATTATTACCATATGCATGTAATTAGAAATGATTATATTAAACATGATATTGAAATCAGATATTTTAATATCTGATCATGATTACTTAAAGATATCACTGTGATTAATATTAAAAAGCTACTCTTAACTAACTTAGAAAGAATTATAAGACACTGAATTAAGGATTATCATACCAATACCATCAGGAAGTTCCTTTATCCTGTTAGAAGACAGAGTAAGATCGCATAAACTTGTACATCCTTCTATTTCATCTGCTACTTCATAAATTCTGTTTTTGCTTGCATCAAGGTATGCAAGTTTCTTTAAACCACCCAGAAACTGTTGAAGATCAATAAAATATATTCATATAAAACATAAAAAAAAAGTATTTACATCTAATAACTAAAATTATTATAACACAAAATACTAAAATATAAGCCAATGGGAGGTTACCAGAACAGACCAATATGGTCTATACCCATAATTAACCTGATGATGATTATAATATAATTAGTGAAAACAAAATGAAAAATACAAGTTTTAAATTATATTTAATTTACTTTTGCTAATTTAGTTAACTAAAATTAGTAAAAATAACTTATCTTAAAATATAAACTGATGCTCTTTTGTCTGCATACAAGTAGTTTTGTGGTAGCTCTCTTGTTTGGAAACTGAGTATTGGGACTGCACTTTGCTTAGAAAGATCTGCATTTAGTTCCTCTCTAGGATGGGAAGAACCTTCATAAGGTTTCTGTGAGAGTAAGATTTCACATGTAGATAGTAGGGTTTCCCTTTCCAAGAACTTCAGAAAATAGGCAATACACTGTGGGAGAAGTCATAATACACTTCCAAACTAGCCTGACAAACAGATTCAAGGAGAATATTATAAGGCTCTTTTTTTTTTTTTCAGGAAGGTCAAAGTAAGTTAGTATTAAACATCAAAAGCATGCCCTGTCCCCCCTCCCCCCCACACACTTCTTCTCCATAAAGAAAACCAGGTTTTAGTTTTTGAAAAACAGACAAGCCCATGCATATATAAAAAATAGTAGTGATGCCACTGGAAGACTTAGAGGAGTAGCAAATTTACAAAGTTTTTTTTTCTTTTAAGGTTGCACGGTGGTCAGCATTCACAGTGAAGAATTTATGGAGACACAACACACATGTTAGCATAATAACTTTACTTAACATTAAGCAAGTAACAATCGACATTTCGACCTCTGTATTGAGGTCATCATCAGGAAAACATATATATGTAAAAGATACAAGCTACATGATGCTGCACTATACAAAAGTAAGATGAATCTAAATGTTTGTTAATCATTTATAATCAGCTCACCTCTGGTGGGAGAAAAAAATGGAACTACATTAAACAATTCTCAAGTCCTTTAGTATTGAGATTTTCTTCTGCCTGGAGTTGTTCTGGTTGCTATATGGGTGGAAGATGGGTTCTCAACACATTCTTGGGATAATTAATCCATCATTTTTGTTCAGATTTGGATGATGCTTCGAAATTTCACAAGCTTCTTTGAATTATCTTTCAAAACAGGTTTTGGTGCAGTGCAGGGACTTAGTGACTTTCCAGCCAATTCTGTGGCATGTTTGGAGTGCGTGGTCTGTTAGGACTGTTTTACTATAGTGGAGGTATTAATGTGGCATTTGTATTTATTTTCTGATTGGGATAGTGCATCCTGTTTCCCCTAAATAAGTAAGATTACAGGTACATAAAATTTTGTAAATCCCTGAGTAGACAAGGTATGGACGAGGATCTTTCGAGGATTTAAGTAAATTTCTTAATTTCTTAATTAAGAGGTTTGAAGGTTGTCTTAATGTTGTATTTAAGTAGTGTTCTATTTTTTTACGAAATGCCCCTAATGTAGGGTATGGCTAAGGCAAATTTACTTTTAATGGCATTTTTATAAAGGATCTTATAAAGTTTTTTTTATTGTAGCCATTTTTCACAAATGTTTGGTTAATAATTTAAAATTCTTGGTTCAGAGTTTGTTCGTTCAAACAGACTGTTAGAGCTCTGTGTTTGACGGTGCTAAAATACATGTGCGCAGCCATCAATAGTGATGACTGTGCACATGTACATAAGTGTTTGTTTTGAGTAATATGGTTTCACTCTCTTGTTTATTTCTAAGAGAGCAATTTTTACATAATGCTACATAATTTACATAAATAACATAAACATGTTGACATTAGTTACTGATAAACTTGGAAAAACCAAGCTGCTCAAATGCTAAAGACTATGTCTGAAGAATAAGCAATGAAAGCACAGAAAGTTCCTTGTAAAACTCAAAAATGGATATTGACCTGTGCTGAATACATGAAAGCACAATGAAATTGTAATACCAGCATTAAACCACAAAATAATTAAGCTGAAAAAACAGGTAACATTTTATTGTAAATATTTTAGGAGGAAAAAAAAAAAACGACTTAATAATGAAATGTTGTTTGTGCAATGCAGACACTTGATGGTAGGTGGTTTTATTCCACAATGCACATATCCTTTGTGCTAGATATTTTATGAGAGAGGACCACACTTAACATCATGCCTTGTTTCTTGTTGCACTGTTGCGGATGTTTAATTATTTCTGCCGACTCTTAGAACACTCTTGAGCAGAAACTAATCTACATGGATCATTGTAGTTTGCTGCTATACTGCATTATGATGTTTGGTCTCCATTGTATGTGGTGCAAATCCTGATTTCTGTTTTCTCTCCTTCTCCATATTTTCTAAATGTTCAGACAAACATATGTCTCCTGACCTGCCTGTCCTATATAACACACACAGGTGCAGCTGATCTGTAAACATGTAAACACCAGGTTCCTTAAGTGGTGGATGGCAAAGTTTTGGAGGGTAATGAGAATAGAAATCTTACTGAAGGCAACTTTCTACCTCAATAAGGAATCAAAGCTGTCTACTACTCCTCAATACAATTTCCAATCTTGTTTCGGACTCCAAAACATTGCTATCCATCACTTAAGAAATGTCGCATTAACAAGATATAGGATATCTGCATGTGATGTTATGTAGGACAGACAGGAAAGTGAAGAGACATTTTTTGTCAGAACATTTAAAAGATGTGGAGGAGAGAAAATAGAAATCAGGATTAGCGACACACAGCAGAGACCAAACATTAAGCACTGTAAATTAAAGATGCCAAGAAATTATATTTTTAGTTTCATCCTTTATCCAAGTGTAAGCACACAAAGTTTGCATGTGAAGTAACTTGACGAGTGGGCTATTTGTATATATAAAGGTTAATGACTTCAATTGCTTAATATCCCATAATGCAATACACATATCCTTATGAATATCTTCTGGGTATCACTTCTGTGTCTGGCTCCCACTGATGAGACCACAATAAAGGTCGAAGCCAGTCTGGGTAGCCCTTCCCATAATACATAGCATTATACGAGGTGTGGCTATTAAATAATGAGACTGGTTGCAAAAATGTGGTTTATTATTACAACTGTACAACTTAATTGTTATCCCCCCCCTCCTCTATCTATACACCATTGCATATAAATTTTCCACTGTTCAATGCAGTGCTGCAAGTTATCAGGTGTTATTTGCTTCAGTAGCACTTCCGTTTTCTCCTTTATCCCATCCGCTGACTGAAAATTGCTGCCCTTCAATGCAGATTTCAACTTTGGAGAAAGGTAAAAGTTGCATAGAGCTAAGTCGGGCAAGTAAGGTGGATGGCCCAACACTTTGATCTTCTTATCAGCCAGATAATGCTTTACAGAATGTGCACTGTGGGCTGGATATCAAATATCAAAGCTCACAACGAATGCTTAATTTTTGCTTTATTATTAGAATTACAGTTTTGAAAGAACCAAATGATGAATGCGTGGAGGGCAGTAGGACAGAATGCAGACTTTGGATGTTTGTAAAATTCACACAAATAGACTGATTTTTGTCAAATATAGTTTCATTTATCTATCCTCAGTCAGATATAGTCTTTGTTGTGGAAAAAGAGTTTTTGAAATAGAGCACAGGTGTCTTTCAGGATCACCATCAGCTTAGATTGCTTCTGCTCATTTGAAAAGAAAACACATTCCAAGCATTCTGCTTACTGCATTATTGCTTTTAGTAATCAATGCATATGAAAAATGAGAAGAGGATCAAGTGCCACATCAAGCTTCAATTTATGAGATGCTTGTTTTAGTTCATTAACTTGTGTAAAATTTTCATCTAATCTGGCTGTGGACATAAACGTGGGTGGTCTGAAAAGTTCTCAGCCTCGACCATAGATGGCAACACTATCAGCAAGATTTTTTTCCCTAAGTTGGTACATCTGTCATAAGCATCCATGTGAAATTGCAAGTCATTCTATCAATTAGTTTGTTTTATACTGCAATCTGAAGCAAAAGTGTTGTCTATAACCCTGAAACAAATAAAATTGAGTATTGTGTGGATATAAAATTCTTTGTAAAAGGAGGTTTGATGCCAAAAGAAATTCAAAGTTCATAAAAGTTTATAGGCACTCTTCTCCTTCGTTTTTCTTGACAATTAAGAAATGAGCTGCCGAGTTTAAACGTGGCCGTACAAGCCTTGAAGATGATCCACATGAAGGACGTCCAAAAAGTGTAACAATACAAGAAATCATTGATCAAGTGCACAATATGGTATTGGATGACCGGAGAGTCAAAGTGTGTGAAATTGCTAAAACTATAGGCATTTCAAAAGAACGTATAGGACATATTTTGCATGAAGAATTGCAAATGAAAAAGCTTTGTGCAAGATGGGTGCCACGTTTGCTCACAGCAGATCAAAAACGCACTCACATGAAAATCTCTGAAAGTGCTTGGAGCATTTTAATAAGAATAAAACTGATTTTGTGCGTCGATTTATTATTATGGATAACACTTGGAATCTCCAGTACACACCAGAATCCAAACAGCAGTCAAAACAGTGGACAGAAGCTGGTTGTTCATCACCAAAGAAGACAAATTCATGGCATCTGTGTTTTGGGATGCTAAACGCATTGTTTTTATTGATTATCTTGAAAAGAGTAAAACAATAACTGGGGAATATTATTCCGATCTTTTAACCAGACTAGATGAAAAAATTTGTGAGAAAAGACCTGGTTTGCAGAAGAGAAAAAAATCATCTTTCATCAGGACAATGCACCTGCCAAAGCATAAAGATGTTTTGGTAATGGGAAAAGGATTGTTGGAACATCCACCCCAGAAAATGCTGCATGTTGGTTTGGATAATGTGGGGCTTGCACATATTACAGTCCTACCATGGGAAAACCTATGTCGTGATCCTTGATTCCGAACATTTTTGTGCAGATTTGTGTTCTGGCTCCATGCCCGGAACTCTACATTCAACGTGTCAGCTGAAGAATGGTGGTTTTAACATATCATCTTTCATAGTGCCCTATGGTCATGTTTGGTGGGCCAACCACTGCAGGTAGCACCTGCAGTTGATTTCTTGTGCTTCCATCTCAGTATGGTATCACTGATTGTTGACTTGGGATGGTCCAATTTGTCAACAATTTGCTGAGCAGATAGCCCTGCAACATGGCATCCTATCATAATGCCTCTTTCAACTCTGTCAGTTCCCTTCTTGCAGCCATTTCACCTGGACACAGTTGCACTTGACTTGGGAGAATCATATTTCTCCAATTTATACTTGCTAAAAAAACGTGTTGAGCATGTGAAACTGTAGGAAGTAATGAAAAGAATGGGTTTTTCTCAACACACTCTCAGGTTGATTGCTAATTTGTATAGTGAGCAAGAAACCGAGGTAAGAATGTTTGAATTAACTGATTCGCTTCAGGTTGGAAAGGGAGTTAGGCAAGGATGCCTACTTTCTCCTCACCTGTTTCGTATCGATGCTGAGGACATCAAATGCTTGTAGCAATGGATGAGCTAAAGACAAGAATTAGGATAGGTGGTAGACTGATCAGTAATCTGAGGTATGCTGATGATACAGTACTCCTCTGTAATGACAAGAAAGAACTTGTATAATTCAGTACAAATTCTTGACAAAGTTAAGCAAGATCAGTAAGAACAGAGGACCTTAGCTCAATCCTAGCAAGACGATGATTATGGTTCTCAAAGGAAATACAGACAGGGAAGCTCCTGAGAAATAAGTGCACCTTAAGGAGAAAGAACTGAGGAAGTCAGCAAGTTCATCAAAAGAAGATTAGGAATAGCTAAAACAACAGTCAGAAACTTGTCTAAAATCTGGAAGGATGGATCTGTCTTCTTTGGGAACAAAGTTAAGGATTTTGGATGCAGATGTTTTTCCAACAGCAACTTTTGAAGACTTAAAACCTAAAGAAGTTGGATAGGAAAATGATAGTTGCTTTTGAGATGTGGTGTTACAGAAGACTATTGAAGATATATGCTGAAAGGAAGACAAATGGATGGGTGCTAGAAAGGATTGGCTCAAGATTTTAAAGAAGAAATACTTTGGACACAATTAAAGGATGACTTCTCGGAACAGTAATAGAAGGTAAAGTTTCTGGAAAAAGTGGAATGGGTAGATCATCTATGAGTGGGAAGAATGGTGTGTTTGGAGTGATAATCTTCAGAAAGTTGAAGCCTCCAGAAAAGTATACAAGAGGACCATGTGGCAAGGACTGGTGTAGCATATGAGTGACCATACTGCATCTGTTGATGTTCAATGAACAGATGGATGGATAAACAGGTAGCTCATTACATAGCACAATGCTCCTTCCTCGTAGGGGTGTCATTGAATTCTTTCCAAGTAGTAATTTTGTGTGACATTTGAAGTAACAAAAAATTGATTATGAAATGATAATATTAGATTTTGTCACTGCTGGAAACTTTTACAGAATTGCAAACGTCCTTTCCACAGTATGTGACATGCCCAACAAATGGGAACAAAATGTACAAATACTCCTTATTCTTTATTCAAAGTAACATTTTAGGGGATCATCCATCCACCAACTGAGGTGAAAATTCTTTCTCCTAAATGTTACACTGGCCTAAATAATGAAATCTGATTTTTTACGATTCAACTTAAAATTTCCTAAATTATGTTAATTTGAAAATGAGCATAATTTGGTTAACATCATTTTCTAATTTTGGCCAACTATTTAGTTATCCTAGATACTGAGGAACCAGTACCACATCAATTACTTTTTAGTTGGCTTCATTTGTGTTAGATGACATATGTGTAAACCTGTATTTTCACTTGAAGTGTTTTATGGGATATCACAACAAAACAGGTAACACTAATACACAGAAATACTGAGGAATCTGCTACCCCCAGTGTTCAAACAGTTCACATTCTTACCAGAATATCAGATAATCCTAGCTATTCCGCAAATATGCTTGATTTCTTCCTCAATTAGTAAAAAATCTTGAAAGAAGACGGTAAATGTTGTTTGTCCCATGGAATTCAGAACACCAACTTCACGTTGATTTTATTTTCTCAAACAATAATACAAACAAATCTACTTGCATCCATGTGTTATGCATTATAAGAATGATAAGTAAGATGATTTCTGTGATTTCTATGCGCAATTCTTGACTGAATTACCTTTTCAGTTCTGATCTAAACACTAGAAGTGAATACGTCAATGAAACAATTCTTACTAACATGACAACATTAAATCTCCATGCCAACGTAAATTTTTGTTCCTTATATCATTCTCAAAAAATATACAAAAACTGTTCTTCTCTTGTATAGATTTGGTACGCTTTTTGATAAATGCCCATCCAGGATTGGAACTGGCATTCATTGAAATCATAATCTTCCTTTTCTGTTTAAAGCCCGAAACAGTTCCAAACAAATAGTCCCTTGCCTAAATATTGGTCACAGCTTTTGTACAATGCTGCTTCCACCTATTTTATACACTGATGACTCTAATGTGTGGCTGCCCAGAGAAAAGTCAAGCCTTGTGGTTTTTACTTATTTCCCAATCACTTCATTGGTTATCTAAGTCAATAACTTCCAGTCATTCCAAACATAAAAGACTTCTGTGATTGTTTGCAAGAAAGGTTTCAAAAAAATCTTGATCAAACTGGATACCAAACATTCCCTAGTCCTGATGATATATTTTCAGTTGATCTGGAGGTTTGTGTTTCACATGTAATTTGTGGAAAATAGTCTATATTCAACCCATTCCTAAGAAGGGTGACAAATCTTTACTATCAAATAGCCACCCAATCTGTCTCATCTTAGTTTGTCCTAAAGTAATAGAAAAAACAAAAACAATTACCACTTGAGTAAGCTCCCATCATATAGTCTAAATTAAACTTGCCAAGAAATTACATTCTTGTTTTAACCTTTATCTAAGCATACGCAAACACAGTCTGCACATGATGTATTTTCACAACTAGACTACTTGTACACAGAAGCTAACAACTCCACCTCAATTGCTTAAGTACACCATAATGCAAAGCACACCATTTCGGACATGTATAATACTATTTATTATGGGAAGGGTCACAACCCATATCAGTTACCAACCTTTATTGAGGTCTCATTGGTGGCAATCATACCCAGAAAGAATACCAAAACAATTAAGGTGAAATCTTTAACCTCCTATATCAGTGGTTCTCAAACTTTTTTAAAACTGTGGTACACTTTGCAATTCAAATTTCTGCCATGGCACATATGTGTCATTAATGTTGGACAATCATGTAATCAACTGTATAATAAATTTTATTATGCAAATACCTTGTTTTCAATGTGAAATGTGAGCCTACTTGGAGGCTGATCTTTATTAGTGCAGGAATACTGAACAAACACACTCTTAATTCGTGTTCTACTGACTGAAGTTCAGATCTGAATTTGGTGTTAATTTGAGTGTGGAGAAAAAAGCCAAACTTGCATAAACAAGTGACAGCAAAAATGGCAATAGAATTTAAACAGCATAAATGTCTGGATATTTGTCACCAACGGCAAGTCAAAATTCGCCCAAGTCAAGATTGTTGGACTTCAGCAACAATGTGTGATGCATTCTTAGTGAAGTGGTCATCAAGTAGTACTTGGTGACAATCGTTGTATTACTGGTGGTCAATTTGTGGTACTTTAGTTTAACATTTGCAGCAAAATAAACCACTGTTACATAAATATACGTTAGCAAAAGTTTTTATTCAAATATAATTGTATAATACGTAAAAGTATATTGTAATTTGGATGAAAATATATTTTAACATCAAAATTTGGAGGCACAACGTTTGAGAACCACTGCTCTATATACACGTAGCCTAGACATGATACATGTACAAAGGTTGCACATGAAGCTAAGATACTTCATGTGCAACCTTTGTTTGGTTACACTTAGATAAAGGATTAAACAAGAATATAATTTCTTGGAAAGGTTAATTGAAGTTATAACCAAGTGATAAAACTTTTTACAACTGTCTCTAATCCAGTGTTTCAATAATAAAATAACATGCTTTTATTTGTATATGGGAAATATGATTTCTGCGTTCGTTGCCGGCCTGCTTGGTCGAGTGGTTAGCGTATCTGCTCTCCAGCCAAAAGGTTGCAGGTTCAAATCCCGTGGGCAGGGATGTTTGTGATTGTCTGTGAAAATATTAATGGTGGTGGGCAGTAGATGGCATTGATGTGGTTGCGATTCGTTGTAGTTGGTGGATTGAGTGGTGGAGACAGAGTTGTAGAGTAGGTGGCCTCCCTTAATGAGTCTTTGGACTACCTGGACAAGACAAGTCAGGTAATAATAATTCCTTCAACTTTGGCATCTCTTCTAGGTCTGGATCCCACTGGTTTTGACCTCAATAAAGGTCAAAACCAGTTTGGATAGTGGCCCTTTCCCTTTTGACATGATACAATGCATATCATTATAGATGTCCAAAAGGGTGTTTGCATTATGGGATACTAAGGCCATTAACATGTTAAAAAAGAATATAATTTCCTGGCTAATTTAATTTAAATTATAACCAAGTGAAAAAAATGTATACATAATATGATCTGTCTTTGACTCCTACAGCTATTCTGCCAGTTTTCTGTCTGAACATTACATGTGATAGCAAAATGGGTCTTTATTCTCAAACTTTCTAACTAATGCTGGGGTTCTGCATGGCTCTGCTCTTTCTTCCTTCTGCAGGTGATTTTGCTGATAACAGCATGCTGCACTTTTTTTTTCTTATTTGAGAAATACTGTTCTGCACAAATAAAGCTTTAAAAATATCAATTTCTACAATCCTAATTTCTAATCCCTAAACCATTGCATAATAGGGTTCTGATAACCTTGTTAGTTTCAATGCTAGTAAATACACGTTCCTACCAACACTGAAATTTCTTCTGAAAATAAGATTTTTCAATTTTGGGATTACTCTAATTTCTCTATCTTCCATAAACAGAGTGGTCAGGCATTAAAAATATTAATATTCTCATTTTAAGCACAAAATTTGTTACATGCAATTCCAAAAAATCTGATGAATTCAGCAAAAGTCCTATATGCCTTTCAAAACTTGAAGTGTGTGTGTGTGTGTGTGCATTTATGCTCTTATTGCATGGCAGAAAACATTAGCTGGCTGCAAAAACTAGGAACTGCATCAGTTTCTAAGCAGAAAGTTACAGAGATCATTCCTAAAGACATAGCAACTAGAATCCAGCAAACATCTAACAACGTAAAGATTAGTGCATCCTATTCTAAAGAAATTAGGACCAAGTGTATCCATGTTTATAGAAGTGTCAAACAAAATAACCACCTCTCAATGCCATTCACTGAAAACGAACTGATTCAAGCAATTAAATCACTAAAAAATAAAGCAGCAGGCCTTGACGGTATATACCCTGAGTTCATTAAACATCCTGGAAGTAACGCTCGTAAGTGGCTTTTGCAGTTTTTCTGTAAAATTCTAGAAAGCAGGAACATTCCAAAGGAATTCCTGAGGAGCAAAGCTATAACCATCCTGAAACCTGGAAAAAAAGCCTACTGATGCAGCAATATCTTTACTAAGTGTTCCCTATAAATTTTTTGAACGATTACTCTATAATCGAATTTACCCATTGGTTAATGCCATAGTACCAAATGAACAAGCCGAATTCAGAGACTCTCACAGCTGCTGCGACCAAGTACTTGCCGTTACTACACATATAGAAGCTGGTTTTCAAAAAGGCCTTAAAACCTCAGTAGCATTCATAGATCTGTCCGCTGCATACAACACAGTCTGGGTGAATGGATTCATACTAAAATTTGCAACTGTAATACAAGACCCAGATGATTAGCATCCTAGAGTGCATGACATCAAAGTGCAAATTCAAGATACAACTGAATGGTAAAAATAGTCCCTTTAAAGTACTAAAAAATGGACTAACACATGGCTCTTTGCTAGCTCCACTCCTCTTTAATTTATATATTAGTGACATGCCACAAACCTCCTCCCAAAAGTTTGCATACGCGACGATCTGGTGTTGGCAACTCAAATTAAACACCTGAAAGAGGTCAAGACTGCACTCAGTTCTGACCTTGAAGTTCTGTACAACTATTACACCAAATGGCATCTTTGTCGAAATCCCTCTAAAACTGAAGTTTGCACATTTCACTTGAACAATCATCAAGCTGATAAATGACTGAAGTTCTCATTCAAAGGAGAAACTTTGAAGAACAACCCTACCCAAAATATCTCAGAGTCACCTTAGATCGCTCTTTAACCTTCAGGACACAACTGGAAAATGTCTGCCAAAAGCTAAAAACTAGGAATAATATCATCAGGAAGCTTGTGTGTTTGGGCTGGGAGGCAGGAGTCAGCACTTTAAAATCTGCTGCCCTTGCCCTAGTGTACTTTTGTGCAGAATACTGTTCTCCAGTGTGGTATTCAAGTCACCATGTGAGCAAGGTCAATGTGCAACTTAGCGATACCATGAGAATTATCACGGGCTGCATAAAATCTACAGCTGTTGAGTGGCTACCAACACTCTCTAACATCATTCCACAAGACATAAGGAAGAAAGCTGCCGCTAACAATGAGTGGATAAAATGTATGGGAAATAACAACTTACTCATCCATGAAGACCTCCAAAATCTACCACCTATTTGTTTAAAGCAACCTGACCTGAAAAAATCAGCAACCAGATACATATTCTCCTGAAACTGAATGGAAGAATCACTGGTTTACTTCAACAATAAAAAATGGGCACCTCGTTACAGATCCAACAACGGAGGTCCCTGGCTTTTGACCTACCCAGACAACAATAGAGCACACACCCAACTGCCTGAAAACAGGCCATGCCAGATGTGCTACTATGATGTACAAGTGGGACTTGCATCAATCCTCAACATGTGACTGCGGTGCTGATCAACAGAACGTCAATCATATTATCCAGGACTGTCCACTGTGGAGTTATAAGGACACAGACGGACCTATTCCACGCTACCCCGGATGCAGTCCAATGGACTAGAGACAAGTTGAACTTAAATTTGTGATTTTTAGTATCTAGTCTTAGAGTGTGTGTGTGTGTGTGTGTGTATGTATATGTAATAAATTTTTTACCTTGGGGATATTGTATATTAGGATAACCAAGTTATTTTATAAACTTGGTTATTTTAACTCTTAATCCCAAGTATGCAAACAATTAAGTTTGCACCTGAAACAAAGTTCAAGTCTAAAGATGTTAAAACACCAGGGAGGAGACCTCAAAAAAGGTTGAAACCGGTCTGGGTAGTGACCCCACCCATAATGCATTGCAGTATACATCTTCTAGTGAGATGTGCTTTACATTATGGGAAAATACTAAGAATAGTGATCAGAGCTTTAACCACCTTTGCAATGAGTTGCCCTGGTGTTGTAACATCTTTAGACTTGAACTTTGTTTCAGGCGCATACTTAATTGTTTGCATACTTGGGATTAGGAGTTAAAATAACCAAGTTTATAAAATAACTTGGTTATCCTAATATATATATATATATATATATATATATATATATATATATATATTCATTTTTTTCTGTTTTTATCTTTCTATTTGAACAAATCCAAACCATACAAAATGTGTTAGCTGGTAAACAACTTTACCAACTATACATCTTTAAATCTATAAAAGGTTGGTCGATTGGTAGAGCCTCTGCTACTAATGGCTCACGCAAAAGTTGAGCAAATTTGAGCACAGTTAGTAGTTGGAACGGGTACAACTGTTCAATGCTGCTGCCACACTCTCCCTCGATGAGTCTTTGGACTGCCTGGAGGTGTCACATAATAATAAAATCATACAACTGGATATTGATAGCAGAAAAATGCTGCCCATATGGCCAAGATAAATGAGGATGCAATGTGTCCTTAAAGCAAGCTACAGGACAAAGTATTTTTGATTGCAAATTGATATAATCTTATTGGCTTAAACCAAAATATAAAATGATGGTACAGCATGAAAAAATTTCATTTTACACAAATTATGGACTCTACAACAGTGTTATAACTAATTATTTTGATTTCTCGACATTTCGACCTTCATATTAAGGTCATCATCTGGGGTATACACATGTGTGTGTGTGTGTGTGTGTATAAACACACACAGTAAGCTGAACTATATTCTATTTAAGACAACATCGGAGAAACGTTCTTTCATATAGACAGTTTTGTTACAGTAAAATGATGTCCTAATTTAACATGACAATTGTTATATTAGATTTGGGATCTTGGATTACCTATGGTCCTATTTATAATTAACTCTTAGGGAGAAAGGTTAAGTGGGTAGAATATGTGCCTTCCATATGCTTGGAATTTTTAGACCATCATTATTGTTAAGATTAGGGTGACCGATAAGAATCTCGCAGGTCTCCATGTTTGGGTGTGATGTAAACAACAGGTGTTTTCCAGTCAATTCTAAGTAGTGTTCAGGACATGAGATGATGATATATACTCCAGATGATGACCCTTAATATGAAGGTCGAAATGTCGTGAAATTAAAATAATTATAACATGGTTGTAGAGTCCATAATTTGTGTAAAATCAATGCTGATCACCGTGTAACACTAAAGGAAAGGATGACTGAATTTCGTGTCGGTTGGGGCGTCACTTGGTTAAATGAGGCCCCCATTGTATTCGCCAGGGAACCAGGGTGCACAGCGAAAAGTCAGCTACTGGAACAAATCCTGAAACACATCCCAACTCAACATATCCAGAGTTCAAGATCACTACTATTAACATAAGAAGACTGAATGGCAAAGAAATGGAGCTAGCTGAGAAATTGGATAAGTACAAGATCGACATAATAGGGGTGACTGAAACAAAAAAGACAAAAACTGGTGAGATATTTCTGAGCAACAAATACAAATTGTTATATTCAGGCAATAACAACCAAGGAAAAGAAGGAATAGCCATAGTATTCAATACTAAATATGATGCTAATCTTCTTGAATGGCAGGCAATTTCAAGTAGAGTTATGCAGGCAAATATCAGAATGGGGAACTGCATAATGAGATTTATTTGTGCCTATGGTCCCACAGAAGGTTCTACTAAAGTAGAAGTGGAGGAATATTTTGAGGCTTTAGAGAAGGGGTGGGGAATCTTTGGCATGCAAATGACTTTTTTTCCAGCACGCAACCCAGGGTTCACCTTAAAAAATAAATAAATAAATGCATATACAACATCTTCACTGAGTTGTATATTTTAACTTAAGAGAATACAATTTTATGAAGTAGAGTGATACCAAATAAAAATGCAACAAAGAAACAAACCCTATCAACTGTTTTAGTAATATGAAAATGAAACGAACATCTTATTTCTATCTATCTACGTGATATACTGACATACAAATTTTGTCCCGTTCAGTTGTTGCATCATTCACCAGGAACCCAGATGTGGCCAGACTCCTTTACTATCATTTTGTATATTTTTTCATGTTTCGTAAATAATTTATCGGTTTTATAAAATATTTATACATGTGGATTTGGATTTAATTAAATCGTAAAATACAGATTGGAAGTAATTATTGTCAGTTAATGTTTGTTTGATTTATTGATCAAGTATTTATTTAGAACAACTATGTTTTATCAACTAGTTTCACCAACTGAGGCTGTTGGCATCTTCAGGGTACATAACTGATATAAGGCACTCAAAGCTAAAAACTGTTACAGACTATAAATCAACAGATTCCAACTATATTTGACAAAACAGAACGCGTACAACACATGCATAGCGCGTGTATGATCTCACTTGTTATTTAGGAACATTCTATAATTGGCACTATAATTCAGTTCTTATATGTTTAGAGATCTAATGAGGATCTTCCAGATCTCGGACAAGATTAATCCTTGATCCTGTTGAGGTTTTGTACAGAACGGGCAACTGTTAATAATTCAGGAGCGGAAATCCCCCTCTATGTAAGGAATGGAACTTTTATCCCACTCTATGATATCGTTAGTTGTTGAGAAATGAAAGCATAAACCCAATTTTTCTTCTCTATTGGTATTAACATATCCAATGTGATCCCTTTGTCTAATCTGAAAGCTTCTTGAAGTCTGGCCAATGTAATTTAAACCGCACAAGCAGGGTATGTTGTAAACTCCAGCATATTTGAAGAAAGGATGGCTATCTTTTGGAGATCTAAAGAGTTGCCTAATCGTTTCTGTAGGTTTAAAAGTCACTCTCATTCTATGGGGTTTGAGGAGTCTTGCCACCTTATTAGAAACTGTCCCCACGTATGGAATGACGATTGTAGAAATGTAGTGTGTCGTCTCGTTGTCTTCGAGGGGCATCAGAGTAAAGTATCTTGTGGACGAGTCTCCGAGGGTAGCCATTCATGGTGAGGTTGTTAGATATTAATGATAATTCATATTGGAGATCTTGTTGATCTGTTGTAATGCGGAAAGCTCACTTTTTTTAGCATGCGTACAATGCTAAGTTTCTAATAAATCCCAATAGAAGTCATTTCCATAATGTTTAATTTATTAGATATAAATGCAAATTTTCTTTGCATTGTCATAAACATAAGTTATTGTTAAAGTTATGTGAAATGTATTATCAATATCAGGATTATGAAGTTTTATCTGAATGTGATTAGATGGCATGTGTATCCTTCTCTTTCATTTGCATGTGTGAAGGTGTAGGCAGGCTTATAATTGTACTAATTTTTGGTTTGTTTTAACTTGGTAGGTGTATACAGACAGTCATTACGATGAAATTTTCTGAGTCCAAATTATAATTTTTGTCAATGTCCAATTTTGTAAAAATATGGACAAAGATGTCCACATTTTTACATTCCATGATCCGATTTTTATTAACGTTGGAAGCTGTATGAAAAAAGCAAATATTTATTGTATGTACCTTGTGGTTGTACAACTTTGGTCATTTGTAATTTACTTTTTTCCTTTTGCCTTTCGCTTTATTCCCTTCTTGACTTCCTTTCTTTCTTCCTCCTTTTTTCTATTCATATTTTTGCTCTATATATAAATATACCATTATCATATAATTTTAATTGCTTCCTGCTTTTTACAGATTGTACAGAAAACAAGCAGCAAAGAAACACAGATGTTCAAATGAAGAGGATATTATTAGAGAATTTAAAGAATAACGCATGGATAGGCTTAAGTGTTCATCACACATGTTGAATTGGATTTAAACGGTATTGATGCGAACACAGATTAATAAGAAAATAACTATTTATTAACTTAAAAGCTAATATTTCGCTGGTATTATATCCAGCATCGTCAGAGCACACAAACAAAGTTTGTTACAAATGCGAGACAACCACAATTCGGTGTAACAGTGGGGGATAGTATAAGTAACTGCAGCATGCAACACAAGGCTAAAGTCCTAATATAGCACCATCTAAGTTAAAAAAAAAAACAGTAGTCCAAAGTTTTGAAAAAAATATAGTAGTCCAAATAGTAGTCCTTTAAACTTTTTTAAAAATAGAAGTCCAAAGTTTTGAAAAAATAAAATTAAAATAAATAAATAAATATTAATTTGGTCTTAGGATGACTGTCTCCCAAATCTTTGGTAGATTTATATAGCCATACTTGTTAAGGTTTGGAGTATGTTTTAAGACTTCTGTTGATTCCAGGAAAAACCTCTCTGACTTGTACAAGCTAATGTGCAGTACTTTTGTTTTTTTCCAATTGATCCTGTGTGCTGGGGTATCCAAAGCATGGTCTGCCGGACCCCACTTGCCATAGTGAAAGTGCCGGATATATTTTTTGTGTTCACTGAGGGGGATGTCCACAGTTCTTCATGTCTGTCCATAGTAGGCTTGATGACAAGAACAGGGCACTTTGTAGACTCCTGGATGTGATCAAGGAGTGAATCTGTCCTTAGGTGAATGGATGCGAGTTGCCAATTTCACATAAGGTTTAAATACGGTGTGCAGTTGGTGTTTGTTAAGCACCCTAGATATCTTTTCAGATGTGCCTTTAATGTATGGGATGGTGATAGTTTTGTTGTAGTCTTCTGTGGTTGATAGTGGCAGATTGCTCTAGCTCTATGGGTTAGTGTTTTTAAGATACCATATTGTTGAGAAAGGTGAAGGTGTGATTGTTTGTATAAATATCTCCCTGTATGTGTGGGTTTTCTATAAACCGAAAATGATAAGGAATCTTCTGGAAGACGTGTGATCAGTGTGTCCAGGAAGGCAGTCATTGGCTTCTAGTTCCATTGTAAAGTGGATTTTAGGGTGCTGGCCATTTAGATGCACTAAAAATGTATTCACTGTGTCTGGGCCATGTGGTCAAATAGCAAACACATCATCAACATAACGTAGCCAGAGACTAGGTTTGAGAGTGGCTATGTTGATAGCTAGCTTTTCCAGATGTTCTATGTAGAAGTTGGCTAAGAGGAGAGAAAAGGGGGATCCCATAGCTGTCCCATCTAATTGTTTATATATTTTCCCTTTCTATGTAAAATAACCTGCCTGTACTGTGAATTTAAATAGCTGAAATATATCAGGAGGAAATTGTGAATTTAGTAAGTTAAGTGTTTCAGTCAATGGCACATTAGTGAATAATGAGGTGACATCAAAACTCACCATTAAGTCTGAACTATTTAAGGTGCGGTTTTCTAAAATACTTTTTAGGTGGGTAGAATTTTTAACAAAAGAGGGAGAATTGTTTGTGCAAGTGGCTAGTAGTTTTGGCTAAATGTTTAGCAAGTTTATATGTAAGACTGTTTATACTATCTACAATAGGGCGTACCTTGTTTGTGGATTTTTGGAGCTCCATATATTCTGGGTGTTTTAACGTGAAAGGGTTTGAGTTTGTTGACTGTTTCTTTTGGTAAAGAATAATGGACTGAAAATTTGGTATGATTAAGAAAGATAATAAAGCATTATGCATTTTATGTTTTAAATCAGTTGTTTGTAGGACTTTTTCTGTAAAGAGACATTTTGAAACTGTTCATAAGAACTTAAGCAATAAAAGTGAGGAAGAACAAAAAGAATTAATTTCTCGTGAACTGAGCAAAAAAACATCCATTACTTTGATGAAATTTATGTCAGGTAGGCCTAGTTCTGATTTTGTTGCTGCTAGTTTTGAGATTTCAAAAGTTGTTGCCCAACATGAAAAACCACTCAGTAATGGGGAATATATTATTAAAGAAGCATGGCTAGAATGAGATCCTTTCTTTTATGACAGTCTTTCAGAAAAGGTAAAAATTATTCAGCACATTAAAGATTTGTCAGTGAGTAGAAAAACAGTTAAGGATAGGATACAATATAATATATCAAGATTTCTACATCCCGCAAAACTTCCACATCACCCTTTAAAAAACAGGTCTTTTATTGTTGTTCCTATGGCATCTGTTATGTAGGCCAGATGGGGAAAATTCATATGAACGAACATCAAAAAGACGTACAAAAAAGGAGAGAACACAAATCAGGCCTAGCATCCCACACAACTTCCACCGGCCATAATGTATGTCGGCATAAAACAATATGTCTTATATTGAAAAAAACTGTTTTACAAGAAAATTCAAGGAAGATGCAAATATGCTTAGAATCCCAATGCATTGCAACAAAAACAAAGGCCTAATTCTACACCAAGTTTGGTCAGCATTCATAAAAAATATACCTAAGTCAGACCTAAGACAGAGGGAACGTGAACAACAGAACGTGACGACATCCAGCAATGTTCAAACATAGCATGCATAAACGTATGTATAGATACCGCGTTCGGATTTTTTAATTTGATGAACAGTTAGACTGCCATAACATCTAATGGACTATTTTAAGTAATTTCTCATTCTTGTGTTTAAACTTTTAGTTACCTGTAACCCCTGAATATGTAAGTCAAACGACATACGAAACTTGTCAAGTTTGTTTATTATTATTATTTGACACCTCCAGGGAGACAAAAGACTCATCGAGGGAGGACACCTGCTCTACAACTCTATCTGACTGCAATTACACCAATGCCATCTACCACTGACCACCACCACTAATATTTCCACATACAATCACAAACATCCAAGCCTACAGCAGGATTCGAACCAGCAGCTCTTTGGCTGGAGAGTGGATACGCTAACCACTCGGCCAGCCAGGCTAGCATTCTCTTTATCTTAATACACATGTGGTCACAATACCGAAATCTTTCTTTTGAACTGCTAAACCGCAGATTGATAAGAAAATAACTATTTATGACTTAGTTGTTAATATTTCGCTGGTATTCTATCCAGCATCTTCAGAGAACGCAAACAAAGTTTGTTACAGTAGTGAGACAACTGCAATCCGGTGTAACAGAGGGACTAGTATCAGTAATTGTAGCGTGGACAAAGACTAAAGTAATAATTAGGCACACCATCTAAGTTGGGAAAAAAAAAAAAAAAAAAAAACTGAGAGAGAAAAAGCAGCATTAATTTGGACTTAGGATGACTGTCTCCCAAATCTTTGGTAGATTTATACAGCCATATTTGTTGAGGTTTAGAGTATGTTTCAAGGCTTCTATTGATTCCAGGAACCACTCTGACTTGTAAAAGCTTCTGTGCAGCAATTTTGTTTTTTTTTTCAATTGATCCTGTGTGCAGGGGTATCCAAAGCATGGGCTGCCAGACCCGACTTGCCATAGTGAAAGTGCAGGATATATATTTTTTGTTCACTGAGGCGGATGTCCATAGTAGGCTCAATGACATGAACAGGGCACTAAATAGACTAGTGGATGTGATAAGGGAGAGAATCTATCCTTAGGTGAACGGATGAGAGTTGCCAATTTCACATAAGATTTAAATACGGTGTGTAATTGGTGTTTGTTAAACACTCTAGATATCTTTTCAGATGTGCCTTTAATGTATGGGATGGTGATAATTTTGTTGTACTCTTCTGTGGTAGACAGTGGGGGGATTTTTGTTGAGCATTTAGTATTTTATCTATCTCATGGGAATTATAGCCATTGGTCAGGAACATGTGATGTAGGTGAGAAAGTTCAGCAGTGAGAGCAATGTCATTGGAACAAATTACTCTAGCTCTGTGGGTTAGTGTTTTTAAGATACCATATTGTTGAGAAGGGTGAGGGTGTGATTGTTTGTATAAATATCTCCCTGTATGTGTGGGTTTTCTATAAACCGAAAATGATAAGGAACCTTCTGGAAGACGTGTGATCAGTGTGTCCAGGAAGGGCAGGCAGGCAGTCATTGGCTTCTAGTTCCATTGTAAAGTGGATTTTAGGGTGTTGGCCATTTAGATGCACTAAAAATGTATTCACTGTGTCTGGGCCATGTGGTCAAATAGCAAACACATCATCAACATAACGTAGCCAGAGACTAGGTTTGAGAGTGGCTATGTTGATAGCTAACTTTTCCAGATTTTCTATGTAGAAGTTGGCTAAGGGGAGAGAAAAGGGGGATCCCATAGCTGTCCCATCTAATTGTTTGTATATTTTCCCTTTCCATGTAAAATAATCCGTCTGTACTGTGAATTTAAATAGCTGAAATATATCAGGGAGAAATTGTGAAGTTAGTAAGTTAAGTGTTTCAGTCAATGGCACATTAGTGAATAATGAGGTGACATCAAACCTCGCCATCAAGTCTGAACTTTTTAAGGTGTGGTTTTCTAAAATAAGTTTTAGGTGGGTAGAATTTTTAAAAAGAGGGAGAATTGTTTGTGAAAGTGGCTGGCAGTTTGGCTAAATGTTTAGCAAGTTTATATGTAAGACTCTTTATACTATCTACAATAGGGTGTAAAGGTGTACCTTGTTTGTGAATTTTTGATGCTCCATATATTGTGGGTGTTCATGAAAGGACTTGAGTTTGTTGATTTTCTTTAGGCCAGGAAGTGACTTTGTTCAATAATTTGCACACCTGGAGCCTGTGTAGCTCAGTGGATGTGGCGCTTGCATACCACGGCGCTTGGCTGCACGAAGGAAGACTTGATTTCGAGTCTAGTCGGCGACTAGAGGAAATTTTTCTAAGCCTTTTTTTTTGATCCATTCCCGAGTTAGTCGATCTCTGGCATAAGCAAGCGGGTTTTTTTCTCCCGGAAACTCGGGTTTTTCGTCCAGTAAACTCAAGAAAATTGACCGTAGAACCCACATTATTTTAGACATTAAATACGAGTGTTAGGGTTATGGACCACGAGATGGCGGCACTTGTTGAGTCTTCACTCTTCACTGCGTGCCGCTTAATTAGTGATTGCCTTGGGCCAGCTATCTCTGATTGGGTACCATGGAGATTGAACTGCCCACTCAGTCTCCAAAAGTTAGATAGGGCTAAAAAGGGCCTCGCCTACTCCCTATATATACGGGAATAAAAAAGCATTAGCTGATTTATTTTATTTTTTTTTTTTTATTCTTTTGCAAGTGGGTGGGATCTCGATCTATAATTTGGTATGTTGACTGGTCTCGGAGAAGTGCTTGCATTTGGCTTTGATATTCTGTTACATCCATCATCACAGTTGCGTTTCCTTTGTCTGATTTGGTTATGGTAATGTGGTTATTATTGTGTAGCTCTTTTAGAGCCATGATTTCTTTATGTGGGATGTTATTTTTGGGAGGCTTAGAATGGACTTGGATGTTGGCCACATCTAACCGAATATTATTGGCTATTGCTGGAGGCAGGTCGTATAGCCCACTTTAAATGGAAGCCATTATTTTAGCTTTTCGAACTTCTTTAGGAGTAACGGCAAAATTGTGTCCCTGACTTAATCCCTCATGGCTTCTTTGGTTAAGGTTGTGATGATAAGTTCACAACGATGCCATCTTTATGTAATTGCGGCTACTGCATAGCAATGCGTTTTTGGAGGATTTCAAATTTCTTCTGGTGCAGGTTTTTAACTTTGGCAAATTCTTTCTTGGTTGTAGACTTGAAGATGCTGTCCAGGATATCCCATAGCTCCAGGTTCAAAATGTTAGATAGTATATCAGGCAGTGCACTAATGAAAGAATTTATTTTAGATAGTTCTCAGTGAGTAGCGTATAACTGTTTAACTAACTTTGTCTGCTCTGAAGATGCTGGATAGAATACCAGTGAAATATTAGCAATTAAGTCAATGAATAGTTATTTTCTTATCAATCTGTATTCGCATCTATACCGTTAAAATCCAATCGACATGTGCAAACACATAAACCTCATAAACCTTTCCACACTTCTAAACCAAAGAAACCTACGTCTACAGTAACCAAGGTTATTAATTATTTCTTACATTTCTTAATTAATTACATTTCTGCACGTTGATTAAAAGACAATTTCAGATTCTATTGAATGAATCGTATTCGGTATACATAGGACTAATAATGTACAACAATGTTCGTTGGCTAAGTCCAGGTCTTGTTCTGAAACGATTTCTTGAATGCCTGGATAAGATAAATTGATTTTTGACTAATCAACAAATGTCATATAAAGAAATGTATGACATCGTGTGGATTTGTAAACAGATGTTTTTTGCAGAATTCTGCAAACATTTAAATCACTTGAGCCTTAAACTACAGATTTCCAGTAAGACTCTTGATGCTATGTATGATGACAGAGGCATTTGAAAAGACACTAGGAGTTTTTAAGAGGGATGTAGACAGTAAGGGTGATTTAATTAATTTTCCAAATCTAAAGAAATATATCAATGATCTCCAAAAGGATGACAAAACACACTGCTAGTGTCTTCAAATCTGTTTTTAAACATCATTGTGTCAACTGTTGAACAGTTCTCTTTAAGATTTGCTAAGATCAGAGAATTAGAAGAGACTGCAAAATTCATAAATTTTCAGACACCATAAAACTGGATGAATTAAACTTGGAGATATTTTCGTGGATAAATATGGATGATTTTGAAATGCAGTTAATTGATTTTCAAAATAGCGCAATTTGGAGGCAGAAATATGACTTGGAAAATATTGAAAAGGAATGATTAACCGAACATTCCCACTGGCGAAACTTGTTGGCATTAGATGTTTATAAATCATGGCAATAAAAGATCAAATATATTTCATTTTAATTAGAGGTACTAAGGACTTGGAATACTATTTCAAAAACTTTTTAATGTTTAAAAATCCTTGCAACTGCATCACTATTCATTTTTGTATCTACATATTCTTGCGAATCATTGTTCTCAGTAATGAACTTCGTTAAGTCTCATAATAGCAGTAGCCTTACAGATGAAACTAGTAGCGGATGCATATCTCTAAAGGTTACAAAATATAAACCTGATATAAATTATCAATCATCAGTGATGCAGCAGCACAAGTCTCACTTATTCCAAAAATAAAGTGTCCACTATTTTTCTTTCTATAGTTTTGATTTGATGTTTTCTGCTAAAAAATTGTAAAGATTAACTTCTGTTTAACATATTATGTAGGTAAAATAACATTTCATTTTATTTGCAATTTTTATGTATTACTCGTAAGGGATTAAGAATTAATAAAAGAATATCTTTAATTTCATTTTCTTTTATTGTGCTTAAGTCAAGCAAAACGATTATAAGGTTGTTCACAGTAATATATTGAAAAATCTTATGTCTGAGTGATCTTTATAAAAAAACAATTTTTTTAAATAACAATTATTGCTCACACTTTTGCTAATGTTAAAAATTATGTTTTTAACATCAGCAAAAGTTTCCATTGTGTCGCTGTATATGGCAGCTAGAATTACGCTTATAGACAAAAAATATCCAAGATATCAACAGGACTTTTACATAAAAATCCAGTCACTAATTTTTACATTCATTCATTCTTACATAACTTACAATAATCACTCTTACAATATTCTTTGATTTTACCGCTCTGTTGTGATTTCTGATTATTTGAAAAGGTTCTCCCAATACTTAAAGACACCAAATAATAATATGTTCCCCAAAATTTTGGTTGGCAAATGAGAAAATTTTGCATCAAAGATTTGCCGATTTTGGCATGCACGCTTAAAAAGGTTGCCTACCCCTGCTTTAGAGAAAGCAACAGATACAACGAAAAACTGGTCCTTGTTAGGGATCTAAATAGTAGAGTAGAAAATGATTGTCAGACATACAAAAATATTTTGGGAAAATTTGGAGAAAAGAACAAAGCTAATATTTGTTGGATTTCTGCTCAGGACATGTATTGGTTATTACTAACACAATGTTCCAACATAAAAATGTGCACAAATTCACATGGAGAGAAGAGGCAAGGAATAAGAAAAGTCTCATTGACTATGTTATTGTTGATAGTGATGTTTTCTCCCTGGTGCAGGACACCAGAGTGTACAGAGGATCTGAAATTGGAAGCGATCACTATTTAGTCTTGAGCAGGGTAAAATTGAATTTCATATTGAAAAGAAAAACATGTAAGAAAGTTTTAAAGCCAAGAAAAGTTGAGCAGCTCTCAGATGTGAACTGTAGACTAACATACACAAAGATTATTGAAGAAAAAATGAAAGAGTTTGAGAACAGGAACAAAACCTTGGAGATTCAATGGCAAGCCTTGAAGAAAACCCTGATTGATTCAGCCAGAGAGGCATGTGGTGAGGTTGTCTGCAAGGATAGAAAAATCAGGACTCCATGGTGGACTCAGGAAGTTAAACAGGCAGGGAAGGAAAAGAAGAAAGCATATCAACAGTTCCTGGCAAATAAGTCAGCTTGTGCTCTTAGAGAATACAGAGACAAATGTAAGAAAGCTAAACACTGTGTAAAACTGCCTAAAGAAAAGTCATGGGAGGACTTTGGCAACAACATAGAAAATAAATATCAAGAAGGTGGCAAGATATTCTGGAGGTTGTTGAAGAAGCTCAGAAATGGAGGAAAGATGCTGTACAAGGAATTAGAGATAATAAAGGTGACATGAAAAGAGGAGAAAAAGATATACTTGAAGTATGGAGTAATTACTTCGAAAAATTGCTAAATGAAACAAGCAGTGATGACAGCACAGTGGTAAAAAACACTGACCGGGCATGCAGTGAGGAATACATATCCATACTTGAAGTAGAAAAATTCATCAAAAGCCTGAAATGTGGAAAGGCAGCTGGAGTAGATGATATTCGACCAAAAATGTTCAAGTATAGAGGTATAAAAGTCTTACAGTGGCTGAACTGCATAGTTCAGAAGGCCTGGACAGAGGGACAAATTCCAGATGACTGGAATAGCATTCTCATAGTACCAATATATAAAAAGAGAAATAAAACAATGTGAGAATTACAGAGGTATTTCTGTACTGAGTGTTCCTTGTAAGATATATGCAAGTATACTTGAGAAACGGTTGAGAAGGATTGTAGAAGAAAAGCTTGATGAAGAACAAGCTGGATTCAGGCCAAATAGAGGTTGTCAGGATCAGATTTTTGCTTTGCGACAGATAGTTGAGAAATCATGGGAACATAACAAAGATCTGCATTTAAGTTATGTAGATCTGGAAAAGGCATATGACAAGATGCTAACAGAGAAGCTATTCAAATCGCTACAGTTATATGGTGTCAATGGGACATTATATCAAGCAATACTAAGTCTTTATTTGAGTTTTAATTCAGCAGTTAGAATTGAAGTACAGGAAGATGGTTTAATGTTAAATCTGGTGTCAGACAAGGGTGTAATTTATCTCCTCTTTTATTCATTATCTATATGGATCATATTATGAAGAAAAGTAGTATTAAACATGATATCAAAATTGGAGATGTTAATGTCAGCTCTTTGCTTTATGCGGACGATGTTATACTTCTAAATAAATCTGCTAGAAGTCTGCAAGATTCCCTGACTAAATTGAATAACCGTTGTAATAGATATGGTATGAAGGTCAGCATTAAAAAGACAAAGACAATGTAAACAGGCAGAAAGATTGAAAATATCAACTGCATTTTGAATGGAGAACCTATAGAACAAGTAAAACATTTCAGCTACTTAGGCATGATTTTTTGTGAAGATGGCAAATTGAATATGGAAATAGACAACAGAATCAACAAAGCTAGTATGGTAGGAAGTCAACTGAATAAATTCACATGGAATAAGAGAGAAATTAATCAAAACATTAAATCAGATGTATACAAGACAGTGTTCGAACCAATTATAACTCATGGATCTGAGAGTTGGGTTAGAAGAAAAACACTTGAGCAAATACTTGAGACCACAGATATGCGGGTCCTGAGAAAGATTACAGGCATGAACAGATGGCATCATTCGCAATATCATATTAAAAATGAGGATATTATGAAAGAACTTGACATTGTTATCATCTAGGAATGTGTTAGCAGATGTAATCTCATGTGGTATGGGAAAGGATTAGCAAAACAAGTGTTCCCTGCCAAGTTGGCAGGAAAAAGACCCAGAGGAAGACCAAGATATAGATGGATTGATACGTTAAAAAGTGCCTTACAAGATAGAAATATAAGATCTTATAATGTTGACGTCTTGACAGGTAACAGATTGATTTGGAGGAAAATTATAGATAGGGAGTAATGATGTAAATTTTTCATGTAGTACTATCATATCCTATACACCCCTTGAGGGTGCATCTCAGGAATTTGATGATAATGATGACAATGCTACAAAAAAGGAAAACAATATTATTAATCACCAAACCAGCCTTGATATGTATATATCATCATCATTTTCTTGATATGTACCCCCAAGTAATTCAAGTTACTATGACAGCACTGCATGATTAAGTTTACATTATTATTAATCTCCTATCAACAATTTTCTTCCAAATCGATCTATTACTTGTGAGCACTCCAATACTATCATATCTAACATTTTGTGGTTCTAAGACTCCTATGACTGAATCGATCAACCTAGACCTTGGACTTCCTCAGGTTCTCTTTCCTGCTACCGTGCCATGAAAGAAAGGTTTTGCTAACCATTCTTCACTCATTCTATTTTATTTCCAAGTAACCTTAGATTAGACCTGGTGACACATTCTTGAATGCTAATAATCTCAAGTTCCTTTCTAATGTGATTCTGCCATTGATTCGCTTTACTAATTCTTCTCAGAACCCTCATATCTGTGATCTCTAGTCACTGATTGAGTATTTCATTTCTAAACCAACTCTCAGATCCATAACTTAAAACTGGTTTAAATACTGTGTTGTATACTGCTAGTTTGGTGTTTTGGCTAATTTCTTTCTTCTTCCATATAAACTTATTCAGCTGGCTACTGCCAATAATAGCTTAACTTATTCTGTTGTCTATTTCCAGATTAACCTGCCATCTTCACTAAAAACTGTGCCTAAATAACTGAAATATTTTGCTTGTTCTATAGGATCTCCATTCTGAATGCAGCTAAAGTTTTCTATGCTCCTACCTATTTTCATTTTGGTCTTTTTTATTGCTGATTTCCATGCGAAATTTGTTACAGTTGTTATTCAATTTAGTTCATGACTGCTGGAGACTTGCACTAGATGTGTTTAGGAGTACAACATCATCTGCATAAAGCAAAGAGCTAAGTTTGACATCTCCAATTCTAATATCAGGCTTGATGCCACTTTCTTTCATAATATGATTCATATAGATGATAAATAAGAGTGGAGATACTGTGCATCCTTGTCTTACCCCTGATTTTACTGAAACCATTTTCCTGTATTTCCTTCAACTCTAAATGATGACTGACAACTTATATAGACTGTGGCCATAACATATAGTGTGTATAATGTCCCATTCACCCCATACAATTACAGTGTTTTGAAAAGCTTTTCTCTTGGCACCTTGTTGTATGCCTTTTTCAGATCTACAAAACTTAACTGAAGATCCTTGTAATATTCTCACGATTTCTCAGCAATTTGTCTTAAAGTGAAAATCTGATCTTAACATCTATTTGGCACGAACCTAGATTGTTCTTCAACTTTCTCTTTCACAATCTTTCTCAACCTCATTTCAACTATGCTTGCATAAATCTTACCTGGAACACTTAGAAGAGAAATTCCTCTGTAATTCTCACATCATTTTATTCCCCTTTTTTATAGATGTTAATATGAGAGTTCTGCTCCAATCATTGGAAATTCGAAAGTCTGACCAGGCCATCTGAATTATGCAGTGTAGCCACTGCATAACGTTCATACCTCCATACTTAAGCATTTCTGGTCGAATATCATCTACTACTCCTTTCCACATTTCAAGTTTCTCACTGCTTTTTCTACCTCAAATATTAATATGTACTCCTCTTTGCATTCCTCTTGAAAGTTTTCTAGTATGGTTCTGTCACTGCTTGGTTCATTTAACACGTTGACTGCCATGTGCAACAAGTGTGCCTCACACATACACTTTCCACTAATGCCACGTGATACGTATCTGTTTCACAGGTTAACTCATTATTCACAGTGGCCTGTGAAGAAGTGAAAAAATTTAGTATCGCAGCAGTTAATGTGTTAACAGTCTTTCAAAGTAATTATGTGTACATATACATCAACAATTACATGGATGCAATGTGTCCACTGAAGTTTATGTAATTTTTGAATATTAAAGAAATAATATGGATATAAGGCATATATTTGATATATTTTATCTGTGTGGCTATTTACATGGTAATTCAAATGATCTTGTATAAAAGAAAAGCATGTGTTACAATGGTTATAAAATTTATACACTCTAAGAACACCCCAACTCAACAACTACCCCTGAGAAAACTAGTCTTGAATTATGCAAGATCTATGGGATGGCATTTATCACATAACATGTGACCACGGTATTAAAAATAAGTTTTAATACTGTTCATTCAAAACTTTATTTTACCTCTGAACAGTATTATTAACATCTATCTTCCATGGAGACAAACGACTTATCACAGGAGGTCTATACTTTCTTATGCCATAAGATCACTGAACTTGCAAGGCATATGTACTCCTCTTCGCATTCCTCTTGAAAGGAATGTACCTTGAACCCATTCATAGTTTCTGCACTGACCACACAGGCAATGCATTCCACTCACCAATCTCTCCATCTTATACAGCTTCCATGGTTCTACCCCTGCCTCCCTCTACTCTATGAAATATCTTCTCCACATTAATCTGATAAAAACCCCTCACCAACTCATGTCCCCAACTTAATCATACCCCCTCTTCTTCTATTCACAAGGCTCTATAAACTGCTACCCTCAACACTCCATAAACCTATCACTAATTCAATAAACCTCTGAACCTTCTCCAATACATTCTCATCCCCCCGAAACCCAGGTGACCAAATATTGCACATTAGTCCATATGGAGCCTGAACATTTTTGCTTCTACATGTCAGTATTTCCTCATTACTGTCATAATTTGTTGGGATGTTCTTATAATTTTAGCAATGTGACCCCTAAACTTCAAGAGTATCTACCTCAAGACTATATTCTACTTCCCAAACTTGCCTACCAAATTTCTTGCTCTTGGGCTTGGGAACATTAAATTAACAGCTCCACTCATTTGAACTCACATAATCTATTCAGATCCTCATGTAGGATAGCATCTGCTCTACTTCTCATAGCCCCTTCCTAACTTTGAATCATCAGCAAACAGTCGTACATCTGCAGTTAAGCCTGCCCCGATGTTATAACATACAAGTTAAACAACAATGGTCTCAAAACGAATCCCTGTGGCACTCCACTAGTGACCTTCCTCCTTTGAGATACCACACCTCCATGTGCAGCCTGTTATCTAATCCCATTTGTTTCAGTTTAGTTATGTTATTATGTGGAAATCTATCAAAAGCCACCACTCTATATGTATCTCCTTTATTGAGTGAATCTGTCAGCTTGTTCCAATACAGAAGCAAACTGCTAACATATAACCTTCCCATAACAATCTCATGCTGACCACCAAAGAATAATGCTATTATCAACCAACTACAGAATCCTGGTCATTAACACCAACTTCTCTAATAACTTTAAAACAACCCCCAGACACATGGATTGACATATAATTTGAAGCCTTAGACCACTTCACAACTGGTGAAGTGGAACAGTTTTTCCCACCTTCCATTCCTATGGGACTCATTCTGTTGTTGTTGAGTCCATTGAAGAGTTTCTAGATATGACCGTGGATCTGTAGAACTGCTTTGGCAATCTGTTAAACTTTGATAGAGTAGAGCTTTTCTCTAGGGTTATTGTCAATTTTCTGTCAAGCAGCAACAGCAATTGCTGGACAAGAATAGATATGGGCAGGAGTTATAACTCATGGACAATTCTTGCATATTTCACAGTGCCTACTATTGTCTAGCTGTATTTTCATGCCTTTAAAATGTTCCATCCTTAATCTAGTGATGATTGTGGCTATTTCTCTATTGTCATTAATTTCACCGATTTCATTCATTCTTCTTGATAGAATATTTTACCACCAATCTTATTTTGGTGACAGAGTTAGCATCAGTTAGTGATAGTAGGTGTAATTTTTGAGGTAAATATCTTGCTTCTTTGGCTAGTCTGTCTGCTCTTTCATTGCCTTCGATATTTACACGGGCTGGTATAAATTGCAGTGTACAGTTCTTATTTTTCAAATTTAAAGTTGTAAGTAGTTAATGAATTAACTGTGCAAGTTTTGTTTTTCCATTTTTTGCATTAATTGTTATTCTGAAAACTGCTCGAGGAATATCTTTTTTCTAAAAAAATATTCTTCATAGTATAAGATGCACAAATTATGCATCAAATTTTTCATGTAAATATTTTTATTTTAAATTTTAACACATGCATTATCTGTTTATTAGATAAAAAACATTTTTTCTTAAAAAATCATCCAATAATTAAAAAATCTAACATATCGTCATCATTCTGAGCAATTCAGGTATAGGATTTTTATGTTCCGTTCCTGCTCTGCAGATGAAGTTGATCTTTCCACCTTAATCTTGGACGTCCAAGGTCTGTCTCTTCTTCCTGTAGGTTTATATTTATATGCTAATTTGGGGATCCTATTGTTATTCATCCTTTCTATGTGGTGTAGCCAATTTTGCTGATATCCTTCTATTTCTTGTATGATGTTTTTTGTATCTAATCGTCCTCTTATTTCTGTGTTTTTTCTTTTTATCTGACCTAGTGAGTCCCAGGAGAGGTCTTATAAACTTCATCTGTGCTGCGTCTAGTCTTTGTTTTAGAATCCAAGTTTCTCTTCCAAATTTGAGAGATAGTTTAGAGGTCATGTTATGTAATCTTAATCGAGTTTCTTTAGTCATTTGTTTTCCAAATTTTTTTTAATTATGCCATTCATTCTATTGATAATCTGCAGTCTTGTTTCCTATTGTGAATCAGTATTGAATAGCGAGATTATATTTCCCAAGTATTTGAATATAACTTGTTCTATTATTTTATTGTTAAGAATAATTTTGACTTTCTGAATGGTGTTTCCACACAATGCCATAGCTTTTGTTTTTGTTTCAGAGATTTTTATTTTAAATTTTTTTGCTATTTCATTTAGATGGTTAGTTGGAATTTGGAGTTTATCTTCTGAATTTGAAATTAGTACTTGATCATCCGCATAAAGTATTGTATTTAGCTGTATGTTATTTGTAAGTTTATCTCCATCTTTGACAGTTGTTTTCCATTCTTTTAGGATTCTGTTTATAAGAACATTGAATAGGATTGGGGATAAGTCACAACCTTGTCTCTCCTTTATTTATAGTCATAAGTTCTGATAATGTTCCATCTGCAAATATGATGCAAATTTTTGTTCTCTGTATAGACTTTTTATTGCATTAATTAATTGAGAAGGTATTTTATCATTTTGTAATATTTTCCAGAGTAGATTTCTGTTCAAGTTATCATACGCCTTTTTGTAGAAATAAATAGAAGTGGGCAGATTAAATTCTTTCCATTTTTTCTATGATCTGTTGCATTGTGAAAGAGGCATCTGTGCATCCTCTCCCTCTTCTAAAACCACACTGTTCTTCTTCTAAATAATTTTCCGTATATTTAATTAGTCTGTTCTTTAAAATGTTTGCATATAGTTTAGATGCTGTTATTAAGAGAGTAATGCCTCTGTAATTTCCACATTTGTCCTTGGGACCTTTTTTGTGAATATTTATTCCTGCTCCAGTTTCCCATTCTTTTGTGATCTTTTAATATTTTCAGATATTATTGAAGAGTTTAAGTAGGTTTTCTTTTAAGCTATTGTCTGCATATTTAAACAGCATCAATGCATATTCCATCCAAGCCTGGGCTTTTTCTATTTCTTGAATTTTTAAATTCTTTTTCTAATTCTTCCGTTGCTATTTCTTCTGTACTTTCCTGTGTATTGATATCTTCAATTTTGTGAGTTGTCATTGTTTTGTATTTCTTCTTTTTCATTCCACAATGTTTTAGCATTCTATCCAATCTGCTTTGGAAACCAGATTATTTCTTCATTGGTCATTTTCTGCTGTTTGTAATTGCCTGAAAATGTTGAAATCTATTCTTTGTGGTCCAGTGATATCCTGCTCTAACAATTTAACATATTTACTCCAATCTTCTCTGTATACTTCTGAAAAGCTTTCTGACTTCAGCCTGTAGTTTCTTATATTCTATATAGTCAGCAGTGTTTTTACTCTGCAGATAGATTTTAAAAGTCTGTTTTTTCCTTTCAATTAAAATCTAACATATAACAATAATATAACACACACACACACAAATTCTTCATTTACACAGCAGAGTGGTTCCAGAAAAAAACATGTAAAAAAGAATACAGTGCATATGAAAAAATAGAAGAATGGTTCCAGATGTGAAAACCTGATATGAACAATAAATTATTTTCAAACAAAACATACGAAAATCATTGAATAAAACTATTTCATTTTAATGGAATATTTTTTATTTTAAATACTTATTTGAAGTATATACATACATATCTTTCTTAAAGAAAATAATGTGTCACTAATAAAACAGAAATTCAAAAAGGCCCAAATACACCTATGCATATGGTTATTAGTTAAATTGTATGTATTTGCAGTGAAAATAGCAGCATTCTTTTGTGTGAGACTGGAATTAAATCACTTCCATCACTTGAAACACTTTCACTGTTCTGTTCATACTGCAATGCCGAAACGTTTTCTTCAGTAAAACTAACTAAATTAGCACTAATTTCCAATAATTCTGAAGGTTGATTTTTTTTTTTTAAACCACAAACTCTAATTAATCATTGAGATCCTGTTTTTACTAGACCTTTGTATAATTCTTCATATCACAGCATACATGACTTCAGTTCACATTTAAACTATTCACCTCATTCAATATTTGGATCATGTGTAAGAAGATGACTTTGCAATTTACTAGCCATTTGAAGCCCTTCTTTATTTAATCCAGCAGCGGGTGGAATCTCTTCATTTTTTTCTTTTTCATCAAGATTCTCAAGGACAGCTATTATTTAGCCATCACTAACAGCCTTGTCAACAATCAATTCTTCAATATATGCAGATGAAAAATCATCAAACCCTTCTCCACCAACTGCATGTGTTAATCTGATGATACTGAATTATTCAGTTATATACAAAGCAGTGGTGGCTGGTGAAAATTTTAAGTGGGGGTGCTGCATATATAAAAAAAAATAATAAAATAAAATTTTCTAATCAGTAACGAATTTATTAATAAATAAATTCACATATTAAAAATTGCTTTATTAAAATATTTCATCCTCACCACCACGAACAAACACCAATAATAAAAGTTTCGTATCAATAGCAATGACAAGCGCAAATGAATAGCGGCGTTAGATCACAGTGCATTTGTTTCGTGTAACAATAATTGAAAAAATATTCTTTTCATATTTTCAACAGTGACACTCGTCATAATTCAGCCTTATCTATAATAAATAATTATATGTTATTTTAACAAAATAAAATAAGATTTACAAAAAAATAGTTCACTAAGAAGAAGTGCCAATAATAAACTAAACGTTTCATATCTCACAGAAATAACAAGTGCTGGCATAAGATACACTGCCCAAGCGGCAGTGTATCTAACGACGTAACGTGCAACCACAAGTGCAAATGAATATAAGCGTTAGATCGCAGTGCATTTGTTTCGTGTAACGATAATTGAAAAAAGATTATTCTTTTCATATTTTCAACAGTGACACTCGTCATAATTCAGCCTTGTATCTATAATAAATAATTATATGTTATTTTAACAAAATAAAATAATTGCAGGCATAGACTTCTGTGGCTAATTGGTTCAAAAGACATATTTCGGTGATTACACCACCACCACCTTTTTTATTATTCAGTTATACAATATACTGAAGTAATAGTTCCCGGCAAGTTTCGTAAATCGTAGGATTTACATCTTCAGGGGTAAATAGTATAACTTAAAGTTTAAACAACAGAAATTAATAAATACAAATCATAACCGTCTGGCTATTCATAAACTCAAATAACATAATGCAGATATAAAACGTTATTGACGTTGAACAATATTGGACGATGTCACGTGTTCTTGTTCTCGTTCATATAGTCCAAGCTCAGATTGAGGTAGATTTTTTATTAGAGCTGACCACACTTGATGGAGAATTAAACCTTGATTTTTATTGCATTGGGTTTTTCAGCATATTAGCAGATTCTTTAAATTTTCTTATGTAGCAGTTGTTTTCTATGTATGACATTGTCGTTTTTTTTTTAAAGAGTACACCGTATCCAGTGGAAGTGGTATGGAAAGCAAGACCCGTTTTTTGTTCCCTTTTGTATTGTACGTCTTTTTGGTGTTCAGCCATGCGTATTTCTCCAGATCTTCCTGTCTGTCCTACGTAGCAAATCCTGCAAAAGCAATGGATTTTGTAGACTCCTGGTTTTTTAAGAGGATGATGAGGTGGTTTTGGTGGATGTAAGAATCTTGAGATTTTTTTCCATAGCAAGGAAGGCTACTTTTACGTTGTGTTTGTTCATTCATTTGGCTAGCTTATCTGTAACATTTTTGATATAAGGAAGCGAGATTGCGTTGTTAGTTGGAGGCATTTTAAGGATTCTCTTGATGGTTTTTGTTTCATACCCATTCTGTTGGAGGATTTGTGTTAAGTATTTTAGTTCTTCATTACATCTTTCTTGTCTGCTGGAGATATTGTATGCACTGTCTCAAAGAGTTTTAATTAAGCTTATTTTTTGTGAAGGATGGTGGTGTGAGGCTGCATTTAGAAATCTTCCTGCGTTGGTCGGCTTCCTATATACTGAGAAGGAGAGTTTATTTTCTTCATTAACTTCTAATAGAATATCTAGGAAAGGAAGTTTTCTATTTTCTTCTTGTTCTCCAGCACACAAGATGTAATGAAAAACTAAAATACTTATATCTGCATTTTGTTCAAATTAATGAACAAGCACAACATAAAAGTAGCCTTCCTTCCTATGGAAAAAATCTCAAGATTCCTACATCCACCAAAACCACCTCATCATCCTCTAAAAAAAACCAGGAGTCTACAAAATCCATTGCTCTTGCAGGATTTGCTATGTAGGACAGACAGAAAGATCTGGAGAAATACGCATGGCTGAACACCAAAAAGACGTACAATACAAAAGAGAACAAAAAACGGGTCTTGCTTTCCATATCACTTCCACTGGACACGATGTACTCTGGCAAAAAAACGACGATATCACATATAGAAAACAACTGCTACATGAGAAAATTTAAAGCTGCTGTTAATATGCTGAAAAACCCAACTCAATGCAATAAAAATGAAGGTTTAATTCTCCATCAAGTGTGGTCAGTTCTAATAAAAAATCTACCTCAATCTGAGCTCAGACTGTATGAACGAGAACAAGAACACGTGATATCGTCCAGTATTGTTCAATGTCAATAACGTTTTATATCTGCATTCTGTTATTTGAGTTTATGAATAGCAGACAGTTATGATTTGTATTTATTAATTTCTCTTGTTTAAACTTTAAGTTATACTATTTACCCCTGAAGATGTAAATCCTACAATTTACGAAACTTGTTGGAAACTATTATTTCAGTATATTGTATAACCGAATAATAAAAAATGTGGTGAAATCACTGAAATATGTCTTTTAAAATAAAATAAGATTTACAAAAAATAGTTCACCACGCACACGCACCAATAATAAACGTTTCATATCTCACAGAAATAAGGCATGTAAGCATACTAGAAAAACACTGCCGTTTGAACAGTTACAGTTGGGAATGACGTAAGCTGTAACCTTTAACATGTTGTACTGCATTTATATAATGTTGTAATTATTGTTATTATTTATAAACACAATCAAAAGTTAATTTTTTCCTTAGGGGGTGATGCAGTGTCGCAGTGCTTATGTACGGGCCGCCAATGATGCAAAGGTACAGGGTTTTTCTTTTTCGCACATTCTAGCCAAGTAGCTTTCCAGCATGCATTTAAAGTTGATGGTTTCAATTCTCATAATACCAACTTAGCAAGTCTAATGCAATCCAAAATAGAAAGTTTCTTCCCCACATCAATAACTGTCAGTAAATTATACTTATCTAGTTTACAAAATGTATTCGAATGTTCCTTATGCAGTAAGTTTTGAAGGTAGTGATCACACTCTGGTCTATTAAAGATGTTATCTGTTTAGTTTAGTTGGCAAAAAACTAAATTCCACATTCATGTGTTCAAAAACAGGTTGGCCAAGTGCACTGTCTATAATCAATACAACTTTAAAGTCCAGATTTTTTTTCCATCAAATAGCATTTAACTTCTGGAACAAAATATTGATTCTGGAACCATTCATTAAAAATTTCTTTAGTAACACAAGCTTTTTTGTTTGTCTTCCAGTGCACTGGTAACGTGTTAAACTCCACCCCTTTCACTGCCTGAGGTCTTAGGGATCAATTAATGAGTAATTGTTTTTATATACGATCTCCTGAAGCACTGCTGCAAAATAATAGTCGCACAATCCTTAACTGCTTTAAAGCCACCAACACTTTTGTGATTTCGCTATACAAGTTCTACTTGGCATTTTTTTCCAACAAAGGCCAGTCTCATCTGCATTCCAAACTTGATCAGGAGTGTAGCCACCATTTTCAATAATTTTGGACATATTTAAAAGAAATTCCCTAGCTGCCAGCTCATCTGCATATGAGGCTTCTCCTTTTATTTTTACATCATGAAGCGCATATCTTTTGAGAAATTTTGTAAGCCAACCTGTGCTTGCAGAAAAATCACAATTGTTGTTTGGTGTTGTTAGCTCCTGAATCTGTTTGTACAACTGTAATGCTTTCTGTTTGATAAGATTTTCGTCTAAAGGTATTCCTTTTTGTGAGCAATCTTCTATCCATATCACTAGGCTATTTTCCTTCTTCAAAATTTAATACATATATAACTCTATTGCACGAACAAAACACAAGACATATAAACAAGAAATGATTGTTTAGCAAACAGCTTAACTCCTTCCAAGAAGCTTTATATAGGTGGGCCTCTCATAATGGACCAACTTAACTTCGAGGAATCAGCATAACACCCTTCTGCTTCCAGAAACCAATTGCAAGTGAATATAACGGATTATATGTCGGCTTAACTTCAGGGAATCATAATTACAAAAATTAATTTTTCTGTTGTCGCCAGTTGTCTACATTCTGTAGCAGAATAATCCCTAATATTCAAAACATTAAGGGGGATTCCCCAAAATTCAAGTTTAAGTAGTAAAGACTGAAAGTAGCAAGTAAGACTTTTTGTATAGGACTTCCCTAGATGTGAAATTTATGGCAAAGATTGTTGATGTTAGTGTTTGTTAGTATAAAGAACAATAGTAAAGACGGAAAGCCATTTTGTTAAATTAATTGTGAAGTAGTTTGCAGAGTTTTGAGGAATTAGCTAATGTTATATATTGAAGAGGAAATTGTATGTGAAAGCAGTTAAGCTTAATATTTATAGTCTGAGTTAAATTAATGTAAAGTGTATACAAGTCTGCTTCCGTGTCTGATTTATATGTGAGCATATTTATTGCATTAGCCATTGAGCCTAAGAGAGAAATGTTTAATTAATATAGTGGAGAGCCAGACACGTGAATTTTATATTATTTCCACGTCATTTTATTGAGTGAATTTCAGTTGGATTATTTTAATATGTGTAGTGTTATCCTTTATATCTATCTTGATTTAGCATGAATAAATTGTTTTGTTTGTCAAATAACTTGCCTGATTCTGCCTGACCAATGCACTTCTCATAAAACGATAGAACCTGTGTGACTTGAAGAGTAAAAGTACCCACGACTGACGAATAGTAGATTTAAACGTTGCTTGACTTAGAGATATATTTTTGAGATTCCTACTTATATGAAGAGTCAAAGGCTTCAATTCGGCGACATGAACTTATTTAAGTTAAGGGATATTACATCCCATATTGTTTCTTAGCCGAATAAGAAACTCAAAGAGTTTCATGCTGAATATAGAAACTATATAAAGTTCGGCGATTCCAAGCGTAAGCAAATACCTGGATAGTGCAACACCTGACCCATTTGGTAGTGCAAACTGAGACAACTCATAGAAAGGGTGGAGCAAGCGCTGATCACTATTCTTGATATTTACCCACAATGTGAACTTAGCTCCTAGGAGCTGTATTACTTTACTGATTCTGAGTTAAATTATAGTCATTATGAGAGAAGGTCACTACCCAGACCTCAATAAAGGTTTCAACCTTTATTGAGGTCTCATCAGTGAGTGTAGACCTAGTTAATACCAAGTTTGTAGCGAACAGAACTTACTAAGACAACAGAGCTAAACAGAACAGAGCTATGTTCACATTATGGGTAAATACCAAGAATAGTGATCAGAGCTTGCTCCACCCTTTCTATGAGTTGCCTCAGTTTGCACTACCAAATGGGTCAGGTGTTGCACTATCCAGGTATTTGCTTATGCTCGGAATCGCCGAACTTTATATAATGCCGAACATAGAAACTCCGAATACAGAAACTCGGAGTTTCTATATTCGGCATGAAACTCCGAGTTTCTTATTCAGCTAAGAAACAATATGGGATGTAATATCCCTTAACTTAAATATTTTTGAGATATTTCCGTGTTTTGCTGGGCGCTTTTCTTGCATGTATTGGAAAGATATACAATTCCTCTACGCAATCTCTGATGGCGCAGTCGTAAATACAAATAAATTTTCAGAGATCAGTGTGAGAAAAAGTCAGCTATTTGGAAAAAGAAATTGGCTCCTGTCATAGGCAATTCCTAAATTCTAAAATACGTACGTGTGAAGTAGCATAGTCACGACCTTGAGAGGGGAGGAATAAATTGATAGACTGAAAGGATTAAAGGTAATAGACTATTTCAAGCAACGAGATTACAACCCCAAGTTAGGACCTGTTAAATTAAGTAAGTTGAGTTAAATAAGTAAATAAGTGAAAAGAAGAAATATTGAACATTGAAGTACAAACATTTTAAAGTACAACATATTATTACACTAACAAAGTAGGTTTCTGAAGTACCAGGACGTCTGAACAACACTTTCTTCATCCATAACTTCATCCCTTCCTCATCCAGCCATCCTGTTGGATGAATATGAATGTAAACTCCTTTGGGAAGTTTTTCTTCAGGTATTGTTTTTCTTTTAAAAATTAAAGAAGGTGAAAATTTTCTTGTCTGCGCAGTTGGCCAAGTGACTATGTGCATCACAACCATATGCCTAGGAAAAAGAGTGTCCTGGGTTCGATTCCAGTCGCTGACATGAGGAGCTTAGGATCTTTCTCAGACATAGCCAAGTTAGCTGGTCTTGGTCGTAGACTGCAAGGTTTTTCTCCACAGTTTATCTGAGGTTTTTCATGCTGCAAACCTTCAGACTCAACGTTTCTACAGACATAGGATACACTGGGAGGCATAGGGCTAACTACCTTATCCTTGTGTACGGTTGCGGTTAAATTAATATAAACTCTCGACACCGAAAGGCAAAAGAGGGAAAAAGGAAGAAAACAATTTTGTTCCATCTGCACAGCACAACAAAAAAACAGTATAATGGGATTTTTTGTAACCAGAAGTTTTAATATTTTTTTACCTTTGGAGTCAACAAATTTCAAGTTCCAAATTTGTCTTGTTTTCTAGCATTTATGATTTATCTGTGAAATTCAATAATTTCATTTTTGAATTCGTTCGACAGTTTTTGTGATAATTTTGTTTTTGCACGCATGCATAAATCATTTCCCTTCCTAAATCTCAAGTACCATGTTGGCGACCCTGTAAACTCGATATTTCTTTCTGTTGCTAATAATTTTGCTGACTGAATAATTTTTTTTGATATGTAGCAACCTGATCTTCTTTGATCCATTATCCAAGTTTTTTAAAATTTGCTTCTATTAATTGCTGCTCTTGTTTCCTCCAAGTTCATACTATTTTTTCTGTATGCAGAGGCCCAAATGGCCACTCTACTACCCCATTGCCATTTTTTTTGTGTACTGAATCACACTGCTTAAATGCAATTGTATAGATATGTCTGTGCTTCATAGAATCCGTGGGTTATAAAATTTTTTTTTAATATAATAATGTATTGATTACTAGTTTAAATACGTGACGGTTAACAACTGTGCAACTATTCAAACTGATCACGCATTACAAGCAATGACATGCCCTAGCTGCACATACATAAAAAAACACATCGGTTTATAAGATGCATTCAACCTATAGGACACAATGCATCCTAATTTTCAGATAAATTTCAGGTACAAAAAAGCACATCTTATAAAGGCGAAAAATACGGTACGCTAAATTACACAAAACTTATAATTTTAGTATTAACTCTATACTAATCAAAAGTAGGTCTAATGACTGAATGCTGCCTGGCATTGGCAAGGCTCTGTAAAAATATTTCATATGGTGCAGAATAGCAGTTTGGCTAATTAAAGGCTCATCTTGCATCAATTGACACTACATCGATGGTCGGGGTCAAAGAGAATGACATTAGGAATTCTAAAACTCTCTTTTCACTTCATCATCAAATTTCTGGTATGTAACAACTGAAGGGGTGTACATGACATTCCAATAGTATGCGAGAAATTTACATCATTACAAACTTCCTATCAGCAATTTTTCTCCAATATTGGCAGATATGATATTTTGTTCTTTTAAAGTACTCATGACTGCATCAATCTACCTAGATCACTCTCTCTCATGGTCTTTTTCCTGCCATCCAGGCAACAAACACTTGTTTTGCTAACTTTTCCTCTCCATTCTATGTGTAGATTAGCTCTTCTCGCACATTCCTGAATGCGAACATGCCAAGTTCCTTCTTAAAATCCTCATTTGAATATGTTTCTGCCACAAATGCCATTTGTTCACTTTCCTAATTTTTTTCAGAACTTTCATATCTGGGTCTCCAGTCTTTGATCAGATTATTTATAATCCAGCTCTCAGATGTGCAGGTGAAGTGCAATATATAGCCTGTCCCTGTTAAGTCAATCCCGACTTCCTGTGGTGTGGTCTATTTTCATAAAAAGGGCTCTGGCAAAACCAGGGAGTATTTCTGCTACAAAGGGACACCTTCCCAGTTGTAGGAAAGGATGACTAGGCCAAGTAGATTTGTAGGGTAGTTTCCTACCTGGTGAAATACCACAATCTGGTATTTGGAAGCATTCCAACTCTAACCAAGTGAAAAATAAACTTTCAAAATAATGAGCCATTAATAAATCATGTCACTAGTGTATCTAAAAAGGAAAGACAAAGATGTGAAATTTGCTATTAAGATGCACAAAAAAATGTATCTAATGTGTGTGGACTATAGCGACAAACACATCATCAACATAATATAGTCTTTGATTTACACTATTGGTTTAAATGTGGCTGTGCTGAGCTTTTCAGCCACTGGCTAAAATGTTGTGAAGGTACCCGAGCTCAGTTTCAAGAGTTGTGTCATTGAACAAGTAATAGCCCTGGTTCAGTGAGTGATCTGACGATGCTATACCACTGGGAAGGGTGATGGTGTACTTTTTTATACAGAAAAACCACTCATACCTTCATATGAGTGAGTTTTCTGTAAATGGAGAAGAATAATGAGCCATTGATAAGTCATGTTACGAGTGTATCTAAAAAGGAAAGATAACTGTTGCTTTCTTTTTCTAACGTGAAATTTGCTATTAAGATGCACAAAAAAATGTATCTAATGTGTGTGTGTGGACCATAGCAACAAACACATCATCAACATAATATAGTCTCTGATTTACTATTGGTTTAAATGTGGCTGTGCTGAGCTTGCACTTTTCCCTCTCTTTAGCTAACTTCTATGTGGAACGTTTTGAAACACAGAAGTTAGCTAGAGAGGGAGAAAAGAAGGGAACCAACAGTAGTCACATTCAGCTGTTTATTTTTCCTTTCCTATGAAAATTTCTCAACAGTATGGCATCCTAAAAACATTTACTCACTGAGCCAAGGCTATTTGGTTAAATGACACAATCCTCGAAACTGTGCTCAAGGGCGTTGAAAGTTTATTTTTCACTTGGTTAAAGTATAACAAATTTAGTTTAATCCTTTATCCAAGTGTGAGCAAACAAAGTTTGCACCTGAAAGTATCTTCAGGACTGGGGTAAGGTGGTACAACACCAGGGCACTCCTTGCAAAGGTGGAGCAAGCTACCAACTTAAAAGGGTGGCACACCATTTGTGCTAACTCCTATAGGTAGAGATGACCTGCTAATGCTGCTGCCTGGTATCTCCACTTGGGCCTGGCTCCCACTGAAGAGACCTGAATAAAGGTCAAAACTAGTCTGGGTAGTGGCCCTTCCATTAATGCATAACATTAGACATATCCGCAAGGAGATGTGTTTTGCATTGTGGGAGATACTGAGATAGGAGTGTTGGTAGCTTGCTCCACCTTTGCAAGGAGTGCCCTGGTGTTGTACCACCTTACCCCAGTCCTGAAGATACTTTCAGGCACAAACTTTGTTTGCTCACACTTGGATAAAGGATTAAACTAAATTTGTTGTGCTCAAGGGCCTTTGTAACATCTTTTTAGCTAATGGCTTCAGCCCATGTAAAATATACAAGATATTGCATGTACCTCTATTCTTCCAACAAAATTGACATCACAAGAAAAGACATCACAAACCTGCTGTCTAAATCAGACACAAAAAAGTCTCCTGGCCGAGACAGAATTCCTCCAATTATTCTGAACATCTGTGCATCTGAACTCACTCCTATTCTATGTCACCTGTACACACTCTCTTACTCCACTGGTATATATCCCAAAACCTGGAAACTGCCTATATTCAACCCATTCCTAAAAAGGGTGACAAATCACTGCCATCTAACTACCGCCCTATTTCACTCACCTCAGTCCTATCTAAAGTAATGGAGAAAATCACCAACTCTCAAATCCTAATCTACCTTGAAGGTACCCGGCTATTAAGCAACCACCAGTACGGATTCCGCCAAAGCCGTTCAACAGGAGATCTACTCTGATACATCACCCATCACTGGACAAGCGCTATGGAGAAATTCGGCGAATCCCAAGTAGTTGCACTTGATATCTCCAAAGCCTTTGACCGAGTCTGGCACAAAGGCTTACTAAGCAAACTCCCATCATTTGGACTACCTCAGGACTTCTGCAGATGGATTGCCAGCTTCCTGTCTGGACGCACACTATGTGTGATGGTAGACTGTTCCCTATCCTCTCACCATCCAACTAATGCCGGGGTCCCTCAAGGCTCAGTTCTCTCACCGACCCTCTTCCTTCTATATATCAATGACCTACTTCAGTTGACCTCTAACCCAATACACAGTTTTGCAGATGACAGCACACTATATTCCTCCCTTTCATTACAAACCCTACCCTACACAACTCACTTCAACCCACAGAACATCAGCCACCATCGCCCTTAATTCCGACCTCCAAGCCATCCTCCAATGGGGCTCAGACAACCTTGTCAACTTCAACACTAGTAAAACCCAGTTCTATTTCTCACAAAAAAGAACCATTTTCCCCCAGCATTGTTTTCGATAACACCCAAATTCACAGACAAAACGAAATTTCTCTTCTCGGAATTACCTTTACATCAAGCCTCTCCTAGCATAAACACATCACAACCATTGCATCCTCAGCTTCCAAAAAACTAGGTTCTCTCTTTCGCTCAAGATGCTACTTCACCTCTAAACAGCTGTTAACACTATATAAGTCACAAATCCGCGCAGCTCTCAAATACCTGCTCTCACATCTGGAGTGGGCTCCAAAAAGTACCCTCAAAATGCTTGACTCAATATAGAGGAGAGCAATTAGACTAATAAATGACCCATCCCTCACCAACTCGCTCCCCCCCCACTTTCACATAGACGCTTGGTCCCTGCAATCTGTATATTCTATAAATACTTTCACGGGAAAGGTTCATCTGAAACAGCATCAATAATTTCCCCCACCCTGTACCAAGCTCATTGGAACACATACAGCTGCCACCCAACATCCTTTTACAGTACACCTCGAAACCCACAGAACAAGTTTCTTCTCTTCCTCATTCATCCCTGCTACTGCAGTACTGTGGAACAGTCTCCCCCTGATGTATTTTCTCAAGGAATACAATATACAGGCATTCAAATCAAATGTAAACAAGTGTCTCCTTTCACAACCCAGCACCCATATATGGTACTAATGTACTATAAGTTGACCAGCCAACCTCCTGTATATGGGCCCAACATAAAAAAAAAAATAATAATAAAAAAAAAAGTTATTCCAAGAATATCGTAACCAGGGATTGTTGCCATAGATTTAACTTAGTCTTCAGATTCAATATGTGATTCTTGAATATGTGAAAAATCTAAGCATTCCACTGTATGCATCCCTCTCTCTCATTGACATCCATAGAGAATACTGCTGTTATCCAACCCATTTCTGTATCCTTCTTTCCACCAACATCTTTAATACCTTCACCACAACTCCAAATATACAGATTGGTCTATAATTTGTAGCCACAGCCTTAACACCACCTTTATGCACTGGAACAATTTTACATTCCTTCCACTCCCTTAGAACCTGTGCTGTTGTTACTCTTATTAAAACAGTCATGCCACTTCCTTAGAACATTCCTTTAAGATGCACAGGGACATGACATCAAATCCTACCATCTTATTGACACCAAAGTTATTTCCTTGATGTCAATAGGATCTGATGATATATCACCTCCTGTTCACTCATAATTAACCATTCTATGTCCTCTACACTTAAGTTTCTCATGAATCCATTCTGATGAGGATAAAACACCCTTATAAACTGATCACTGAATATCTCAAAATGTCTTCTGCAGCAGAAGACATTGAGGTATTTTCATTGATTAACATCATCTTACCATAATTATTCTCCCTTCTACTTGCCACATATCTAAAAAAAAAAACTCTGGGTTTTTTCTTTGCCTGATTTGCCAATTTCTGCTGATACTGTACTTTTGTTGTCCTTACTGAGTCACTCTCCTAGCTTGTTCTTTATACTCTTCATGGAACTAATTATAACTATTATTCATCTTGTACTGTCTCCAACATACCTTCTAGATCTCATGCTTAAGCTCATCATTCATCCATTTTATATCTACCTTATTCAGTTTTTGACCTTTGTAATACATTCACATATATCTGAATGATCACTGTACTTTTTCTAGCAGTTTCTTTCCATAATCTATATAGTTTCCCACCAGACAATGAAAGTCAAAAATTATTTAACTTATTAATTCAAAATCCACAGCCTCTTGGGTACCTGCTTGGATACCACACTGGCATGAAGCAAAAATTCTATAAATGAGTACTTTTATAAAACAAGGTACATGATTTACTCAGAAATAATGTATTCATTCATTCAGATGGGAAATATCATATTTGTCAATGTCAGTATTGAAAGACTGTTTTTTGGCACTGAAAATAGTCAAATCAGATTTAAGGGCTTCCATTAGGGAAGATCTGGCAGGAGCAATTCTGTTTCTAAGAAAATATGTTAGTAAATTTCAGGATTTATTTTTGATTTAACTCCTATCCTACAACTAGATGCCAAGTTTCTTTTAAAATTTTGTAGGGATCAATTTTTCAATCTTCTACAATATAATTATTTCATTTAATGTTTCATGTCCATTCACTTAAATTTTATATCCAAACAATATTTAATCTCGAAAAGGAAGGGAACTGGTAGAGAAAGATGTTCCTTATTTTCTTTGTTTTATATCCTATATATTCCTATTACTTTATTACTTATAGCCTTTTGATAAAAATATAACCTCAATTGACCAAATTTTCATTTTATAATTTTGCATTTTCTTTAAAATTTAAGGTTACTGAATGTTTGTAATTTCTTTAATAAATAGAATAAAGAAGCCACAATCTATCTATCTATTGTTCACTGGGCATCTACAAATGCAGTATGGTCACTCCGATGCTCGGTGATGTTCCACACCAGGCATCGCCATGTAGTCCTGTTGTTTGCTTTTCTGGCAGCCTCAACTCTCTGAAGATCAGTCACTCCACACACACACCATCCATCCATCCATCCATCTCATTGATGGTCTACCCCTGCCTCTTTTTCCAGGAACTTTACCTTCTATTACGGTTCTGAGAAGTCCTCCTTCCAAAATATTTTAACTTTCTTCTGTCAATATCCTTAAGGAGCCTTAAAGTTCTACTAATCTTTTCTAACATCCATTCATTTGTATGCCTTTCGGTATATGATATCCTCAACAGCCTTCTGTAACACCACATCTCAAAAGCAGATATCCGTTTCTTATCTGACTTCTTTAGGTTCCAAGTCTCGCATCCATAAGTCACTGTTGGAAAAACAACTGCATCTAAAATCCTCAACTTTGTTCCCATGGAGATAGCTCCATCCTTCCAGATTTTAGACAGGTCTCTGACTGTTGTTTTAGCCATTCCTAACCTTTTTCTGCTTCTGAACAGAAATTCTTCACATTAATAATGGATCCCAGGTACTTAAACTTGCTGACTTCCTCAATTCTTTCTCCATTAAGATACACTTGTTTCTCAAGAGCTTCTCTGTTTGTTTTTCCTTTGAGAACCATGATCTTTGTCTTGCTAGAATTGAGTTGAAGTCCTCTGTTATTACTGATCTTGTTAACTTTGTCAAGAATTGGTCCTAGTTCTTCCATGTCATTACAAAGGAGTACTGTATCATCAGCGTACCTCAGATTACTAATCAATCTACCTCCTATCGTAATTCCTGTCCTGAGCTCATCCAATGCTTCACGCATGATGTCCTCTGCATATATACTAAACAAGTGAGGAGAAAGTAAACATCCTTGTCTAACTCCTTTTCCAACTTAAAGTTGTTGGTCAATCCAACACCTGTTTTTACTGTGGCTTCTTGCTCCTTATACAAGTTGGCTATCAACCTGATAGTGTGTTGAGGAAAACCCATTCTTTTCATTACTTCCCACAGTTTCACATGCTCAACACAGTCAAAAGCTTTAGAGTAGTCTAAGAAACACATTACCAGAGGGAGTCTGAATTCTTTATATTTTTCTATGATTGTCTCAGGCAAAGGATCTGATCTCTGGTGCCCCTACCTTTCCTAAAACCTGCTTGTTCCTTGGGCATCTCTGCCTCAACTTTGGCCTCAATCCTATTTAGCATGGTCTTTAATAAAATTTTGCTTGCATGAGATCTCAAACTAATAGTTCTAAAATTCTTGCATGCCTTCTTATCACCTTTCTTGTGTGGTGGTATGAAAACTGACTTCTTCCAGTCTCTAGGCTATGATCCAGTCTCCCATATCCTTGTAATCAATCTATGAAACACTCTTATTCCTCCATCCCCTGTGGCCTTAATTAACTCTGCTGGGATTTCATCTGCACCTGGGGCCTTATTGCTGTTGAGCTGCTTAACTGCTCTTTCAACTTCATGCTTAAGTGGAGGAGGTTCCAAATCAAAATTTTCTTGGTGGGAGGACTCCACCTTTTCTTTATCCACTCTGCTGTACAGTTCCTCACGGTATTCTTTCCAACTGTTTTTGATTTCCAACTCTTCTGTTAGTAACGATCCATTCCTGTCTTTGATGACATTCAATTTAGGCTTAAACTTGTGCTTTAAGTCATGAACTAAATAAAACATCCTTTTATAATTATGCCTTCTCATCTGGAACTTTATCTCTTCACGTTTATTAGTATAGAACTTTTCCTTGTCCTGCTTGATGGCTCTTCTGATTTCTCTATGTAATCTCTTGTATTCTTCAGTCCCTGTCTCTCTTTGTTTTTCCAACCGCCTTCTTTTGATTAGTTCCCATGTTGAATCTGATATCCATGAGTCTCTTGGTTTTCTTATTGGGCCAAGATACGTCTTCGCTGTATTATTAGCATCTTGATTCCTTCCCAAAGCATTTCTGGTGAGATTTCCTCATTGGTCTCCAAAAAATCATCCAGCCAGTTGATGTTTCTTCTGTGAATCCACTAGAAATTACTCTAACATCCAATCTAGTGGAATGTGCCTGACCTGGAAGTTTTCGGAGTCTTAGTCTTACTTTGGCTCTTACCAGCTAATGGTCTGTACCACAATCTGCTCCAGGACAAGTATGTACATCAGACATGCTTGTCTTCTACCGCTGGAGAGCCAGGATGTAATCAATCTGGTGCCTTGACCTATCAATGTTAGATGTCCAAGTATAGGTCAGTCGTGGATGTTTCTGGAAGCAGGTATTGGTAAAAACTAATCTGTTAGCACGGACAAATTCCAACAGTCTTTCACCATGGGTGTAACGTTCACCCAGACCAAACATGCCACACTCCGGCCCGACTCTCATACTCTTTCCAACTTTTGCATTTAAGTCTCCTAAGATGTACAGTATGTCTCTCCTTGATAGGCAGTCCAAAACAGTTTGTAAGTTTTCATAGAATTCTTCACTCTCTTCTTCAAGGCCTATCTGTGTGGGGTGCATAAACTACCACAATTGATACATTGGTAGGCAGAGCCTTAAGTCTAATGGAGAGTATCCTATCATTAATGAGGTTGCAACCAAGAAGGCTTCTTGCCTGAGCTGTCTTCAGTATCACAGCTACCCCATGATGTTTTGAGTCACCACATGAGTAAATAACTAGCTTACCATCCTGTCTTTTGAAGTGACCTTCTCCATTCCGTCTGGTCTCTGTAATTCCTAAGATGTCAATTTTATACCTATCCATATCTTTACAATCTCAAGAGTACCCATCTGTAAACTCCGGACATTCCATGTGCCTATGTAAAATTCCTTTCTAAGATTAATCTTATACATTCTGTCTTGCTCATTCACAGTATCATTTTCTAATTTTCTTTAAAATTTAAGGTTACTGAATGTTTGTAATTTCTTTAATAAATAGAATAAAGAAGCCACAATGGCATAGATATATAGCTTTTAGACTCAAATTTTAACAGGTTAAAGTTCTAAAAAGTAGCCTCATTGATTTACATTGACAGTGATGAAATGCTTTGTATGTTTGTTTGCTTTCCAATCGATATAGGAAATAAATATTTAGTATATTTATTTTTATTAAAAAAATATATAATTATTTATTACCACTTGGGAAATTATTCCTATATTGAAATATAAATAGAGAAGTCAGAGTCAAAGGTACCATAAATTGAAGAGTCAGAGTCGAAGGTTTTATGTACCGACTCCACAGCCCTGCTGTTCACAACACCAAAATCTCTACACAATCTGAGATTTCTTCTTGAGATTACTAAAACATGAAATCTCTCTAGGCATAAAACATATTATACATTATCAGTAGAATGTTTTCTCTTTCCACTTGAGGTATTAACCTTTTAATTGCTACTAACTCTATGCAAATCCTTGTAACCATTGAATACTGTTCTCATATTTGGGGTGGTACTGCTAAGAGCTCCCTAAAAATACTTGATTCGGTATAGAGAGAGAGTGCAATTAGTTTGATTAACTAATCCATGCCACTCCCTTTCATTGACATTGTTTCTGCTGCTTGCATTATCTGCAAATATTTTCCATGGACAATGTTCATCAGAATTGGTATCAATAATTTTCACTCTCTCTTTCAATCTATTAAAATATGTGCAGCATTCAACACCTCTTCATATTGAAAACTCTAAAATCACAAAAAATCTTCATTTATTCTCTCTACCGATGTCTTTTGAAAGAGTTTTCTTTCTTAAATAGTGCATTGCTGGTTGAAAAACATCTCATGGATGGGATTTAAGAAACAGAGATCCTTTTTAACTGTGTCACAAAATGGATGAAATTCAATTTTATGAAACTGTCAATAAAAAAAAAAAAAAAAAAAAAAAAAAAAAAAAAAAAAAAAAAAAAAAAAAAAAAAAAAGGAAAACATTCTTTTCTCACTATGCTCTTTTCATGTAATACTATTGGAAAATACATTCAGTGAGGATTCACTATTGAAATTATGAAACAACTGCCATGTTATAGTAAAACTTCAATTTAATATAAATCAAAATAATCACTTGATGTTTCAACCTTCACATTAAGGTCACCTGGAGTATGCACATCAGTGTTGTGATTTGTTCATTTAAGTTGGGTGTGCTGTCGTGTGGTTTATGAAACCTGCTCTACAAAATTCAAATCAATTGACCATATGATTGCATTTGTATTGCTGTATGATGAAGAGTGCATAGTGCATCAGCACTCATCTTAATTAGTCCAATGCAATTAATTGTAGGATAACCACTCTGCCAGCAAGCCTAGCTGGCCGAGTGGTTAGTGTGTCCGCTCTCCAGCCAAAAGGCTGCGGGTTCAAATCCCGCCATGGATGTTTGCAATTGTCTGTGGTAGATGGAGTTGGTGTAGTTGCGGTCAGTTGGTGGATACAGAGCTGTAGAGCAGAGTCGAGCCCTCCCTCAGTGAGTCTTTGGACTCCCTGGAGGTGTCAAATAATAATAATAGCTTTCAATACATGAAAAGCAAAAAGGTCAAATGAACAATAGCTACTCATGTGCTGTTTATGTGTGAAGCAAAAAGGTCAAATGAACAATAGCTACTCATGTGCTGTTTATGTGTGAAGCAAAAAGGATGTACACTGTGGTGACATTAGATTATCACTGGCAAATACTAGAGTGAGACATGGATAATTTGAATTCTGATACAATTTTTAAATACTGCCAGAGAATACACACAGAAAAATTGGAAAAAAGTAATCACTTGGGAAATTATTTTTCCAGACTGAACAAAAGAATGGCAGAAATAACTAGTTTTATTTCATACCATCTGTGAAAGCTCTGCATTGCTTCAAAAAATTTTTCAAAGAAAATTTTTTTCCCACCGAGCCAAATTTTTAATTTTGGGAAGAAGTCATCACACGGGGCCAAGTCCGGAGAATACAGTGGATGCGGAACTAATTCAAACCTCAATTCGTGCAATTTTGCCATTACGGCATTATGTGTGGAACAGTGCATTGTCTTGATGAAACAGCACTGTTTTTGTGTGCCAATCTTGGTCGTTTTTTAATTCAGTTCTTCTTTAAAACAGTCCAGAAATGACACACAATAGATTTCTGTTATTGTCTTACCTTTTCCAAATAGTCGATCATGATAATCCCTTAGGAATCCCAAAAAACAGTGATGAAAAAAACTTTTTTCGGTGCTCTTTCAGCAGGCATTGTCCACTGTTTTGACTGCTGCATGGACTCAGGTGTGTAGTGGTGGATCCAAGTTTCATCTATAGTCGTGAATAGACGGAAAAAATCCTGCAAACTGTGATTAAACATTGCCAAACATTGCAATGAATTGTATTTTCGCTTGCATGTTTCATCGACAGTCAAAAATTGCAGCACATATCGAGCACACAGCTTTTTCATATGCAATTTTTCATTCGGGATATTATACACCCGAATAAAAAATTGCTTAATCAATTCAGTTGAGATGCCTACAATCTCAACAATCTCATGCACTTTTGCTCAGCGGTGTTAAATTTGTGATCTTTGTAAACTTCATAAGAGAATTTTCTTGATCACAATTTAACAAGTAGAAATCTTAATAAAAAAAATCGTGCTTGCATCTAAGTATAAAATGAAATAAATATATTGAAAAGAATAATTGTTAACTCGTATAAGAACATTGATTGTATAATATTAGTAAGTGAGATAATTTACAGTATTTAGTTATAAGAATTTTGCATGTAAAAGGCTTGCTTGTTATACACTTGAAACAAGAGATTGTAAGTTATGCTAATTCTTAGAAAAAATAGGTGAGCTGATAGAGTTTGATAAAACTGACTCATAGGGTTACCTAGAACCGAAGTAAAGTCTAAGGTCACGGTTCCCAATTTAGACACTGCCGTGGGTCAGTTGCGTGCACACGGCCCACCAAAGATGGAAGGTACAGCCACCCTAAAAGGTTACGAGAAACGTATCCTAATGTCAAGGTGTGGGGGGGGGATTAATTGCAGGAGGTGCCAGTAGGATCATAATATAAAAGGGTTATGAACCCCCCTACAAGGTCTTTGATGTAACACTAAATTTTCAGTGATTGTGTGTCTGGAATCATAAATGAAAAAAGCTATTATCAAATATCATGATTCTAGTGCATGTGTTTATGCACTATCTAAACATAATTAACCAAGTAGCACAATGAATTACAGTTTCAAAGCTTTTCAGGTTCATGTGTGAAGTTCCGGACTGCCTGTGCATGACTATCTTGTGTTCAGTGTGCAATTGTTCAAAAACATGCTAATAATTTTAATTCTCCACTTTCTTTTTACATGATTTGGTTTTAATTTCAGCAGGTACAATTATAGTGCAAATGTAGATTCAAAGGCACAATAAATGATGTGAAATACTTCTGTTCAATATTGGCTTTTGATGTTAAATGTAATGATATTCTTTTTCAAAAACCCAGTAATGTTTTGTAAGAAAATAAAATCTGCTAACATTCACTTTCAAACACAATACTTTGGACATATTTTAAATATGTCTGACAACAGCGTAAAGCATGGCATGTCCATTGCAAATGTTTTTATGCCCATAACAAATTGTAAGAGCTGATGCATTTATTTAGAGCTTTAAATCAGAAGTCTGAGTTGAGCATCAATTTTCCATGTGGACTTAATCTCTGAATGGCATTAAGAAAATTATACTTCATAGTGAATACAAGTCCAGACAGTAGAATATACAAAAAGAGAAACATGGGAGAATAGCATTTTTTGAATGCAGTTTTTGCATCTGCTTCAATTTCTTTCCTATTTTTATGTTACCTGCTTCCTATCATTTTTTCCCTATATATATCCATGTACGGAGTTTCACATTCAAAGCGAAAATTAGGATAATTTTGTTTTCATGATAGTTTTCCCCCCCCCCCTTTTTTTTTAATCATAATTCACTCTAACTGTATTGCTTATAAGTAACAGCACCTGTATCTGTCCTTTTTTCCCTTTGGAGCTAGTAAATATGAATACCTATCCTGTATTAACTTTAAAAATAAATTTTTTGAATTTAATACCTACAATAACAAGATCTGAAAGTGGGCTTCTAGCAGCATGAAGGAACCAGACAGGATTAGCAGGGAAATGCAAGGAAGCAGTCCTGTGCCTTTCATGCTGCAGAAAACCGCACAGAAATCTTTCAAACTTTCTCCCAGATAAGTTACAAAATCAGCAGATATAATTACCATTTTGTTGCCAATATCACAGGTTCTGATAAATATACTTTCTAACATGTCAAATAGCTGTCATAAAACTAATTAATACTCTGAGAGGTAAAGCAGGATTCTAATTACTGTAATTAGAAATGTATTGCTTTTATAGTATATAATCTCAAGTATTCTCATGGATGTTTTCTGCTCTGATAGATGAAAAAAAAAAAAAAAAAAAAAAAAAAACTGGCCATCTTCAAAAGGTTCCAAAATAATAAATACTGTGGGTGATAGATATTAAAACCCAAGTCATTCCAAAGAAAAGCTTCATCATTGCCAAACCACACAAGTTTTCTGATGAACTCAAACATATCACAACTGTGGGAATGAAGCCTCTTCCCACATTACCAGGAAAATGTTTAGAAATAAAACTTATTCCAGGAATTTCACTTATTTTGTGCCAAAAGTAAAGGCACACAAGAAAAGGCTGTAACTTGCCTTGAAATTTAAGACATTAATATAGAATTATGAATCTATTAGGAAATAATGCTATTGAGTTGGAGATATTTATTTTAATAATGAATAACAACATAAGATTCTTCATACATGTCAATAATAAAATTTAGTTTTGATAGATAGATTTTTCTGCTTCAGAACCTTGATCCTTTTATAGCACAGACCTTCTTCTGTGCTATAAATGTCAGGCACTGTTTGGCTAAGAAATGTAGATTCTTCTTTCATAAATTATTCTGTTAATATGTGAAAGAGAATAACATTAAATTCATTTATATATATATATATATGGCATATTTTTTGCTACTTGTATATTTCATACGACAAACTTATCCTTGTTGTTACTTATCTAAAAAATATGGATATCTATTTTATCTGCTTAAAATATTCATTAATAGCAATGATATGTTTGGCCATTTCATAAACTGTAGTTATTTATGAAATGGCCAAAAATATAGTGAGGGACAGACGGAAGAAACAGATCTAGTTTTTGGAAGTTTTTTCACTTGGTTATATTATAAATTAAAGATACCAACCAAGAAATTATATACCTAGTTTAATTCTTTATCCACATGTAAGCAAATAATTTGTATCTGAACTATTTTCAGGACTGGGGCACTTGCATAAAGAGGATAATGACTTCACACTACTTGCCTTAGTACCCCATAATGCAAAGCACATCTCCTTGCAGACATGTATAATACTATGCATTATGGGAAGGGTCACTATCCAGACCAGTTTTGACCTTTATTGGGAGCTAGACCCAGAAGTGATACAAAAGTTGAAGTAATGCAGAAGTCATATTTCCATATACGAGTAGCCAAAAGATGTGATGGTCCTGAAAGTTCTGAAATTACATCAGGCGCAAACTTTGTTTGCTTACACTTGGATACTAAGGGTGAAGTAATGCAGAAGTCATATTTTCATATGCGAGTAGCCAAAAGGTGTCACATCTTATTATTAAAATACTCTGGATTAGAGAAAGTTGTTGGAAGTTTTCCACTTGGTTATGCTATAAATTAAAGATACCAAGAAATTATATACTTGGTTTAATCCTTTATCCAAGTGTAAGCAAACAAGTTTGCACCTGAACCTTATCTTCAACCTTAGTATCACTTTTGGGTCTGGCTCCCACTGATGAGACCTCAATAAAGGTCGAAACCAGTCTGGGTAGTCACCATTCCCATAATGCATAGCATTACATTCCACAAGTAGATGTGCTTTGCATCATGGGATACTAAGGCAAGTAATGTGAAGTTATTAGCTTCTTTATATGAGTTGCTCTAATCCTGAAAATAGTTCAGGCGCAAACTTGTTTGCTTACACTTGGATAAAGGATTAAATCATGTATATAATTTCTTGTTATCTTTAATTTATAGATCTAGTTTTTACTGCAAATTTGTTTTCTTAAATATTCATTTTGTATCATTATGGCTATCTTCAGAAATACCTGTAGATTATGTTATTACACATATAAGTAATTTACAGGTAGTTAATGAAAGCATAACAATGTTAGTCTAGTTCAAATGGTTAGTGAATAAACATGTAATATGCATGTCAAATTTCAAGTCCTATTTTCCCTGTTGATCTGGCGCATATGACATACTTTGTATCGCATGTTCTTTAGGCTGAAATTTTTTATCCTAGTTGAGTACATGGCACTGAGAATCAAACTGGTTTTATTATTACAATAAGTTAGAACTTTCCACAACCACAGCTTTGCTTTAAGTTATCAAACTTAGTTCTTCTATTCTTAGTTCTTCTAAGTTATCAAACTTAGTTCTTCTTAGTTCTTCATGGCATTTTTTTCTGTCTATAAAATCTAGTTCTTTTATAGTATGTAAAGTTAAGATGCGATAAATGGACAAAGTACAAACAGTCAGTTGCTTCCATATGAAGGAAAATGAATGCCTGGATGACCAGAGAGAGAAGATGGAAAGATAACCTAGTGGAGATGGTTGGAGAATGTTGGCAACATGAGGGTTTCAAGAGAGAAAGATGGAGACAAATAGTAGAGGCCTATAACTATAAATGATTATAAAAAGGGATAGAAGAAGAGAAAAAAAAATCTTTTTTACATTCCTTTTCCCTAATTTCTTTGGATTCCTTCCCCTACATTATGAATGCACATATCCAATATGATCAGTACAGTTAGTGTTTCAGGAATGCATGCAATATTATGATTTATATGGGTACTCCATGGAGTCAAAAAAACTTATTGCAGGAGATGCACTATCCACTAACATAACGCCTCAACCATTTTGGATCCACTGCTGAATGAGGGCCTCAGCTTGTTTTTGAGTGTCCTTGTCTTCTCTTTCTAGTTGGTATCCATTCTGTTACTTTTCTGGTTTATCTACTGTCCGTTCCTTGAACCAGTTGTCCTGACCATCTCCATTTGGATGATTTTACAGTTCATATTGCATCCAAGACTTTTGTCTATGATCTGATCCATTCTGTCCTCTATTTATCCATTAGTGTTATTCCTAGAACAATTCTCTCCATTCTTCTTTCCATCACCAGTATTTATTTTTCTATCTGTTTAGTTAGTGCCCAGATTTCCCAAATAAATACCAGGCTAACTTATTCTTCTTTTAATTTCACTATATAATCTATTTTTAATGTCAAAAATTTGCCCCAAGTACACATAAAATGAGACTATTTCTATTGGCTTGTCATCAAGGTTCATTGTTTTTGCTCTTAAGTACCATTTGAATATAACTTTTTTGTTTTCAATCCACAAAAGGAAATGATAAATATACTGAAAATAGAAAACAAGAAGACCTATCTTCTTGCTTTCTATGTTCAGTATATTTATCATTTCCTTTTGTGATGATTGTGAAATTAACACAATATCATATGCATATCTTAAATTGGTTAATTTTTCACTTTTTATTGTCATGTTTTTAGAACTACAGTTAATTTTTTGAATCATCTCCTGAAATGCTGCTGTAAAATTTTAGGGGATATAGAATCTGTGTTATCCCTCTATGTATACGGATCTCGTTGCTTCTATTTTTGATATGTTGTGCCTATCATACACCTCCTTAAACCTATTCACTGTTGAGACACTCACAACCACTTCTGGTAATACATTCCACTCATTTACCACTCTGCATATAAAGAACTTAGTCCACAAATCCTTAAGAATCTAAGACTACAGTGCGATTCCTCTCTCAGCTTTTGCAATAATTTTTTTTTGCATCAGACAGTTAAATATTCAGTTCCAATAGTTTGGGCATCATATGGTGACTCAAAACTTAGGTTAATTGCTAAAAAGATGATTGATATTCATTAAATTTCAAACCCATCAACCAAATTTGCAATCTTACCATCTTCACAGGGCAAACTTTCACCAACATTGATGCCTGATGTTTAATTAGTATCATGTTTTGATACCAAGTATACATCAGGATCTAATGAAAAAACACCAAACTGTTGCCTAGATCTTTCTTTGTTGATTCAAAGAAAGTGCTGAAGCCTAACTTCATTGATCAAATCATATTTATATGGGCGCTCCATGGAGCCAAAAGACATAGCAGTAGACCCACTCTATACATTAATACAGTACCTATTATATATCTCCTTAAATGTATTCACTGTTGAGACACTCACAACCACCTCTGCCAATCCATTCCAATCATTCACCACTCTCTAAGAAAAGAACCTAGTCTCCACACCATTATTATTATTATTATTATTCAGGCCTCCATGGAGTCAAAAGACTCATCGTGGGAGGTCCTTCCTAAGAACATAAGGTCTGTCAAGACTCATCGAAGGGAGGTTCCCCCTAAGAAACACAAAGTCTATCATACCACTCCTTAAACTCATTGACCGTTCTCGCCCTCACCACTCTATCAGGCAATGCATTCCACGGCTCAACCACCCTCCATGCAAAGAAACCACTCCTCACCCTCTTGCTCACAGTTTCCTTTCGTAACTTCCAGGGATGGCCTCTTGTCATCACTCCTTCCCGCTGTTCAACCAAATGAAAGAACTCCCCAGTGTCAACCCTGTAACTATCTCTCAACAGTTTAAAAGTCTCAATCATATCACCTATCCTACTATCCGTCAAACTCTGCAGTCCACATTCCCTCAGCCGATTCTCATAACTATCCTTGTACAGTCCTGAGACCATCTTTGTCATCCGTCTTTGTATCTTTTCCAGTTAATTTATCCCCTTCAAATCCTGGGGACCAAATCTGAGAACAATAATCCAAGTGTGGTCTGATCAGAGACTTATACAACAGAATGATAACTCTCTTATCTCTGCAGGTCAGTGTCCTTCTCATAATTGCAGCAATCCTCTGTGTTACCTTCACCACCTTTGCAATATGTCCCCTAAACTTCAGGTTTCTATCAATCATCAACCCCAGATCTCTTGTCTCCTCAACTTCCTCCAGTATAACTCCTCCCATAGAGTATGCAGCATCCATCGATGTTTCCCAAACCTCAAGACCTTACATTTTGCTGCATTAAACTGACACCCCCATTCATTTGCCCATCTATCTAGCTTATTCAAATCCTCTTGCAGTGCTACCACATCTGCACTATTACTAATAATCCTTCCTAGCTTCGCATCATCTGCAAACAACTGAATATCCCCTTGCAATCCACTGGCAATGTCATTGATATAAAGGTTAAACAATTTAGGTCCTAGTAATGAGCCCTGTGGGACCCCACTTGTAACCTTCTGTCTCCTTGAAACTGCTCCACCATACACAACTCTCTGATACCTATCAGACAGCCAATCCTGAATCCAGTTGACCAATCTGACATCCAGACCCATGTGTTGCAACTTAAATATCAGCTTATCATGTGGCACCCTGTCAAATGCCTTTGCTAAGTCTAAGAAAATTGCAGTATATGCCTTTCCCTCATCTAATGTTCTTGTAACTTTATTATAAAAGGCTAGCATATTGCTAAAACAAGAGCTCCCCTTAACAAATCCATGTTGACTCTCACAGATAACATTACCCTCATCTGCCCAGTGTTGTATATGGTCCCTCACTACTTTCTCCAAGATCTTAACAACTACTGATGACACACAGACTGGTCTATAATTAGACACTTCCAGTCTGTTACCACCCTTATGCAATGGCACTATCTTACCTTCCTTCCATTCCCTGGGCACCTTTGCCAAAGCCAGACTTTCATTGAAAAGCCAGGTTAAAGGCACTGTCAGTTCCCTAGCACATTCTCTCAAAACTCGTGGTGAAATACCATCCAGTCCCAAAGCTTTATTGACATCCAGAGTTCTCAGTATCTGAAACACACTCTCCTCCTGTACCTCTAAACCTTGAACCTGCCCTATCCCTCTAGCATTAAAATGGACTCCTCCAGGATGAAATACTCCAATAAAGTGGTCATTGAACAATTCCACTATGTCCTCTGCATCAGTCACTATTCCCATTTTTATCCCACAATATCATTCTTCTACAGTCATTTCTCCTCCTACTGGCCACATAGCTAAAAAATTCCCTAGGATTTTCTTCGGATCTTAGGGCCAATCTCCTCTCATATTCCAGTTTCACTTTCCTTACCACACTAGTCACTCTTCTGGCCTGTGTCTTATATTCTTCACGCATCCTCTTTTCACCTGTCTCCTTATATCTCTTCCATAGCCTCTTTTTCACATGCAATTCCTGTTTAATATTGTTTGTCATCCACTTTACTCCAAATTGTGTCCTCTTCTTCACTCGTGGTATACAACTTACCATTGCTGCTAACAAATATTCTTTCACAATGTCCCACGCACTAACGATATCCCGGCCTTCCAATTCCTCCCTCCATGAAACTACCTGAAGTTGACGTCTAAGGCTATTATAATCACCTGCATTATAATTCCACATAAGTTCCCGTCTCTTTGATACTCCTGCATGTCTATTCACTTTCCAAGTCAAAACCATATGGTCACTCTCTCCAACTGGTGGGAGAGATGTCATCTCAGTTATTATCAACTCTTCTGATGCTATAACCAAATCTAAACCTCTTGAACCTCTTGTTCCCTCTGTTACATGTTGCCTAAGACATTTGTCCCTCAAGTCATCTAGAAATTCCATTCCACTATTGCTACATGCATCTTCCTCTCTCCAATTTATACTACTGTAGTTAAAATCTCCCATAACAATCATTCTTCTTGCACTTGCCAAACTTAGCTGTCTAAACATCTCCTGATCCCCATCCTCCGTGCTCCTGGGTCTGTAGCAATACCCCACTAAATATCCTGTCTTGCCTACCTCTACCTCACACCATATGCTCTCAAAATCATTTCTCACTTCCTTCCAAAGCCTCCACTCTTAGAGAACATAGGTCATCACTTATCATAAGCAGTACCCCACCACCACGCTTTCCCATCCTATCCTGACGAAAAATGCTATACCCAGCGACTTCTATTCCTGTTATTATATCCCTTTCTGTCAACCACGTCTCAGTGATCCCAATAATTTTTGGCCCGGCTGATGCTATCTGCGATCACCAATTCCTCTCCCTTATTCCGGATACTCCTGGCATTAGTATAAAGCATATAAATGTCATTGTTTCTATACCCAGCATTATCCCTTCTAGACTCCACTGGGCTCAATGTTACCTGACATCGTCTCCCTTCTCCCAATTATCCATTCCCACAAGAGGCCACCCCTGCTATCATCCTCCCTGGGACACACTGACTCGTTCAGAACAGCAATCTCTCCAGCCACCTACGTCCTTCCTCATTCAAATGTAAACGGTCTCTCGCATACAATTCCTCTCTTTCCTCAAATGCACTCCAAGCATCCACATATACCAGTCCTCTCTTGTCACACATTCTTGCTATTATGCCATTCAATATCATCGCTCTTCTGCTCAGCTCATCATTATCATACCTAGGCAACACACTATTTTTCCTCTCTCTGTTTTCTTCCGTACAGTCTCAAGCAAAAACCTCATATCTCTCACTGCCTGACTTACATTACCACTCAAGTAATTCGTTCCTACCATCACAATCATCTCATCCACCCTTTCACCTCTCTTAATTGCCATAGCCACCCTTTCTATTGTTCCTCCTGGCAAACACTTCTCATGCATCCTATCTTGAACACCACAGATCAATGAGTCGCCATACATTATACCTCTTACCATTCCCTCTGTCCTATTGTTTCCATTCTCTCCTCTTCTTTCATTCCCATAGGTCTCTCTCATTCCCTCTCCTCTACTGCTATTCTCTCTCTCTTCTAGCATTCCCATACCTTTCTCTCCTACTGTTTCCATTCTCTCCTCTTCTAGCACTTCCATTCTTCTCTCTCATTCCCTCTCTCCTACTGTTTCCATTTTCTCCACTTCTAGCACTTCCATATCCCTCTCTCATTCTGTCTCTCCTACTGTTTCCATCCTCTCGTCTTCTAGTATTCCCGTACCTCTCTCTCATTCCTCTCTCCTACCGTTTCCATTCTCTCCTCTTCTAGAACTTCCATATCTCTCTCTCTCATTCCGTCTCTCCTACTGTTTCCATCCTCTCGTCTGCTAGCATTCCCATACCTCTCTCTCATTCCCTCTCTTCTACTGTTTCCATTCTCTCCTCTTCTAGCACCCCCATACCTCTCACTTATACTCCCTAAATTCTCTCTCTCTCCTACTCTGATTCTCCTTGCATTTATCTCTTCCATTCTCCTAATCTTATCTTTCATACCTCTGCTCGCATTCACAAGACATTCCACCTCCTCTTTCAACTCATCTATCTCCCTCTGCAGGTCAGTCACTCTTAATCTAAATTCACTCTCCCAAACAAAACCATCTCCTAAACTTTCACAGTCACTCACACCTTCCACACTATTAACTATTATTTTCTCATTCATATATATCTTTTTTTCATTCTCTCCTATCACACTACTTGTCTTCCTACATTCATTCCCCGTTCCTGGAGCAACAAAGTCGGATATCGATATTTCTAATGCACCTATTTCCTCCGACTGCCTGCATTTTGCGCATATATGCTCTCCGCTCTCTTTCACAAGCCACATATCTAATTCCCGAGATGCATACATGCCGCAAATACTGCATGCCACAAAGTCGTCCCTTATGATATTGCTAATAATTGAGTTATTATCAACCACTCTTAGCTTCCAAGTGTAAACCTTGATTTCTCCCTACTCCCCATGTATTGTAAAATTTCTTCTGTGACAATCTTATAGTATCCGTTAAGTTACTTAAGTTTCTATCAAATCCTGTCTCTTCCACCTGTCAAGCTAATCTCTGCACCCCCCCCTCACACATACACTCTGAATCTATCCTCACATGAAACATTCCACAGATCTGTCACCAGCTTGGTCACTCATCTCTGAATCCTCTACACCACATCCCGATCCCCAAGAAATGCAGGTGACCAAATCTGTGCACAGTAGTCAACTTGTGGCCAAATCATAGCCATATAAAGAGAGATTATAACCTCCCCATCTTTACTTGTCAATGTGATCTTCAGCATTCAACTAATCCTCTGAGCTATTCTGTAAACTCTTGCAATATGTCCTCTGAATTTCAAATCTCTATCCACCATCATCCCATGATCCCTAGCCTCATCAATTTCCTGTAAACTAGTATCTTCAATATGATACAAAGTGAATCCTCTACACTACTTCCACCACAAAAGTTAGTTAAAAGTTTACTTTTAACTAAGTTTTCCAATACTTTAACCATCACTCCAGAGATACTAATTGGTCTGTAATTTGATACTTCTCTCTTGGAGCCACCTTTATGAAATGGAACCATCTTACCCTCTTTCCACTACCTTGTAACCTTTTTATCCCAAAGTGCATTAGATCTCACAACTTTGAATTTACAGCCATTGTCCTTTGCTCACACTGTCACAACTTAATTAGTTCATCTTGTAAGATATCTACATCACCTTTATCAGTTATTGCTACCCCGCACCCCCAGTTTTGCATCATCAGCAAATAACTGAATGTTCCTCCTCAAATCTTCTGCTATATCATTAATATACTAATTAAAGAACAGCAACCCTAGTACAGAGCCAAGGGGGGGGGGGTACTCTGCTGTCCACCATACAAGACCCTCTGATGTCTGTTTATCAGCACCCGACCCATCCATGCCACCAGCCTCATATCCATTCTCATTTGCTCAAACTTATGTAATAGTTTTCCATGTGTTATTCTGTTAAATGCCTTCGCAAAGTGCATCAGTATCAGGGGAAGTAATTTCTTTTATCCAATTCTGCTGTCACCTTATTATATAATGTGAATAAAAGAACCTAGCGGGACCTACCTTTTACAAAGCCATGCTATCCCCATAGAGTATCATTCATATCCACCCATTCCTGAATTTTACTTTTAACTAACTTCTCCAATACTTGAACCATCACTCCAGAGATACTAATTGGTCTGTAATTTGCTACTTCTCTCTTGGAGCCACCTTTATGAAATGAAACTATCTTACCCTCTTTCCACTCCCTTGGAACCATTCCAGAGCTGATTCATCAGCTGTTCATCAGAGGCACTGTTAGTTCACTTGCACATTCTCATAGCATATGAGCTGAAACACCATGCAGGCCCACTGCTCTATTCATTGATATTTTTCAATATAGTCCTTATCTACCTCAATGCTCACATCAGTCTCTATCACCTCAGTAACTGCAAAGTCACAACCTGAATGATATACTCTTCGCAAATTCTTCATAACTGAACTATTTCTTCTGCTTCTGTTACTTTCTTACCATCAGCATTGATTAAAGCGATCTTTCCATTATCATTCTTTCTCCTGCTTGCTACATAGCAGAATAAACTCTTTTGGATTTAATTTCGCTTGCTTAACTAATTTTCTCACAAACTCTGATTTAGCCTTCCTTACCATATTAGTTACCCTTCTTGATTGTGCTTTATACTGCTCATCTTACTGTTTATAATCCTTCCAGAATGCTTACTTTTTTTTGCCAGCTCCTGCTTTATATTGCTAGTCATCTACTTAATTCCAAGTTGTTTTATCCTCCTGACCCTGGGTAAGCACTCTGATACTCCCTTGCTCAAACAATCCTTGACCTCTTGCCTGGAATTTCTGCATGTTGAGCAACTTCCCAGGACAAGGCTGGGACTTTTCCTGATCAGAGGTATAGTTACTCTTGCAGTTATAGATCTTTTGATGCTATTACCAGACCCAACATCTCAAAACCCTGGTTCCTTCCACTATGTGCAGTTTCAGGTAATTATCCCTCAGTGACTGTATAAATTCCCTTTCCTCCTTCCAATCTATATTACCATAGTTGAAGTCTCCCATGATAAATGCTTGGCCTGCACTCACTGTGCTAATCTGCTGCATGTCATTTGCATTTTTTTCTGGATCCCCCAGGTCTATAACAGCAGCAATCAATAGTTTGTCCTACTTTTGATTGCTGCTGTTAACAATAGTTTGTCCTATTGGCCTCTATTTCACACCATCCAGCCTCAAATTAACCATATCCATCAGATCTACAATCTTCCTATCATCTATTTTTGTTGTTGAAGTTCTTCAGCTATCATTAATAATAGCTCAACTCCTGCCCTATTTCTTCTATCTTCTCTGAAAATACAATATCCATTACATTCTATTCCAGTAACTACATCATTCTCTGATAATCAGGTTTTGCTGATGCTAATAATTTTTGGTCAAGTTGGGCTGACCAATGCTAAAAACTCCTCTCCTTTATTTCTGATACTTCAGGCATTTGCATGAAGTATCAGAAATATTTGTGTACATGAATATTGAACATCCCCTTGGGAATCACAGTTACCCTTATAAAGTCATTAGTTGCCCAGTCATTTGAAACCTGGAAAACTGCACCCAGTTCTTCATAATCATTCCTGCACTCATACCTATCCCAGGGATGGCTAGACACATGCTTTTCACTGACTTATTGGCAATCATGGCCCTTCTTCAAAATTCTGTCCTATTATAGACTTGCAATCTTTACTTCCTTACTCTTCATTTTTGCTTCTTCTACCAATTCTTTAATATCTTCCCTCATTGCATATTTTTCGCCTTTCAAATCATTTGTGCCTGTCAGAACAATTAACTCATTTGCTTCTTTCTTCTGCAAACTTAAAGCTTCACTAACATCCTTTATCGATGAACCTGAAAAACATGCTTTTGTCACTTTCTCATTAAGTATACCTCTTATGTTCGAATCACCATATAACACTATCTCTTTTGCTGGCCTGGTTGGCCGAATGGCTAGCGTATCCGCTCTCCAGCCAAAAGGCTGCGGGTTTGAATCCCGCCATGGGCATGGAGTTTGTGATTGTCTGTGAAAAATACTAGTGATGGTGTTGGTGTAGATGATGCAGTTGGTGGATGAGGTTGAATGGTGGAGACGAAGAGTTGTAGAGTAGGTGCCCTCCCTTGATGAGTGTCAAATAATAATTTTCTCCCACTTTTATGTATTCCCATTTACTTTTTCTTTCATTCCTTGTCCTTTTGAACCACATGCCGATCGTTTCTCCAGTTGCTCAAGCTCATGTTTTTTCCTCTGAAGGAGTCTGCATAAGTGTGTAATTTCTTTTGGCACCGCCATCTCACCATCTACATTATTACTTTCAACCACTTCCTTCAAACTCTCATTTGTATTTCATGCACTATCACTCACTGCTTCTGCTACATCCTCCACAACACTTTGACACTCCTGTCTCATATCCATTTTATCAGTTATCAGTTCATTCTTTCACTTTTGACATGAGTTGCATTTCTTACACTCTTACAGAACATTTACAACAAATATTCTCTCTATTCTTGCTCTCATACCACACTCTATTCATTCTCAGCAACAAATGCATGCAGTAGTTTTGGACATTTGAATAGTGCAATGTAGTGAAAGTTTCTGCCTCTGACTGTGGAACTACAAATGATGTGTACAATTACAAAAAAAAAAAATTCTTATAAATATAATAATAACACAAAAGTAAAACCCACATGACTGAAAACTGATATCATGAAAGCTTAATGTCATCCAGAAAATAATCTAAGAATTTCGTTGTCAAATTTCAGAATACAGAGACTAAATGATTTTGTTGTCTTTAGTCTTGACAGAACAAATCTGCATCATTTATACTTTGTTTCATATATATCAAACGATACCATAAAAAGCATTACCATTTCCAGAACTATGAAATCTTCAGTAGCTTCATAATTGTTTGCATATATGATTTAATTACTGTGAATTCAAGTTGGATGACATGAATTAATTAAGAATGACTAAACAGAACTAGAAGTATTGGCAGCAATACTGAAAACAACAGCATAAAAGCATCAAGCTGAAACAACAGCATAAAAGCATCAAGCTGAAACAACATCAATTGCTGTTTGCTCATTCATCTTACTTATCAGACTTCGGGAAGAAAACCTAATCCAATCTTGAGATCAAATAAAACTACTATACATCTATCATAGATTTATATAAAGAACTAGTCTAAAGACGACAACAAGCAAACTAAGTATTCAAACAAAGTATAAAAAAATGTGATAAAGAAAAACAAGCCAATGCAAGGGAAAAAATAAATTACAAGAAGACACTAATATTTATTTTATACTTATGGCAAAAACATGAAAAAAAAAAAAAAAATCATAAATATACAATCTGAACCACAATGAGAAAGACATGGGAAAACAAACTTGTAAACATAATGCACACCCTGGAAGGAAAAATACACATCCCAAGAAAGAAATTCATCATCAGAAACCAAATTTAATAGCATGTAGATGATAGGAATGATACAGCTAAACAAAAGAAACAGGAAAGAATAAAAAATGACACTAAAATTATATTAGTTGCTATTCTTAAAAAAAAAAAAAAAAAAAAAAAAAATGGAATATCACTATTTTGGACTACAGAAACAAATACTTAGAATGATTCAAAATCAAAGAAGAGAAATGCAAATATACATGCAACTACAAATGATGTGTGCAATTACAAAAAAAAAAAATTTTCTTATAAATAGAATATAATAACACAAAAGTAAAACCCACATGATTGAAAACAACACTTCACGTTATACAAAATGTACAGAGAGACACATTCTGTAAGAAAATTAAATATGCACTTGTTTTGTTTCCTCTGCACACTTCAAGACAATAATTCCACTATATACATGGGCTACATTCTACAATGAGCTATGATCAATTTTGGCAAATTGCATTTTGCATGTGATTCTTCAAATTTTATAGTGCTGAAAGTACTGGGAGTCACCTAAAACCAACTGTCACAAATCTCCTATCCCTGCAAGATAAAAAAAGAATAGGGAATGAGTCAAATCTGGAGAACCGAAGATTTAGAGAATGTAGCACACAAAACCCAGAATATTTCTTTCAGTTCAGCAGTACACAAATTTTGAAAATGGTAGCATGTATTGATACCACAATTTGTGCATTAATGAAATCTTTTAGAAAGAAATAACCAGATTTTTAACATATAGTAAGCAAAAGTAACCTCTATGAAATATCTTTGCATAACAATGCAGAAATAACAAAAAAATAAACCACACATATTTGCTTTTACTTCAGAATAAAGATCGATATTTCATAGCCAACTGCAGCAAACAAGTCAGGGCTAATTTGATGAAACCAAGAATAAATATCCATATCAAATAGTTCAACAACTGCAAACTAGATTTATCACTATGTGGTAAACATTTTATCATTATCTGCCATATAAAAATCACTTCTTCAGAGCTATGCCCATTGGGATGTAGGTCTGAAGTGAAGTTTTGTTAAGATGCAATATTGGTTTGTCAGTCTTGTTGTACAAGGATACTATGTACTGCAGGAAAGTGCAATTTCAGAGACCGATTATCCTACAGGTTGAAATTGAAAGACTGCTGTTTTCAAAGTCAGATAAATGATAGATAACTGTATAAGAATCAATGAATATGCAACTTTAAATTACTTAAATGATAAAAATATATAAAAAATGAATACATGATAATATATCCCAATACTAATAATGCAGGAAATGTCTGTATGAAAAGCAACGACGTAAGGAAATTTTTTACACCCATTTTTTTATTTAACCTAATTTTGGATTAAATAGCAGAAATTAAATAATAATAATAGAGATTAAATGTGGCTGAATATTGACACTTGAGACGTGTGGCAATTAGAAACATCAAAGAATATTAAATATCACTTGGGTCTCCAATCTGAATGGGGATAGTCAAAAGATACAAGAGTACCTTGGGACTAATGCACGTATACCAATTCCAGAAGCATAATAAACCAAGTGAAAAGTTTCTGGTGTTTGTTACATCAGGTGGCCAAAACTTACAAGCAATTAGTGAGAAACAGTAAACAGAATGAAAGGGATACTGTATTTTAGAGATGTACTAAATATCTGCAACCAATAGGAATAGAAATTCAACAGGAAGGCAAGAATGAGAGAGAAGAGTGCTCTTGAAGCAATCTGGTGTGAGATAAAGCTCAGTGTTTCTATAAACAACAGGATACAATGGAAAATGACAAGTTAGATCAATAAGCAGAGCTGAATAATTTTTATGGAAACTTCAACTATGTGAAAAACAACTGAAAGAGGAGCAGTCTGTCATCATCTAAATGAATAGAGAGAATACAATACAGTCTTCTAATCTACTTTGCCCAACTATAATGTTATTATTATGCGGCACCTCCAAGGACTCATTGTGGGAGGGCACTCTCAACTCCAGGACACACAACTTGCCATCTCCCCTACTTAATCCTCTACCTACTACTACTGCAACGACTCTACTATCATCGAAACACACCACCATGAAAATCCCGAGTTTCTAGGAGACCATGCTACCTCCATATGATTTGCTGCAGATCTGCAAGACTGTCTATAATAAAGCAGTTTAGGCTGGCAATGTATCCTGTATATTACAGGTACTGATAATGGGTGAACACCTTTTGGAGAGCAGATAAGGGAAGTTAGTTTTAAAATTGATTTATAGGCCATTTGTAAATGGTATTTATTGAGTTTTTTTCCCCCTTAGATATTGTAATGCAACAAACTACTAGTTTTTTTTGGCATAATCATATACTGTACATCGGTTGGTTTGTCTATTATTAGGAACAAGGCATACAATATTTCTTTTACTGTATTTTAGGACTAACCATGTAACCATTAATAGTAAATGTATTCAATTCTTTTTGGAATATATTGTCATTTGAGCAACTATCCTTAGCATAATGTCCTAATATTTTCTTTATGCATACACATGCAAGAGATGGTGATATGAATTAAGGTACAAATATATTAGTATGTGTAGGTTTTCCGTAGACAGTAAATCAGAGTCATCTGGAAGGTTGGTAAAAAGATATACCTAGAAATAGTAAACAATGGATGTTTTCTATTTCTGAAGTAAATCTGATTCTAGGGTTTGGTTATTTAACTATTAAAATGTATCTAAAGTGAGGCAGCTATGTGGCCAAATACATCATCCACACAGTACATCCAGAGGGAAGATTTCAGTGGACAAAAAAAAGCTTAGTGGTTTTTCTTCAAATGTTTCCATGAAAAAATTTGCAAGTGCAGTGGAAAGACCACTGCATGCTCTTGATTTGGAGAGCAATTTTTTTTAAGACATGAAATTCCTGATTGCATTATAAGTGGAAAGAGTGTGGTAATATTAGATTTTTTTTTTTGTACAATTTCAGTTTCTTACTGCTTTAATAAAGCGATATTCAAATTATTAATGGCAATAAGTGAGTAATTGCATATGGAGTACAATTATAAACTTTATGGGCCACTTAAGGGTAAAAGCAAGGAGGTGACCACCATATAGTTTTTTAAGAAATGAAGAGAGCTAATCAAGGTTTCTGACATAAGGTCTAATCCTCCCAATGTGGTGTAATCCATTAGTAGGTATGTACGTGGACAGTGAATGAATAAATGAGGATGGTTTCAATCTGGAATTTAACCAGCATAAGTGTACTCACAATATTGGCTTAAACCAATTGACGATACAAGATGAAACATGCCAGTGGGAACAGTTGCTGGTTAAACAAGATGCCTGCTGTTTACATCAGTGGATCAGCATAAACAGTGGAAGTCAGCTAACAGAATAAACTCCACCTCAACAATCAGCATAATTTAAGACAATCATCACCAACAAGTGTCATTGGAAAAGAAGTGAAAATATAAAAAGAATCAAACAACAAAAACTAAATAGAAGGATAATCAGTGATGACAGGCAATATCAAGTAAAGTGACATACATAAACACCAAAATGGGAACTGGACACAAAAATCTCAACATGAGATTTGTTTATGCTGTGGTCAGGAAGAAGTAGAATAATTTCTCAAATCATTAGCAAAAATTAGAAAAGGCAGGTGACAAAGAAAAAGTTGGTAATTGAAGATCTAAACACCAGAATAAGAAGTAAATGATGAATAGACAGATGTGTTTGGAGTAAAGCTATCATAGTATCAACTATAAATTTGAGAAAAGGTTAAAAACAATTGTGGAAAAGAAACTTTAAGAACAAGCTGGGATCAGGCTAAATAGAAATCCTTAAATTAAACCAGATAAATTATTTTCTCTGTCAATACTTTATCCAAATGTAAGCATATAAAGTTTGCACAATCTTGGCATCTTCCTAGATCTGGCTCCCACTGATGAGACCTCAAATAAGGGTCAAAATCAGCCAAGGCACTGACCCTTCCCTTAATGCATAGCAAAACCATGTTCTACAGGAAGTATGCTTTGTATTATGGGATACTATGTAACAAAGTGAAAAAAAAACTTTCTAAGCATATCCTTGTTATATGCACAGAAATATAACAAGGATCTGTATTTATGGTTTGAAGAGCTGGAAAAGACCTAACAAGGCACCAAATGAAAAGAGCTGCTCAAAATGCTATGTGTATGTTGTAATGTATGTGTATGCTGGTGGCCTGATTGGCTGAGTGGTTAGTGTATTCATTCTCCAGTCAAAAGGCTATTTGTTTGAATCTTGCTGGGGGCATGGCTGTTAGCGATTGTCTGTGAAAATCTATCTACCGCCCACCACCACCACCAGTGGTGGTGGACGGTAGATAGATTGTGAGATGGTGTTGGTGTAGATGATGTGGTTCGCTGTAGTTGGTGGATTGAATATGTGGAGACAGTGCCCACCCTCAATTAGTCTTTAGACTCCTTGGAGGTGTCACGTAATAATAATAATATCAAACAATATACAGTCTATATTTACATTACCTCAGCAAATAGAATTTTCTTTTGAAGCTAAATTTAGAACAATCCAGCTATGGAAATAACAATAGTTGGATGTTCTCAAAAGGATCACCAGAACAGTTTTGATACTAACTGCAGAACAGCTAGTATCAAAATAAAGAAAAACTTACGCCTAAGTTCCTAATACTAAAATAATAACCAGAAATCAACACAATCTAAAAGCAATGTCTTGAAGACAAATCAACCACAAACCAGGGATGTGATTAGTAACAGCCAAGTTGTCAAACTATCTAGTCACACCCATAACAATGGAAGACTCACTTCTTTGAAAATGAACTATGTACTGCACCAAGGTCAATCAGCAAATCAGATTTCATCTATAGCATTGAAAGGGGTCTGAAATTCCTACTAACATAAGTGATAAGATATGATTAGAAACATATTAAGTAGTAATAAATCACTAAGCAACAATCTCACAAAAGCAGAAATAATAGCCATAACATCTCTGAAACTAACAATCATATCACTAGTATGAAAGCTGACAAAGGTAATGCTATTGTCATTCTTAACTGCACAGCTTACTTAGAAAAAATGAACCTACTGGTATACAAACAGCAGAACATACCAACTGGACAACTCCAATCCAACATACTGTATTAAAAAGAAACCAACAGAATTATTTTAAGTTAGTCACTAAGTGGCCAACAGATACCATTAAAAAGCTATCACACATTATGCCTAAGCCTCTAAAATGTATGGTCTTCTAAAAATTCACAAAAATAACACAGTGAAAGGAATCAACAGTCCTAATCATCATTTAGCTAAGAAACTAGCATCAGCACTCAAAGAGCTGGTAGGACATTTCCTCTCCTACATAAAGAAAGATAACACTTCATAAACAAAATTAAGATCTTTGTCAATTAATGACAAAGATTTATTAGTAAGTTTTGATATAACTGTCCTTTTTGATGAATGTCCCAATCACTGACAAAGTTCTCAGTTCCAATATTATATCCTTCTTTGCCAACATATTTCATTGTGGTTATTGTGTATGGCAAAATTTCTCCCTACAAAAAAGGCTCATTAACCTGCCAACCCTGCCCCCCCACCTTTAAGCAACTTTCATATGAAAGATTTTGAGCATATGAGTACTAGATTTGGTGATTCTAAAACCCAAAGTATTGCTCACATATGTTAATGTTATATTCACCACTTGGCGGCTGCCTAACTTTAAATACTTATCTAGGCCACCTGAATAAAAAACACCGATGCATCAAACTAACCAATGAGGTTGAAAACAATAACACTCTTCCTTTTCTGGGGACACTTGCTTGTAACACACATCTTCCCTCAGGTAGTCTTTCCTGCATGGTCTACTATACACTTAACACATATGGGCCAATACATACACAAAGACTATCACCACCATCCAACACAAAAACTAGCAGTCAAAGGCAGCCTGCAACATAGCGCTCTAACAATTGGCTCTAAGCAGGCTCTCAAAATTGAGCTTCAAATAATAAGCAAAACATTTACAAAGATTGGCTACAAAAAGACAACAAAACAAGCATAGCTAGTATATTAGGAAGTTAACTTAATTTGTGGAATAAAAGTGAAATTAGCATATACAAGCATAATTAGCTTGTATAATACTCTTCCATTGTAAGAGTATTATACATTGAAAGAGTATTATACAACACAGTGTTCAAAACAATTTTATCTTTAAATTTAAGAAGTGGATGGGAGATAAAACAGTGGATTAAGGACCAGAAACTACAGATTTGAAAGTTCTGAGAAAAATTAGAGGGACAAAGAGATAGCATTGCTGGAAGAATCATATTATAACGTGGTGGCATTTAAACAGGAAGGAAGTGAAAAGGATTAATAAAATAGGCATTTGTCAGGAAAAATACAGAAGAACAAGATTAAAAGAAATAATGTAATTAACTACCTTAGAAGATCACAAAAGAAGATCTGAGAATAATAGCATCCCAAGAGAATAAGACTAATTTGGAGGAAACTGTCAAAAAGAAGTCAGTAAAAATGTTAACCTTTCATTTATCATTTATTACTATCACATTCTGTACACTTCTTGAGGATACTTATCACAAATTTCTTGAGGATTGCAAACCTTCCTATGGTATGCAATACCTTAGGAATAAATAAACTTGTATTCATAGAAATTATTGCTAAAACAGGGACAGTAAATCCTATCTTTGGAGTTCGATATGTCTATCAATTATTTATTCTATTTAGCAGGATGAAACACCTGAGTTTCTGGAGTCAAATTTTCCACCTCCACATGATACCAACTGCCATACACCATCAGCTGAAAGTCATCAGATTCTTTATGTCCTAGAAAGGATTTGAATGCAGTCTTTCCAATCAAAGACCATTGCCATTAATCAGTATGTTACAGGAGACCATTTTCAAACATCTCTTCAATTATTCAGTAATAATTAAGTAAAATGTGTTTTTAAATATTAGTTGATATTTTATTAAATTTTATTATGAAAAGTTTCTTTCATAATACAGACTGCAAAGAAAACTAACATGCAAATCATGATATAATTGTCTACATTAAAGTTTTCTAATCTTGAAATTTTTCCATTTAATAAACTTGAATGCAGTTCAGTCATAATGCACAACTACAGTAGTAGATGACTTATCAATGGTAGAAGCAGGATGAGTATTCTATAAATGTACTCCTACTTCCCACAACAGTCAAACAATCCATGAGAACTTCACAGACAAAATATTAAATTACATTTAATTGGAAAAATGTACTGTACTGTAATGTAATGTACTGTAAATAATGTACACATTCATTTAAGAATAATAAATTTTATAACCTTTCTGACAATTAAAATCAATAATATGTTCTTTTATTATTTCATTTGGAATGACTAAGAAATACTGATCTGTCAAATCATTAACAAAACACCAACACATTATTAATCCTAACTGGTACAGTAGGATTTTTTTCAACTGCATGTCATAAAGTGATGTGGAAATGTTTTGTAGAAATGATAAATATACTAAAATAAAGAGCCAAAAGGCAATGCAAAATTACATATATATATACTATAAATTTAAGATACCAAGAAATTATATACTTGGTTTAGTCCTTTATTCAAATATAAGCAAACAAAGTTTGCACATGAAATGTAATGAGGGCTGGGTAACTCGTATATAAAGGCTAATGACTTCACATCACTTGCCTTAGTATCCCATAATGCAAGGCACATCTCCTTGCAGACATGTATAATGCTATGCATTATGGGAAGGGTCACTACCCAAACCAGTTTTGACCTTTAGTGAGGTCTCATCAGTGAGAGCCATACCCAGAGATGATACCAAGGTGGAAGTAATGCCAAAGTCAAATTTTCATATACAAGTAGAAAAAAGGTGTCACACCTTATTATTAAATTAATCTGGATTAGAGATAGCTGTTGGAAGTTTTTCCACTTGGTTATACTATAAATTAAAGATACCAAGAAATTAGGATATGTGATTTGCATTATGGGATACTAAGGCAAGTGATGTGAAGTCATTAGCTTTTATATATGAGTTGCCCCAGTCTAGATTATATTTCAAGCGCAAACTTTGTTTGCTTACACTTGGATAAAGGATTAAACCAAGTATATAATTTCTTGGTATCTTTAATTTATAATAAAACCAAGGGGAAACTTCCAACAACTATCTCTAATCCAGAATAATTGAATAATAAAGTGTAATTCCTTTTGGCTACTTGCATATGAAAATATGACTTCGGCATTACTTCCACCTTGGTATCACCTCTGGGTCAGGCTCCTACTGACGACATCTCAGTTTTTGGAAAGATAATTACTTCGGTTTTCTTTCATTTGTTTTTCACTTTGATTTTATTTGATTGGTGATAGTGGTGGTTTTGTCCCCACTAGCAGTTTTTTTCTTTTTTTTTTTTTTAATAAATATTTATATTGCTGGTAGTGCAGTTAATATCTGCATTATGGGATTTTAGGGGTATCACAAGCGCCATTTTATAGTAGCCCAAATAAAGCATTTGCTGGTGGTGTAGAATTATTTCTGTATCACAGGATTATTTAATTCTCAGTCTTACGACTGAAAGGTTTTTCTTTCTTACAATCAAACGCAGAGGTTAGGCTTTTTCTCACTTGAGATAATGGTACCAATTCCTCCAAAAGGTGCGAACTCTGGGAATTTCAATTCCCAGATGTGAAGAAGCGAGACAGGTAACTAAGGTTTTAAAAGAGATAGTCGGCGCAAACAAGATTTATTCTCTCACCCCTTACGGTGGAGGGAAATATTTAATTGTAGTAAAAGATGTGGAAACAAGGAACAAACTATTATAGGGTTTTACTTTCGACGGTAGCAGTCATTGCTGTAATGGTGGGAAGCCAGGTAAAAACAGTAATGAAATTCTTATACACACGTTTTTGAAATGGGGTAAGATTAGTAATATACGAAATGGTTTATCAGGTGAAGATCCAAATTGGTTTTCTGCTGATGTCACCTTCACAATAGATATGAAGATGCCCATACCAAATTTTGTATTGGTACTCATATTGATCGAATTTGAATTCTCTTCTTCCTTTATAAATAGGATAATTCAGATAAAACATCTTAGCATCAACATGTCAGATCATAATCCAGTTCTACTTATGTTCCACTGCATGGAAAAAGAGATCTCTTCTGGACCATGGAGACTTCAACCAAATTCATTGATCTTTTTAAATAAATTCCAGACCCTCTGTTCAAATAATGTAACCTGGAATTGGGATATGTGGTTAAAATTCAAAGAAGCAGTAAAGCCAGATATGATGGAATGGGGAAAGGCACAGGCTTTCCTCAAAAGGAAAAAAGTTGAAAGACCCATATAAAGAGAGAAAATGGTTCATAACAAACCAACGCAATGGTATAGAATGTAGTAACATTATTAGAAACATTAACATAGAGATGGAACTGGAAAGGCAGAAACAAGTAGAAGAAAAAAAATTTTAAATAAGAATATAGCAGCACTTAGTAGATAGCCCTTCAGCTGCATTCTTCAATAGACAATTCACAAAATTCTGCAAAGAAAGGACTATCACTGAAATCTGCATTGATGGAGAAGACATGTCCAGCACACAAGACATCCTTGACGCCTTTCAAAAACACAAAAATCTGTTTGCAGACAATAGACAATGTTGAAAATTATAACTCTTGGAAAATTAATGGCTTTCCTGTTCATATCCAAGATGGGCTTCACAGACCCATTACAGCATCTGAAGTTACCACAGCCTATAAAGAATGCCAGACAAGAAAATCCCCAGGACCTGATGGTCTAAGGATAAAACGTGATTGCAAGGCCTGGGATTTTATTCTTCCCATTCCAGTTACACTATTCAATTCCTTTTCCTCATCAGGACACATACCAAGTGAATTTGTAGCAAGCCATACTATCCTCATTCCTAAACCTAATAGAAATCACACTTTAATAAGTAGCTGGAGACCTATTTGTCTATCTAATACTGACTACAAGATATTTTTCTGAATAACAGGCTCAAAGTGGGCATGGGATACAAAATTAAAAGCACACGAGTATGGAGTACCAGGTCAAGCAGTAGAATTTAATCTATTTCTGCTAAATGATCTTATCTGCTTAGTAAACACGAAAAAACAGTCGATAGCAGTGCTATCAGTAGACCTTACTCAAGCATTTGATAATGTCCAGCAAACCTTTCTATTCCACATCCTCCAGCAAACTGGTGTAGGTAAGAAACTGCTATCTGTTATCAAAGGAGCCTATGCCAATTCAACCACTCCCTCCTAGTTAATGGGTTCCTGTCAGATCTGGTAAATATTTGAAAAGAAGTCAAGCAAGGTTGCCCTCTCAGTCCATTGCTCTTTGCATTGTTCTTGAACCTTTCTTACAGGAAGTTAACAATACACATGCTGTGCGAGGAATAACAGTTCCTTCAACTATAAAGGAAAATAAGGTATTAGCATATGGCAATGATGTAATGGGAACTTTGAAGGATAATGATTCCATATACAGTAAAACCCCTTTTTCACACTTTGCAGGGGACTGATGAAAAAAGTGTAAATAGCAGGAAATGCAAAAAAAAAACATTAAAAAAAGACTAAAAGATGACTTACTGCTAGTATGTGAGTCTACATACTAGATTACAAAATTTAATAACTGATAATAAATGAATTTACAATTACTTACATTTATCTATTTAAAAAAAATCTTTAATTGTTGATTGTTTTTGCTTTCCATTTTTTTTTTTTTTTTTTTTGACATAGCACCACATTGCTTTGAGTTCAATGCTTGACCTGTTTTTTAACAATCATGTTCAAAGTGGACACGGAGAGTCCAAGATCTTTTGCTAAATGCACACGTGTTCCGGCATGCCAATCTACACGTCGCAGAATTGCCATCTTTTCTTCTACCGAAATACATTTTCGGTCTTTTTTCTCCATGTTATTAACATGGATCATCCATCACCGCAACTTTCACAAGCTAAAATATGTAGCAGAAATTCTGCAATATCAATTCGTACTGTGATTGAAAAATCACTATCGCTCATCACTGCTGCAAGCGTGAAAGCAACCGTGATGGTGGAAATGAAACTAGAGCCAAAAGCAACGTCATCTGGGAGCAGAAATGAGCAAATTTCCAAAGAAATCGATTTGAATGAGAGGAAATTGATTCAAAAATTAGTATAAACAAAAATCACGAGAAATAACGTCCACATCAAGTTGTTAATGGTGGAAAAACAATATATCGTAAGAATAGACCTGGCAGGAAAACGTAAATTGCGGGAATGTGAAAACGGGGTTTTACTGTATATATATTTTTTGGTATTTTGGAAAAATTCAGCAAAAGCAGTGGATTAATTATTAATGTAGACAACACAAAATTAAAAGTTCATGAAAAGTAGGATCTTGGAGGCATTCCTTTTGGACTAACCTCCTAAGAGAGAACCCCTCATTATACAGTAATCCCTCGATTAGTGCGTCATTTTTTTCGATACCCAAATTCGATTAGTGCGCCTATGTACATCTTAAAAATAAATGTTACAGATTTTAAAAATTTTCCATCTGTCCTGGAATTTGTCATTTTAGTTTTCTAAGCATTTTTCACGAATAAATATTTTATAGTGGAAATATTCTGAGGAGAATAATATTCGACAATATGTCGAAAAGCTCAGACCCAGAATGCCTAATAACATTTCTGTATTGTTAATTTTCACACATTGAAACCTTTCAACATTTGGGAAAGGGAATACCGCTGTTTATGATCGGTCATAAAAATTGCCTGCAAGCGGATTATAACAATCAACGGCGAATCCTCTGTTCTCAAAACTGAAGGAAATGACATCTGTGTAGCAAATGCCAGTGACCAAGAGGCATATTTTTAAATGTAAAAATATTCATGAATTATCATTAATTTTCACACATCGAAATCTTTCAACAATCGGGAAAGAGAATACAGCTGTTTATGGCTGATCATAAAAATTGCCTGCAAGCCGATTACAACAAATGACGGCATATCTACTGCTCTCAAAACTGAACGAAATAACATCTGTGTCGCAAATGCTAGTGACCAATCAGCAAGGAAGTATAAAGAAAATTTTTCCACTAAAATTGAAGATCAAGGTACATACCATAATTGCATAGCATTCTGATGATCGTATTTCATGCCTCCTTTGCAATGTTTTATGCATGTGTTTTCCTTACTTTTTTATTTTAAAGTATTTTCCCAAGCTTTAATCATGAGTAAAAGAATTAGTGAACAAAAAAGTGGATGTGCGAAAAAAATTTGAAAATAATCTCAATGGAAGAAAAACTTGAAATAATAAAGAAAAATGAACAAGGCGAGTCCAGAGCGCAAAGATAGGACAAGAACACAAAATGAGTGAATCAAGTATAAGACCAATTTTAAGCAAAGCTGCTAAATACAGAGAAAAAGGTAAAGCTGCTTCAAGTTCATCATACATGCACCAGAAATCAAAGTATTATAATCATTGAATTAGAAAGCCTTTCTACATGGATCAAAAATTGTAACCAAAAATGGATCCCACTAAGCACTGATCTTATTAAATCAAAAGCATTAAGTATATTTGCAACCTTGAAAGAAAGGGCTATCAATGATGCAAAAGAAGAATTTCACACTATGCTGGGTGATTTGAGCGATTCAAAAAGAGAAATGGCCTACATAATGTTTGAATTACAGGCAAAGCTGCAAGTGCAGATAAAGAAGTGGCTGCAAGTGCAGATAAAGAAGTGGCTGCAAATTATCCAGATATTTTGAAGGAAATTGTGGAAGAATGGGGCTATTGTGGCCAACAAATATTTAATATTGATGAAACCGGCCTTTTTTTGGAAGCGAATTGCCTTCCAAGACTTTTCTGGCCAAATCAGAGAAATCTCAGTCTGGTTTTAAAGTCACAAAGGATAGAATGACTCTTCTGTTAGATGGCAATGCCGAAGGTGATCTAAAGTTAAAACCCATGGTAATTTATAGGGCACAAAATTCTAGGGCTCTCAAAGGCATTAATCAAGCTTTCCTCCCATTTATTTGGAAATCTAACAAGAAAGCATGGATTACTAAATCTTTATTTGAAAGCTGGTTCACAAGTTATTTTCGTCCAACAGTAGAGAATTTTGCAAGCGAAATAATCTTGATTTTATAGCTCTGCTTATTTTAGACAACGCACCTAGTCACCCTATTTCTCTTGATTCATTGTGTGACAATATTAGTGATATTTTTACCACCAAATACAACTTCTCTCATACAACCTATGGACCAGGAGATTATTGCAACCTTTAAGGTGAACTACCTGAGAAGAACATTTAAACAGGCAATAGAAGCAACATCTGGTGAGAATTCTATGACATTAGCAGAATTATGGAAGAAATTTAATGTTAAATCTGCTATTGAAAATATTCATCCAACGCACCTAGTCACCTTATTTCTCATTCATCGTGTGAGAATATTAAAGTGATATTTTTACCACCAAATGGACCAGGGGATTATCGCAACCTTTAAGGTGTACTACCTGAGAAGAACATTTAAACAGGCAATAGAAGCAACATCTGGTGAGAATTCTATGACATTAGCAGAATTCTGGAAGAAATTTAATGTTAAATCTGCTATTTGGAAGCACACTGTGCAAAAGATTTTGCAAGCTTTTCAAATGAAATGGATAATGTTTTTGAAGAAATTGCCAACATCGGGCATGAACTGGGTTTTGATGAGATTGACAATGATAACATCCAAGAGTTAATTAAATCTCATTCTGAAGACTTGAGTGATTCTGACCTGCTAAATTGAGATGCACAACGGGAAGATCCCAAAGAATATGAAGAAAATTTAACCACTGATAGTCAGCCATAAGAGATTTCACAGAAACAATTTGAAAATATTTTTCGTACAATCGAAGTTTTTAAGCAGCAATGTTGGAGGCTGACCCTGATGAAGAGAGAAGCAGTAAAATTTGCAGAAGAGTAGAAGAGGCAATGGGGCCATACCGTCGGTTGTATGAAAAAAAGAAACAAAATGCCTGCAAACTACATTAGCTCAATTCTTTGTTAAGAAGTAGAATAATAAAATTCATATTCTGAATATGTTTTATTGTCTTTCGGCTTCATGGTTTTCCTTTAACTAAGCCCTGACACATACCTTAATTCTTTTATAAAAAAATTAAGGTTCAAAAAAGAAATTTGAGAAACGAATTACACGTTTTCCCAAAGGTTATTGTATTTGATTAATGCGCCTGTTTTAAAGAATGCATTAGGCGCACTAATCGAGGGATTGCTGTACTTGGAATTACCTTCTCCACTTACCCAATATTACAAGTCCAAGAACTTATACAAGAACTTTGAAATGTTAGAAGACTGGAAAATAGGGCCACTCTCCTTTTTTTCTAAATCCACAGTACTCAAAAACATCTTTCCTGCTCAGTTGTATATAATAAATATTACAGACATCACAAAAGCTGAAAAAAAAAGCAATTATATAATAAACCTCTGCAATTTTTTTGGTCCAGCCGATACCAAGAAGTTAAAAAGGAATTTCTTCAACTATCAAAGAAGCACGGAGGATTTGAACTTCCAGTCTTAAGATTCGGTTATTTAAGCATACAGCTTCTAAAATCCATAAAATATTGCAGACTGATCACACATGTGCAGACCTTCTCTGGTACTACTTGTGTTTTCATCTTCCCCTGTTTGAAGTTAATGATTATACAGGTCCAAAAGCTGAAATTGTTCCTGAATACTACAACACACCCTGTGCTAAACTCTAAGACTGCTAAAACACTCTGGAATTGACATTCTTTCTATTAAAAAAAGCAAAATTTGGTATAAAGAAATCTTTCATCTCTTTCGCCACAAAGTTCCACAGTTAGGTACAGACAACAATATTTTGTTTCATAACTTGATAAAGTTCCAAGAGTATCTTAACAGGAGGGATCTTGCTTGGAGAATTGCATATGGCCACCTTCCAGTGAATACCATCAAATGGAGGTATTTTAACATTGGAGATCCAATCTGTGACATCTGTTAACGATTGGAAACGGTAGAACATGCATTCTACAGTTGGCCTCTTGCCCTGCTTATTTGGAACAGATTATGTAATGTGTTGGGCATTCCATTACTTACAACAGAACAGGTTGCTTTTTTACAATACCCACTACCTGTCAGCAATGGAAAGAGAATTTTGATTTTTATAATTAATGAATTAAAATACCACTTATGGAAGGTTAGAAAGAAGCATGGATTTGAAAACCAGCAATATGACATCCAAATGCTTTATAATATTTTATTGTGGAAATTTTATTGTTCATTCAGACGATTTTTGTATTTAGAAAGAAGAATTCTTCTTTTTCTTCAATTGTCAATCCCCTAGGAGGTTGGCGACCATGTCACGGAACCAGGGGCGAATGCTGGTCTTGAAATTCATGCTTGCTCATTATCATTCAGGGAGTGAGAGGTGTGATTGAAGTCTGATTAGTGGAATAATGAATTACTGACCATTTAAACTATATATTTAGAAATTTATGTACATTTAATCATACAAATACAATATTTATTTTACAAATGATATTCTATCTTTTTCAATTTAGCTACTTGAATACAAATTCTACACTACGGTTCTTCTTTATGATGGTCAATAACATCATAAAAAGCTGGTTGTAACTTAATTTTCCCAAGCAACATGCACACTTGTAAAGGCTGGTTGAAGCTCACTGGCTACAGCTACTTTGACTGCATATGGCCTGTGTTTAAGACGATTTGAAGGGAGCGGAAATGACTATGTGCATGCATGAAATCACAGTGCTGCAGCGAGGACCTGGAAGCTCCCACAACCGAGCACACCAAGGTAGCTTTGACTAGACGAGCAAGCATCGGACTTCGATACACAATGCAAAGCTCAATTATTGCTGTGCAAGCTTAAGACATATTCTGTCTACAAAAATAAAAGCCTAAATGGAATGCTTATAAATGCATGCATTTATTAACAAATAAATATTACGTCTTTCTCAAGTAATGAGCTGCCGCAGCAAGCATGGAGAATTCGCCCCTGCATGGAACTTTCTTTCTTTCTTTTGCTGCTCTGGAACTTTTATGGTAATTAAAGCCAGTTCAGTCCTTAATGTCTTCAAACCACATTCTCCTGGGTCTGCCTCTCCCTCTTTTTCCATCCAGTTTCCCTTCTAATATTAATTTCTGAATGCCTTCTTGTCTATTAAGATGTCCAAAATATTTGTTTTCGTTCTTTAATTATTTTCATTAATGTTCTTTTCATTTTTACTTTCTTTAAAACATTTTCGTTTTTCATTTTCTCTGTCCATGGATTTTCAACATTCTTCTGATGGTCCACATTTCGAAAGCTTCTAATATTTTCTCTGCTTCTTTATTTAGAGTCCAAGTTTCACTGTTGTAGAGAATGCTTCCAAGATATAGAATTTTATTAATCTTTTTCTTGTGTCTATATTAATGTCTCTAGATGTCAGAACAGTTTTCATATCAATAAAATCTTTTCTTGCTATCTCTATTCTTTTTATTTCTTTAAGGGAATTCCTCTGTCTGTAATTTTGATTTATCCCAAATATATAAAAGACTGAACCTGTTCAATTTTCTTATTGATTGGTTCTTTTGACATAATCATGCACTTTGTTTTCTTTAGGTTAATAATTAATCACATGCCTAAGCTTTTGTTGTAAATTTCTGTGACAAAGTTTTGAAGATCATCTTCCGATTCAGTTATAAGTACTGTCATCTGCATACCTGACGTTGTTGAAGTTCCTACTCCAGACTTTTACACCCTTCAGTTCTGAAATATTTTTAAAAACTTGCTCGCTAATAAGTCAGCTTGTGCTCTTAGAGAATATAGAGACAAATGCAAGAATGATAAACATTGTGTAAAACTAGCTAAGCAAGTCATGGGAGGACTTTGGCAAGAATATAGAAAATAAATATCAAGGTGGCAAAATATTCTGGAGGTTGTTGAAGAAGCTTAGGAATGGAGGAAAGAGTGCGGTAAAAGGAATTAGAGATGATAAAGGTGACATGTAAACTGGAGAAAAAGATATCCTTGAAGTATGGAGTAATTACTTTGAAAAACTGCTAAATGAAACAAGCAGTGATGACAGCACAGTGGTAAAAAACACTGATCAGGCATGCAGGCAGGAATACATATCCATACTTGAAGTAGAAAAAGCCATCAAAGGCTTGAAATGTGGAAAGGCAGATGGAGTAGATGATATTCAACCAGAAATGCTGAAGTATGGTGATATAAGAGTCTTACAGTGGCTGCACTGCATAGTGCAGCCACTGTAAGACTCTTATACCACCATAGCATAGAGTTCATGGAGTAGAGCTCTCATAGCACCCATATATAAAAAGGGAAATAAAACTGAATGTGAGAATTACAGAGGTATTTCACTGCTGAGTGTTCCTGGCAAGATCTATGCAAGTATACTTAAGAAACGGTTGAGAAGAATTGTGGAAGAAAAGCTTGGTGAAGAACAAGCTGGATTCAGGCCAAACAGAGGCTGTCAGGATCAGATCTTCACTTTACGACAAACAGTCGAGAAAACATGGGAATATAACAAAGATCTCTATTTAAGCGTTGTCGATTTGGAAAAGGCATATGATAAGGTGCCAAGAGAGAAGCTATTCAATACGCTGCAGTTATATGGTGTCAATGGGACATTATATCAAGCAATACTTAGTCTTTATTTGAGTTGTAAGTCACCAGTTAGAATTGAAGGAAGTACAGGAAGATGGTTTAATGTTAAATCTGGTGTGAGACAAGGATGTACATTATCCCCTCTGTTATTCATTATCTATATGGATCACATTATGAAGGAAAGTGGTATTAAACATGATATCAAAATTGGAGATGTTAATGTCAGCTCTTTGCTTTATGCAGATGATGTTATACTTCTAAATAAATCCGCTACAAGTCTGCAAGATTCTCTGACTAAATTGAATAGCTATTGTAATAGATATGGTATGAAGGTCAGCAATAAAAAGACAAAGACAATGAAAATAGGCAGAATCATTGAAAATGTCAACTGTGTTGTGAATGGAGAACCTGTGGAACAAGTAAAACATTTCAGCTACTTAGGCACGATTTTTACTGAAGATGGTAAATTAAATATAGAAATAGACAACAGAATCAGCAAAGCTGGTATGGTGGGAAGTCAAATGAATAAATTCATTTTGGAATAAGAGAGAAATTAGACAGAACACTAAATTAGCTGTATACAAGACAGTGTTCAAACCAGTTTTAACTTATGGATCTGAGAGCTGGGTCAGAAGTAAAACACTTGACCAAAGACTAGAGACTGCAGATATGAGGGTCCTGAGAAAGATTATAGGCGTGAACAGATGGCATCAATGGCAATATCATATTCAAAACGAGAATATTAGGAAAGAACCTGACATTGTCAACATCCAGGGATGCGTTAGCAGAGCTAATCTCAGGTGGTATGGTCACCTAAACAGAATGGGCGAGGAAAGATTAGCAAAACAAGTGTTCTCTGCCAGGTTGGCAGGAAAATGACCCAGAGGAAGACCAAGATATAGGTGGTTTGATACGGTACAAAGTGCCTTAGACGATAGAAATATAAGATCTGGTAATGTTTTAGTCTCGACAAGTAACAGACTGATTTGGAGGAAAATTGTAGATAGGAAGTTAGTAATGATATAATTTTTTTCATGTAGTACTATCATATCCTGTACACCCCTTGTGGGTACATGGCAGGAATTTGATGATGCTCATTATATATATTATACATACAGTAAGGGTGATAAGATACATCCTTGTCTTACTCCATTTTTGAATTCAATGTTGTCAGAATATGCATTTTTATATCTTATTGAGGCCATTTGATTCTAGTATATATTTGTAATTATACGTAGATCTTTTCCTTTTAACCCATTATTCTGTAGGATATGTATTAATTTCTTGTGATCTATTGAATCAAATGCTTTGGTGTAATCAATAAAACAAAGATATATGCTTTTCTGGTTATCAGGCTTCTTTCATATAATGTTTTCAAATTGAAAATTCCTTCTCTTGTACCTTTGTCTTTTTGAAAACCTGATTGAGTGTCTTCTATTTCTACTTACTGGTTCCAAAAGTTGTTCCTTTTCTGCTTTTAAGAATTCTGCATGTCTTCTATTTCTACTGACAAAGTGCTTTTTATTCTCTCTAGGATTATTCTCAGTAGTAATTTTGTAACATGGCTTGTTAAACTTATTAGTCTATATTCTGAACATTCAAAAGTTCTTGGAATTTTAAGAATAGCGACAAAGATGAATTTCCTTAGATCATCAGGGATGTATCATAGATGTTATTAAAAATAACCTTTAGGTCATTAAGTGTGTTTTCATTTACTTTCTTTAACAATTCGATAGGGATCTGGTCAGGGCCTGGTGTTTTACCTGTTTTCATTTGACTTAGAGCATATTCTATTTCTTCATATGTAATTGATTCACCATCCATATTTTGTATATCTGGTGCGTCTGTGCGATCAGAGTTAAACAGTTCTTTTCCATATTCTTTCCATCTTTTTATGATATCTTGTGTATCTAGTAGCATTTTTTCATTTTGATCTTTTATACAAAGATTATGGTTCAAATTTGGATTGACTTATGCATTTCTTTACTATTGTGTTTCTTGTCCAATTGCTCTATTTCTTTATATTTCTCATTTAGCCACTTGTCTTTAGCCTTCCTGCATTCGTTTTTTATAATTTTACTGAGTATTCTATCCTGTTGTGTACTTTTTTTTGTCTTTCATTCATAAGTTCAAGTATTGATTCAGTCATCCAGGGTTTTTTCTTATTGTATTTAATTTTTGGAATAACCTCGTTAGCTGTCTCATATATTGCACTTCTAAAATATGAACACCTGTTTTCAATTTCCTCTGTGTTACAAAGTATATTGTCTTCTGTTTTATATCCTACATGATCTAATTTTTTCCTGATTTCTGAGTTAAACACCATTACATTGTCAAGTATATTCAGAGCTGTCAAGTCTTTCAGTATGATTGTTTTTAGAAATGTTTTTTAGTTTAATTTTTAAAGTAGACACAACAGGGTTATGGTCTAAACCTATATCAGCACCTGGGTATGCTTTTATATTGGTTATATTATTTTTGTATCTATTATTTATCATTATGAAATCTATTTGATTTCTTATAGAGTTATCTGGGTTTGTCCAAGTATATAGTCTGCAATTTGGATGTTGAAAGAAAGTATTCATTATGCATAAGCAAAAATCAGAATAGCAGGTGAGACTGGAGACTGGTTTGCCACTAGTCAAGGAACAAGACAAGGGGACCCAATATCACCAATCATCTTCATCACACATCTGGGAAGAACACTAGATAACATTAAAGAAGAAGGTGGAGGCATTTCAATAAATGGCATGAGAATAAACTACCTCTGCTTTGCAGATGACATCGTCCTGATTGAAGAAGACGCAGAAAGGCTGAAACAGACATTGCAAACCCTATATACAGAAGGAAAAAGATATGGACTAAATGTCAACTTCGAAAAAACTAAAACAATGTCTGATATTCAGACAACATCGTCTGAATATCATTGTTCGGACAATGATATTCGGAGATTATCATTGTCCGAACAGAGTTACAATGACAGATTTCAACTGGAAAATGTGGAACACTTCACGTATCTTGGATGCCGCATGATTTGGACCCCAAAAAAGAGATAAAAATTAGAATAGCCAGAGCAACAACTATTTTAACACATTCGCTGCCACGCTACTTTGGCATGGTCTGTTCCCCTACGCCGAGCAGTTTTACTTCTTCAAGGTCAGTACGATAATCTCGTTACCGGAGGTAAACGTCCTACAAGTATACTCGTAGTTGGCTTGTACAGAGCATATACGGTCTATGAGAATACACAGATTTGATGTTAGCCCCACAAGCCAAGCATTTTCACTTCTTCAAGGTCACTACAATAATCTCGTTCCCGGCGGGAAGCGTCATACGAGTATACTCGTAGCTGGCTTGTGAAGCAGGTTTACCCACTACGAGTATACTCGTAGTTGGCAGCGAACGTGTTAAAAGCCATGGACAAAATATGGAAGAGCTGAGCTATAAAGATGCAAACTAAACTGCGCATTGCAGAAACCTGTATCTTCAGTAGCATGCTCTATGGATGCGAAATCTGGGTACTCCTGAGAGAATCTGAAAGGAGGATATTGGCATTTGAGAGAGGAAGTGCTATAGAAAGATCTTGAGAATAAGCTGGATACAGAAAGTGAACAATGAGGAAATCTACAGACGAATACAACCAAAAAAAAACCTGATCCAGAAAATAATCAAAAGGAAAGTACGTCTATTTGGTCATATATGTAGAATGAATGATGAAAGAAAATTAAAAACGATGCTGTTTAGAATGATTGAAGGAAAAAACAAAAGAGGAAGACCAAACAGAGAATGGGGCGATGACATCATCAAATGGTGCAGAAACTCTATACACAAACTTAGTCATCTTGCACAAAATAGAATGCAATGGAAGAATCATATCAAGATGGCATCAGACACCTACGGGTATTGGACTCATGGTTGTTGATGATGATGTTTTGAATGCAGAATTGTATCAATCTCTCACCTCGTTCATTTCTTTTGCCTAATCCAAATTTTCCAACAACTGGATTTTCTTCCCCTTCTTCAGCCTTTGCATTCAAGTCACCCATCACTATGAATATCTCATTTGATTTTACATATTCTGTAGATTTTTGTAAATTATTATAAAAATCTTCCATTTCTTCATCATTGTGAGTCATCGTAGGGGCATAAACCTGGATAATTATGATGTTAAAAGACTTTGTGGCTAATTTAATAAGTATTATTCTTTCATTTATGGGCCACAGCCCCATTACAGATTTAAAGACGTCTTTCTTAATCATGAAACCCACTCCATATTCATGCTTCTCTCCACCAGAATATACAAATGTAATTTGTATATTCTGGTGGAGAATATCCATCTTTTTCTAGTTTTCCCATGTTAGGCCATCTTGTTTCACTAATTCCATTCACATCAACTTTAAGTCTTCTCATTTCCTGTATAAGGTTGTCAAAATCTCTAGTTTATATAATGTTCTCACATTCCAAGTTCCAAGACTCTGTTTCTTGTTTTCAAATGAGAAATATCAGATGATGACCTTCCTTTCGGATTTAAGTTGACATCATCATGGAGTGCATTTGCAGTGCTCGTTTTACTCAAAGTTTCAGTGTCTTCTTCCCTGTAACTATTTACAGTTTGGGATGTTGCAGAGATTCCAACTTCCAAAGCATAGCTTGTAAGATATTTCCGTTTCTCCATAGTCAACTATAGGATAGTAACGTGGTGAGGTCCCGATCTCTTCCAGGTCTGCAATAGCCAGCTAAGAAGCATTCTAGGAGATATCAAATTTATCACTAGATGGTGTAGACCACCAACATTATTTGCACTATTCACCAGGGGGAGGTAAAATTCTGTCTATTCTTCCTATGAGAGGTTTTTTTTAAATAGTCTCATCCTCTTAATTCAATGTGGTCTTATAGTCAATTGCAGAGATGACTGGAGAGCAATCCCAGGCAGAGAAGGCCAACTCAAGGCAGTTAACCCAGATGGGGAGTAACCACCTGGGTATCAGTCATCTTTGTGCTTTAGTTTCAATTGATCTTTTGGTTGTTCATCTATATGAAATTGGTGAAAAAGGAAAACTGATAGCCTTTGGCTATATGATGATATAAAAGAGCTGAGGCCTTTTCTCTATCTCTCATACTATCTATCTGTCTTTCTTTCTCCTAATAATATCAGCTCTCTTGCACCCCTATACTAACTACTCTAGACCTCTTATGAGCAACCCTTTACTTTTCACCTCTATAAAGGTCAAAACTAGTCTCAGTAGTGATCCCTTCACATATACCTGTAAAGATATGTGCTTTGCATTATGGGATACTGAGGCAAGTGATGTAAAGTCATTAGCTTTTATATAAGAGTTGCCCCAGTCCTGATTACATTTCAGCCACAAACTTTGTTTGCTTACACTTGGATAAAGGATTAAACCAAGTATATAATTTCTTGATATCTTTAATTTATTTTATTACAAAATATATACACTATTTCATAAAGATACTTCAAAAACATTTTTCCCATTTTATACTGATATTATAGAATTTCATAATTCATAACCTGAAAATCATGTTCTGGAAAAATGACAAAACTGCAATTCCTGATAGTGGCAAAAAAAAAAAATTCTGAATATGTTATATTCACGTTAATCATATTTATAATTATCATATTTAACTGCTGTTTCCAATTGATATTAGAGCTTCATTTCAAGGAACGGCCACGTGATAATTTAATACCAAGTTGGCCAACAATGTTTTAATACTTTCTCTTCCTTCCTCCACACTGAGTACTATATCATTTTTGCACAACCACAAGTAGCATTACTGTTGCTGTTTACCATTTTTTATGACAGTAGTATCCATGAAAAGATGATTATTTATGGAATATTTGTAATGAGTTAAAAATGGATGAAAATGTAGATCCTTTATGCAAGCATTTTGGCTCCAATATTATCAAGCTTTGAATTACATGAAAATTCAAATCATTGTATAATTTGAATGTTCCTTTAACCTGATGCCAATAGTTAATATTGATTTGAGTTTTAAATTTTATTTTGTTCTCATGAAGATATAAAATTACATATATTATCAATATACATAATAAAAGTTATGAAAATCCATCAACAAAACAAATTTTTAAAACCCTCAGTGTTATAAAAACAAGCATTCTGATCTTTCATAAACATTCAGACATATCATTATGAAAAGTATAATTATTATTACTTCTGGGGGGGTGGGGGAAGTATCGCATATGTTTATAATGCGTCACATTAAATACTGGAATACAAATATTGCATACTGCACGAAGTTATTATACTCAAATTTGGTTAAAAGTGCCCACATAAAATGCCATGATTGACTAATAGACAATCGGTGACAATGAAAGCCAAAAAAGTCATAGTCTAATAATCTGGCTGATATTCAACCATACATTTTATAAAGCCATCTTTCTTTTCTTTTTTTTTTTTTCAATTCTTTTTGGAAAAACAACTGGTTAATGATAGATTTTAGTTAATTACAAGTCATTATCTTTCCAGATGCTCATATGGTTGTAGCAAAATACAGTCTGGTGAGTTTTTCACATAACATCAATTTCCTATTCTGCCGAAACTGACCTTAAAACATAGTAAAATGAGACTGTCAATTTTCAGATGGCAGGATATTGATATAAACATACAAAATTCTCCAACAGGTGGTCAGAAAATAACAATTATCTGTTGAGTCCGTTTGTCTTATCAAAGGAAAGTAGATTATAAATTTATATTATAATTTTAGTTTCTTGCCAACACACACACAAACACACAAAAATTTTCTTACTGGAGGTAAACAGCTCAGATTGTTGCAATCACACCACAATTCTATTAATTTCGGCAGGCTTCCTATTACTTCTGGCTGGAAAAAATAAACAAAAACATTAAATTTTGAAAATACTGACTTAAATTACAAATAACAAAACCGAAGTGTTAGTTATTCTGCTTAAATTGTTGTATATTAGAAAGAATGAATTAATACTTATTTGAATTTTAGCAAATACCAAAAAAAAACATTCCTATATACTTATCAGTGAATTATCTTTATCAAACTATTTAAGTGTTTATTGAGCTCAGATTGAGTGACTTCATGTTTATTTGCATATTACAAAAAGGTACTTCAGTGTGTATAAATACTGCTTGAAATAACACATTTGTGGTAGTGCAAAAAAAAAAAAGCAATACTTTTTTTCAAATATTTAAAGTAAATTTTATACCACCACCAAAATATACATTAAATTATTAATATCATGGCACCCTACACGAAGTCAGCAGATTCATCTTGGGAAGACCATTTAGCTAGTAAGATATTTATGAACAACACTTGAAACTCCGTCCTTGAATTCAAAACAGTCTAGTAATGCATTCAAATCTTTCCCCATTCTCTATGTAAAATATCTACTCATCGCATCCCTTTTTTGCCACACCTTTACACAACTGTTCTTATTCTTCCATACTCAGATTCTTCACTTTTTAAATCCCCTTGTATTTAAACTGATTTTAAACTCATCAAAATCCTCTCAGTAAAGAGTATGTATCACCCTGCCATCTACTAAAATTTAGCAATTTACATTTCTACCTTTACATATGACCAAGCTTCCAGAATCATGTACTGCCTTCTTGTTTTTACAGATACTTATGCCATAGTTCTATACAATATATACAAAAACAAGGTGAAAGTATTATTTATTAAATATACTGCCATATATTTCAGTCATCAGTGGCTTAAGAAATGGTTGTTACAAGGTGGAATGCAAAGAATTGATTTATTCGAAATAGAATAAGCCATGTGATATTAAAATACCAATAGTGCATGTTTTAATTGAAGATAAGGTTACATAACAGTGTAAAAATAAATTGCATATATATGGTTCAAAAAGAGACCAAAATTTTTAAATAGCGTGCCAACCGGCACAGAGTGTGCACTGTGGATACTGAGCAGACCTAGCGGCAGGTTTTGACAAGAAACTGTCATTTACCCCGTTCTGCTTTGAGCATTAGTCGTCGAGTTATATCCACTGAAGTGAGCACATGCAAGCTGTTCGTCGGATTAGTGACAATGAAAGAGCTTGAAGAACATGTGTGTGTGAAATTTTGCTGAAAACTTGATAAAAATTTTACAAAGACATTTCAATTGTTTAACTTTCAATCAGATGAGTCGATCAAAGATCAAGGTGATGTTGGTTGTGTTTTTTTATTGGAAAGACAATGTCCATTAAGAATTTGTACCACATGGTCAGATGGTAAGCAAAGAGTTGTACCAGGAAGTTTCACGCATTTGAGTGATGCTGTGTGCAGGAAGAAGCCTAAATTGTGGGAAAACCAAACTTGGATGTTGCACCATGACGAAGCACAGTAGGCTCACGTCACTCACAGTTATATGGCAAAACATCAGACATCTGTTGTGCTCCAACCACCTTATTCTTCAGATTTAGCCCCAGCAGGCTTTTTCCTGTTTCTCAAACTTAAAACCACTTTGAAAGGACATAATTTCCAAACCATACAGGAGATTAATGAAAATGCGATAAGAGAAGTGCATGCCATCACAGAAAGTGCATTCCAACAATGGAAGAAACACTGTATTGCCAGTGGAGTGGACCACTTTGAAGGGGACAGTGTTTAAAATGTTGTAAAATGAGCAATGACTTCTTTCTAGCAAAGGTTCGGTCTTTTTCTGAACACACCTTGTATGTGTGTGTGTGTGTGTGTGTGTGTATATAACATATCATACTCAACAGATCATCGGATAGATGTAGTATCTAGTTGGTTTCTTAAGACCTTACGTCTTCATAAAATACCATTCCTGATTTTAATAGTAATTGAAAAAAAAAAAAACTTTAATGATGTGTTATTCTAATCAAACTTTCCCATATTTTTGATAAGGATAGGCAGTCATTCCGATTTAAGTTAGGGTAGTGAAGCATGGTTTCAGCACTCTCCTTAAATAAGTGTTCAAATTTGTACCACCATCTATGTAGAAGGCGTGTTTCAGACCAAAGAATGCTGCAGTCTCTATTCGATGTTGCGTTAATCTAGAATTATTGGATTTTTTCTGGAAAATATATGATTGATGTTCTTGTATTCTTTTTTCTATTTGTCCTGGAAAGATGGCAGTCACATGGAACTTGGTACAAACCTAAAAGAGTCATAGAAGAGTGTTTATCTTTAGAAGAGGGGAAATACATTGAGAGTTTATTAATAGGAATAAAAGTTGCTCTAAATCACATTTCTTCAGAATTCTTGAAATCTGTTCTGAAATGCCAGAGATGTATGGGATTGGAACTCAACATATTGATTCCTAGTTGTTTGGGTTAGATTAGTAGGAGTCAAACAAGTGTTATGTAGTTGTTAAAGATACCAAGCTTTTTTAAACCTGGTTTTAAAAAAGCTTGGTATCTTTACATTTCCCAAGTAAGCAAACAGAAAAGTAAGTCAAGTTTGCGCCTGCAAGTCTGGGTGACCCGCAAGTAGTGCAAGTCTAGGCAACTCGTGGTAAAGGTGGAATAAGCTCTGATCACTATACCCAAGGTAAAAAACTTTCTACAGTGTTGTGTAGTGTTTTCTGAGAAGCTATTTAATTTCACATATTTGAGAGTTCTTCTTCCTATAAATGATGAGTTGAACAATTAGTCTTGACAATGAGAAAAATGTCTAAATACTTGACATCCTTGTATCAAATTCACTATGGAAATTGAAAGACACAACAAATTATCATTTTTAGACATTCTTCTTACTATTCAGTCTGCGCAGTTAGCCTAGTGGCTATGCGTTTCACAACCATATGCCTGTGGAAGGAGTGTCCTAGGTTCGATTCCCGTCGGTGATGTGAGGAGCTGAAGGATCTTCCTCAGCCATAGCCAAGTTAGCCAGTCTTGGGCGTGGACAGCAGGGTTTTTCCCCCAGTTTATTCTGGGGTTTTTCATCCCGCAAAGCAGGCAAACTGGCCTCGAGAACTCAACACTACAGGCCATAGGATACACCGGGGCATAAGGCTGACCACCTTATCCTGTAAAAACGGAGTGAGGTCCGATGATCAATGGACCCTCGACACCGCAAGGTAAAAGAGGGTATAAGGAAGATGATGATGATGACATTCTTATCTGCTCACCATCAGGTAATTTAATAACATCAATTTATAGAAAACACACTCTCACTGCATATTACATTCTTCAACAATCTGCACATCATACTTCTCAAAAAACAGGAATCATAAAGTGTTTAATTCGACAAGATAAGACTAATATATATATATATATATATATATATGCAATTTATTTTTACAATTTTATGATTAACCTTTTCTTCAATTAAAGCATAGCACTGCTGGCAATTAAACATCAAGCGGCTCATTCAATTTCGAATAAATTGTTTACATTCTTCCTTGTAACAACTTTTTTTTTAAGAAACTGCCGATGGTCTGTTAATTTCAGACTGAAATATATGGCACTATATTTAATAAATAATACCTTTTACCTTGTGTTTTCATGTATACTGTATGATACTGCCTTGATCACTCATATCTGCACTCTTTCCAATGTTACTACATTACAATAAACACACCAATTCAAACTTTCCTACTAAAAGTATTTCTCCCAGTTATTAGGCATGGCGTTTTTTTTTTTTAAATGCTGATCCAAAGAAAACATGAACAGAATAATTTATGACTGCTAATTTAATAGCACTAGTAGTTTTGTTCCATATGTAGAAGAAAAAAAAAAACAAAAACAGCTGCGTTGTTCTCAGGATAGGAGGTAGATCAGTAATCTGAGGTATGCTGATGATACAGTACTCCTTTGTAATGACATGGAAGAACTAAGACTTATTCTTGACAAAATTAACAAGATCAGTAATAACAGAGGACTTCAACTCAAACCTAACAAGACAAAGATTGTTCTTAAAGGAAATACAAACAGAAAAGCTCTTGAAAAACAAGTGTACCTTAATGGAGAAAGAACTGAGCAAGTCAGCAAGTTTGAGTACCTGGGATCCATTATTAATGTGAAGAATTGCTGTTCAGAAGATGTCAGAAAAAGGTTAGGAATGGCTAAAACAACAGTCAGAGACCTGTCTAAAATCTGGATGGATGGATGGATCTATCTCCATGGGAACAAAGTTGAGGATTTTGGATGCAGTTGTTTTTCCAACAGCGACTTATGGATGCAAGACTTGGAACCTAAAGAAGTCAGATAAGAAACGGATATCTGCTTTTGAGATGTGGTGTTACAGAAGGCTGTTGAGGATATCATATACTGAAGGGTGTACAAATGAATGGGTGCTAGAAAAGATCAGTAGAACTTTAAGGCTCCTTAAGGATAATGACAGAAGAAAGTTAAAATATTTTGGACACATAGAAAGGATGGAAGGAGGACTTCTCAGAACAGTAACAGAAGGTAAAGTTCCTGGAAAAAGAGGCAGGAGTAGACAATCAATGAGATGGATGGATGGATGGATGGTGTGTGTGTGTGGAGTGACTGATCTTCAGAGAGTTGAGGCCGTCAGAAAAGCAAACAACAGGCCTACGTGGCAAAGCCTGGTGTGGCACATCACCGAGCATCAGAGTGACCATATGGCATCTGTAGATGTCCAGTGAACATACAGAGTTGTTACTTAGCTGTATCACAGCTGAGTAACAACAATGCTGAAATTTTAAATATCAACACCAAACAAATAGTGCAACAATGCCATGTCTAGCAAACTTTTTTTTTGTATGTTAAAAGAATTAATCTCAGAAGAAAGTGAATGATGGAGGCCAGCGTAGCAAATATTGTCAACGAAAATGAATGTTAGACAAAATGCAGCAAAGATAATGCTTGAGGGAAAGAAACCAGGTAATCTGGAGTGAGAGTTCTGAATAACCATGCATTACATGGTTCATTAGTGAGGAGAGAAGTGTAAAGTCATCAGCAAATCTACAAACAGGATTCAATTTTACAGAAAGTTATTTAAGCACAGAAAAGAAGGGAAAGTATACAGCCCAGGAATATTCTGACACTGGTGAAGAAATCAGAAGAGAGGATACAATCTAATATGGTACGTAATGAATGACCAGAGAGGAAGGTGGTAACCCAATGCAATAAAGAGAGCTTCTATGCCAACAATATATAAGAGACATAGCAAAATGTCAATGCAACCACTATTTCTTTCACACCTTTTCAGAAACTGTGCCCAAAGGCAGGTGGTGATGCTTATGAATTAGCTGTGAATCGAATGTGGTGGAATACATATTGAATGTCACTATCTGATTTCAGAGAGAACAAGTGGGGGCTATGAAGCAATATAGTTGGTTGACTGAATGACTTGACTTTTAGAATGGACTAAATATAGACTAGTTTCCAAGGTGTACAAGTAAATGCTGATAAATATGAAAGACAATACTGAATAGGAGCACTTTAATTTTGGAGCAAAGCACTTGTCACTCTATTATTCATTTATATTCTGTTTTCTCTTTTATGTCAGTCTCAGTGGCTTGTCACAACCAAATAACTTGGTTTGCTTGAAACCTAATCAATGCTCTTATAGGGCAGTTAACCCTATCTGCATAGTGTATTGTGACTGTCAATTGCATATGTTCTTGCTGTTTTTCCTTTTTTTTTTTTTTGTGGAATGAAAAACCTAAATTTCCATGCAAAAAGAAACACCCTGCCACATCCATTAATGATAATGGTTTTTCACGTTCTACATTGGATTCAAACCTGGGCCTTTCCAACAAAAGGGTATCATCAAAACTAATCAAACTCCATTTACACACACAAATATATGTGTGTGATAATCGGCTTTTATATATATATATATATATATATATATATAGGCATACATATTTACTCAGTAGGTAATGTTAAGAAAAAATTAGTTTGAATGACTATAATACCGAGAATAAAAAGAATAAAGTTTAATGCTGAGATACTACTAGTTTCATTGAACAAAATTCAACTTCTTCAGGTATCAAAGACAAAGAATTATGTAAAGTAACAGAGACATAATAAAATTACATCAACAGAACTAATATAAAAGACCGAAGTACAGTTTAAAACAGGAATGCGTGTTGGAATTCCAATTAAAGTTGACTACATGCGAGAGTTGTCACGAGAGCGCCAGTATAGGACAGTGGCAAATGTGTGCATCAGAAAGATTGTAGCTAAGGCTGTTGTTTATATGGGATGAATCAAGGGATATTTCTTTAGATTTGACTCTCTTCCTTTCAAACATATCATAATCATCACCTATGAATATTAGAAGTCTGCAGCCAGTCTACGAGGTGTCGAAGGCCTTCATCCGAGTTAATAGAGAAGAGAACGTGGCTTGAGAGCGCTGGCCCTGGTCCTATTGTAGGATATGTCTCTTCTGTGTTCCTCAATACGTAAATGGATAGATTTAGCAGTCTGACCGTAATATGGTTTGCCACATTCACACAAGATCTTGTAGACTCCTGGATACTGGAGAGGGAGATGTTTTATTTTAGATCTACTTAGTATTGCTTGAAGTTTTGGAAACGTAGTGAAACAAGTTCTAATGTTGAATTTCCTAAGAATTTGTCAAAGCCAAAGAATTATGTAAAATAACAGAGACATAATAAAATTACATCAACAGAACTAATATAAGAGCCCGAAGTACAGCTTAAAACAGGAATGCATGCTGGAATTCTAATTAAAGTTCCCTTGATTCATCCAATATAAACAACAGCCTTAGCAACAATCTTTCTGACGTACACATTGCCACTTTCCAATACTGGTGCTCTCGTGACAACTCTCGCATGTAGTCAACTTTAATTGGAATTCCAGCAAGCATTCTTGTTTTAAACTGTACTTCGATCTTTTATATTAGTTCTGTTGATGTAATTTTATTATATCTCTGTTATTTTACATAATTCTTTGTCTTTAATACCTGAAGAAGTTGAATTTTGTTACACGAAACTAGTAGTATCTCAGCATTAAACTTTATTCTTTTTATTCTCGGTATTATAGTCATTCAAACTAATTTTTTCATATATATATATATATATATATATATATATAACACAAGATTAGAGAGGATGCATGGAGTGATGTTTCTTGGTATAATGGATGCACATATTGCTAAACACTTCTGTGGCTTTATTTCAGAAGAAATAAAAAAAATAAAGATATCAAGGAGAGGCACATACAGCATACAAGTCAAGATAAAAGAATCAATGGTTACATAGTCCAATTAATTAGGTGAATGGTAGAATCATGCTCAAGAGATGATTTGCCCAAAAACAAAGCACTCACACATTACAGGTTTTGAAACCTCTGGGGGGGGGGGGGGAGGGGGCTGATATACATGAGGCACTGCTATGTCTGAAGAGTATAGTGCGCATCATATCTTAGAGATTTAGATTTATGAGATTTGCTACAAAAGTACTATGTGTTACATATCCTGGGGGTATGTAACATGTCAGGTGTTTCTTTGAAATTTGCACAAAACTGACTGTCAATATTGGTTCATTACCATAGTAACAATCTTCATTTACTCTATGCAAGGCCAGGTGAGATTTGTGTTTCTTTTTCTTTCATTTTGCATGAAAAATAAAATGCTTAAACTATGATGAATTCATGCTTAACTTGGATGCCACATATTAAAGTAATAAATAATTTATCCAAAGTTATAGAGAAAATAGACGGGTTGAAAGTCAGAGATCAGAGGAATAAAATCTAATATCAGTGGGGAATAAATTTATAAACACCACCATAAGAGAAACAACTCTATACACTGACATAAGTAATGTACAGCAATCAAACCCCAACAAAAGTAGAAAATTTAAGTAATGAAAAATCCAATGTATGTACATAATTAAAGAACAGCAAATCAAAAATTATATGAATGTACCCTTACTATGACACCATATGATCACTGATACTAGAGAGAGATGGATGCAATTAGAGAAGATATATATATATATATATATATATATATATATATGGAATGAATACAACACAGAGAAATAATTAAACAGGTTTAACAGTTCTTACATAACTGTCCATCAATCTTCATTGATACAATATTAAAATTGTTTAAGAGATACTTGTGCCATAATGATGAGAACCACCTACAAAAGACAATGATAAATGAAACAAAATAAAAATAAAAAAAAATTTCCTTGCCAGATATTTTAACTTAAAAAAAAAAAAAAGGTCATCTTCAGTGGTAGGGTGCTAGGTATGTACAATGCCATATGATAACAATGTGATATGGGAGAGATACAGTAATTTTATATATATCCTATTCATTTCTAATAAGACAAACCTTCCCAGATTTCTGGCAAGGAGAGGCAGTTCTTCCAATTCAAATTAAGACAATACAGCAAGGCTTTAGAACTTGACTGTTAAACTTCCAAATTGAATTCCTACTTATTCATAAATACTTCAGATTTCCTAATTAACGCAAAGAATTTATCCCTTCAACCAAATGATTTAATGATCAGCTTTGACAATGAATCTTTGTTTACTAAGATCCCTCTTGAGAATTCCCTTCATATGCTTTCACAATCATTTCCTCTAAATATGGTCAAATTATTAGACTTTGTTATCTATTCTGGCTATTTCATTTGCCAGTTATATATTTGGTTTAATCCTTTATCCAAGTGTAAGCAAATGAAGTTTGTGCCTAAAGTATTTTCAGGACTGGGGCAACTCATGGTAAAGGTGGTAATTCTGATCGCTTGCCTTAGTATCCCATAATGCAAAGCACATCTACTTGCGGACATGTATAATGCTATGCATTAAGAGAAGGGTCACTACCCAGACCGGTTTCAACCTTTATTGAGGTCTCATCAGTGGGAGCCAGACCCAGAGATGATGATACTAAGGTGGAAGTAATGCCAGTCGCCAAAAGGCGTCAACACCTTATTATTAAAATTCTCTGGATTAGAGATAGTTGATGGAAGTTTTTTCACTTAGCTATGCTACCAGTTATATATTTGGTTTAATCCTTTATCCATCCTGAAAATACTGACCTTCGCTGGTCACTACAAACAGCAGCAGTTCTGTTCATTATCCATCTCAAAAAACTGAAATAGTAAAAAATTTACTGCACTGGGTCCACACTACAAGCTGACCCACAGGATCTGAAGCAGAACTTACAACCATCCAACATGTCATAAAACTGAATGGCTTCTTTCACAGATTGTACAGCATGTTCTTGATTCCAATCATTCAATACTGCTTCCAACATCCTGAAACAGTATGGAGAGTTTTAACTTCATACATTTCAGGTATTTCTGAACTGATTTCAAGAATCCTCGAGTAATACAATCAAGTGCCTATATATATCACCAAACATTTCTCATGGTTACTTTTTAAAGGAAAAAACCATTTCCTCATTCCCTACCTGAAATCTAGAAATTTCTCTATGATTGCTACCTTCTCCTATTTTGGACAAACTGGACTTTAACATTGTGTGGAGAAAAGATTAAAAGAACACCAGTCTTACATCATTAATAAGAAATCTGGTCTAAAATAGGACTGACACTAACTAGTTTTCTGGTGTAGAATGTGCCTATTCAAGTTAGAACATTTATTTAAAGAGAGTGCCGAGACCCTGCTATATCATCCTCACCTGAATGACTGCCTTTTCCTGCCAATAATCTGGAAACAGGCTCACTCTTTTCAGATACCAGTGAATGATATATATATATCATTCGATTTTGTTCCATTACTACACTTTGCCTGCACTGTGTTGCTCTATATACTATCATGTGGCTTGTACTGTTTTTTAAATAATCCATTGTTAACATTCTACCTTGTACACACTATCTGCTTGCAACTGAAGATGACCTGTTATTTTCTAGCTGAAATATCTGGCAAATAAGTAAGTTTTAATACTTTTCAATTTTTATTTTAATTGTTTCATTTATCCTACCTACATCTAGATGGTTCTCAATATTAAACATACACAAAAACACATAAAACAAGAAGTGGAATAAGTTATAGTAGAAACAAAGTACTATGAGGGGGCATCTTCTATGAATGCTGTTATGCTGGAGAACTAACAATGTTTCCTAAATCTCCTAAAGTTAGGTTGATTTGTTAAATCTGCTGATGATTCTTAAAAAAAAAAAAAGAGCCTTTAAAGTTTCTATTGACAGATGTATTTCTTGTGTTCTTCAAGGTGGATGTTGACAGATCTTTCAGTTTGAGCATAATAATATGATTATGTCAAACTTCCCAATATTTGAGAAATATTAATTCTGGGCTTCCAACCCCATGCTAGCCTAGGCTGTTGGGTGGGAGACATAAGCACTCAAGAGAGGGAACACCTTATAGAACTTAACTTTCAGTCTAAATTCTTCCATTCACAGTGAGTGAGTATGTGTGTGTCATTAATATTTTTGTCACCCTCTAGTCTCTGAGAAACACAAAATGTAAGAATTATTAAACCTGTGTTTAATTATTTCTCTATTCATTTCATTAAACTTAATTATGAGTGGAAACTGGCATCTAACTTTAGTATACTTGTTTGTCAATTCTACAAGGAGTAGAATTGACAAACAAGGCATAGCACACAAAGTTAAAATTCCATTTATCCAAGGACTTAACCTGCTAGACTCCCTAGCCTAACTTCTTTCCCTTATTGTTTTATATGTGTTTTTGTGTACGTTATTACAATAACAATACTGTATTCTTGACGAGTCTCTATGAGAGACAAAATATAGGAACTCTTAAACCTGTGTTTAATTATTTCTGTGCTACAAGCATTCCATTAAAACTAATCATGAGTAAATAAGCACCTAAACCTTAATACTCATTACAGAACATGCAATGTGCTGTTTTGTGAAGTGTCATATATTCATTTACTTAGACAACAAAAACTACACTCTGTATATACAGAAGATTAAAGAATTTCATGAATAAAAAGATGATAAGAATATTAAAAATTAAATTAAAGAACTCATGATACACAACATCTACACATTTTTGGCTAAGCCATCCCTACCTTCTCGTAGTGTACATGTTTCCACAAACAGAAACCATATCAATATAGAAAGTAGTGCTTCCACAAAGCTATGTATGAGACAACATCACCATGCTCAATGGAGCTTGAAATGGTCTTCTTCCATATTTGGTATCCAGAGCAAGGATCTGGTTTCTGGCTTCACCCCATGATCACATACAGTGTGAGTAACACCTTTCAAGGAGATGAGAAATACACAAGGAGTGTTAGAACTTAACCCATTCAAGGGTATAGCAGTAAATTATTTCCACAGGCCATCACCTGACAGTGTACAAATGAACCTGATAGTTTATTTATTCATGTGGGGTTCTCCCTGTTCCTCGACCACCCTTTAGACTGGTTGAGCCCTCCTAATGAGGATTAAGTATATATTTTTGACTGAAGCAGCATGTGTTCACAGGATTGGTTTGCCTGTTTGCGGGGTGAAAAACCCCAGATAAACTAGGAGGGGGCCCTGCTGTCCACGTCCGAGACCAGCTAACTTGGCTATGGCTGAGAAAGTTCCTTAAGCTCCTCACATCGTCGACAGGAATCGAACCTAGGATACTCCTTCCCCAGGCATATGGTTGCAAAGTGCATAGCCACTAGGCTAACCATGCAGACAACCTGTTAGTAACAAACCTAACAGATTATTCACTAGCTGGCTTTCCACCAGCTAGTGAATAATCTAGGTGTTACTTACTCTGCCAGAAGGACCATCTTTGTCAGCATTGTTACATAGTAAAAAGCAAATACTGAAACATGTCAACTCATAAAACTTTTATCAATGTGACCGAATTGTAAAGACCATCTTCAGTAAGGTTCAAAAGTAGAACAACATACAATAAATTTTAAATCACAGCTCGTTATCTATTGTATATATTAAAGTATATGCAGCTTACATAATTTTATAATTTACTGTTCTACATTTTCATCTCACTGAAGATGATCCCATATCCACTTGGTCATCATTCATATGTTAACAGATACAACATAAATCATGTATAGACTGCCATTTACAATCATCCAAAGCAAATGCTATTTATAACAGAATTTCTGCTGGAAACCTCAATAACTAACAAGCAATTACGATGTTTTCCCCCAATATTGCTACTCCTAAAGTTATCTGCAAATCTATAGTATATTTTGTACCATGAGTAAGATAAGGATTTTCTTATCTATTTTTTTTTTTTTTTATCTATTTTATATATGAGGGTGGTCTGAAAAGTTCTCGGCCTTGACCATAGATGGCAACACTATTGGCAAGATTTTTCTTTTTCTAAGTTGGTACATCTGTCATAAGGATCCATATGAAATTGCAAGTCATTCTATCATGAATAGTATACGTTAGTAACATATACTATTTTATATGTTTTATACAGCTGTCTGAATCAAAAGTGTTGCTTGTATCCCTTGAAATGGATAAAATTGAGTATCGAGCGGTACGATACTAAATGCTGGTTGATTAAAAAAAAAAAGTTAATGTGAAATTTGGCATAGTTTGGACCTTGCAATATTTTAGTAGTCAAGTTGATATGAAGAAGTGGCCAATCACAGACGATCATCTGTAATTTGGTTTCTTAATTGATTTTTGTCTCAATATGCCGGTGTCAGGGTGATATAGCAGGCCCTGCGGTATCATCAGTCCGTGACTGCTACAAAGAAACTCGACGCAGAAATTGCTTGACTGTTGCTACTTGAAATGTAAGAGGATTGAATAAATGCGGGAAATTGGCTAATGTGATGAGAGAGATGGAGAGATTCAATAAGTGAAATTGAATAAGTGAAACTTTTTTTGGAAAGGATCATCAAATTTTGAGTCGAAACTTCCAAATGGTAAGATATATAAAATATATACGTCAAGTGGTGAAATATCAAGAAGAGGCATAGCGTTTATTGTAGAGAAGAAAACTAATAAAAACATTATCCATATAATCAAAAAATCAGATAGAGTAATGGCAATTCTAGTGAAATCTAAACCTAGAGATATGCTGATCATCCAAATATATGCTCCTACAGAACAGAATGAAGAAGCAGAAATAGATATCATATATCATGAAATAGAATGGTGTATAAAGGAAGTCGGAGGCAAGAAAGATCGAGTTATTTGTGCTATGGGTGACTGGAACGCAAAAGTTAGATCAGAGAGAACATCTACACACGTGGGTCCATTTGGACTAGGGATTCGGAATGAGAGAGGACAAAAGCTGATTGATTTCTGTAACAAGCACAATCGCATCATAACTAACACTTATTTTGAGTAAAAACCAACAGCAAGATACACATGAGAAAGTCCAGATGGAAGATACAAAAATCAATTAGACTATATTGTAGTCAGTGAACGTTACTTCAATGGAATACGGAACTCAACGGTGATGTCAAGTGCTGACTGTGGATCTGATCATAAGCTAGTCTTAATGAAGATGAATATTCGCCTGAAAACAATAAAATTTAAAAAAAGTCAACCCCTAAAACAGATCAGCAAATGGTACAAAATCCGATTATAAAATCAAAATTTAATGAAATTATTTCAGAACTGCTGTGTGCACAGTTGCAAAACTAAAATGAACCCTCTAAATGGAATAGACTACAAGCAGCTATCATAACATCTGCTAAAAACCACATCAATAAACAAGAAGAAAGAAAGAAAAAACCATGGATAACTCAAGAGGTAATCAACCTTATTGGTGAAAGAAGAACATGGAAGAGGTGCAAATGAAGAAGAAAGGTTAAGATATAAAACTTTAAATAAAAGAATCAAACAGTTATGTAAAAGATTGAAAGAAAACTGGATAAATAGGCAGTGCACTGAGATAGAAGAATTACAAAATAGGAACAAAACCAGAGAAGCATTCCTGAAAGTGAAAGAACTTAATGGAAAAACAAAACGCACACAGTCTAATAACATCAAGGACAAAGATGGAAACATACTCATTGATAAGGAAAAGTTAAATGGAAAATGGGTGGAGTACTTATCAGATCTCTATGATGATGATAATGGTAACATGTTGGATGATTCACAACACCTTAAGTTAAATGTAACAACAGATACCACTCTACCCACAAGAAAGGAGGTAGAACATATAATTAAGAATCTCACTGATAATAAATCCCCTGGGTGTGATAACATTCCGGCTGAGCTGCTGAAAGCATTGACTGGCAAAAATAACTATTTAGTGGAATCCATTCAGGACATCTATAAAACAATACAATTACCTGAAGTTTTTACAACATCTATCTGTATACCAATTCCAAAATTATGAGGATTACAGAACTGTGAGCCTAATATCCAATGCATCTAAAATCATTTTAACCTTTGTTAACAAATTGAAAGATCCGTAAGCAGTGAATTGAGTGAACAACAGAAAGGCTTCAGAAGAGGAATGGGAACCATTAATGCTATCCTGGAACTAAAAATACTAATAGAAAGATCACTTGAAAGAAATAGGAACATTTATATATGCTTCGTAGACATTCAGAAGGCTTTTGACCGGGTAAAACATAATAAAATGTTCAATATATTGGATAAATTAGACAAAGAAGATCATGTACTTAAGATTATAAAAATGATTTACACCAAACAGAAAATGCAGCCGTTTAACTCTGAGACTTCTGAAGTGAAAATAAAAAGAGGAGTTATACAAGGTTGTATCCTTTCACCAAATCTATTTAATATTTAGTGAGACAGTGATGAAAAACAAAAAACAGGAATTAGTATCAATGGTATCAACTACAACAATCTTAGATATGCTGATGATACCATTCTAATAGCAGAAAACAGAAACAAATTAATCAAATTACTGCAGCTACTAATTGAAGAAGGTAAATAATTTGGATTAGATATTAATGCAAAAAAAAACAAACATTTTTATGAAAATCTCAAAAGAAAGCAGATCCGAGCCAGAAATATTCATAAACAATATAAAAATTGAACACACAACAGAATACAAATATTTAGGCACCTATTTTACTGCAGATGGAAAGCAAGATAAATAAAAATAAGAAGAGCCATAGCTAAAGATGCATTCTGGAAAAATAAAGATCTGCTCAGAAGTTCTGTGAGCAGTGGCGCAACCAGAGGGGAGGCCAAGGGGCCAGGGCACCCGCCAAAGAAAAGGAAAAAACACTAGAAAATTTTTCAAAAATCTTTTCCTAATTAAAATTCATTTGTTTTTTAATTTATGTTGTGTCGTGTCTTCTATTTCTATACTACTTATGAATTATTCTCGTAGACAGGCTTATACGTTGGTTATGCATTTCTAAATCACTTAGGGAATTGAACAATGTAGATCCGAATATAAATTAAATTATACTTTAATAAATATCTCCGATATTTCGGCAACGTCATGTTGCCATTTTCAAAAGGAACTTACAAAAAAAAAGGAAAGTGCATGCAGGCACTACACAATAACTGAGAATGAAGATATGAAGCTATCGTTCTCCTAGAAGTCCTGATGGTGCCCTCTAGTGGGCTAAGTAGGTGTTCTTGGCCATTGGGCTGAAGGTCTGCAGATGTATGCCTCCCAAATTTGGGGCAGTCGCATACAACCAAATTTGTTGAGGTTTGGGGAGTTTCTTAGGGCTGAGGGGCTGATTCCATAAAGTCTTTCGAATTTGTATTTGCTACGGTGTATTACTGTAGCTTTCTTCCACCGTATTCTGTGGCGTGTATCCAGAGCATGGTCTGCAAGACCAGAATGGCTGTACTTGTGAAACTGGATGTAGTCCTTGTGTTCAGAAATTCTGATATTCGCTGTCCTGCCTGTTTGGCCAAAGTACGACAGTTTACAACTGCAAGGGACCTGGTATACACCAGGTAGGTCTAGGGGAAGTGGTTGGTCTTTGGTGGAGCGGATAAGGGATGCCAATTTTCTGTAAGGCCTGTAACAGGAGGTGAGGTCATGTTTTTTTAAAATTTTGGTAATTTTTTCCGAGGTGCCTCGGATGTAGGGAATGGCGATGGATTTAGAGTAATCTTTGTTGTGGAGGGGGGGGGGGGGGTGTGTTTTGTAGGTTTTAATATTTTTTGGATTTTTTGGAGGGGTAGCCATTGGCTGAGAAAGTGTTGAGGATGTGATTTAGTTCAGTGTTTAGGGCCATGTCGTTAGAACAGATTAGTTTAGCCCTGTTGCATAGTGTTTTCACCACTCCATATTGTTGTGAGGGGGGGGGGGATTATTGGTGAATGTGTCTGCCTGTATGAGTGGGTTTTCTATAAACTGAGAAAACCAAGGTTCCATCAGGCTGGTGGGTGATTAGTGTGTCTAGGAAAGGGAGGCTGTTGTTTTCCTCTTTTTTCAGGGTGAACTTGATTCTGGAGTGTTGGTTGTTTAAGTGTATAAGGAAGGAGAGGAGTGTTTCAGAGTCATGTGGCCAAATAGCATACATATCATCAACGTAGCAGAGCCATATGGATGGTTTTTGTGGGGCAGAGGCTAAGGCTTTTTCTTCAAAGGACTCCATAAAGAAATTGGCCAAGGGTGGGGGAGAGTGGTGAACCCATGGCTGTCCCCTCTATTTAGAGTAATCTTTGTTGTGGAGGGGGGGGGGGTTGTGTTTTGTAGGTTTTAATATTTTTTGGATTTTTTGGAGGGGTAGCCATTGGCTGAGAAAGTGTTGAGGATGTGATTTAGTTCAGTGTTTAGGGCCATGTCGTTAGAACAGATTAGTTTAGCCCTGTTGCATAGTGTTTTCACCACTCCATATTGTTGTGAGGGGGGGGGGGGGATTATTGGTGAATGTGTCTGCCTGTATGAGTGGGTTTTCTATAAACTGAGAAAACCATGGTTCCATCAGGCTGGTGGGTGATTAGTGTGTCTAGGAAAGGGAGGCTGTTGTTTTCCTCTTTTTTCAGGGTGAACTTGATTCTGGAGTGTTGGTTGTTTAAGTGTATAAGGAAGGAGAGGAGTGTTTCAGAGCCATGTGGCCAAATAGCATACATATCATCAACGTAGCAGAGCCATATGGATGGTTTTTGTGGGGCAGAGGCTAAGGCTTTTTCTTCAAAGGACTCCATAAAGAAATTGGCCAAGGGTGGGGGAGAGTGGTGAACCCATGGCTGTCCCCTCTATTTGTTTGTAGAATTTTCCCTGCCAAACGAAATAGCCCGAGTTCATTGTGAACTGAAATAGGGCAGAGATATCAGGAGAAAATTTAGCTTGGATTAGCTCTAAAGTTTCCTTGAGTGGAACATTTGTGAATAAGGAGACGTCAAGGCTGACCATTATGTCAGTATGTTGGAGTGTAAGGTTTTCTATGCTGGCTTTGAAGTGGTCTGAATTTTTTTGTGTGTGATGGTGTGTTACCAGTATAGTGTGTGAGCTCTTTGGCCAAATGTTTAGCTAATTTGTATGTGGGGGAATCAATGCCATCCACTATGGGACGTTTTTTAATGGCACATTTTCTTTATGTATTTTTGGGAGTCCATAAATACGGGGGGGGGGGGGGGTATAGAGTTAAACGGCTTTAATCTGTTGGTAACTTCTACAGATCCATTATGGGACGTAATGGCACATTTTCTTTATGTATTTTTTTTGTAAGTTCCTTTTGAAAATGGCAACGTGACGTTGCCGAAATATCGGAGATATTTATTAAAGTATAATTTAATTTATATTCGGATCTACGTTGTTCAATTCCCTAAGTGATTTAGAAATACTTATGAATTAGCAATCACTGCAGATGCTCAGTCATAGGTCGTATGCGATGCATAGCGTGAATTCGCAAATCGTCTACTCAACACGCACCCTCCCCTCCAAGGTTCCTGAGCACCGGGCCCCTTCCAAGATTAAATCCCGAGTGCGCCATTGTCTGTGAGTATCGAGACAAAGAAAAGAATGATAAGAACATTTGTGTGGATAAGAACAATTTTCACATATGGAAGTGAGACCTGGATATTCAAGATCAGAGTAAGGCAACATATAAATGCCTTTGAAATGTGGTGCTATAGGAAAGCTCTAAAAATCCCATGGACAGAATATGTGACAAATACAGATGTCCTACAGAGAATGAGAACACAGAGATCTTTATTACAGGAAATGATCCAGAGAAAGATGAGATTGGCAGGACATGTACTGAGAGGTTCAGCAGGACAGAGGATATTAACAGTTTTAGATGGAAAAATTATGGGAAAAGGATCAAGAGGCAAAAAACGAAGGAGATGGCTTTAAAATATAAGATCATGGACAGGATCACATGGCTATGCAGAAACAAAAAGGAAAGCCACCAACAGAGAGAACTGGAAGGACATGGTGCTGCACCCTCTCACTGAGGAAGCTACATGAAGAATTGATTTTTTATGATGGTCATATTTGAAAAAGCAGATTGTGACAAGTATGTCGATCCAAAACACGACAGAATTTTTTTGTGAAATATCAGAATATTCTGAATATTTATTATATCAAGTTCTACTTCAGCTTGGTTTATATCAAACAGCCCACTAATTTTATTTGAAATTTCTGTGAATTCAATTTTCTTGAAATGGATTATTGATAAAAGGTACAATCATTTCAATTTTATTAAAATCTTTAAGTCTTGAATTTATTTCTTCCTCGACTAAATTCTTTTAAATCATAGTGCATTTCTTGATTTTGTACAAAAAGGTTAATAAATATGGGAGATGTCTAAATTTGTGGTAATTATATTTTTTTTTAATCAAAGTAAGTATTGTTGGAAAGTTTTTATTGAACTTAACATGTCAATTAAATTTTTATCTCTACCTTGTAACTCTAAATTTAAATTGCTTAATTTCGTACAGAAATCTATTAAAAATGATAAGTGTAACAACCATCTTTTATCACTCAATTGTGGATAAATATCTCCTTTTTCATCAAGAATATTTTTATAAACAAAGCTGAAATAGAACTTGAGATAAACATTCAGAATAGTTTACATTTAAAATCAATAAACAATGAAGTCATTTGGGAGTATGCATATGAAAAACTCCCAATATTAACTGATATTGCACGAAAAATTCTGTCGTGTTTCGGATCGACATACTTGTCAGAATCCATTTTTTCAAATATGACAGTCATAAAAAATCAATTAAGAAACCAAATTACAAATGACCAATTGGATGATTGTCTACGATTGGTCCCTTCTTCATATCAACTTGACTATGAAAATATTGCGAGGTCCAAACAATGCCAATTTCACATTAACTTTTTTTTTTTTTTTTTTTTTAATCAACCAGCATTTCCCATAACTTGTGAGTTTGTAATCAATCTGTTGCTTTTTCTAACTTTGGTTTTCAAAAATAGAGAAATAAATATTTTATTCCAATATATATATATATATTTTTTTTTTTTGTTGTATTAAAATAATTAAAAGTGATAAATAATTTTTTTAAATACACAAATAAAGATTTTAGATGTATATTTTATTTTTAGTTGTTTATTTGTGCGTAATCAGATATCAGGTTGGGGGAACGTGATCTATATAAGAGAGTAGATCGCCGAATAACTTTTCATAGAAAAGTAGTTCACGTATTAAAAAAGGTTGAACACCACTGGTCTAAGGTATATAAATGGAGTGTTCTTTTTGCATCTTTCATTTTCCGGATTTTATCCCATACAATTTTTGGACTGGTCATTCAATTAACTGATGAGGTAAAATGGTTCCAAGATTGTTTTTGACTCTGACATCTCACATAACATGCTTTGGCCAAAGCATGCTTAAAAGTGGTGGGATATCTACAAAACATACCCCGTGCTCTGTGTCTATCTTTTTTGGCAGTCTGGCATTCTAGGTTCCACCAAGGTTTTCGAAATAATGGAAATCAAGGTAAAGTTCTTGGAATAGAAGCTGTTGCTGCTGGACAATGCAGTCCGTTACATACTTTACTGCTTTATTAATAGATGTTTGACTAATGGTATCAGCAGTAAATTTTGAAAGATGAGAAAAACTGTCCCAGTCAGCCTAGGCCATTTTCCATATGGGTATCCATGTAGAGGAACATGGTTCCTGTGAAGACATTGTGCAAAGAAGACAAGTGATCTCTTCCATATGTTCTCTTTGATGCACCATACAAGCAGTGAAAGAATGGAAGGGGAGCATAGGCAGTTTGGGCATGCTCAAATTTCTTAAGATGTTCCTGGTTGGAACCAAGTGACCATTCCTATGTATCAGCATGCACCTCACACCTGTCACTCCCTGATCTTTAATCTCTGAACATATCTCTTCATCAGGAATATCAAGGCGATCCATCCCATTCTGATATCAATCCTCTAGAAGAATTGAGGGTTTTATGAGATGTTATTGTGAATGGTATTCCACCCACTGAAGTTGCTCCCAGCAGTTTCTCAGAATGTTACTGACATCAGGCTTCCACATGGATATCACCAGAATGTAATTTCTTAACAGTTTTGGGAGGTCCTGCCAGTCCCACTAAACCCTTTTGAATAGAGAAGGGTAACATTTTTCCCTGTTGGCTTTTCACCTATTGCATGGATGATAAAAACAATGAAACATTTATACTAGTATCATATATCTTTTGTTTCTTACTTCTGTTACCAAATGCTGTATTTACAGTATCAGTAATTGGTTGTGACTTTGTTAGATGGCCCCTAAAATGTTTGAGGATGAAGAATTCATGCTCAAGGAGTTTTGGATTCAGTGCCAGAACTCTCTGCCCACCACAGAATTACATGGATGACCAAAGACCGCCAAGCAATGACTGTGCTTGGGAGTGGAATGCCAGAGCTACTGATCGGATGCTATACTAGTCCAACACCAAGCTTTTGATCCCGACCCCAGACCTTGGGGTGAGATGCTTACTGCAACACCGTTGATCCTTGCAAGCAAGCCTGAACTAGTCGAATGATCCCGGCCAAGCCATCCAGGACTGTCCGTCTTGCCAAAGTACTGCAAGACTATCAGGATTCCATTTTCTGGATGTCCACGGGTTGCACCACATGGCAAACATAGCAGCAAGGTGTGGATACCAGTAATGGTGGTCTGGAAAAAAGGATAGTGAAAAAATACTCAGGAGAAGTAAAGCAAAGAATATGGGAAGTAAAAAAAAAAGGAGGAATGAAAAGGACCAATACTGAGATGTCCATTTCCACTACGAATATGTGACCCACAGGGAGGGAAGTGGGAGGCAAATCTAGAAGAGACATAAATGCTGAAATAATGCAGAAGTCACATTTCCCATATACAACTAAAGAAAAGGTGCATCACCTTATTATTAAATTACTTTGGATCAGAGGTAGATGAAAGTTTTTTCACTTGATCATTTCACTTGACAGAATATTCACTTGGTTATATTATCGATATTCATATTTTGCATTTTAATAGATCATAAATTTTAAATTTAATGAAACGAAAACAAAATGTATGCAATCGACACAACATAAATGCTAATAAACTGACAAAAGTCATCATCATCTTCAAATTCCTGCCATATACCCTCAAGGGATGTACAGGATATGATAGTACTAAATGAAAAATTTACATCATTACTAATTTCTGATCTACAATTTTCCTCCAAATCAGTCTGTTACCTGTCAAGACTCCAACATTATCACATCTTATATTTCTGTCTTCTAAGGCACTTTTTACCGTATCAGTCCACCTATATCTTGGTCTTCCTCAGAGTCTTTTTCCTGCCAACCTGGCAGAGAAGACTTGTTTTGCTAATCTATCCTCTCCCATTCTGTTTAAGTGACAATACTACCTGAGATTCCTGAATGCTGACAATGTCAAGTTCTTTCCTAATATCATCCTTTTTAATACGTTAATGCCATTGATGCCATCTGTTCATGCCCCTATCAGGACTCTCATATCTGCAGTCTCTAGTCTTTGGTCAAGAGTTTTACTTCTGACCCAGCTCTCAGATCCATAAATTAAAATTGGTTTGAACACTGTCTTGCATACATCTAATTTAGTGTTTTGATTAATTTCTCTCTTATTCCACATAAATTTATTCAATTGACTTCCTACGATACCAACTTTGATGATTCTGTTGCCTATTTCCATATTTAATTTTCCATCTTCACTAAAAATTGTGTCAAAGTAGCTGAAATGTTTTACTTGTTCCACAGGTTCTCCATTCACAACGCAGTTGACATTTTCAATGCTTCTGCCAATTTTCATTATCTTTGTCTTGTTATTGACAAGACATACTATATGAAGGCTGACCTTCATACCATATCTATTACAACTGTTATTCAATTTAGTCAGGGAATCTTGCAGACTTGTAGCGGATTTATTTAGAAGTATAACATCATCTGCATAAAGCAAAGAGCTCTCTCCATAAAGCAATTTTGATATCAGGTTTAATACCACTTTCCTTCATAATGTCATCCATACAGATAATGAATAACAGAGGGAATAATGAACATCCTTGTCTCACACCAGATTTTACATTAAACCATCTTCCTGTACTTCCTTCAATTCTAACTGCTGAGTTATAACTCATACATTGCTTGATATAATGCCCCACTGACACCATATAAATGTAGCATTTTGAATAGCTTATATCTTGGCTTCTCATATGCCTTTTCCAGATCTACAAAACTTAAATATAGATCTTTCTGATATTCCCATGATTTCTCAACTACTTGTCGTAAAGTAAAAATCTGATCCTGACAGCCTCTATTTGGCCTAAATCCAGCTTGTCCTTCACCAAGCTTTTCTTCCACAATCCTTCTCAACCGTTTTTCAAGTATACTTGCAGAAATCTTACCAGGAACACTCAGTATTGAGCGTTCCTGGTAAAAACTGTCAAAAATCAAAGAAATTAAATGTTGGTAGCACTGAATTTTTGTAATTATGCATTACCATATATTGCTATTAGCTTGATATTGATAAAAACAGAACTACCAAATTGTTCAAATTGAACAAAATCTTTGTATTGGAAAAAGTTTTGTTTGTTAAACAAAACATTTTCATATAGAGTTTCAAAACTTAATCAGGTTTACATCATGCTTTTATTAGAAGAATAGGATCTCCTTGCAAACTACATTCTACTGTCATCCAAAAGATATCAATAAATGTCCGTTTTAAGTAAATACACAACATCAAGAAAAATTATTAATGTATGCTTTGGTAATGATAGGGAAGAATTAGGGTGAATTCCAACAGAGTTAACAAGATCAGCAGGAACAGCAGATTTGAACTCAAATTTAGCAAGACAATGTTATGGTTCTTGGAATATATATATGACAGGGAAGATCCTGAAAAATAAGTACAGTGGTATCTCGCTAATCCGAACTAATAAAAACTGTGCTCGTTCGGATTGGCGAATTTTCCCCCAAGAGATAACAATAACTAGCGTTTAAGACAAAAATAATCAGATTCTAACGGTACATCAATTTAATTCTGTGAATAAATGAAGTAACTGATAGAAAATAAACTATTGCACTGCAATGTAAAACTTAAAAATAATACAATACACAAGTTTATTTTTGTAAAAAATTTAGTTTGTATGTACCTGTATATTGTTGGGGATTCTGATTTCATAAAATTGCATAGTTCAGTATATAACTTAATTTGCGTAAAAAATATCACTTTTTTGTATAGAACACAAAAAAAAAAAGTTTCACAAAATAACACAAAAATTTTTTTATATCTTTGTAAAAAAAGTCACTGATTTTCTTTTGCTTCTTGCAAGCTAACTGTTTTCGAATGCTTCTTCTCGGAGCTGCATTAGCAATAATATTTTGTTGAATGGCGTATCATTCTGCGTAGCCCATTCTATACACATATTAATGCTGCCAACTGCCTCTTCGTGTTTTTTTTTTTTTTTTTTTTTTTTTGAGTTCTTTATCATCATCGTGATCTTCTAATTCATTCTGTAGCATCATATTCATAATTTCAGCATCTGATTTCATTTCGAATTCACTTTCGGTTCTACCTGTAATTCATTCCGTAACATCTGTTTGTGAAATTTCAACATCTGGATTTATATTTTCAACCAAATTATGCACATTTTGAATTTCATCTTTTTGTGTATCACCATAGTTATCTTGTAAATTCTAGAAGGCCAGTTTTTTCCATGACGCTCGAATTGTTTCAGGTTTGACAGCTTCCAAAGCAGCAGCAACTGAGAATGCTATATCCTTCAAATTTATATTTTTTATTGATGTGGTAATACTGTACTGTAATACTGTATTAAAAATATTCTGTACTGTAATAATAAAATAAATAATAGTTAAATAAAAATAATAGTATACAAAATAATAATACATAATTAATAAAACTTTTTTTCTTTCAAAATGCAGTTTGGATTACTGGAGGGTTTGGGCTGAAGAGGTTCGGATTAGCAAGATACCACTGTATATGGTAATGGGGAAATAACTGAAAATGTGTGGAACCTGGGATCAATCATGAATTATTGTACACAAGAAAACAGGATATTAGAAATGGTTAGTTTTGTTTAAAATCTGGATGGACATATCTATTCCTACAGAACAAAGCTGAGGATTTTGGATGTCACTGTTTTCTTTTTTTTTTTTCTTTCAACAGTGACTTATTAACTGTGAAACTTAGAACCTAAAGGAGTCTGACAGGAAAAGGATAGCTGCTTCTGAGATGTGGTGTTACATTTGACTGTTGAGGATCTCACATGGAAAGACAGACTTGAAGACTTCTTAGAGACCTGAAGAGAGTTAATGGCACATCAAAGAAGAGTGGAGTGACCATATGGCATCTGATGATGTCCAATGAAATTATGGATGGGAATGGTCATGCTTAACTAGGATATCACTGAAAGGCAATGAACAATATCATATATTAGTAGATATCTTTCTGAAAATTTTGATTATGTCTAGGCAAATTTTCTATACTGTATTGTTTTGTATATTAGTATTCATTCCAGGATGACATTCTAAAGCAAATGATCCAAGTTTGGTGCAATTGCATATGCCGACACACCCTGCGGTGGTGCTGCAAGCACGAACCGGCAGCCTTATAAAGCCAGTGTGTAGTCAATAGCTGATTAAAGCAAAAAGCACTGGCCGATGCAAGCTAGAGTACAGAGTGACAATAACGCCAGGAAGATGCCAGAGATGTTGATTTAAGCAACTTACGGACTTTGACAGAGGCATGATCATTGGCCTGAAAACCGGAGGGTGGTCGGCGTGCCGTATAGGCGTGCAAATGAACTGTTCCGACCATACCGTCCAACAGTGTTGGGAGCTGTGGACACTTTCTGGCAGAGCGGCACCGGTCGGATCAGGAGGACCAATGCTAGAGAGGATCGATGGATCATGCGGCAAGCACGGAGGGATCCCACAGTGACCGGTCCACTATACAGGCAGATGTAGGGGCTCCTGTGTGAACATGAACCATTTTTCGATGCCTCGCAGAGGCAAATCTACAATCCCAGCACCCCTTACGTGTGCTCCCATTAACACCTCAACATAGCCGACTCCATTTGCAGTGGTGCCAGACGAGAGCGACGTAATGCCACAGACTGGTGATATGTGGTCTTCAGCGATGAGTGCCGCTTCATCTTGGGGACAGATGATCATTGTGTCCGGGTGTGGAGGACCCCTGGTCAAGGATACAATCCCGACCTCACTATCAAGTGCCACACCTCCTACACTGCAGACATTATGGTCTGGGAAGCCATAGCCTACGATAGCCAATTACCCCTTGTAGTGGTACGTGGCGCATTGACGAGGCAGCGGTATGTGGACGGCATCCTATGGCCCCACGTTCTCCCATTACTGGCCGGGATACTAGGAGCGCTATACCAGCAGGATAATGCCCGTCCACACATGGCTCGGGTTGCCCAGGCCTGTCTACGTCGTGTACAGACACTTCCATGGCCTGCCCGCTCCCCGGACTTGTCCCCTATCAAGCATGTTTGGGAGCAGCTGAAATGCCAGCTCCCACCGTGCCGCAATATCCAGGATTTGGAGCACAGCGTCCAACATGTGTGGGCCAGTCTGCCACAGGACAACATGAGCATCTGTTTGCCACCATGCCGGGCCGTATTGCAGCATGTAATGCCGCACGAGGCAGTGCAACGTGCTATTGATAATAACCGGATTGCATACCACAGATCCCTTTGTAATTGTCCTTCAGCTCTGTTTTTGCCATCATGTGCATCACTCACCTGTATAAACCAATAAAATTTCAGTTGAATCCTATGCTTCCTTCTTGGTGGGCTAATTTCTTTGTCCATGTGTGTATGATATTACCACTGATGCCATCTGTTCATGCCCCTAACCTTTCTCAAGACTCTCATATCTGCAGTCTCCCGTCTTTGGTCAAGTGTCTCTCAGATCCATAAGTTAAAATTGACTTGAGCACTGTGTTGTATACAACTAATTACTGTTTTGACTAATTTCTCTCTTATTCCATATAAATTTATTCAGTTGACTTCCTATCATACCAGCTTTGTCGATTCTGTTGTCTATTTCCATATTTAATTTACCATCTTCACTAAAGATCGTGCCTAAGTAGCTGAAATCTTTTACTCGTTCTATAGTTTCTCCATTCACAATGCGGTAGATAGTTTCAATTTTCTGCCAATTTTCATTGTCTTTGTCTTGTTATTGGTGACCTTCATGCCATATCTATTACAACACTTATTCAATTTGTAATTCATATAGTCAGAGAATCTTGCAGACTTTAGAGGATTTATTTAGAAGTATAACATCATCTGCATAAAGCTGACATTAACATCTCCAAATTTTGATATCAGGTTTAATGCCACTTTCCTTCATAATGTGACCCATATATAATGAATAACAGAGGGGAATAATGCACATCCTTGTCTGACACCAGATTTAACATTCAACCATTTTCCTCTACTTCCTTCAATTCTAAATGCTGACTTACAACTCAATAATAAATAATAAATAATAATAAAGACTAAGTATTGCTTTATACAATGCCCCATTGATGCCATAAAACTATTGTTTTGAATAGCTTTTCTCTTGGCACCTTGTCATATGCCTTTTCCAGATCTACAAAACCTAAATAGAGCTCTCTATTATATTCCCATGATGTCTTAACCATTTGTCGTAAAAAGTTTTCCTAGAGAAAAGTTGGTACATTGTATCGGTTTGTATATTAGCATTCATTGCAGGACGACATTCTCTCTCTCTAACACCCATCCTATAAGTCAAAATCAGTACAGCATAAGAATTGCAGCTATAGAGAATTTTAATGACAGCAAAGTTTTAGTTTTAATGTATCAATACTGCTCCTGATGACTAGAACAGAAGAAAGAAATACTGAAAAACGTTCTAATAGCATAGAAACTCAAGACAGTCCCTGAGAAGTTCAAATACATGGGTAAAGTTGGTAAGTTACTAAGAATGAAGGCCTGTTAGAAAGCAAAGAAAACACCATGAGATTGAACTATTACAATCACGGCCTCATTTATTGAAAGGGTACAGCATATCAAGCCAGAAACAGAAGTATTTCACTTCTTAGTATGCTAAGAAAAATCTCTGCCATGATACTAGAAGGCTAGAGTGAAGACAAGAATTGAAAAGCAAGTGGAAGAAAGCTTGCGCAGGTTCCAACCAACCCAAAGTATTCTAGAATCAAATTTTCACTCTCAGACAAATAATTGAGAAAATAGAATTTATACAAGAAAGAAGGATACTTAGATTTTTAGATCTAAAAAAACATAATAGGGTACCACAGAATGCACTGTGGAAAAGACTACATGAAAGAAAGTTGGAGGAAAGTTTGATTCAAGGAATACAAGGCTTTTCCCAAAACTGTTATAAAAACTGACAATATGAAATAACAGAAATCTGCGATGACAACAACAACAACAACAGGAGGTAGACAGGGATGAATTCTCAGACCAATCTTGTTTAGCATATCGATAGATGAATGGTCAAAACTTGCATAGTAAACTGAGCCATTTCCGACAGCAAAATGGCTGATATACCATATTTTTCCATGTATAAGACAATACTTTTTTCTAAAATTTTTAGAACAAAAATTGGGATCATCTTATACACGGGGGGGGGAGATAACCAGTTCAGAGACTTGCGATTGCTGTGGCGAAACTGTCGGTACCTTGTCTCTATGAATAGGCTTCCACTAATCACTAGTCTTTGTTAATTCTGTCGATTGATAGACGTCATTAACGGCTGATTCTGAATAAACCAATCAGAACTTTGAAAGCATTCATATGTCTGAAACTCGTTAGTGTAGTAAGTTAATGCATTAACAGTATTTTGAGCACTAGCCCATAAAAATGTTCCGAAAATAAAAAACGATTGTCATATTCTTCAAAATTCAAGTTAAAAGTCAAACAGTTTGGACCTCCTCCCACTGAGTGTATGATTAGACAATGGAGATATTTAAAATATTGATTTCTTAATTTTTGGTTCGAAAAAGTAGGGTTCGTCTTATACATGGGAGTGTCTTATACATAGCTTTGTGGTAAGCGGAAAAATTGCTATGCATTCTAAGTTATTTGGTGAAGAAGAATTTATCAAAGAGTGTCTGCTGAATGTTGCAAGTATAACATGTCCTGAAAAGAAAAAAGACTTTGAGAATATTCGTTTGTCGAGATGTACTGTTGTCCGATGGATAGAAATTATGGCTGATGATATCAAAACAAGTTTAAAAGAGAAGATTGCTAGATTGGAAGCATTTTCAATTGCTTTGGATGACAGCACCGATGCCTCCGATACACCGCAACTAGCAATATTTATTCAAGGAGTTGATGCAGATTTCAACATCACAGAAGAATTATTGGCGCTTCAGCCATTAAAAGGAACAACTACCGGTGAAGATATATTTGAAACAGTCAACACAGTCTTCGAGAGATCTGGGCTTAAATGGAGTTCATTATCTGGCATATGCACTGACGGAACCCCTGCAATGGTTGGTGTACAGAAGGGATTTATTGGAATAGTTCATGAAAGAGCAATAGAACTACAGATCCATCCGGAAAATTTAACAAATTTTCACTGCATTATCCACCAACAAAATCTTTGTGCAAAATTGATTAATTTCTCAAATGTTATGGAAGTTGTAGCAGCCAGTATTAACTTTATTAAGTCATGTGCACTTAATCACCGCCAATTTAAGGAGTATTTGGCAGACCTATTTTCGGATTATGAAGATGTGTCTTATTATTGTGAAGTGAGGAGGTTGAGTAAAGGTAAAATGTTAAAATGATTTTATGATCTGAGACAAGACATTGCAGATTTCATGGACATAAAAGGAAACACAATTAACCAAGTAAAAGATGATGAGTGGGTGTGTGATTTAGCATTCCTTATAGATGTCACTGGATACCTAAACAAACTGAATCTTAAATTGCAAAAACAAGGACAATTGGTTCATGAACTGCATGGACATGTCAAAGCTTTTTGTAATAAACTAAGATTGTTGGAAAGTCAGATAAGAGCTAAAAATTGTTCATTTTCCAACTCTAGCAACTCATAAAAACATTCCTCATAATTGTTATGGAGATGAACTGAAGGCACTAATAGAGTGCCAGAAAACTTACAGATGGAACTTATTGAGCTTCAGGCAGATTTAGTGCTAAAATCACAATTCAACAACCTTGCTTTGATGGATTTTTATAAATTTTACTTGGTGGAAGAAAAATATACCAATTTACGTGCCTTTTCAAGAAAAATTATTTGTCTTTTCAGCAGCATATATATGTGTGAACAGTTTTTTTCGAGGATGAAATACAATTATTCAAAAATTCAGACAAGAATAACTGACGAGAACCTCGAAAATTCTATGCAATTATCCTTAAGTAATATTAAAGTCAATATTGATAGTCTCATAGTTGAAGAACAAGGCCAATCTTCACATTAAATTGTTATGTCGTTCATTATATTATAAAATTTATGCAGAGCTTTATACCAAAGCATTATATTATAAATAAATGAAATATGAAGTAGCAACTTGTTTTAATTCATTTAATATTAATTTATTTTATTTAATAATTTGGTTAGGCCCTTGACTCGGAGACAGAATGATAATCTGGTCCCCGAACTAGGAAACGTTGCCCATGCCTGCTTTAGACAATATTCTGCTTGCCAACCAGGAATGTTTCTTTTCTTAATTCTTGTCTAACCTAACCTGACACATCAGGTCCACAACCACTTCAGCCTCCAAAAATCTTAGTATTTTTTCTTGTTCCAAACAGTACTTTTTTCCTACTCAACTCCTGACACTTTATAAAGCTCAAATGCAACTGACCTTAGAATACTATTTACACATTTAGTGTGGTTCACCTAAGACTTACCTTAGAATGTACAAATGTATTCAAGTGTGAGCAATTTGCATAACTGATGACCCCTCCTCTGAAGTTGCTTTTTAACTGATACTCTGTTGCTGCATTATTTATTTCTTTTCTATAGTATTTCCATAGTTGATGCACCACCAAACTGGCCACTACTATTCCACTAATCATTAAAACAAGAGCCACTGATAAACCAACACCCTTTTATAGTCCATCTTGAAACTCACCGAACCAACTTCACTGCCATCTCTTTCATTCCATCTACTTCTGTCTGATGATCATCACCCTTATACACTTTTGCCCCAAACGCATTACACCAACTGTTGATTTTCCTGCTTCATTTCCTACACTTCTGCTCTATGAAATAGCCTTCCCCATACTGTTTTCCCTAACAATTATAATTTCAAGTCTTCAAGAAAAACATTAATAAATTCCTTTCTTCTCTCTAACCACCTCCCCACACATGGCACTGTTATGTCATAGGTCTTAGGACCTCTCATATATGGGGCTAATATAAAAATATAAATAAAATAAAATAGCATACCAAATTGGAAAACACGGTGTGAATTTTTTTATCTGATCTATGCACAAAAGGCCACAAGACCAGTAGCACATTAGTGCCAAGTATGGGTAAGAAAAATAGAAGAGATAAGAAGTCCATTCACATTTTGCTTGAACATCTGAAGGGTTGTAATCTTTTGGGAAGGCAGAGTGGGAGACACTGTTCCAAAGACAGAAGTAGATGGAATGAAAGAGAAGGCAGTGAAGTCGGTTCGGTAAGTTTCAAGATGGACTGTAAAAAGGTGTTGGTTAGCACGGATTTTGTTTTAATGATTTCGGAGGAGAGTTGAGGAATAATAGTGGCCACTTCAGCTGAGAACTGTCCATAAAAGTATCTGTAGAAGAAGCACAAGGTAAAAACTCTATGTCTGTGAGAGAGGGATTGAAATAGATTTGTGAAAGATGGATCATTTATTAGTCGGATTGTTTTCTTCTGGATAGAATCGAGCAATCTTAGAGAGGATTTCTGGTCACCACTCCCAAATATAGAAGCAAAATTCCATGGCTGGATGGATTTGGGCTTTGTATGAAGTTGGGACTATGAAAGTATTGAGGTAGTATCTTGTGTGAAAAAGTACAAGTTTTTTGATGGCAGCAAAAGCTATACTTTAAATATGGTTGTATCAGGAATGTCAGATGCCAGACCAGAATACGGACATAATTGGAGTTACTGAAACAAGTAGGATGTAAAAAAAAAAAAAAATGAAAGCAATAACTATTTGTTCTAAGGTGTTTTTGGAGATTAATGATGATATACGGAATTAACATATTCTTGGAGACAGAGCGTGTAATGCTACAATCGACATAGTCTAAACTGCAAGTAAACCTTTTATCTTTGGTGTTCTCCAGACTAAATACCATCATGATGAAGATGTGACAGACTTTTGTAAAAACACTATGGAGTTATATAAATTAAAGATACCAAGAAATTATACACTTGGTTTAATCCTTTATCCAATTGCATCTGAAACATAATTTCTTGGTATCTTTAATTTATAGTATAACCAAGTAGAAAAACGTCCAACAACCTTCTCTAATCCAGAGTATTTTACTAATAAGGTGACACATTATATGACATATATATGAGTGCATATGAAAACATGACTTCTGCATTACTTCCACCTTGGTATGACCTCTGGGTCAGGCTCCCACTGATGAGACCTAAATAAAGGTCGAAATTGGTCTGGGTAGTGACCCTTCCCATAATGCATAGCATTATACATGTCTGCAAGGAGATGTGCTTTGCATTATGGGATACTAAGACAAGTAATGCAAAGTCATTAGCTTGTATATATGAGTTGCCCTGGTCCTGAAAATACTTCAAGTGCAAACTTTGTTTGCTTACACTTGGATAAAGGATTAAACCAAGTATATAATTTCTTCATATCTTTAATTTATAGTATAACCAAGCAGAAAAACTTCCAAGAACTATGAAGTTATAAAATAAAGAGAAATACCTATTGTTACTGAAAATCATGATGATCCTAAAATGTTTACAACATATACAAAAAAGCTAAGCTATTTTTCACTATGGAGCAGACCCTTTTTAACGACTAGGCTGTAACATTTGAATTTAATACGGTTTAAAAAAGGGAAATTAATTAACATACTTGTGTTTTGAAGGTAAGAATGAAAACCTGACAAAGACTTAACTGGAGCCGAGATAGTATGCAATTTAAAGTGGAAGTTACAAGATACAAACAGATAACAAAAAGATAACAAAATACATGAACATAGACAAGAATTTTAAAACCAATCACAAACAATGTTAAAACCAAAAAGATAAATTTGTAAAGTTTGGATTTCTAAAGAACTGAGAATAAAAACCCATTATATATATATATATATATTGGCTTGCTGCATACATTTTAAAGCCATGTTTGATGATTTTCATGGGTTAACAAAGGTTGCCTACTTGCAGTGACATATTGTTAAATATTTAAAGTGCAGGTTAAAAAAGAAAAAAAAAGGGAAGTCCCAATCAAAAACAAACTTTGATTGTGAATACATTGAGTTGAAAAGAATGTTTTTATCAGAAATACCATGTAAAAAATAATCATATAGCTCTGCTTCAAAAATATTGTTTAAATAATGACTGCCTGAAACTTTCAGATTTTTGGAAAGTCATCTTTCTAAAATTTAGCTATTTATTGAAATTATTATTATAATGTTTTTATGTTGTGCATGTTCTATTAGAAATGATATAGTTTTGTCAGATTACAATGATTTACATCTTAAGCCTTCTCATATTTGTAACATTTCTTATCTAATATGTAGTCATTTGTTTTTAACTTATTTTGTTCACTTTCTTACAGACACTGAAATTTTTTCTTACTGAAAATAGTCAAGGGACTTGAAAATTCTGGTTGCAAAAATATTAGTATAACACAATGTCTACTACTTACATCTCAGTCTTTCTTCATACTGAAAAATCCAGTATAAACACCTTGAATTTATTTGAATCTCAAACCTTAACATTAATGTTTGATGTGTTTAGTTGACTCTCAAGCCATAATGTTAATCTCTCTTGAATTTAGTCACATATGCTTATAATTAAATACTGTATTCAACCTAATGTTGAAAGTGTTATAGTTTGGTGCACTAAGAGTCTTAAGAGTATTGGTGTTAATACTGGTTGTATCTCAAATTATACTTAATTACTTTTATCATTGAGTCTGCTCTGAGTATCTCCAAGGGTGCTCCCACTAAACAGACCTCAATAAAAGTTGATTCTGGTCTGGATGGTTACCCTCCCCTAATTCACAGCAAAAGAAATCCAAAATGGCATGTGCAGTGTATAACAGGATCCTATATATACTAGTATCTAGTCACTCATTCCATTGTGAAGTCACGTACTGTCACATACAAGTAGCCTATTGTAAAGTTATTTGATTAGCTAATTCTTGGGTAAAGGCTAAAGAATATAATTATATAACATTATATAATAATAATAATATAACAAGAATATAATTTCTTGTTAAGTATACTTTAAGTATAACTTATTTTGTAATCAGGTGTAAATAGTTGATACTATTATTGTATCTCAAATCCAACTGCTGGCAATCTCCAAAAGAGGTAATTGGAAGGAAAAGTAGTTCAGGATATTAAAGCCAAAGTACAGATTGCTGTTGTAGATGCAACCAATTTTCCCTACACATGGTTGACTCAGGAGGAAGAGGTGGGTCACTAGAAAATTTTAACATATTCCTAAGTATGGTGGGTGGTTTATCAGTTGGTGATGTTACTTCCTGCATGCAATCCCATTCTCAAATCAATTCATTCTGTTTCGCCCCTTAAAAGAAATGATTAAAAACTCAAATCCCAGTAGCAAGTTTTGCTTGGGTAGAAAATACATTATACTTACAAGAAATTATTCTTGTTCTGATCCAAATTTTACGCAGAATAATCACAGCTAAGCCACCTGATAATTATACATACCAAATAGAGCTTACTTGGCAAATAAAATTTGTGTATACAATGTCATCTTCCTATACTCCCTTCACCATGACTATATAAATAATGCTAACAATACATTATAACAAAAGCAATTTCCTAGTTTCTAACTTTTTATAGAGGTTTCAACAGTGTGAACTAGAATGATGATAATGACCAATATGAGCTCTTATTTTTCTCATATATAAAATATAGCAAAATGGTGTATTACCATATTACTATTATACTCTCAATTTGTATACTATACTTTCTCGCCTAGCAAGAAAGTTGCAATAACTATCCCAAAGCCAGAGTAAATTATGAATAACTCTATTACTTATATTACGAGAAAAATAACTTCTGCAACTAAGATTGCGCTCAACATCTTCAGCGTTTAACTTCCACTGATGAGATGAATCTTCTTGAATGGCAGGCAGTCTCAAGTAGAATGATGTGGGCAAATATAATACGAGGCAAATACGAGGCTAATCTTCTTGAATGGCAGTCAGTCTCAAGTAGAGTAATGTGGGCAAATATGAGAATGGGGAACTCGACAATGAGACTTATTTGTGCCTATGGTACCACAGAAGGTTCTACTAAGGTAAAAGTGGAGGAATTTTTTGAAGCTTTAGAGAAAGCAACTGACACAATGTAAAAGGAAAAGTTGGTCCTTGTTGAGGAACTAATAGCACAGTAAGAAATGATTGTCAGACATACAAAAATATATTGGGAAAATTTGGAGAAAAGAGCAAAGCTAATAATAATGGCAAATACCTGTTGGATTTCTACTAAGGACATGGACTGGTTATTACTAACACAATGTTCCAATATAAAAATGTGCACAAATTCACATGGAGAGAAGAGGCAAGAAATAAGAAAAGTCTCATTGACTACGTAATTGTTGATAGTGATGTTTTCTACCTGGTGAAAGACACCAGAGTGCACAGACGATTTGAAATTGGAAGTGACTACCATTTAGTCTTGAGCAGGAAAAAACTAAATTTCATATTGAATAGAAGAACATGTAAGAAAGTTTTAAAGCGAACAAAAGTTAAGCAGCTCTCAGATGTAAACTGTACACTAAAATATGCAAAAGAAAAAATGAAAGCGTTTGAAAACATGAACCAAATCTTGGAGATTCAGTGGCAAGCCTTGAAGAAAACACTGAATGATTCAGCCAGAGAGACATGTGGTTTTCTATCCTTGTGTGCAAGGATAGAAAAATCAGAACTCGATGGTAGATACAGGAAGTTAAAGAGGCAGTGAAGGAAAAGAAGAACGCATATCAAAAGTACCTGGCAAATAAGTCAGCTTGTGCTCTTAGAGAATACAGAGAAAAATGTAAGAAAGCTAAAACCCTGTAAAACTAGCAAAAAAAAAAGTCATGGAAAGAACACAGAAAATAAATATCAAGAAGGTGGCAATATATTATGGAGGTTGTTGAAGCTCAGAAATGGGGGAAAGAGTGCTGTAAAAGAAATTACAGATGATAAAGGTGACATGAAAACAGGAGAAAAAGATATACTTGAAGTATGGAGTAATTACTTCGAAAAATTGCTAAATGAAACAAGCAGCGATGACAGTAGTGGTAAAAAACACTAACCAGGCATTTAGTCAGGAATACATATACATACTTGAAGTAGAAAAAGCCATCAAAAGGCCTGAAATGTGGAAAGGCAGCATGAGTAGATGGTATTAGACCAGAAATGCTGAAGTATGGAGGTATAAAAGTCTTACAGTGGCTGCACTGCATAGTTCAGAAGGCCTGGATAGAAGGACGAATTCCAGATGAATGGAGTAGAGCTCTCATACTACCCATATATAAAAAGGGAAATAAAACTGAATGTGAGAATTAGAGTGGTATTTCATTTCTGAGAGTTCTGGTAAGATATATGCAAGTATACTTGAGATGAGAAGGATTGTGGAAGAGGCGATTCCGGCCAAACAGAGGATGTCAGGATCAGATTTTCACTTAACGACAGATAGCTGAGAAATCATGAGAATATAACAAGATCTGTATTTGTTTTGTAGCTGAAATGTTTTACTTGTTCTATAGGTTCCATGTGTAGAAGCTTTAGTGCTGTGAGGACATCATGTTGGAGCTTAATGGATTTTTCAGTTAGGACTTTAGTGTCACCCACATGGTTGGGCTTAGTATTGTTTGTTATTTGTGTTTATGTTACATTAGTTTTTTTGTAATCCCTGAAGAAGTCTCCGTGACTGAGACGAAACATAGGAAGTATTATATTCTGTTTTAATCCTTTCTGGGTGTTGTAAAAAATCCATTAAGCCTCCAACATGATGTTCTATAGGTTCTCCATTCACAATGCAGTTGATATTTTCAATCTTTCTGCCTGTTTTCATTGTCTTTGCCTTTTTAATGCTGACCTTCATACCGTATCTATTACAACGGTTATTCAATTTAGTCAGGGAATCTTGCAGGCTTGTAGCAGATTTATTTAGAAGTATAACATTATCTGCATAAAGCAAAGAGCTGAGATTAACATCTCCAATTTTGATATCAGGTTTAATACCACTTTCCTTCATAATGTGATTCATATAGATAATGAATAACAGTGAGGATAATGTACATTGCTGTCTGACACCAGATTTAATATTAAACCACCTTCCTGTACTTCTTTCAATTTTAACTGCTGACTTACAACTCAAATAAAGACAAAGTATTGCTTGATATAATGCCCCATTGACACCATATAACCATAGCATTTCAAATAGCTTCTCTCTTGGCACCTTGTCATATGCCTTTTCCAGATCATCATCATCAAATTCCTGATATATATCCCCCTAGGGATGTACAGGATATGATAGTGAAAAATTACATCATTACTAACTTCCTATCTACAATTTTCCTCCAAATCAGTCTGTTACCTGTCAAGACTTCAACATTATCAGCACTTTTTACTGTATCATTCCACCTATATCTTCATCTTCCTCTAGGTCTTTCTCCTGCCAACCTGGCAGAGAACACTTGTTTTGCTAATCTTTTCTCTCCCATTCTGTTTAAGTGACATACCACCTGAGATTAGCTCTACTAACACATTCCTGGATGCTGACAATGTCAAGTTCTTTCCTAATATCCTCATTTTTAATATGATATTGCCATTTATGCCATCTCTTCATGCCCCTAATCTTTCTCAGGACTCTCATATCTGCGGTCTCTAGTCTTTGGTCAAGTGTTTTACTTCTGACCCAGCTCTCAGATCCATAAGTTAAAATTGGCTTGAATACTGTCTTGTATACAGCTAATTTAGTGTTTTGACTAATTTCTCTCTTATTCCATATAAATTTATTCAATTGACTACCTACCATACAAGCTTTGTTGATTCTGTTGTCTATTTCCATATTTAATTTACCATCTTCACTAAAAATCGTGCTTAAATAGCTGAAATGTTTTACTTGTTCTATAGGTTCCATGTGTAGAAGCTTAAGTGCTGTGAGGACATCATGTTGGATTTTTCAGTTAGGACTTTAGTGTCACCCACATGGTTGGGCTTAGTATTGTTTGTTATTTGTGTTTATGTTACATTAGTTTTTTTGTAATCCTTGAAGAAGTCTCCGTGACTGAGACGAAATATAGGAAGTATTATATTCTGTTTTAATCCTTTCTGAGTGTTGAATCCATGAAGCCTCCAACATGATGTTCTATAGGTTCTCCATTCACAATGCAGTTGATATTTTCAATCTTTCTGCCTGTTTTCATTGTCTTTGCCTTTTTAATGCTGACCTTCATCCGTATCTATTACAACGGTTATTCAATTTAGTCAGGGAATCTTGCAGGCTTGTAGCAGATTTATTTAGAAGTATAACATCATCTGCATAAAGTAAAGAGCTGACATTAACATCTCCAATTTTGATATCAGGTTTAATACCACTTTCCTTCATAATGTGATTCATATGAATTACATTATGAAGAATTATAGGAAGTATTATATTCTGTTTTAATCCTTTCTGAGTGTTGTAAAAAATCCATTAAGAATTATGTTGAAAGGCATGTATATCTTCATTATAGGATACAAAGGCAAAAAAAATTTCAATGCTCTATGTAAAAATAGCTTACATGAAAATGCTTCATATGCAAACCTTGGTTTTGTTATGCTGGGTAAAATATGAACAAATTATCTAGAAATATCATAATCTGCTTCTTCTGCAGCTTTTCTCACATAAGTAGGGTCGCTGTTTGTAGTGAGTCTCCTCCACAACCTCCTGTCTTGGGCTGTAGCCACATCCAAGTTATTCATCCTCACGTCCTCCTCCTCCACCATCCCTCCATCTCTTCTTTGGCCATCTGCACTTCCTCCTCCCCTGCACATCCATCTGCATGACCTTTCTTCCCACACACTCTTCTTGCCTCGTCATCACATGACCAAACCATCTCAACCTTACCTCCTGTATCTTTGCTCCTAAGTTCGTAACTTTCGCCATTCCCCTTACATAGTCATTTCTTAGACGATCCTTTCTGGTCACACCGCACATCCACCTAAGCATTCTCATCTCCGCTACCTCCATCCTGCTGATGATATTTTTTACAGAGCCACAGTTTCCATAGCATAAATCACAGCTGGTGTCACTACTGCCCTGTAGATTGATTACCACAGTCTTATCGCATAGAACTCCAGCCATCTCTCTCCAGTTCCTCCATCCCACTTCCTTCTCAGCCTTACCATCCTCTTTCATTGTTGAACCTAAGTATCTAAAGTCTCTTCCAGTACTTTCCTCAAACTTTCCAGTTTAGCTGCCACTTCTCTTCATTCTGCACACAGCACGATGTCATCTGCATACAACATAATCCAAGGCACGTCTTATCTCACCTCCTATTCTGTCACCAACTCCATCACAATATTAAACAGGAACAGACTTAATATGCATAATATATATTAATATCATAACAAATCTGAAAGCACACCCCAACTCAACATCACCAGAGTTAAAGATCGGTACTATCAACATAAGAAGCCTGAATGGCAAAGAAATGGAGCTAGCTGAGGAATTAGATAAGTATCAGATTGATATAATAGTAGTGACTGAAACAAAAAAGACAAAAACTGGTGAGATCTTTCTGAGCAAAAAATACAAAATGTTATATTCACGAAATGACAATCAAGGAAAAGAAGGAGTAGCCATAATAATCAACACAAAATACGAGGCTAATCTTCTTGAATGGCAGGCAGTCTCAAGTAGAGTAATGTGGGCAAATATCAGAATGGGGAATTGGACAATGAGACTTATTTGTGCCTATAGTCCCATAGAAGTTTCTACTAAGGCAGAAGCAGAGGAATTTTTTGGGACTCTAGAGAAAGCTACTGACACAATGAAAAAGGAAAAGTTGGTCCTTGTTGGGGATCTAAATAGCAGATTAGGAAATGATTGCGAGACACAAAAATATTTTGGGAAACTTTGGAGAAAAGAGCAAAGCCAATAATAATGGCAAATACCTGTTGGATTTCTGCTCAGGACATGGACTGGTTATTACTAACACCAAGTTCCAACATAAAAATGTGCACAAATTCACATGGAGAGAAGAGGCAAGGAATATGAAAAGTCTCATTGACTATGTTATTGTTGATAGTGATGTTTTCTCCCTTGTGCAGGACACCAAAGTGTACAGAGGATTTGAAATTGGAAGCGATCACTATTTAGTCTTGAGCAGGATAAAATTGAATTTCGTACTGAAAAGAATAACATGTAAGAAAGCTTTAAAGCGAATAAAAGTTGAGCAGCTCTCAGATGTGAACTGTAGACTAAAATACACAAAGATTATTGAAGAAAAAATGAAAGAGTTTGAGAACAGGAACCAAACTTTGGAAATTCAGTGGCAATCTTTGAAGAAAACCCCGATTGATTCAGCCAGAGAAGCATGTGGTGAGGTTGTCTGCAAGGATAGAAAAATCAGAACTGCATGGTGGACACAGGAAGTTAAAGAGGCAGTGAAAGAAAAGAAGAAAGCATATCAAAAGTTCCTGGCAAATAAGTCAGCTTGCGCTCTTAGAGAATACAGAGACAAATGTAAGAAAGCTAAACACTATGTAAAACTAGCTAAACAGAAGTCATGGGAGGACTTAGGCAAGAACATCAAAAATAAATATCAAGAAGGTGGCAAAATATTCTGGAGGTTGTTGAAGAAGCTTAGAAATGGAGGAAAGAGGGCTGTAAAAGGAGTTAGAGATGATAAAGGTGACATGAAAACAGGAGAAAAAGATATCCTTGACTATGGAGTAATTACTTCGAAAAATTGCTAAATGAAACAAGCAGTGGTAGCACAGTGGTAAAAAACACTCAACAGGTATACAGTTAGGAATACCCATACTTGAAGTAGAAAAAGCCATCAAAGGCTTGAAATGTGGAAAGGCAGCAGGAGTAGATGATATTCGACCAGAAATGCTGAAATATGGTGGTATAAAAGTCTTACGGTGGCTGCACTGCATAGTTCATTAAGCCTGGACAGAGGGACAAATTCCCGATGATTGGAGTTGAGCTCTAATAGTACCCATATATAAAAAGGGAAATAAAACTGAATGATGATTATTGAACTGAATGAGAATTACAAAGGTATTTTCCTACTGAGTGTTCCTGGCAAGATCTATGGAAGAAACTGGAGAAACAGTTGAGAAGAATTGTGGAAGAAAAGCTTGGTGAAGAACAAGCTGGATTTAGGCCAAATAGAGGCTGTCAGGATCAGATCTTCACTTTACGACAAATAGTCGAGAAAGCATGGGAATATAACGAAGATCTGTATTTAAGTTTCGTCAATCTGGAAAAGGCATATGACAAGGTGCCAAGAGAGAAGCTATTCAATAGGCTACAGTTATGAGTGTCAATGGGGCATTATATCAAGCAATACTTAGTCATTATTTGAGTTGTAAGTCAGCTGTTAGAATTGAAGGATGTACAGGAAGATGGTTTAATGTTAAATCTGGTGTGAGACAAGTATGTACATTATCCCCTTTGTTATTTATTATCTATTTGGATCACATTATGAAGAAAAGTGAAATTAAACATGATATCAGAATTGGAGATGTTAATGTCAGCTCTTTGCTTTATGCGGACGATGTTATACTTCTAAATAAATCTGCTACAAGTTTGCAAGAGTCCCTGACTAAATTGAATAACTGTTGTAATAGATATGGTATGAAGGTCAGCACTAAAAAGACAAAGACAATGAAGACAGGTAGAATTGTTGAAAATGTCAATTGTGTTGTGAATGGGGAACCTGTGGAACAAGTAAAACATTTCAGCTACTTAGGCAAGATTTTTACTGAATATGGTACATTAAATATGGAAATAGACAACAGAATCAACAAAGCTGGTAAGGTAGGAAGTCAGTTGAATAAATTCATAAGGAGTAAGACAGAAATTAGTCGGAACACTAAATTAGCTGTATACAAGAGTGTGTTCAAACCAATTTTAACTTATGGATCTGAGAGCTGGGTCAGAAGTAAAACACTTGACCAAAGACTAGAGACTGCAGATATGAGAGTCCTGATAAAGATTAGAGGAATGAACAGATAGCATCAATGGCAATATCATATTAAAAACGAGGATATTAGGAAAGAACTTGACATTGTCGGCATCCAGGAATGCATTAGCAGAGCTAATCTCAGGTGGTATGGTCACTTAAACAAAATGGGCGAGGAAAGATTGGCAAAACAAGTGTTCTCTGCCAGGTTGGCAGGAAAACCAAGAAATAGGTGGATTTCTTGGTTTCCAAGAAACCAGAGGAAGACCAAGATATAGGTGGATTGATATGGTACAATGTGCCTTAGATGATAGAAATATAAGATCTGATAATGATAATATTGGAGTCTTGACAAGTATCAGACTGATTTGGAGGAAAATTGTAGATAGGAAGTTTGTAATGATGTAAATTTTTCATGTAGTACTATTATATCCTGTACACCCCTTGAGGATACATGTCAGGAATTTGATGATGATGATGTATATAATATCATAATAATATATTTGCAATTTACAAATTGTAAACTTACCAAATCTACAAAATCGTTTTGACCTATATCGAGCCTATTTAGTTCTGTAAGTCTCACCATGGACTTGGGAAGAGCCTTTAAATGATTTTCTCTTAATTCCAAAATCCTTAGATGAGATAATCTAAAACAGTACAAAATTTTAAAAAGGGAAAGTTTCTTCAGAAATATATAATTCTGATTAAATAGTAAGTAAAAAAAAAAAAATTCATATTTCATTAATACTTTGAAAAGTATCTTTTTGGTATCTGAAACAATGTATTTATTCTTACAGTGAGCTAACCAGCATGTTGGTAAGGATCCAATGGGATACTGAATGAACAAAGAATCGGACTTATATTGTCAGTAAAGGTCCTATATATATAAGTCCCATAAGTCCTAACATAAAGACCTAAGTCCCACACTTTGTTTACGTGCTCGTCTTGGTTGCAGCTGAGTAAACGGGAGAATACACTAGAGTTCAAGGGAAATAATTGTCAGTTTTTTATAATTCAAATAGAAAATTATATAACTTATTTATCATTACAAAAATTATGAACAGTTATTCATGAATAACGAGAAGAGAGAAAGATACCAGAAAACTGGGAAAATGCTACTCTGTTATTATTTTAAAAAAAAGGAAATAAAGAAGTCAAGAAATATACACCAATCAGTATTCTCTCTAATCTGTACAAAATTCTCACAAAAGTAATTACAAATAGATTAACCACTCTTTTACACTCAAATAAACCAGTTGAACAAGCAGGATTCCGTACAGGATTTAGCACAATTGATCATATTCATGCAGTGAAACACACCTAGATCTCCTCCAAGAAATATAACACACTGCAACAGCAACAATCCAACTCCACAAAAGTAGCAATAAAGATTAGATATAACAGAAAAAGCAGAATACTAATTGCCTCTCTGATTAGCCTTTACTGATTATGAAAAATCATCTGATTGTATCAAAACCAATGCAATGTTCAAGGCACTTTTGAATCAAAGTGTTCCTGGAGAATATGAGATGTGATAATTTAATTCCCAGAATGCACCTGTAAAAACGTCCAGAACTATAAAGTGGCTACTGTTACCTTGGAAGTTGTCCCCTTGTGCTCGTGCATTTATATACTGGTTTAGATGGTGTTTCCATTTTTGGAAACAGGCTTGGAACTCTTTTTCCAGAATTCAGAATCCTGAATTTAAGTCAGATGAATGAGCAGGATGACTTAATTCAGTAATCGATTTTTTTGGGCAGAACATGCCACTGCTTCTGTTCATCTGTCAAGATTCGAAGACAAAGTTCACCGAAATCTTCTGCATACGCAATTCTTCAGTTAAAATTGCCCTTACCGTTTCTCAATTCATCAGCCATTAATTGCACACCTAATTATTGTCAGACTGTACCAAATCTTGCACTCTGTTCAAATCTGCATTTTGTTTTTGGCTGCCCACTTCTGGGGTCATTGTTCACATCTTCTCACCCATCTTGAATCACTTATGCTGCTCAAAAACACTTTACTTTTTCAGAGCATCCACACCATACGCCACTTTCAACAGCCCTAACGTTTCAGTAGCAGTTTTGCCAATTTTCAAACAAAATTTGATGTCAAGATGCTGCTCCAAATTTCGATCACACATTTTTACGCCAAAGTTTACACACAAATCTGTGTTGTTATTTTTCAATAGCCAACTAGCAAATGACTACCAGCTTGAGGTTTACGCATGCATTAGTTAAAAGATGTACAAACATGATTACTCACGTGACTCCAACCAAATCGTTGCCACATGGGCAACAGTACATGGCTGTTCTGGGAAGTAAATTGTCACACCTCATATATAGATCTCCTTCAAGAAATATACCACAGTGCAACAGCAACAATCCAACTCCACAAAAGTAACAATAAAATACCAATTGAAAAAGTGTCCGACAAAGTGACTATCACCCAAAATCATCCCAGCAGTCCTTCAAGAAATAACGTGAACTGGACAAACCTTGGCATAACGGTTAATAACAAAAAACTTAACACACCTAAGATATGCAGATGATATCATTTTTGCAAATAGTCCAGAAGATCTTAAGGAAATGATATAAGATCTGTATAATGAATGCAGAAAAGTTGGTCTAAATATAAATAGAGAGAAAAACTGAATTCATGTTTAACAATTTTGTATCACCAAAAAATATAATAATAGAAAACTATTTCTTAGAAACAGTCTCTTCATACACATACTTAGGTCATCTCACTGATCTAAACAATGGCTTCCCAAAGGAAACAAATAGAAGAGTTCAACTTGCCTGGAGTGCATTTGGAAAACTGAAGAGCATTTTTCAAGATAGTGATGTCCCACTCTGCTTAAAAAGGAAGACATTTAACCAATGTATACTTCCAGTCATCTCATATGGTTGCAAAATGTGGACTCTGACAAAAGCACTGACAAATAAACTAGTAACAACTCAAAGAAAAATGGAGAGACTGATGCTAGGCATCACATTAAAAGATAAGAAACTGAACACCTGGATAAGGAGTCAGACTCGTATCACAGACATCATTCTTTACCACAAGAGACTAAAATGGAAATAGGCCTGACATCTATCCAGAAGAGTAGACGAGCGATGGACCACCATGCTAATGAAGCGGATTCCAAAGGGAGGAAAATGAGGCTGAGGATGTACTAAAAGAAGATGGGTGACGAACTGTCGAAATTTGTGGGAAATGAGTGGTCATCCATAGCTAGGAACAGAGAGAGAGAGATGGAAAGAACTGGAGGAGGACTTCGTCCAGCAGTGGACTGAAAATGGTTGAAGAGAGAGAGATTCATGAATACAAGCTTTGCTTGACTGTTTTATAGAACATCTGGAAGTTGGCTCTATAGTATGATTTTCTCAACCTCATACCTGGCTTCAGTAAGTGGATGATATCTTCGCAATTCTGTCCCACTCAGAGACAAAATTCTATGATTTCTGTGTCAAATAAATTAGATGTACTCTGATTACTAGATACAGGAGTGAATGTAAATCTAACAACACTTCCCTTTCTTACTTCTTTGCCAGTTCGTATTTTTACAGATAGTATTAAAATTTTGGTTAATTAAAAAACTTCTTTACTGGCAAATATATTCCCTCATCCTCACGCCATCGTAAAAAACAGGCAATATCAAAACTCATATACACAGAACTCACACCAGGTATCCTGATTCTTTTCTGTTGGAAGAATTACGTAAAAATTACCACGACTACTAATGGGCAAAACCAAACTGCTATCTAGAAAACTGACATATTATGAAAGAGACTCATGATATATATATGAGAGGCTCTCTATATCAGGCTGTAGTCTGGTTGAGAGAAAGAGTTTCCATACCTAAAGGAACATCAGAGCAAACAACATGGGTTCTTCACAAGTATAATATATGTATCATCTTCAAATCAGTTGAGAAACTGTCTTTTCTGCCACCCACCAAATATAAATTACTGTTGAATTTGCCTCTCTGTCCAAACTGGCAAATTCAACAGCAATTAATAAGATTAGAATCATTATTAGAGTCAAATTCTTGTAATTCCTGATGTTCTTGGATTAACATTTAACATCAGGAATTACAAGGTGGAATTGTAATTCCTGTAATTCCTGGAATTTAACTACATCAAATTCTCAAAGGCTCACTTTAGGGAGTATGGGCTTGGCAAACCCAAGGCACCTGATGCTGGACCATGCCTTACTTCATGTAATATACCTCAGTTATTTTATCAGTAGACTGTTCCCTCCCCTTTTTTTCTCTTCCTTCTCTTCTTGCTTCTTCTCCCCAATGCTATTAGAGTATTTGAGGGCTAGGGAATTTTTGCATTTTCATCTCACCTTATGTGAAAAGGGCCTCTGTAATCCTACCACTTTCTTCTTGCAGTGACTTTACTCCAAAATGCCAATATTGTTATGCCTTATAATACATCTCATGCTGCATCAGTTGTCATGCAGAATAATCAGAACCATGCTCAGGGCTTAGGCAGAGGGTCCTGTTCGAGAAGTATATTACAGTCTCCAAAACACGTCAGTGATATTGTGAATGAGCAACACAGAAGGTATAGGATTAATCTTAGAAGGGAATTTTACATAGGCACATGGAATGTTCAGTCTACAGATGGGTACTCTTGAGATTGTCCGTAAAGAGATGGATAGGTATAAAATTGACATCCTAGGAATTACAGAGTCCAGATGGAATGGAGAAACTCACTTCAAAAGTCAGGATGGTAAGCTAGTTGTTTACTTAGGTGGTGACTAAAAGCATATGGGTAGCTGTGATATGATACTGATGACAGCTCACGAAAGAAGCGTTCTTGGTTATAATCCTGTTAATGATAGGATACTTTCTATTAGACTTAAGGCTCATCCTAGCAATGTATCAATGGTGGTAGTTTATGCACCCCTCATGGATAAGCCTGAAGAACATATTGAGGAATTCTATAAAAACTTACTGTTTTGGACTGCCTACCAAGAAGAGACTTACTCTACATCTTAGGGGACTTGAATGCAAAAGTGGGAAAGAGTATGAGAGTTAGGACAGAGTGTGGCATGTTTCATCTGGGTGAACATAACATCATTGGTGAAAGAATGTTGGAATTCTCCCATGCTAACAGATTAGTTATTACCAATACCTGCTTCCAAAAACACCCACGACAGACCTATACTTGGATATCTAACATAGATAGGTCAAGGCACCAGAATGATTACATCCTGGCTCTCCACCAGTGGAAGACAAGCATCTCTGATGTGCATACTTGTCCTGGAGCACACTGCTAGTTAGAGGCAAAGTAAGACTAAGACTCTGAAAACTTCCAAGTCAGGCACATCCCACTAGATTGGATGTTATAGTAATTCCTAGTGAATTCACAGAAGAAACATCAACTTGGTTGGATTTTTTGGAGACCACTGAGAAGAATTCACCAGAAATGCTTTGGGAAGGAGTCAAGGTGATAATACAGGATACAGCAAGCAGTATCTTGACCCAACAAGAAGACCCACAAATATCAGATTCAACATGAGAACTAATCAAAAGAAGGCAGTTGGAAAAACAAAGAGACACAGGGACTGAAGAATATAAGAGATTACATAGAGAGAGATCAGAAGAGCTATCAAGCAGGACAAGGAAAAGTTCTATACTAATAAACGTGAAGAGATAAAGTTCCAGATGAGTAGGCACAATTATAAAACAATGTTTTATTTAGTTTGTGATCTAAAGCATAAGTTTAAGCCCAAACTGAATGTCATCAAAGACAGGAATGGAGTATTACTAACAGAAGAATTGGAAATCAAAAACAGATGGAAAGAATACTGTGAGAAACTGTACAATAGATTGGATGAAGAAAATTTGGAAGAGCCCATCTTACCAGGAAAATTATGATTTGGAACCTCCTCCCCACTTAGGCCTGAAGTTGAAAGAGCAGTTAAGCAGCTTAACAGGTAAGGCCCCAGGTGCAGATGGAATCCCATTCACAGATCGATTACAAGGATATATAGGAGACAGGATCATGGTCTAGAGACTGGAAAAAGTCAGTTTTCATACCACTACATAAGAAGGGAGATATGAAGGCATGCAAGAACTATAGAACTATTAGATTAATATCCCATGCAAACAAAATTTATTGAATATCGTGCTAAATAGGATTGAGGCCAAAGTTGAGGCAGAGATGCACGACGAACAAGCAGATTTCAGGAAAGGTAAGGGCACCAGAGATCAGATCCTTTACCTTATCCTTTGACAGACCACAGAAAAATATAAAGAATTCAGACTCCCTCTTGTAATATGTTTCTTAGACTACCCTAAAGTTTTTGACTGTGTTCAGCATTTGAATCTACAGGAAGTAATGAAAAGAATGGGTTTTCCTCAACACACTATCAGGTTGATAGCCAACTTGTACAGGGAACAAGAAGAACAGGTGTTGGATTGACTGATTGGCTTCAGGTTAGAAAAGGAGTTAGTCAAAGATGTTTACTTTCTTAGTTTACTTGTTTAGTATTGTTGTGTCGTATATCTCTGATTCGAGGCAATATATTTAACTTTATCCTTTCCTACTTCAGCTGCTATATCAAATTCTATTGCATGTACCTCTTTGTTAAGTCGGTTGCGCCATTGTTATGTGATCTTCATTAATATTAATCTTAACGTTATGTCTCGCTTCTCTTATACCTTTTCTTACGTAATTTAACCTTTTAAGGGCCACCAGAAATTACCTGTTCCCTGAATTCCATGAGTTATCCTGGTCACTCAGGCAAAATTTATTTTTTATCTGTGCCAGCCTGGGCCTTAAGGTTAGAGATAAACTCAGCCTTTAGGGTAATCATAGAATATCAGGTGCCACTACTAATGTTAATTGAATTCTTAGAAGCCTTGGGTTCTCTGGCTTATTTTATTTGCAGTCGTGCCCTACTATTTTCAATTGGGGTATCCCCGCACATACACACGATCACAGGTTCGATGTTTTATGAAGGGTCAGTCATCATGATCAGAAACACATAAGTAAGGAATCAAAATATTTATTAAACTCATTATATAATGCCATACAAGTTAAAGTAGTTATAATATCTAATTTAAGCTTCTACTATTCTTTCACTCTCTCACTCTTAAAACCATTATGCATTGACTTCAAAATGTTAGCAAATTCAATAACTCAACATATAATACATTCTTAATTGCAGTTCAATTGGACATTTAGGCATTTTAGCACATAAATAATCTCTCTCGGATTAATTACGACAGAATCTCTATCTAACTGAAAGTTCTTAAAGTTCATTTCAAAAGCATAGTCATTTACATAAATCTTAGTTCTTCACTCTTTCTTCCATTACAAATTTTAAGATGCATTCTCTTAACACTGTTAGTCAATTCTCAAAAGGGGCTAGAACAAGTGAGAGTACTTATCTATTCTTTATCGGTTTTCTTCCGTCCTTCCTTCTTTGTTACGATTCTGGTTGTCTCGATCTTATCGTCACGTGGGTTACACGTACTCGCCTGAGCTGGGCACTCTCTCTCTGCTAAGGTTTCACGTCGATGACCTTCTCATTGACGGCCTACGGTTGATCTTGCCGAAATCTGCTGCGGTGTCATGCAGGAACTTTTCGTAAGTCAGCCCTCAAAAATGGGAGCTGAACTGCGAAAAGTTCCGGCATGACACCGCAGCAGATTTCGGCAAGATCAACCGTAGGCCGTCAATGAGCGTATAAAACCCGCGACACGGAACAAGAAAAAACGGGGTGATTTACTTCCGTGTCGCGGGTTTTATACGCTCCCCTAGAGCGCCACCTTTCTGAGTTTGAATTTCTCTTATCGTCTCACCCATTGGTCTCAGGCTGGGTGACTTCACCGATCAACATACGGGACTTCTTGTTTCCGGGAAGTATGGCATTTGCATGCAGTTATTTCCGAGACTATAGGCATTTGCATGAAGAATTGCAAATGAAAAAGCTTTGCGCAAGATGGGTGCTGTGCTTGCTCACAGCAGATCAAAATGTACTTGCATGAAAATCTGTGAACAGTACTTGGAGCGTTTTAATAAGAATAAAACTGATTTCGTGCATTGATTTATTATAAGGATGAGACTTGGATTCACCATTACACACCAGAATCCAAACAGCAGTCAAAACAGTAGACAGAAGCCCATTGTTCAGCACCAAAGAAGACAAAGTCGGTTCCATCAGCAGGAAAGGCCATGGCATCAATGTTTAGGGATGCCAAAGACATTTTGTTTATTAGTCATCTTGAAAAGGGCAAAACAATAACCGGAGAATATTATTCCGATCTTTTAACCAGACTAGACAAAAAAATTTGTGAGAAAAGATACTATTTGTAGAAGAAAAAATCATCTTTCATCAGGACAATGTACCTGCCCATAAAGGTGTTTTGGCAATGGGAAAATTAAGGGATCTGTACTATGAATTGTTGGAACTTCCACCATATTCAGCAGATTTGGTTCACTCTGACTTCAATCTCTTCTGAAAACTAAAATTCTTCCTCGCTGGTAAGCGTTTTTCTTCAAATCAAGAGGTGATTACAGTAGAGGGGTATTTTGCAGATCTTACTGAGAACCACTACAGGAACAGGATAATAGTGCCAGAGCATTGCTGGAATAAATGAATTAGTCTTAAGGGAGATTATGTTGAAAAACAAAATTAATTTTGAAATTATAAATTCGTTTTTTCATTGTTAGGCCAAACTTTTCAGACCACCCTCGTATAGTGCTATGCATTATGGAAAGGTCGGTTTCGAACTTTATTGAGGTCTCGTCAGTGTGATCCAGTCTGCATGCATATGTGCTTTGCATTATGGGATACTAAGGAAAGTGATGGGAAGTCATTAGCTTCTATAAATGAGTTGTCCCAGCCCTGAAAATACTTCAGGCACAAACTTTGTTTGCTTACACTTGGATAAAGGGTTAAACCTAGTATATAATTTCTTGGTATCTTTAATTTATACTATAACCAAGTGTAAAAACTTCCAAAGTTAAAATATTTTTGGACACATTGAGATAATGGAATGAGGACTTCTCAGAGCAATAACAGAAGGTGAAGTTCCTGGAAAAAGAGGAAGGAGTACACCGTCAATAAGATTGATGGTGTGTGCGTGTGTGGAGTGACTGATCGTCAGAGAGTTGAAGCCTCCAGAAAAGCATACCACAGGACTACATGGCAAGGCCTGATGTGGCACACCACCAAGCATCGGAGTAACCATACAGTATCTGTGGATGCCCAGTGACCACAGAGAAATTCTAGTAATCAGATAAATCGGAGGTTGCTTTCTATGGAATCAACCCAAGAGTCTGCATGCTGTTCAATTTAAATATTATTATTATTTAAATTGAACAGCCTGACTCCAGGGAGTCAGAGACTCATCTAGGGAAGCCACATACTACACACATACCACCTATCATACTTATTCTTGAATTCATTCATACTGCTTGCACTCACAACATCCAATAGCAATCCATTCCAATCATGCACCACTCTCTGAGAGAAAAATCTAGCCCTTACACCCTTCTTGGCGGCCTTCATTCTCAGCTTCCAGGGATGCCTCTTGTTCTTTCTCCACCATCCATAAATTGAAAAATTCCATCAACTGAAATCTTGTATGATCCTTTCAGATGTTTGTAAGTCTCAATCATATTACCCCCTCTTTCTCCTGTTTGCTAGTGTCTGCAGTCTCCAAATTCTCAATCTGTCTTCATAATCAGTATTCCACAATCCTGATATAATTTCTAACACTCTCCTTGGTACTCTTTCAGACCACCCTCGTATAATGCTATGCATTATGGGAAGGGTCTCACTAACATGAGATTATGTCGAAAAATAAAAATAATTTTGAAATTATAAATTCGTTTTTTCATTGTTAGGCCGAGAACTTTTCAGACCACCCATGTATACAAGTCCACATTGCCCAAACCAACATGCAACATCGCCTTCAGTGGTGCAAACAGCATATACAGCGGGATATGGAAGATTGGAAAGTTATGGAGTGACAAATCACGCTGCACCTTCTATTGAGAAAATGGATGGGTGTGAGGGATGCCCAGCACCACGCAAACATCTCTTACCAGAGTGTGTAACCCCAAATATTAAATTCGGAGATGGCAGTATGATGGTTCTGTTTCTCCCTGATTTGGCCTCAGGCCTCTACTTCTGGTGCCACTAACACTGAACTCTGAGCGATATCTGAACATTCTGGACAATGCAATGAGTCCTACTTTGTGGCATATCTATGGAACTGGACATTGTCTCCTTCTGCAAAACAATGCACTGTGTCAAAAGTCTGCTGCTGTAACTGTGATTTGTGGATATTAACGTCAGCACATTTGACTGGCCTCCACAAAGCCCTGATTTCAACCCTATTGAACATCTGTGGGATGAACTGTAGCATCAGGTGAGGTCAAGGGACATCTGCCCCACAACAGTTCAGGATCTCATTACATGCCCACAAATAGAATGGTCAAAAATTCCCATTGATCAATATCATATACTTGTGAAAAGTATACCCCGTAGTATTGCTGCAGTCAACACAGCAAAAGAAGGTCCTAAATCTTATTAAGGTAGGTTTTTTGTTCATCACACTACGGTGTCTGTTGACTTCATTCCAAGCAGTGTGTGTGTGTGTGTGTGTACACACACACACACACACACACATATACAATTCATAATGATAAGAGATACCTTGAAGATTGACATGGTGGAAGCTCCATATAGTAGTAAGTTACCCCTACATTGCACCAATGTGTAATAAATCTTGCAACCTTTTGTGTGAGGGTCTGATATATTAAAAAGTTGAAGCATCGAGTAATGTATACTACTACTACTCACTGTAGACATTAATATTTAAAAGACCATGTGTGACCACTGCCCAGTAGTTTTAAAATTGCTGACGAAGTTGTTCTAAGCAATTGGGAAAATTTAAAGTGTTAAGAAACTGAATAAATGGGAAATAATGATGGTTAGAGAAACCAGGTATACTTCCAGATCCTTTACATTGCATCCCTAGAATTGATATGTGTATGTTTATGCACAATTTTTTGGATGAGCTATGCCATGTATTGATAACCAGGAATATTATTATATAGATAATTTGCAAAATTTTTAAGAATGAAATCAACTAACCTGCCAAAATTTGCTGGAAGATATTCTAAAAAGGTATCATTCAGGTATAGCTCTTCAAGATTAATAAGTTGAGTGACTCCTTCTGGCAACCTTATTTGGTAACAAAATGAACCAAAAAATTTATTATATACAATATGACTAATCAGCAAAGTCCAATTAATGAAATATTTTATTTTCACATTTTAAATCCCATAACTGTATTTTGTGATTTAAAATGTGATCACATAACTAGTAATTAAGAAGGTATATATATATATGCAACACAAATATATGCATTTCTTATACTTCAAAGATGGCAGAATCTTCTTCCACTGCAACTATTATTATTAGAGACACTTAATACATTTATGTACACAAAAATGAGAGTTGGTGTGTTAATTAAAAACTTGTGAATGGTCATGTAATTTAGCATTTGTGTAAAATTGGTGATTTTTATCTGTTTTATTGTATTTTTTCATTAGAACATTAGTGTATTATAGTGTATTAGTATAGATTTTCATGTTTTTAGAATATTTAGTGTATTTATAACATTTTTATTGTGATATTGTTGGCATGTCACCAATGTGATGAACAATTGCAACAAAGACAATGTTGTCCGGCAATTTGAATTTGTGGGATTTTATTCAGTGCAGTGTGTAAGAAAAGTATTCATTGAGAAAAACGGAAGATATATATTCAAGAAATTATATTATTAGGAGGAAATTGAAACTGGAGAGAGAGAGTATGTATTAAGTGTTTCAAAGGTGACTGTCTGTTAGGTGACACAAATACTGACGGTAAGACAGAAAATGTTATTAATGTCGAATGTGCGGCCATGGAAACAGAGAACAAAATTGATATAAATAAAGAAAATGCATACTTAAATGTTATCCTTCATAAGACAAAGACGAAATTAAAAACTGCAGAAGCTGCAAGAGATTAGCGGGCTGAAAAGAGAAAGAAACAGGTATTAGGCATAATAAAGACTGACCAAACAAACAAGAAAAACAAGTTAAGGAGAAAATTATGTATGGAGATTCAATGATCAGGGGAGTGCATAATGAAAGTGTGACAAAATCCTGATTCCCAGGTGCAAAAATTCACAATATTAGCCACGTGATCTGGATGCAAAAAGGTAAGTCAAAGGAAATGATTCTCTTGGTTGGTACAAATGATTTGAGAGGCAAAAAATATTCTATGAGGGAGGATGTAAAGGAGTTGTTAGAAGAAGCAAAACTGAAGAGCAAGAAGATGAAGATTGCAAGTCTCCTAACACACTATGATAGTGGTGAACTGAGGAGGGCATTGGCTAGCTAACGAGACTAAATGAAGGTCGTGCAGAAAGAATGATATAGGATATGTGGATCTGTGGTCTGTATTTGATGGAAAGAAGGATTTGTGTAGAGTGCTGGACTGCGTCTAAATGGTTTTGGTGTTAGGTGTCTAGAAAGAGCTTTGTTCACCAAGCATGCTGAAGCACAAATTCAGGAAAATTCAAGCAATTAGGGTGGAAGCAGGTGAGTCTGTGTAAAGGCACCCATGAGGCAAATGAGTGTGAGAATGACCAAGTGCAGAATCTAGTCTCTCAAGCAAAAAATATTGAATAGGTAGTCAATTCAGGAAATAAAGGTGCATAGAAGTCTAAAGGGATGCTACAGTTGCTATATACTAATGCCATAAGTATCAGGAACAAGAGGGAGGAGTTTTTGGCATTGATTAGTGCAACCTTGCCAAAAGTTATAAGCATTAGTGAGACTTGGCTAACAGCAGATGATGTAGTTATAGGGACTGAATGTGAAAGGTTTAATATTTTCAGAAAAGATAGAGAAGAAAGGATGATGGGGAGGAAGGGTTATATACAGTTTGTTATTGCTATAGACCAGGGAGTTCCGGAATGATCTGGAAGACATGCATCGCCAAATAAGAATGAGTACAGGTCAAGTGATTATTATGGAGGGACTTCAACTATGGAGATATAAACGAAGGAAGAAAGATCACATAGCAGTAAGGTAACAGAATTTATACACCTACTAAAAGATAATTACTTATGGCAGCATGTGATGGAGGGGACTAGGGTGCAAGGGTATTGGACCTGGTCATAGGATCAGAAGAGTTATCCATAACAAAGATGACCAGATTGCCTCCAATTGGTGAAAGTGACCATGTGGTCTTTACTTGGAAGACTGAACAACGTAAGGAATATTCTGTCAAGAAGGGGTACAGGTGGAACTACAAGGCAGGAACTACAAGACAGGTGATTGTGAGAAGCTTAAGAAACTGTCATGGTATAAAACACAGCAGGGTAAGGATGTTAGCAGTGTATGGGATATAGTTAAGGGCCATCTAGAGGAACAGTATTAAATTGTATACCTAGGGTAAGGGTTAATGAGGTAGGAGTTAGATGGATGAGTAATATCACTAAGCATGAGTTGCAGAAGAAGAAAATGCTATGGAGCACACACAAAGAGAAAGGTGACCAGCAAACTCATTAAGTATAAGGCTCACGGAAAAAAGGAGACCAGCATTGCAAGGAAAGCAAAATCAGATTAAGAGAAGAATCTAGCCAAGCAGGCTAAAGGAAACACCAAAGAGTTTTTCATTACGAGACAAGTAAAAGAAAGAATGATTATGGAATATCAACCTTAATAAGTGATGATGGTCATGAGGAAAGAGAAGCAGATAAAATAGTTTGGTTACTGAGTGACCACTTTGCAAGGGTATATCATCCTAGTGAGGTTACTGCTTTTACCCATGTGACAGGCACTAATGTGGGATTAGACGGGATATCAGCTAGGGTTTTGTGAGAACGTGCAAGGGAACTCGCGATGTCTTTGATGAGGTTCTTTAAGTCTCAGCTCTGGTAGAGTTCCAAGGGAGTTGAAAGAGGGCAAAATTATTCCTTTGCATAAAGGAGATTCTAAGACTGCAGCAATAAATTATAGACCAATCAGTATCTCAGGTACAGCGATAAAGAAAACATTCAAAAAGAAAACAATTTTTTCTTTTTGAACAAAGAAAAAATTGTTCAAAAAGAGAATTCAAGAATGGGTAGATAAAAATATAATACTGTATGAGGGTCAACATGGCTTTGTGAAGTCATTATGCCTTAGAAATTTACTAACTTTTTATATCAAGTAACAGCTGAGTTGGAGATAAAGGAAATGGCTACACGATAATTTTGCTAGATTTTGCAAAGGCATTTAACCGAATACTACATGAAGCTCTGTTGTGCAAATTAGAACAAATGGGGATGGATGTGACACTGGTTAAGTGGGTTAAGGGTGGCTACTGAACAGATATCAAAAAGAGGTATATGGAAGGGCAGAATCAAGGACAGGTGACTAGTGGTGTACCGCAAGGTTCAGTGCTGAGCCATTGCTGTTTAATTTATACATAAATGATACAGGAAATAATCTGAAAGAAAATATTCAGTTCTTTGCTGATGAAGCGAAACTAGGTAGAATAATAGTTAATCAAGGCAATGTGGAGAACTTGCATAATGATTTAAGTAGACTGTCAGAGTGGGCAAAAGATAACAGATGTCAGTTTGATGTGGAGAATTGTAAAGTTATACATTTTGGGATAAATAGATTACAAGCCGTGTATCACAAAGATACACTATACTCCAGGAAATAAATGAAGCTAGAGATTTAAGGGTGGTGGTAGATAGGGAGTTAAAGTTTAGAGGACATATTGCTAAGGTTGTTATGGTAGTCAATAAGATTACTTGGCTATTGAAGACCACATTAACAAGTAGAGATAAGGAAGTTGTTATTCCTCTTTATAAGGTCTTGTTATGCCCACATCTGGATTACTATGCTCATGTCTGGTCCCCTGGGTTTCTTGGGGATTCAGAAACAAGTGACCAAGATGAGTAGCTTGTGGAATGTTTCCTATGAGGATAGATTGAGGATGTGTATTGCAAAAGTTGGCTGATAGGAGAAAAAGAGGGAGATGTAGAAACATTTCAGTTACTTAAAGGGTTTTATGGGATTGTTGCAGGGGAAATGTTTCAGTACTTGGTTAGAAGGGTCAGACCAAGGGGTCCCCTGGAAGTTGAATAAAGGTGTGGTTAGTAGGGATGCGAGGACTAGATTTTTTGAGAATGAGTGGAATGGGAGAGTTGTGAATGAGTGGAATGGGTTACCAGAGTCAATTGTGCATGCTTTGTTAATTAATTCAAGGAAAGGTATGATAGATTGTGTGGATAGACTGGATCTTCCGCAATAGGCCTTTGGACTCCATGGAGGTGCCCGTATAATAATAATAACTACATTGTTACAACAGCTCATATATAAATAAATAGCACAAAAGTATGATTTACAAAAGCAGAATTTTCACCTACACAATTTACAAGACTGTATATTATATATTACTAACACAAAAATGTTTTTTATATAAATTCTAAATATTGATATCCTTGTTCAAATTATAAGCTGTGAACCAACCATATGCTAAGATATGATAGTTGATCATAAATTTCTGAAAGGATGTCACAGAATATCAGTCGATGGAATTTTTCATTATAAGAAAATTGGGGAAAGAACAAGGGAGCATCCATGCAAGCTGAGCTTTGTGTGCAGTTACGAAAGCTTGAGAGCTAGATTTCTCTTTCACAGAGCTGTGAGTGGGTGGAACACTGAATAAACTTGCCCAGTGGGTAGCATGCAACAAATCATCTCATGCTTTCTTTTGCATAAGAACTTTTATATTGGCATGGTAAATTTAAATTAATAAATGGGTAGTGAATTATATTTCAACCAAAGCTGAGACATGATCAATTAGCATATGAATGGCACATTTAATATGTGCCATTCATATGCTAATTGACATAATTTTGTGCTATTCATTTAATGAATAGCACAAAAGCATGATTTACAAAAGCAGAATTTTCACCTACACAATTTAGAAGACTGTATATATTACTAACACAAAAATGTTTTTTTATATAAATTCTAAATATTTCTTTTGCATAAGAACTTTTATATTGGCATGGTAAATTTAAATTAATGGGTAGTGAATTATATTTCAACCAAAGCTGAGACATGATCAATTAGCATATGAATGGCACATTTAAGGAGAAAAAGTACACGAAGCAAAGTATTTTGAAATAGTATTTTTGTCATTGACTTAGATGTGAAATAAATTTATTAAAATTAGTTGTTAGAGGTCAATTATAATTTTGTATGAGCTGTCAAATGTTGAGATGCTGGCATTGTTTACATTAAGACAATTTGTTATGGTGTCACACTGACAAGAGAAATAAAGTTACATTACCTGTGTCATGGAAGTGACTAAATGAACTTACCTCAATGCATATAAGATTGTAAAATGAACAACTATTATACTTTCTGCTACTTTCATTTTGAAATTGTAATTAAATAAGCTTTCCTGCACTATGAAACTAACTCTAGCACAGCATCAAAAGCAGTAATTGGTGCACAATGGTGGACTGAAGCAAAAGTTGCTTTACTGTATTTTTCTACTGCACAGAAGTGAAAAGAACATTACTGATTGCTAAGAATTTGGCTGTTTGGAAGGTAGGAAAAGAACACAGCAGGAGAAACAGTGCAGAGTTTCTGCCTTCAATATACAGGGTGTTCGGGATAAATTTGACATATTTATAATTAATTATATTTTTCCGTAAGTTACATGTATTAACACACACTTCTCTTCATTTAAAAGTTTGGACCCTTCTTCATTCATATACAAGATGTCAGAAAGGATGGATAGCTGGAACCCACCTGAATCATGGAAGAGAATAACTTGTATCATGATGATTCGTGCCCGCCATCAAAATAAGGATATTACGACTGCTGCCCAATGCTCCCTGAATACAGTAAAAACAATCAGGCATGAACTAGAGACTTGCAATGGTGACTACGAGGATGTAGCAAGAAGAAAGATCCCTAGCAGACGATCTGATTGCGTTCGTACAGCAGAATTCCTCGCAAATCTGCAGGAACAGGTGTTGAAGAACCCTGGCATTGGAATTCGGGCTTTGTTCGTGGAGTTGCTAACTGTAGTCAAGCCCTGGATAACAAGGGTAGCCAATGGTAGGCCGTATGTATGGCAGCAGGATTCGGCCCCTTGCCACACCTCTGGGAAAAGTCAAAAATGGTTGTCTGAAAATTTCTACGACTTCACCAGTCCAAATGTTTGGCCTCCAAACTCCCCAGACCTTAACCCCATGGATTATTTTGTATGGGGCGCAGTTGAAAAAGACACCAATCGCACTTCCAGTAATACAAAAGCCCAGTTAATGGATAAAATTAAAACAGTTTTTGCGGCCCTTCCCAGGGAGACTGTAGCATCAGCTTGTTCGAGGTTCCGAAGCAGAATTGAAGCTGTGATCGATGCTAATGGTGGTTATTTTGAGTAAATCTTGTTGATAGTATTGTAATTAACTCTGCCTGTAATGTTTTTTTGTCAATTCATTAAATTTAATAGATACAAAGAAGATTTTCTTTTTCTTTACGAAACTGTCAAATTTATCCCGAACACCCTGTATATATATGAAGGCTGAACACAAATTAGAAGAAAATTTTAAAATGGAAGCCTGACAGAGGATATCCCTTAAAGCAGACATAAGTGAAGTCTTTAAGATTATAATCATATAGAATTTGATTTTCAGTTAAAGCTGATACAAAGTTTTATTGCTCTCTAATTCATATAGAAATTGGCCCAGTAAAATTTATTTAGGATTCTTAGTCTTAGAAGTTATTGAAATTGTTGATATGGTTTAGTTATTTCTTTAGAGGCTTATATATATATAATGGAAAGTTGTTCTGAAGTGATAAAACTGTTAAGGTTTTCAGTAGTTTATTTAATGGAGCTTGCTGCTACTCTCATAAAGATGGTGAAGTAACTGAAGTATCTTGGATGCAGACAAGACGTAAACAGTACCAACATCTCAACACTGAGATCATACAACATTATAATTAACCTCTAAACTCAAATTTTAATAAATTTATTTCACATCTAAGCAACACTTCAGTAGCCAATGAAAAAAAAAAAAATCTCATTTGTCTTGTCTGTGATATAAGAAAAGAAAAATGCTTAACACCTATACAAAATAATTCCTTATTAACTAATTCATTTTTATATTTTTAATTTGTGGGTATATCTGAATTTCAATAGATATCCTACAATACACTCAGTAATTAATTCTGTCCATCTTTCATCTAATAATCTTCTAATGTGACAAACTAATTTCCACTTACATGCTTTGTTCATTGCAAAGTGGAGATTCTGTCAACCCATTTCTGAAAGCAAGCCCTAACCAACTTTTTCAAAGTCTTCATATCCACTCCAGAGATACTAAAAGGTCAGCAGTTGGATACATTAGCCTCTTTGCACCACCCTTATGTAATGGGATTACAATACTTTCCACTCCTGTAGAATATTCCCCGTTCTGAGACTCGAATTGGCCAGTTCAGCTGAACACTCTTAGCATCCGTGATGCTATCTCATCAGTTCCTGTTGCTGAATTCTTATTCAGTTTGTGCAACAGATCTAATACCTCCTACTCATACACCTGATTTTTTTTCATTCAGTAAGTACAATGTTGCATACACCGGGTTGATGGCTTTTAGCAAAATGAGCATTCATTTGTTGAACAACCTCTTCTGTATCTGTCACCCTTGCACTATCAGCATTCAGTAGTTATTTTTTCACATTCATTCTTTCTTTTACTTTTGGCATAACAACAGAAATCTTTGGAATTGTCTTTAGTTTACAAAGCCAGTTTCTTTTCATACTTAGACTTAGCTTTCCATACAACAGTTGTAACTTTTCTGGATTGCTGCTGATAATTTTCATGATGGACATCTTTATGCACAGTATTCCTTACCACATCATCCTTTTCTTGTGAATTTTTCGTTGATAAGATTACACATCCATTTGACTCCTAACCTATTTATTCTTCAAACTCTAGGAACACATTCTAATATTGCATCATTTAAGTATTTTTTTAAACACTGCCCATATCCTTCCCATCTAACAATATCATGCTGCAGAATTCATAAACTTAGCCACTTCTCGAGTGAGTACTGCATCGTCATTGTCACAAACTGGAGGCAGAATAATCATATCTAACTGATATCCCCTCTGCACGGTTAGCTTAGTGTCTATGCACTTCGCAACTAGATGCCTGGAGAAGGAGTGTCCTAGGTTCAATTCCCGTCGACGACTTGAGGAGCTTAGGGATCTTTTTCAGCCATAGCCAAGTTATCCGGTCTTGGGCGTGGTCCAAGACCGGATAACACAGGACAAACTGGCCTCGTGTACACACAGGCTACAGTCATAGGATATATTCCTTGGAAGTTTATTTTTCACTTGGTTAGACTATAATAAATTTAGTTTAATCTTTTATCCAAGTGTAAGCAAACAAAGTTTGCGCCTGAAAATATCTTTAGGACCGAGGTAAGGTGGTGCAACATACAAGTGTAAGCAAACTTTATTTGCTTACACTTAGATAAAGGATTACACTAAATTTATTATGATATAGTCCTTAACCCCTCATTAGGAGGGCTCAACCAGTCCTAATGAGGGACCCCCACATGAATAAAAAAAAAACTGACATTCCCTTTGAGGTTATAATCAAATCTAACACTTTTACCTCGAGTTTCTTCTGTCATATGGTGGAAGTTGTGCACAATAGCTCAATAAATTCAGTTTCATTCTTCTCATGAAATTTTACTGCTACTCAATCAATTTTTGGATAATTAAAATCCCCATTATGATTAGTCTTTTCACACCCATCGTATTTAATTGATGTATTTCTTCGTAAGTAGCAACTGATCCACTAGGTCTGTAAAAACACCCCACTATGTATTTGATCTCGTTAACCTCCACCTCGCACCAGATGTGGGTGCTCTGATATACATCAGAGAGAAGATATAACACAGCCAGATATACACAACATTTATTAATCTTGGGGGGGGGGGGGGGATACCTGACAAAAATCTTAGCTGAATCCTTTTATCATTGTTACACAGTAATCACAATTCATTATTAAGAAATTATAGAAACTACCGTTTTATAGGAAAACTTCAGTTTAATGCAAACCAAACTAATCACCCGACATTTCTTGACACTTCATATCAAGGTCATCATCTGGAGTATATATACAATGAAACAAACTAAGATACAGTCCACATAATATGTTTAAGTCGCACTAATGTCAACCATTAACACTACTGGCCTAATATATGTGAAAAAAAAAAGCTAGTCCTGTTATCTGTTTGTTTACAAATCATGAAATATTTAAAAGACAGGAAAATTTTATAGATGGTGGCTAATAGGGACTAAAATTATTGCTTACAGTCCTAAAAAAAGGGATTCGCTGCAGAACTTACTTGAAGTAACTTATGTCCATCCTGATTTGTAGAATTTTTATGCCACCATTATTGTTTAAACTAGGATGGTTGATCAAAATTTCACAGGCGTCCTTGAATTTCCAATCATACCAGGTTTTTGAATGATGTAAGGAACAGGTGCCGTTCCAATAAATTTGGTATAGGGAATTAAGAGTGTGATCCAAGAGGCCTGCTTTACCAAAATTGTTAAATTTAATGTGTCATTTGTGTTCTTTTTACAGATTGGAACTGTGCATCCAGTTTCACCAATATATGGTAAGTTACAGGTGCAATGGATTTGGTATACACAGGGTATGCAAACATTGTATATATTGGGGGTGGGTCCTTGGAGGAGTTAAACTTTTTTTTTTTTTTTTTTTATAGGCAGTTGAAAAGTAGTATTGAGATGGTAATGGAGTAGAATTTATTTTATCTGATAACTAACGTATGGGATAGGTATGATTTTAATGTAATCTATATTATTTGCACTTTTTGGTTAAGTGTTATGAAGAATTTTATCGATGGTATTTATGCTATAGCCATTGTTTATAAATGTCCTAATTTTAGGCTCACGCGTAGACCGACTATTGCTAATAATTTGTAATTTTTGTTTAAGTGCTTGTTCATTAGAGTAAATTGTTACAGTTCTGTTTTTGAAGGTGTTGATGACTCCAAGTTTGTGTGAAGGGTGGTGGTAAGAGTTAGCATATATATATATATATATATATATATTGGCAGTATGTGTAGGTTTGCAGTAGGCATTGAAGGATAGACTACCTGAGGGAAAATATGGGACCAGTGTATCAAGGAAAGGAAGTCACTTTTCATTTCTAATTTCAATGGTAAATTGTATGCGCTCGTTATTTGTTCAAGTGACTCGCAAGGCAAGTTTGGCAGGCCGTGTGGCCAGATAAGGAAAACTTTGTCAATGTATCAAAGCCAAACTGTAGGTTTTAAAGTAAAGGAATCTGTGTGTTGCTCAAATTCTTCCATATAAAAGTTAGCATTTATGGAGGGGGGGGTAGTAGTGGTTAAGCCATGGCTGTACATTCTTTTTTGTAGGTAGCAATAATTTTGCACTGGAACGTAGTATGTGGGCAAAGTGAGCCATATTATCAGTAATTATATCGGAGCCATATTATTGCTAATTTCCAGGAAAGATAATAAAGGTAATCTATTTCTTCAACTATCGGATGAAACAGAATGTTATGTTTGTGAACTTCCAGAACCCCATAATTTCTGGGAGAGTGCATTTAATGTGGTAACAATTTTTTATAGTCTGATGGCGAACAAGTGACAGACTTAAGTAATTTGACAGTATTATTTTCTTAACCCTGTTAGTTGAACTATAGTTCACAAATTGATAAAGGATATCAGAGACTAACTGATTCATTTGGTAAAGGTAAGCAGATCTGTTTAAATGACTAAAGCATTACCTTTGTCATAAACATATCCTTACTAGCTTTTAATGACATGACAGTTGCTAGTTCTGTTTTGGTGAGATTGCTATAGACAGCTTTTGTATTATTCAAATCATTACAGGTTTCTAAACAAATTTTTTTTATCAGCAATGTAATTTAATGCCTCTTTCAATGCAGTATATAACATTGTTTATTAACAGTTCGAGGTGTTACTGCAAAGTTTATACCTTTATTAAGATGTTCAGTTATTTAGGGTGTTGTAAGATAGGTTGATCACATGGCTGTTACTTGCATGTGGTTAGTTGCTCCTTACCTCCCTTGTATGTGATTAGCTGCTTCTAGAGTGACATGCTGGAAAACAGATATCCTGATTGGTTAAATTAGTACAATTGGCATGCAAATTTCACTGTTTTAATAAATGAAATTTGGCTATAAGTTCTTTATTACTTTCCAGATCTCCTGGATAAAAACTATGTTCCACCACAGTAAATTCAAAACAGAAAGTGTTTTTAGAATCTGAGGTAGCACTCAGAAATCAACCAAATTTTAATAAATATGGTTGCATAAAACTTCACAAAATTTGGGAAACATTAATTATCAGAGATCCCACTTTACGTCCTAGGCCACCTACAAATGCCCTCCTAGATAGGACTTTCAAGTCACCCACGTGTTTCACTTAGTATTGTGTTGTATTTGAGTGTGTGTTACAAGAGTTATTTGATATCACTGAAGATGTCTCAGTGACTGAAGCAAAATATTGGAAGCATTAAAATTAGTTTTAACCCTTTCCTAGTGCTGTAAATATTCCATTAAACCTTCAATGTGATGAAAAACTTGGAGTCATGCACCCTCAAAAACAGCGCTATAACAATTCACCTCTAATGAACCTCTTCAACAAGAATTACAAATTACTAGCAATACATTTATAAACAATGGCTATAGCAAAAAAATATTATGAATAATTACTAAAATAAAGAGCCAAAAGTCTTCAGTTTGGTGATATAAAATTATATAAGCAAAGTGAATAATAGACCCAGCATTATTTCAAAGCTGAATGTAGAAACTGTGAAAGTTTCATAAGGTAAGTTGACCAGAGAGCTTACAGGAATACTCCCCATCATTCACGAGTTGCCTTAATGCGGACTACTTAGAAAACATAGGTGAATATAAATATTCTTATTTATATATATATATATACATTATATGTAGAAAAGGTGAATATATAGATGCTTGGGTGGCACCTATGTCTTTTAGGTGGTCCACACTAAGGCAACTCATGAATGCAAGGGAGTGTATTCTCGTAAGATCTCTGACTTACCTTACAAAACTTTCAGTTACTACATCCGGCTTTGAAATAATGCTGGATCTAATATCCACTTTGCTTATATATTATCAATAAAATTCTTCATAAAACTTCAGAAAAAGCATATAATATATATTGCAGTAAAACCATAGCTGTCCCAAACTTTACAGGATTTATCAGATGAAGTAAATTCCACACAATGAACAATCTTAATGCTACTTTTAAACCATCTATAAAATTAAAAACATTCAACTCTTCCAAGGATCCCCTCCCTTAGCTCACCTTGGATATACCAAATACATTGCACCTGTAATTGGTGAAACTGGCAATTCCAATCCATTAAAAAAATAAATAAAATGATACATTAAAGTAAAGCAAATACCTAAAGAAGGCAGACTCCCACTTCATGAGACAAAAAAAACAGTAGAAAGAAGAGACCATCTACAGATAACAGATGCATATAGGCATGGTCCAGCACCAGTAACTTGGGCTTGATACTACCCTATTCACTAAAGTGTTGGCCCTTGAATGCATATGTATGCTGATGTTTTCTTTCTTTAAAATATATATATATATATTGTCTTTACTCTTCTTTCTACTGGTTTTTTTTTTTTTTTTTTTTGTCTTATGAAGTGGGAGTCTACCTTCTTTAGGTATTTGCTTCACTTTAATGTATCATTTTAGTTATGTTTCTTTTAATGGATTGGAATTGCCAGTTTCACCAATTACAAGTGCAATGTACAGGTAACTGTCATATAACGTGGTACTTATACAACGCGGTTTCGATATAACGTGGTCTACAAATTATAGTAACCCTTTATCTTTTCGTATATTTTTCAACACGCGACTTAAAAATCAAATTTTATCTTCCTTAAATTTGAGTCTGCCCGTATCGCATATGTAGTTATAAGTAGCGAATTTATATTAGGGGAAATGCCCTTTAGCACGCATGTACATTAATTGGCTACCGCATAAAGTCTTTATTGTTGAAAGTTGTCTTCTTTTTCTGCCTGGAAAGTGCATTAAAAATCATAAGTGTGCTAATCTCAAGCTGAGCACTTTATTTTTTGGTGAGTTACATACAATATGTAATGCTTTTTTTTTTATGTAAAAAGAATTATTTTATAGTAATGCCACTTAGAGTGCTTTTGCGAGATATGCGTTGCCACGGTAACAATTGAACAAGACTGAAGAACATTCGGTTTCGATCAGCACATTAGATTCAACCTTCGCAAACTTCTTCATAAGTGCTCCATTCTCTTCAACAGTGAATTGACGGGAAGCAGATTTAAATGAGGAGGAGCTGGTACAATTAATAGATGACATCGAACCAAATGGCAGGGAAAGTTCTGCCAAAGATTCTGATTGTGATGAATCTGTTAAAGAATTCAGTTTAAAGAAATCAGCAGAAGGATTGGACTTGGCAAGAAAGTTATTTTATGGATGATGATCTCTCAATGGAGCACTCCGGAAAATTAACAAGACAATTTGATATTTGTTTAGCTCCATATTATGAATTTAATAAAAAATTGCAGCGTAGTGGTAAGCAAGGTCTTATTACTGACTTCTTGATAACTAAACCAGCCGAAGTATTCAATGAGAATTATACTAATGATGTCCAAGAGATTTCAAGTGATGACTATGTCTGGCCACTCGTAAATAAAGAACATCTACAAAATGTTAGTTTTGAAGACAGTGATGACGATTAAAATACACTTTATTTTGCCTAAAACATTTATGTATTATGTGCAATGAAGTTCACGTACAATTTATAATTTTATACTATGTGTTTGTTCCATAGTTTTATATGTTTTCTTAACTTACATGAATTACCTGAATTAAATAAAAATATATTTTTTGTTGGATATGTCATTGTTTATATAATCTTAAAAAACCGATTTCGGAACCTAACCCTGCTTTTTCTATGTAATCTGAGTCTCGCATAATGCAATTTATATAACGCGCCATTTTTGTGGAACCTAACATCCACTTTATACAAGGGTTACCTGTATTTGATATATCCAAGGTGGGCTAAGGGAGGGGATCCTTGGAAGAGTTGAATGTTTTTAATTTTATAGATGGTTTAAAAGTAGCATTAGGATTGTTAATTGTGTGGAATTTACTTCATCTGATAATCTTGTAAAGTTTGGGACAGCTATCGTTTTACTGCAATATACATTATATGCTTTTTCTGAAGTTTTATGAAGAATTTTATTGATAATATATAAGCAAAGTGAATATTAGATCCAGCATATATACATATATATATATATGTTTAGTAAAATTCATAAGCTCTGCATTACTTCAACCTTAGCATTGTCAGGTCTGGTTTCCTCTGACGAGACCTCAATAAAGGTCGAAACCAGTATGGGTAGTGACCATTGCCTTTAATGCATAGCATCATACATCTCCACAAGGGGATGTGCTTTACATTAAGGGAAAAATACAAAGGAAAGTGATCAGAGCTTGATCCACCTTTACCACGAGTTGAACTACCAATGAGTTGCCTAGAGTGGCACTACCATGAGTTGCCTCAGACTTGCACTACGTGCAGGCGCAAACTTGACTTATTTGTCTGTTTGCTCACTTGGGAAATAGGATTAAAAACCAAGTTTATATAAAATTACTTGGTATCTTGAATACATAATATATATATATATATATATATATTGTATGCCCACAGTTCACAGAACCAGGGCTGGAAATGTACCAGCCAAGAAGAGTTAATTCATGCTGAAGAAGAGAAAGAAATGAAGGATGTATGAGTTAGTCACCAACACGGGAAATCATGTACTTTATGCATAAAATTTTCCAACTGTTATATATAAGAAATACAAGCAAAATAGTTACCACATTAAAAGCTACAATGTTCATAAAAGAAAAGTTAATTTTCTGATGTGTAATAATAAACAACTCATCCCACAAGACGTACTGATTACCCTATTATTGGAATGGATTCTCTTCTGACATGCGCAGAAGTGTTGAAGGGTCTCGCATTTGTGGGCGTACAGTCTCTGTGTGTGTGTACATATATATATAATATATAACTCATGATTTGCATTTCTTTTTTCCTGTGCTAATATATATAAAATTCAATTTTGTTATTTACACATCTACAATTTTATAAAGACCAGAATTAAGCAGTATATGTGTATTGAATAACATGCTTGCTACTAACACTAATCCTTCCCCACCACCACACTACATAACCTATTCCAAAATAATGGATATGGTAAATTTATTCTATGAATTTTTGATAATTATTCTTCTATTCTTTTGTCTGAAGAAAGAAAGGAAGGGAGGGAAGGATTTCAGTTTTAGGAGTATTACCAAGGAAAGCCTTACAAATGATGTATATCCCTTCCAACAAGAATAATAAGTAAAATAAACCATTAAGCTTTATACAAAATCAGCATTTCAAAACCTGTTCATTATATATTTCTACAGGAGCAAGGTCACAAGGCCTATAACACAAAGGCATGTGGAAAAGTGATTAAAGGAGACAGTATTATTAACGTTTCTTAGAAAGTTGGGGTTATACTTGCTGGAAAAAATAGTACAGGGATAGCTATTCCAAAGAAAGAACAGAAATAGACAGAATGAAGGATAATGAAATATTAGCTTAATGTTTTTGGAGCTCGACTGTGTACAGATGTTGACCAATGGTTGTTCTAGTTCTCACATAATTAGAGGAAAGTGAAGGAATGGTAGTAGCCAGTTCAGTGCAGCAATGCTCACGAAAGTATTAATAAAAAAGGCATAATGCAGAAACAGAACACCTATGAGAAAGTGATGCAGGGAGTTTGACTGGAATATCCTATTAGGCAGACTGTCTTCTGTATACACTAAAGAATTCTTAGTGAGTTTTGGGTACACTACTCTAAATGTGAGAACAAATTCTATGGTTGGTCAGATTTCAAATTTATAGTGTTAGGAAGTAAGGAGAGAAGTAGCATTTTAATTTAAAAAAAGTATACCAAGTTCTTTTAGACTGATGATGATTATGCCAAGGCAAACTAGATGTGAAAGTCGGAACAAGAAAATGAAACCTGATCTTGAAAAGAAATCTGAACATTATCAAAAGTGAGAGGGAATGAAGTAGTGTTAATTGAAAGACATTTTTATATAGAGGATCTTATCATAATATTAATCCTGTCGGCTGTGCAACTGTTAATATTTTAGAGATTTTATCATATAGGATATCATAATATTTAATATTATCCTGTATATAGAGATGATCACTGTTCAACAATTATATTTTTAATTCCAAGTGCTTTTATTTATTATATGCACAAGGGTTCAACTCTGAATGGTGCAATGACTCTTTTTTACTATTTCTTTCGGAATCCAAAAATCACTGACTCAAGACCAAAATACAAAATAAACACATTTAATAACCCAAACGCTTAATATATATACACTTCAAACAAATATTACATAACTACAAATTTAATTGGATCCAAGGCCTTTTAAAAATAAACTTACACTTAAGACTAGACAAAACACTTTGTTTTCACAATGACAAAATGTTCATAGCCAGTTTCTCTCTCTGTCAAGGACAAATTTTTATTGCTTATTCCTATATCTAAAATAATAACGTGATTCTTGCTGATCATTATTTACACTCTCGGAATCACTGGTTTCAGAATCATCTGAAACCCTTTTCCGAAGATATATGACTTTATTCTTCATTTTCACAGGATCCTTTCTCATCACTCATGTAGCACACATTAATTCTTCCTAACTCAATTCTGTCTCTTTTTAGAAGAAATAATAGTTAGATCCAGCATCCTTAATTAAGATGAAACTTTCTAATCAGAGTTTTCTCGAACATTCCTTTAGAACATAAATAGCAATTTCTTCTTTTATCCACTAATGCTTATTGACAGCTTAACTCTTCCACTTTAAAAAATTCACAGTTCTACAATTCCCTTTTTCGGAATCTACTACTAATCTTCCAATTAGCGTTTCCTCGAATATTCCTTTTAAAACATCTATAGCAATATTTTCTTTTATTTATCAATACTTGTTCCACTTTAAAACTTCATAGTTCCACGATTCCTTTTTCGGAATCTACTATTAATTTTCCTCCAAGTGTCACATAATAGACTTAATTTCCTCCGAATCTAAATGTCTGCCGGCTTGTGTTCTAATTTTCTCTCCGAACACTCTTCTTGTTTACAGCCATTACTCTGATACCGAACGCTTTCTGTCAGCTGTCAATCACACATCAAACTTCTCGGCAAGCATGCGCACTCCACGAAAGCGCGAGAAACTAGGTATAATGGCTGACACGTCTCCGTCAGCGACAAGAGAATGTCTTCATAAAACACAACTATTCAAATCTGACAAGTATATAAATTTTTAAATGCTTTACATATCATTTTTGACAAAATAATTTCAATAACGGGTGCATCGCAAGTGCTGACAATGCGTGTTATGAAACTAAAACTAATAAACATACTAACATAAACAATACTTTAAAATATTCAGAATTTTAAATTATGATTATTTTTACATCAGTTTCATCTCATCTTTCTCTAAATATTTCTTTTAAAAAAATTTAAATATTTAATCTATATTTAACAAATTTTTATTGCTTATTCCCATATCTAAAATAATAACGTGATTCTTGCTGATCATTATTTACACTCTCGGAATCACTGGTTTCAGAATCATCTGATGCTAGAGGTGATTCAGAATTTACATCTAATTCACTATACTTAAAAATTTCATTTCTATACTTCTCAAATATTTCATTTAAACTACTTGAATTATATCCTAAATCTACAGAATCATCACTATCAGAATCAAATTCTACAGGTGTCTGAGATTTTTATCCTTACTGACTAAATTAGAGGTATTTTCACATTCCTCTAGTTTATTTAACACTATATTAACTAACCTATGATATTCTGCTACTATTTCATCTATGTTAGAGTCAGTTTGATTATCACCACTCTTACATTGTACATTATCTGAATTATGTACCCTGAGATTTCTAAAATTTCCTGCATTAGATTTAGTTTTACCCAAATTTCTTAATTTTCTCGCTTGCTGTATATTTGAAATATGAGGTTTAAAACTATTCCCTTTCCTATTATTTGATTGCGAATGAGATGCACAAATAGTATCAGGAAAACAACTCTCATGCTTCAATATTCTATTCATATTGTCTCCTAATATAACTAAATTTTTACTCCATAAAAAGTACTTTTTTAACCTATTAGAGTGTACATTTATAATTTTACTAGGATTTTTGACATCTTGAATCCTAAAATTCACAGGAGAAAATTTGTCTAAAATTCTATATGGACCTAAAGCTTTCTTTCCTAATTTTCCAACCCTTTTTATACTAGACGTGTGGACAGACTTATGTGTTCGTCGAACATGTTGTTTATTATTTTAACGGTATAATAGAACACAGAAACTAAGTAAATAATTGATTTATTAACTTGATGCTGATATTTCGCTGGTATTATAACCAGCGTCTTCAGAGCACAAAAACACTGTTTGTCACAATATGCGAGACTAAAACAACATGGTGTACATTAACAAAATTGTAGCAGCAACACAAAGACTAGAGTCCTGATTTTGGGCGCCCTCTATCTGGAGAAAAAAAAAAAAAAAAAAAACGCTATCATATATTGCTAGAGTCCTAGAAAAGTGCTAGTTTTTCCTTAATATGACTGTCTCCCAGATCTTCGGCAAGTTAATACAGCCATATTTGTTGAGATTTGGAGTGTGTTTTAGGGCTTCTGTCGCCTCTAAGAACAATCTCTCTGATTTATATGGGTTTCTGTGTAGTACTTTTGTGTTTTTCCAGTTGATCCTGTGTGCAGGGGTATCCAGAGCATGGTCTGCTAGGCACGACTTCCCATAATGATATTTCCGGACGTATCGTTTATGTTCGCTGATGCGGATATTCACAGTTCTTCCTGTTTGACCGTAGTAGGCTTGATTGCATGAGCAGGGTACTTGGTAGACTCCTGGATGTGATAAAGGAGGAATGCTGTCCTTGGGTGAGCGGATGAGGGTGGCTAATTTGCTACATGGTCTGAATGTAGTGCGTAGTTTATGTTTAATGAGAATTCTTGAGATCTTTTCGGATGTGCCTTTAATGTAAGGGATGGTGACTGTTTTGTTGTAGTTCTCTGTGGTGGATGGTGGGAGGGGTTTCTTAGGAGTGTTTAGTATTTTGTTTATTTTTTGTGGATTGTAGCCGTTGGCCAAGAAGGTGTGGCGTAAGTGAGTCAGTTCGGCAGTAAGAGCCTTGTCATTTGAACAGATTGCTCTCGCTCTATGGGTTAGTGTTTTTAATATGCCATATTGTTGAGAAGGATGATGGTGTGATTGTTTGTGTAAGTATCTGCCTGTATGTGTGGGTTTTCTGAAAACTGAAAATGATAAGGAACCATCTGGGAGACGTGTGATGAGTGTATCCAGGAAGGGCAGACAGTTGTTGGCTTCCGGTTCCATAGTAAAGTGGATTTTTGGGTGTTGGCTATTTAAATGTGCTAAGAATGTTTTCAATGTCTCAGGGCCATGTGGCCAAATGGCAAGCACATCATCAACATAGCGTAGCCAAAGTGTTGGTTTGAGAGTGGCTGTATTGATTGCTTGTTTTTCCAGGTGTTCTATGTAAAAGTTGGCTAGGGGGGGAGAAAGGGGGGAGCCCATGGCTGTCCCATCAATTTGTTTGTATATTTTCCCTTTCCATGTGAAATATCCTGCATGTATTGTGAATTTGAATAGTTCAAATATATCAGGGGGGAAGTGTGACTTCAGTAGATTGAGGGTTTCTATTAGTGGTACATTTGTGAATAGTGAAGTGATGTCAAAGCTTACTATTAAGTCTGAGCTTTTTAGGGTGAGGTGTTGTAAGATGCTTTTTAGGTGTGCTGAATTTTTGATAAAGGAGGGAGAATTGTTAGTGAGAGTGGCTAGTAGCTTTGCTAAATGTCTAGCCAGTTTGTATGTGGGACTATTTATACTGTCCACAATTGGGCGTAGGGGTGTGCCTGGTTTGTGAATTTTTGGTGATCCATAGATCCTCGGTGTTCTAACATGGAAGGGTTTAAGTTTGTTAACTGTGTCTTTGGGCCAGGAAGTGACTTTTTTTAATAATTTTCGTGCCTTATTCTTTTGTGTGTTGGTAGGATTGCGATCTATAATTTTGTATGTTGACTGATCTTGTAATAGTGTGTGCATTTTGTTTTCATATTCAGTTGTGTCCATCACCACGGTTGCATTTCCTTTGTCTGCTTTTGTTATGGTAATCTGGCTGTTGTTGTGTAGCTCTTTTATAGCAATGAATTCCTTATGTGGGATATTACTTTTTGGAGGCTTGGATTTGATTAGGATGTTGGCCACATCTAAACGTATGTTGTTAGCTATTGTTGGAGGCAGGTCGTAAATTCCTCGTTCGATGGACGCCATTATTTCGGCTTTTGGAACTTGCTTGGGAGTTATGGCAAAGTTGTGCCCTCGACTTAAAGCAGTTGTGGCTTCTTTGCTTAAGGTGAGTGACGATAGATTCACAACGACGAGGTCTTGTTGTAATTGCGGTCGTTGTATGGTGTTCCGTTGTTGTAGATTTTCGAACTTCTTTTGGTGCCGGTTTTTGACTCTGTCGAATTCTTTTTTTGCCGTTGCGTCGGTGATGTTCTCTAAGATCTGCCAAAGTTCCGTATTTAGAATATTATGCAGTGATTCTCGTAATGCGCTGATGGTTGTATTTGCTTGTGCTAATTCCCGGCGAGTGGTGTTAATTTGTTCGCGTAAAAGCACTACACTCGCTCGTTTATAGATGCGTTGGGCTTTGGCCGAGTGGAACTTGTTTTTGATTTTAAAACAGTTCGGTATTAATTTGGTGTCTCGGCACCTCTTTAAGAAGGCTAACCTGTTTAGTTGCCGCACCAATTTCAACTTCCACTTACCATATCGTCGTGTCTCGCGTACGATATCGTCTCCGTGAAGAATCCTTAAACGTGTGGACAGACTTATGTGTTCGTCGAACATGTTGTTTATTATTTTAACGGTATAATAGAACACAGAAACTAAGTAAATAATTGATTTATTAACTTGATGCTGATATTTCGCTGGTATTATAACCAGCATCTTCAGAGCACAAAAACACTGTTTGTCACAATACGCGAGACTAAAACAACATGGTGTACATTAACAAAATTGTAGCAGCAACACAACGACTAGAGTCCTGATTTTGGCACCCTCTATCTGGAGAAAAAAAAAAAAAAAAAAACGCTATCATATATTGCTAGAGTCCTAGAAAAGTGCTAGTTTTTCCTTAATATGACTGTCTCCCAGATCTTCGGCAAGTTAATACAGCCATATTTGTTGAGATTTGGAGTGTTATACCGTTATACGTTATATCTATTATACCGTTAAAATAATAAACAACCTTTTTATACTAGATTTATCATCTAACAATACTAATTCTCCCGGTACAAACGACTTATACTTTCTAAAACGATTTATATACTGCCTAGTTTTCTGAGAACTAGATTCCTTATGCATCTTGTGAATAACATGAATTTTAGATTTTTGAGATGCACAAATCTTGATTAAAATGGTTATTCCTAGTCGATTCATCATCATCAGATCCTAGAGATCTAGATAAGTAATCAGCTACTGTATTTCTTTTTCCTGGAATATAAGCCACATCAATATTATATTCCTGTAGTTCCAGTGTCCACCTAATTATACGTTGATTTTTATCCTTCATAGTACTTAGTACTATTGTGACAAACAGTGTTTTTGTGCTCTGAAGATGCTGGTTATAATACCAGCGAAATATCAGCATCAAGTTAATAAATCACAATTATTTACTTAGTTTCTGTGTTCTATTATACCGTTAAAATAATAAACAACCTTTTTATACTAGATTTATCATCTAACAATACTAATTCTCCTGGTACAAACGACTTATACTTTCTAAAACGATTTATATACTGCCTAGTTTTCTGAGAACTAGATTCCTTATGCATCTTGTGAATAACATGAATTTTAGATTTTTGAGATGCACAAATCTTGATTAAAATGGTTATTCCTAGTCGATTCATCATCATCAGATCCTAGAGATCTAGATAAGTAATCAGCTACTGTATTTCTTTTTCCTGGAATATAAGCCACATCAATATTATATTCCTGTAGTTCCAGTGTCCACCTAATTATACGTTGATTTTTATCCTTCATAGTACTTAGGAATGACAGAGGCTGGTAATCAGATCTTATTTTAATAGGTTGTCCTAACAATAAGTATCTAAATTTTCTCAATGGAAAAATTATTGCTAGTGCTTCCTTCTCTATGGTTGAATAATTCAATTCTGGACCTGATAATTTTCTACTAATAAAGGCAACTGGCTTAAAATCTTCTCCTTTCTGTTCTAATACAGCAGCAATGCAATCATTTGAAGCATCAGCAGAAAGATAACATACTTCAAACTTAGGATAAATGAGAACTGGAGCTTTAGTCAATGCCAGTTTTAGTTTGTCAAATGCTTCTTGTTGAGCTTCACCCCAATTGAATTTAACACCTTTCCTTGTTAAGTACACCATGGGTCTCAATAGCTGTGAACAATTACGAATAAATTTTCTATAGAAATTTAACATACCAATGAATCAGCGAACTTGCCTAACTATTTTAGGAGGCTTAGCTGATAATATGCCTTCTACATTTGACTGAGTTGGCAAAATTCCCTTACTACTGATTTTATGACCTAAATATTCAACTTCTTTTAAGAAAAATTTGCATTTAGAACACTTTAAAGATAGATTTGCTTCATCTAATCTCTTTAAGACGTTCCATAGGATTTTACAATGGCTATCTATATTCCTTGAATAGATTAATAGATCATTCTGAAAACCGATGACTCCATTTCCCAACATATCTGATAAGACAGAATTCATTAAAGACCGGAATGACATAGCAGAATTTCTTGCACCTTGTGGTAATCGACATATTTGATATTTCTGCCATCTAGTAGTAAATGTGAAGTATTTTCTGTCTTCTTTCTTCAAAGGAATCTGAAAGTAACTGGACTTTAAATCCAGCTTTGTAAAATATTGTGCTCCTTCCAAACAGATCAATAATTCCTCAATTTTACACAAAGGGAAATCAATAGGCTTTGTAACCTTATTGATAGCTCTTAAGTCTAAGACAAACCTCAGGCTTCCATTTGGTTTTTCAATTAAGATGAATGGGCTATTCCACTGAGAATTTGACTTCTCAATTATTCCTGCCCTTTCATATTCCTGTAGTAGTTTCTGACAACCCTTCATATATTTTAGTGGAGTTTGATATTGCCTAATATAAATAGGAAATTTAGTATAAATCTGCTGAGTGTTCTACTGCATTAGTGCAAGACATTGAAACAATATCCTCTGTGAAAACACCAGAGAAAAATTCAAAGGCAGATTTAAAGAATTTCAGAATTTTATTTCTTTCTTCACTGGTATCTGCTGATTTCATTGAATTCTGCACTAAGTTCTCTTTTATTTCCTGAATATTTTCCCACTCATCTTTCTTTAGAGTCTCAATATTGAACACTTGATTATTATCATCATATTTAAAAACTTCAGGAGACTGCTCTAATTTTCATTTGTCACCTGATTTCCTGTCTAAATGGCACACACAAGGACACTGTATTATCAACAAAATTACAGGCAAAACCATGACGCTTCAGAAAATCAATTCCAAATATTACTTGTACATTTGGATTAGATGATTCTGGAAGGACTATTAATGATGACAAACTTTCAATGAAAAACAAGGAATTGAAATAAAAACATTGATTTGTTTATCAACAGAAATTTATGAAACTTTCCTTCTCTCACTTTATCTGTAGCCACTGTGCTAGGAGAATGAGTTTGATTATACTGGAAAGAATTTACCTGTTTATTATTTGCAGAATAAAATATATCTCTGAGACTCTCTTCCTTTTCCTTAACAATTTCAAAACACTGTTCAAGATTTTTAACCTTTTTCTTGTATGCTGTTTCTTTCAAATTAACTTTAAGGCCAAGCTTAAATTGATTAAACAGCAACCATTCTAAAGAGGATTTCTCTTCAGATGAAACATTAAATTTATGAGGAGCAATGGGCCAAAGTCTATGATAATATTCTGAAACAAATTGGTAAATTCTGAATGAAACCAAAATTGAATTAACGTCAGAATTAACGAGTTTACATTTTGAATCACATATTGATATATTGGGCTTACTAAATTCTTGTATTTACCAAAGTATTACTAAATTGAGGATATTTTTTTACTACTTTATGTTATAAGGTAAAATATTGTAAATTGCTTAAATTCTTAAACCTTGCTGCGTTTGTGTAAGTACTTACAAATTGCTGGGAGAAAAGATAATCCGATTAAGTAAAAGTGGCCGGAATCTAAACATATGTTACAAGTATACACGTGCACCCTTTAGGTAAGCACGTAGTCACCCCCCCCCCCCACCACCACACACACTTGGAAGAGCATGCTAAGATTTCCGTGGTGTGTCGCACTAAGTACTGGGTGACGTAGGGTGACATGGAAAAAGGGGAGGAGGAAAACGATTACATAGAAGTAATCAGTAGCGCGCGATTTAAAAAGTCGCTGCAGCGCCTAAAACGCACTCTTACTGTTATGCTCTTGGACTTGTGCTCTGGTGTGTTGGAACCTCCTCGTAGTTCTTCTCGTCCCCCGCTTTTCGAAGCGGATTCGAGATAAATACTGAGGAACTATGCCGTGAAATTCCTGAAAGTTTACCGGTCAGCCCAGCGGAAGGAAATCTCCGATATTTCCAGAGATATCATTACGATGTTGTGCCAGTTAAACAGAGAACAATGTATGCCTACTTTCGGTGGCGGAGATAAGTACAGCTCTGACCCTTGAAGAATGCTTCAGAAAAAGCAGAATGAACCAGGAATTGAAAATGATTGTCCAGTCGTGCTATGTGAAGTGGCCAAACAGTTCCCCAGCAGTTGGTAATGTACAGTCTATGTTTTTATAAGCAATTGTGTATAAGAAGAAAGTTTGTAATTATAGGAAGGACTCTAGAGATGATATTCTTTTTAAAGTAGAGTGATTATGAAATTTTAGTGAAAGAATTATTGTAAGAGCACGTGGAGCTTACTTAGAGATTCGATTAGCGAATATCCTTAGTATTGAGGAGTATAGAAGAGTATGTTTGATCTATCAAGTAGAAATTGTAAACTATATATGAAGTTTTGTTTTGTATGCTATGATAAAGATAGAGTTTGAATATTTAATGGTCATTCCTTAGAAATTGTAGGTAGTTTCATTAATGCATATTCATAAAGTGTAAGATGCTTCAATTGTAATTAAATGTTTTGCTTTTTAAGTTTAACTGGTGACTTGCCTGATTTTCTCCTCTATTGCACTTTCTCATAAAATTCGGACCACAGCAAGAGATAAGTTAAATAGGGAGGCTATGACTGCATAAATAAGTTATAGTGAAATAAGATAGTATGCTAAACTGTGTTCTGGTTTCTTGGTTCTGCACTCTTTGTTAATCTAGGATTCAGGTGGCGCAGGATAATAGAATTTTCCGTGAATCCGAAAAAGGAATATCAGATCCAGTATTGAAACAAAGGAATTGGTGTTGACCATTAGCAATTCCTTTGTCTTATATCCTCTAGCATCGTTCTTAAGAGTGAATAATGGCCCAGAGAGAATATTTAATTTAAAAAGGGTAATTAAAGTGTTAGAGATAAATTCATTAAGTACAAGTGTATCTAAACGAAAATTTTAGAGAACAAAGAAGAAGAATAAGTAAAAATTTACAATGGCACACCAGATTTTACAATGGTGCAGATAGTTGACAGGATTTGATTTATAGACCTAAGTACATAAAATTAAATAAATCAAAGTGAGAAAGTTATAGAGTGAATCAGGCAAGCCTAATAAGAAGTTTTGGAACTTGGATATTGTGAAGATTGTAACTGATATATCAATATGGCACTATCTTCAAGTACTAGTATGGACGATACCAAATTCTTCAGAATGGTGAATCCACAACAGGTATTCCCGCAATTCTCTGGAGAGGAGACTGATGATGTTTTAGCTTTTTTCTCCTATATCGAGAAACCAAGAAAATTGGCAAATTGGTCTGATTTTCAGTTGCTAATTTTACTTAGGAGTAAGTTAGTGGGAAAAGCGAAGAACTTCCTATATTCCTCCCCGATTCTGAAAGAAACTCTCGACTATACAAAATTTAAAGAAACGTTAATTTTGCAATTCTCAAAATTAAGAAGCATTGGACCCAATCTATGGAAACTGCAAGGAAGCGCTCAAAAGGATAGGAAAAGCGTAACAGACTATTATAATCGTCTGCTAACCCTAGCCAACAGTCTGTGTTTCAAGTGAGGATAGATCTCACCTAGACTGGGCAGTATTCCTCCAGTTCAAGCAGGGATTAAAATCGGAATTGCGAGAAACAGCATATAAGAAAAGGCTGACAAACTTAGACGATTGCTACAATGCTGTTAAAGGGAAAGAACAGATGCTTGGCGACATTTGTCCCATATCCAAATTAGGCCATATTAATGTAATTAAGGAAACTAGTAATTCTGAGAATAATAATAGGTCAAAAAAAGAGCATAAAAGGGGAAAAGGAGCATCTAAAAATCAACGGAATAATGACGGACAGAAGTCCATGAATTTTAATCAGGTGACTGATTGCAATGAGAGCCTTATAACAGAGAAGAGTTGGATTAATAGGGAAGAAGTGAATTCCATGATAAAACGTGAGGTGGAACGATTACAACAGCCTGTGATGAATCGACTCGATGCTGTATTACAACAGCTGGCGACCATCTCGGTCAAATCCTCAGAGCCTCATATCTTTCAAGCAGAAAAGATCAATGAAACGATAATACAAGAAGTTGAACGACAGAACCAGCCTATGTTAAACCGAATTGATGACATGATGATAAAGTTAGAATCAATGACTGAACAAAGATCCAATGTCTATAAATCTCATTCACAGGATAGTTATGCTCAAAGAGATTATAGGGAACCCCCTAAATGCTTCAGATGCGATAGGATTGGGCATCTTGCCTGGAACTGTTTTTCTAGTAGAAGGCCATCCTGGAAAAACAATGAAGAATCAAATTTCGGGCATGTGCCCTGTAATAATAACAGGAGAAATAAAGGCCGTACAAAGTTGAGAGTCAATGATGATAAATAAGGGTAAGATACAAGGATCGCATAGTGACGTGTTGTTTGATACTGGTTCCCAGGCCTCTGTCATTTCAGGAAATTATTTTCAAGAAATAAAACCCCATGTTTGGTGAGGCATTTCTAATCTGAAGAAACTGATCAGAATATCAGGGAGAGATGTCCAATGTTTATGTGAACAAGAAAGTTAGAGTAAAAATATACCTACCTGAGTTTAATATGTGTGTTTGGCAAGAATTGCTAGTCCTCCTTAGGACATCCCGCCCACAGGTTCAGGTAATTTTTGGAACTAACTTTCTAGAGAAGTACAAGTTTTCTTGTAATTTCTCTCGAAATGAAATATTTCTCATGGGAAGGAAACAGTTTAGTAGAGAGAATCATTAAGTTAAAAATAAGGATAGAAATGAGAAATCATATGAAGAAAGAATGCAGAGTAGAGTAAATTTCTTACAAATTTTTTTTTTTTGATGAGAGAGCCTTTGTTAAATTCTGAATGAAACTAAAATTGAATTAATTAACATTTCCTACAGAATTAACATGGGTTTACATATTGAATCACAAATTGATATATTGGGCTTACTAAATTCTTGTAATTTACCCAAGTATTACTAAATAGAGGATATTTTTTTCACTACTTTATGTTATAAGGTAAAATATTGTAAATTGCTTAAATTCTTAAACCTTGCTGCTTTTGTGTAAGTATTTACAAACTGCTGGGAGAAAAGATAATCCGATTAAGTAAAAGTGGCCAGAATCTAAACACGTGCTACAAGTACACGTGCACCCTTTAGGTAAGCAAGTAGTCACCCCCACACACACCACCACCACCACCACACACACACACACTCGGAAGAGCACGCTAAGATTTCCATGTCACCCTACGTCACCCGCTAAGTACTGGGTGACATAGGGTGACATGGAAAACGGGGAGGAGGAAAACGATTACGTAGAAGTAATCGGTAGCACGAGTGATTTAAAAAGTCGTTGCAGCGCCTAAAACGCGCTCTTACTGTTGTGCTCTGGTATGTTGGAACCTCCTCATGGCTCCTTCTCGTCCCCCGCTTTTCGACGCATATTCGAGATAAATACTGAGGAACTATGCCGTGAAATTCCTGAAAGTTTACCGGCCAGCGATCAGCCCAGCGGAAGGAAATCTCCGATATTGTAATGATATTTCCAGAGATATCATTACAATGGTGTGCCAGTTAACCAGAGAACAATGTATGCCTACTTTCGGTGGTGGAGATAAGTACAGCTCAGACCCTTGAAGAATGCCTCAGAAAAAGCAGAATGAACCAGGAATTGAAAATGATTGTCCAGTCGTGCTATGTGAAGTGGCCAAACAGTTCCCCAGCAGTTGGTAATGTACAGTCTATGTTTTTATAAGCAATTGTGTATAAGAAGAAAGTTTGTAATTATAGGAAGGACTCTAGAGATGATATTCTTTTTAAAGTAGAGTGATTATGAAATTTTAGTGAAAGAATTATTGTAAGAGCACGTGGAGCTTACTTAGAGATTCGATTAGCGAATATCCTTAGTATTGAGGAGTATAGAAGAGTATGTTTGATCTATTAAGTAGAAATTGTAAACTATATATGAAGTTCTTTGTTTTGTATGCTATGATAAAGATAGAGAGCTTTAATATTTAATACTCATTCCTTAGAAATTGTAGGTAGATTATTTCATTAATGCATATTCATAAAGTGTAAGAGGCTTCAACTGTAATTAAATGTTTTGCTTTTTAAGTTTAATTGGTGACTTGCCTGATTTTCTCTTCTACTGCACTTTCTCATAAAATTCAGACGACAGCAGGAGATAAGTTAAATAAGGAGGCTATGACTGCATAATTAAGTTATAGTGAAATAAGATAGTATGCTAAACTGTGTTCTGGTTCCTTGGTTCTGCACTCTTTGTTAATCTAGGATTCAGGGTGGCACAGGATAATAGAAATTTTCCTTGAATCCGAAAAAGGAATCAGATCCAGTATTGAAACAAAGGAATTGATGTTGACCATTAGCAATTCCTTTGTCTTATATCCTCTAGCATCGTTCTTAAGAGTGAATAATGGCCCAGAGAGAATATTTAATTTAAAAAGGGTAATTAAAGTGTTAGAGATAAATTCATTAAGTACAAGCGTATCTAGACGAAAATTTTAGAGAACAAAGAAGAAGAATAAGTAAGACTTTACAGTGAAACACCAAGATTTTACAGACTCCTTATTAATTTGAATGCACTGACGAATTTTCCGAATGTTAGGCCTAATTCTCTTACACTTGAAAATTCTGATGTTAGCAAACTTTTAAATGTTGCATAACAATCAATGTCTCTCAATAAAGGAGATGTGTTTAAGAATGTTTTGGCTTTGCCCAAAAAGTTATTACGAAGTATAATTAACAAATGAAAATCTGACCATTTTCTAAATCTCTAATTTTTTCTGCATATTTAAAAAATGTTTCTACGCTTTCACTACTATCTCCTGAGAAAGAAGGTATTACTAAAGTTGGATTAATTAACCTAAAAAATTACTCATCTTTAACTAAAGAAACTTCACTACTAGAATTGCTATATCCTGTAGCCATTTTACTTTACTCAAGATTTACTTTCTGGATTCTAAAATGACCTCTTTTTTACTATTTCTTTCAGAATCCAAAACTCACTGATTCAAGACCAAAATACAAAATAAACATATTTAATAACCCAAACACTTAATATATATACGCTTCAAACAAATATTACATAACTACAAATTTAATTGGATCCAAGGCCTTTTAAAAATAAACTTTGATTAGCTAGATAGAATCTGTAGTGAAATTCTTTTTATTGGAAATGCAATTGGAACTGCTCAAGTGGTTATTCTTCATGCCTACTTCAGAAAATTAACGATAGATGCATTAAAGAAACTTGCTTCAGGAAACTAGAAGACAATATTCAAGTATATTGGTCAAGGGAGATTTTTATTTATTGTATTTAAGAGATTTAAGAGATAAGATAGACTGAATGAGTGAGTAAAAATTAAATATATAGAACAGCATTAAAATAGTTGCTGCAAAGGAAATTTCCACATGGCCAAGTGAAACTAACAGAACTTTCAGCAGAATGCTGTGTTCAGTTTGTTTTGTAAAGGGTTTAATGTTATCTCAGTACTGAATTTAATTGTGAGAGTCAGAGTATGAGAAATTATTATTGAGCTTATATACAATGCAATACTGTGAAGCGTTTGTATGTCATATTCCTGGTTTTCAAATTCATGTTTCTTCTTGATCTTTCATAAATGGTATTTTAATTCATTAATTATGAAAATCAAAATTCTCTTCTCATGATGACAGATGATGGGTACTGCAAAAATAGAACATGTTCTGTTGTAAGTAATGGATAAATTTTGATTTTAATTAACAGTACTCGCTGATGATGTCCACGTAATGTTGGATGAAATATATTAGTTTTTGAATAAATTCTATCTAATTTTTGTTATTACACATGTAAGCCGGGAAACTTCTTTAATTTGCTATCAATGTCAATATTGATGTCAATAAGCATGGTTCTGAATCTTATGAAGGGAAGGACTATGGTTGGTTCAGACACTTTATCTGGGGATGGTAAAGAGAAAGTTCCTCAACTGATCCAAGTAGATCACAGATGCATGTATATGAAAAAGCAAAGAAGTAACTTTGTGCATAGACAAATGCCAGGGGCATCAAACCAAAGTGGCTGAGTTCGTTACTTTGGTTAATATGCTGTTGCCTCAAATTGCTGGCATTAGTCAATGCCTAGCTCTCAAAGTTAGATGTAGTAACTGGAATAGCATGTAAAAAGTACAGTATTTTTAGAAATGACAGAAGAAATAGGAGAGGCAGTGGAGTACTACTAATATCAGATGACTTAAATCCAGTTAGGACAGAAACTCATGAAAGCAATAATGGTAATAATTTCCCATTAGTAGAGACGAAGAAACGCACTGTCAAATGATCCTAATAATTACATGTACAAGACTGTACAAAATCTGGTGTATCAAACTACCAACTCTCAGAAGTTGTGAAGATTACTAAATAAATAATTATGGTGACTTAAATTATCCAAACATTGATTGAATAGCAAAGAAATCTCATGAGAAGAATGAAGGGGAATTTATTGAGCTTTTGCAGAAAAACTTTCTCAAGCAGCATGTAAAAGAAGTGACTCGAGGTTCATAAGAAGATGTGGAAGTAACATCACGAAATAAGAGCAAGAAGAGTTAAATAGATAAAGCACAGGCAAGAAAACTGATGAGCATTGCATGGAAAGCTAAGTTGAGAGTATAAAAAGAAATTGGCTGTGCAATCTAAATAAAAGCAACCCAAAATAATTTTATCATTATGCTGCAAGTGAAAGAATGAATGTGGAAGAATAACTCTACTGAATGCAGACAGTACTCTTATGTCAGAAGCAGATAAGATTGTTCAAATAATGAGTGCTCACATCTGTCAACCTGGTGTATGTAACATAGGGCACAGTGCTACTGCCACATTGGATGAAGACAGAGGAACGTGCAAAAAAGGTTCTAGAGCTGTTACATTGCATATTTATTTGGCAATAGGGATAGATCAGGGCTGGTCTGAGAGTATGTGATGACCCTCAAAGAAAATTTAGGCGCCCCTATACATTGTCTCTATATATTTTTCTCCAAACTATGTAGCAAAATCTGGTGCCCTGAAGCTTAGTGCCCCTAGGTGATTGCCTATGTTCTCCTAATGATAAAACCAGCAATGGGATAGATGGAATATCAGCATGCATGCTAAAGGAATGTCCAGCCAAATATGCTATGCCTTTGGCTATTTGTATAACTTCTCAGCTCACCACAGGAATGGAAAGAATGCATAATAATTGCATGTACAAGACTGTGCAAAATCCAGTGTATCTAACTACCAACTCTCAGAAGTTGGGAAGATTTCAGAGAAGCCTGGTAAGAACACTTGTATACAGAACTGGGTCAACAAACAGGCTATATTCTGTGAGGAACAGCATGGGTTTACTAAAGGGAGTCATGTCAGAGCAGTTTGCACATATTTTATAATGTTATGGCTGAGATAGAAAAAGGGAATATATATATACGATGATACTGTTGGACTTTACTAAGCCATCTAATTGGATACCATATGAAAGGCTGTTGCATAAATTGCAGAATATGGGACTGGAATATAAGTCACTGGCTTGGTAAAGCAGGTGTTTAATTTATATATTAATGATATCAAGGAGAGCCTGATAGGAGATATTCAATTATTTGCTGCTGGGCAACCAGAGATGCCAACTGATATACAGCATCTACAAGATAATTTGAATAGGTTGGAAGTGTGAGCAAGTAATAATGACTATAAATTCAATGTTAGTAAGTGTAAAGTTATACACTCTGGATTGATGAGATATTGAACGGTATATTGGTGGGATTATGCTTGGAGACTCTGATGAGGCTAGAGATCTTGGAGTTATTCTCATAAGGTTTAATGGAATGAATACAGCACAGAGGAACAATAAAATATCAGTTTCTTAGATCCTATATTTTGTCTGTCACAGATACATCATAAGGGGAAACAATCTCAAAACTGTATAAGCATGCACAAAAGAACTCAAAACAATAAAACAAAACTCAAAACAATTTTATTCCACAATAAGTGGAAGAAATTAGACTAAAGCTTGAAGTCGTGCGTGTGTGTGTACGTGCATGTATGCATGCACGTACACACACTAAATATTAATTCAAGTAGATATCTCATGTTTAATGCCTTATTATTACCTGGTAACTCTACAGAGTTTCAGCATTCGTTGAGGGAGTATAAGCTAACACCTTCCCTCACTTTAAACACAATTATCAAAGAAAGATGAAGAGAATACTGTTTATTTAAAATGCAATTCTTTCTTGAAAAACAAGAATGAATTGCATTTCAAATGAAGTTGAATAAATTATTCAGTTCACCTTCCATTAAAGTTGAGATCAGCATTAAAGCTACGTGTTCTTCATACTTTATGCTACAGGGATTTCATGAAGTCTGGAAGGAGAAAGAGGTGAGTGGAATAATGGTTACTGCTATAAGGTAAACTGATAGTATTTGCAATCAGATAACTGTCATGAGTGAATAGGCAGAAAAGGCTTTCTTAACATTGTAGGAAAGTGAAAATAGTAAGTTTCTCATTATGACAGGCCACACTTTGAATGGTAAGAAGGAAACTCAAATATGACATGTATGAATGTATTATGTGTCCAGTAAAACACAGAGAAAGAGAGAGTCCCCTGTAATGAATGGAAGTGTCTAATGTCCATTCAGACTAGATGTAGTTAGTATGCACATCCACTAGAATATCAGAATAATCCTCATTTAATCTGGACATTACTGTCTCTTGGTCCAGATGCTATCCTCTATCTTGGAATTTGTATTCGAGAATAACGTCACTTATTCAAGCTTTCATATGCAATGTTAGGCTTAGATGTTGGTGTTTAGTAGACTTCGTAGCGCAATTAGAAGAACGACGGTACATTGTGCCCTTCAATTGGAATAAGCCTAAGTTCGATTCTCGTCGTGACGGGAGGAATCTTTATCTGGACGATTTCAATCGAAGATGAGTTAGCCGGTCTTATACGGAGGTAGCAGGGTTTTTTCTCCAGGAAACTCGGGTTTTTCATCCCGCATACAGACAAATCGGCCCTTCAGAACACACGCAATTTACAGACAAAAAAAAATACTAGTTGTGGTGGTGGTGGGCGTAGATGGAGATGATTCGTAGTTGAGTTCGGTGTAGTTGTTGAGACAGCCGTAGGTGTCCTCCCACGATGAGTCTTCGGACTCCTTGGAGGTGTTAGGAATAATAATAATAATTATTATTCATAATAGTTTTTTTTTTTTAAATAAACACCAGAAGAGAATAATTTGAGTTACTAATATTTCACTGGATTTCAAACTGACATCTCAAAAGCACAAATTACACAACTGTGATAAGACACTAAAGGAAATTTTAAAGTAAATGCCCTCCCTCTAGCAAATCCATGCTGTCCATCAAAGATAATACCAGTGTTGTCAACCCAATTCTGCATTCTAGCTCTCACCAGCACTTTAATCACAACAACTGACAGAGATAGGCCTAAAATTTGATACTTGAGTTCTGTCAACTCCCTTATGAAGCAGTACAATCTTGCCTTCCTTCCACTCCTCTAAGAACTTGATCCAATGTAAGACTCATATTAAACAAATATGTCAAGGCACATTCCTTCAAAATACGTGGTGATATGTTATCAAGTCCTACAACCTTATTAACATCAAGTTTGCTAATTCCCCATATACCTCTTGCTCACTCATAATAATCAGTCTCTTCTCATTATCATCCACTGCTCTCTAACTCTCCATGATGTCACATTGACAAGGATGACAGACCTTTATGAACTGTTCATTAAATATCTCAACTATATCCCCTAAGGAGTTGTCCTTATGTCGTTTTCTCCTATGTCATCCTACCATGATCATTCTCTTTTTTAGCTAGCAACATATCAAAAGAACTCCAGTGTTTTAACTACTGCTCATACTGCCTTTCCTTACCAACTGAGTCACTTTCTTTGCCTGTTCTTTGTACTCCTCATGAAATTGATTATTACCACTCATTTTATGTTCAGTTCATAATGCCTTCTTTCTCTGTATTGCATGCTCAATCTCTTCATTCATCCATTTCACACCTACCTTATTTAACCTTCTGACCTTTGGAATACATTTAGACACTGCTTCTACTCCTATTTTCATACTTCAGCTGCAAGCTCTCTCGTGAGCTAATAATCACCAGCCTTGTAGTTCCACATATACCATTTCCTCAAAGAAGTCCTCACTTGGCTGGCAACCACCCATATAACCATCACTTCCTGGTCAATCTCACCAACTGGAGGGGATTTCACACCTGATTTCTAATGACATCTTCTAATGGGATGATTAAATTCAGGACCCTCAATCCTCACATGCCCTTTGTTACATATTGTCTGAGGTAGTTATCCCTCAAAAACCCTAGGAGCTAGGTTTTGCTGATACCGCTGATAACAGTTTTGCTGATACCGCTTATTAAATTCGACTTCTCCATACCTTCCTCAAGCCATTTCTTTATCTCCTTACCCATCCTAGAACCTTCTTAAAATCCAGCTGTTCTCCCTACATCCCAGGTCATCCTCTTGTCTACACACACAATTCACTTCCTCTAGGCATCAACCTTTCTCATGCTGTGTTCCCCTGTCTACCATCAGTCTCTCCATTTCCCTATTTGTCTTGTTCTCTCATTCTCTAGACTCCTGCATTCTCTACAACTTCTCCATTCATAAGCACTACTTCAATCTCTCTTTCCTTACTCTTCTGCTATTTCACATTGCTTCTTACTTGATCAGATTCATTTTCTATACTCATTACTTCCTTTCCAACAGCAGTTTCTCCAAATGACCCACATCAAAAACATTCAAATGTAGTCCATCAATCATTTCCACATTGGTCTTCCATGTGTAAATGATTCTGATCATTCCTGGTCCTTAAGGATTGCTTTGTGAACATTTCCTAGCTAAGGTGACATCTTCACACATCCAGTACTTGAAAAATGCAATTGTCTGCTTGTCCATGATAAAGGCAAATCTTTACTTGAGTAAAAAAAAGCAATAAGAAGTGGAATTTCGGTTTAACCATCAGTCTCATTTATGTAATGCTGATAGCGTTTCATATCGATGTTGTAAATAGCTTTTTTTTTTTAACCTTACTTATACCATCTATTGAGTAATGCTAATCATTACAAATCACTGATTTTGTTGTAATGGAATACAACTAATAAGAGGACAGGACAGGATATGTATGCATCATTTTATCTTTAGAGAGAAATCAGTAATGCCATAAGGTTAATCGTGACATGGCAACCTTAAAGATATGCAACATACATTCGTAATTAGGTGATGGAATATGCAGAATTTGACTTAAGAGTGGATCCTAAAATTTAGAATGTTGAGGAAGATTTTCCTAAAATATTTCATTATATTGAATGTAAATGACATGTTTCTAGACTGTCTCCAAGATGAGTCTTTAAAACTTCATGGAGGCATGGAAGTAATATTAATTGTTTCCAAGTTGTCCCGTGCCATATGACATCACTGGCCCTATCCACATGACAATATTTTGAAGCTAATCAAAAGTCAGAAACACATTAACATAGGTATGTATTTAGACCTAGAGGTTTTATTTTATTAATATGATATTGATTGTTTTCATAAAATGTTTACATATAATGGCAAAGAAGAAACTGTTTTTTTTTTCATTAAAAGCAATTCAAAACAGAAAATTGTATTATTAATAATACATAGTGAAGAATTTATGGAAACAACACACACACATGTTGGGATAATTACTTTACTTAACATTAATGAAGTAACAATCGACATTTCACCCTCTGTATTGAGGTCATCATCAGGAAAACATACATATGTACAAGATACAAAAAGTAAGATGAATTGTTAATTATAAATGTTAATTATTTATCCTAGCCTGACTTCTGGTGAGTTAAAAAAAAGAAAAAAAAACAGAACTACATTAAACAATTTCTAAAGCCATCCTTTTGTATTGGGATTTCTTCTGTCTGTGGGTTGTTCTGGTTGCTATATAGTTGAAGATGGGTTCTCTACATTCATGAAATAATTAATCTATCATTTTTGTTCAGATTTGGATGATGTTTCAGCATTTCACAAGCTTCTCTGAATTTTCTTTCGAACCAGATTTTGGTGCAGCACAGGGACTTAATACCTTTCAAGTCAATTCAGCAGCACATTTGGAGTGCATGATCTAATAGGCCTGTTTTACCATAGCAGAGATATTTAATGTGACATTGGTGTTCATCTTTTCTGATTGGTATGCGTCCTGTATCCCTTATGTAAGATAGGTTACAGGTACATGGAATTTTGTAAACCCCTAGGTGGGCAAGGTATGGAAGAGGATCTTTGGAGAAGCTAAGTAAATATCTTAATTCTGTGGGACTGAAGGTTTTCTTAATGTTGTATTTAAGTAGCGTTCTATCTATTTTATCCAAAATGATCCTAATGTAGGGTATGGCTATAGCATTCTGTAATTTTTTTTGCTTTTAATGGCATTTTTATGGAGAATCATGTGAACTGTTTTTTTTATTGTAGTCATTTTTTTTTTTTTTACAAATGTTTGGTTAATAATTTCAAATTCTTGGTTCAGAGCTTGTTCGTTGGAGCAAATTGTTAGGGCTCTGTGTGTGCTGATGACTCCTAATTTTTGTATTGGATGGTGGTATGAAGTTTTATGTATGTATTGGCCTGTATATGTAGGTTTGCAGTAGAAAGTGAAGGAAAGGCAGTCTCTGGGAAGACATGTGATGTGTGTCTAGAAAAAGGAAGAGTGTTGTTGTTTTGATTTCGATGGTGAATTGGATACATTTGGGTTGTTTGTTCAGGTGGCTTAGGAATGTATTTAATGTTTTGTAGGGCCAAATGGCAAAAATATCATCAACACATCTGAACCAGACTTTGGGATTTAGGCTGATCGAATCTAGAGCTCTTTGCTCGAAGTCTTCCATGTAAAAGTTAGCTATTTTGGTTGTGGGGGGGGAGTGGTGAGCCCATGGCCATACTTTCTCTTTATAGGTAAAAATTATTTTGCCAAACGAAATACCCGAAGCAGAGTACATGGGCAAAGAGGGCCATGATATCTGGCAGAAATATGTTTTGTAAGAGAAGAATAGTATCATAGAATAGAATAGAAGATAAGGGGAAAAGAAGAATAGATGGAAGTGGCAGAAAGATAGGAAAATAAAGTGTGGAAATTGGAAGAGTAAGGTCCAAGGAATAAGTTTAAAGAAAAGGTATTGGAAGGAATGAAGTTACCAGAGGATGTGGAAGAATGGTGGGATATAAATAGTCGGAATATTAGAAAAATTGGAGAAGAGGTGCTTGGTGTAACATCAGGAAAGGGGTTGCCCAAGGATAAGGAGGCTTGGTGGTGGAATGAGGAGGTGCATTTGGAGATCAGGGAAAAGAAAGAGGCAAAGAAAAATTGGGACATGACTGGAATCAGAGCCAACAAGGAGGCATATAGATTAGTGAAGAAAAGTGCAAAGAGAGTCGTGGCAAGGGCGAAGGTGAGGGCAGTTGAAGAGGTTTAAGAAGTACTGGAGAAAAACTGTGAAGCTAAGTCGTTGAGAATAGCAAAAGGTAGAGATAAGACCTCGAAAGACATAACATCAGTTAAGCAGATAAAGGATGCCACAGAAGTAGTACTACAAGAGGACAAAATCAGAGGAAGATGGGAAGAATATTTTCGTAATCTACTAAATGAAGAGAATCCAAGAGAGAGGTGCGAGGATGGAGAGGCAAATGAAGGATCAGTGCAGGACATAAGCAGAAAAGAAGTGTACTGGGCACTGAGAAAGCCGAAGAATGGAAAAGCTGTGGGAGCGGACCAGATACCTGGAGAAGTGCGGAGAAGCTTGGGCAGCGAGGGCGTAGACATGGTATGGGATCTGATGAGGAAAAGAGCCCAACAGGAAATGATACCAGAGGAATGGAGAAAAAGCATTCTCGTCCAATTCTACAAGAGAAAAGGAGATGTTCAAGATTGTGGCAACTATAGGGGGATCAAATTGATGTCACACATGTTGAAGATATGGAAAAGAGTAATTGAAGGAAGGATACGATGGGAAACAAAAATCGGTGAGGAGCAGTTTGGATTTATGCCAGGAAGAGGGACAACGGATGCAATATTTGCGCTAAGGCAATTGATGGAGAAAGGGAAATGCAGGCGGAGCTACATATGGTGTTTATAGACCTGGAAAAGGCTTAAGAGAGTGGCCAGACAGGAGGTATGGAGGTGTATGAGGAAGAATGGGGTGTCGAAAAAGTACGTGAGGTTGGTGAAGGAGATGTATGAGGAAGCAAAAACTCAGGTCAAGTCTAGTGTCGGCATGACAGAGGGGTTCCCCCATTGTCGTAGGGCTCTATCAGGGATCAACTCTGAGCCCCTACCTCTTTGATCTGGTCATGGATGTACTAGTGGAGGACATCAAGGAGGTGGCACCAGGGAGCATGATGTTTGTCGATATTGTTCTCTGCAAATCATCCCAAGAGACGCTTGAAAAGACCTTGGAAGAGTGGAGAGAGGTATTGGAGGAGAGAGGCATGAAAATTAACCGGCTAAAGACCGAATATATATCAACAGGGAGTGATGAGGATATGATCATACGACTCCAAGGTGAAAGGTTAACTTCAGGGAAGAAATTCAAGTACTTTGGGTCAGTCGTCGAGAGGAATGGTGACCTAGATGAGGAAATACAGCATCGAATAACATGCAGCTGAATGAACTGGAGGAAGATGAGCGGGGTCCTGTGTGACAAGAGAGAGTGAGTTGTAAGATGAAAGGAAAGCTGTATAAGATGGTGGTGAGGCTGGCAATGCTCCATGGCATGGAGACATGGCCTATAACAAAAGCACAGGAGAGGAAGATGGAGGTGGCGGAGATGCGGATGTTAAGATGGATGAATGGTGTGACAAAGAAGGATAGGATAAGGAATGACTACATCAGAGGGACGATCAAGGTGGGTCCGATCGGTAAGAAGGTACAAGAAAGCAGGCTGAGGAGGTTCGGTCATGTAGAGAGGAGTGAGGAGTAAGTTGGTAAACAAGTGGAGTGTATGGAGGTGGAGGGAAGGAGTAAAAGAGGCAGGCCCAAACTCAGATGGAGGGATAAGGTGGCAGAGGATCTTAGGGAGAAAGGATGGAGTCAGGAAGATGCCCTGGACCAGAGAATCTGGAAGAAGAAGATTAAAGATGTGAACGCTGACCCTGTTTAAACGGGATAAGGCATAGTGAAAGAAGAAGAGACGAACAGTATCACTGATCAGGACATTAGTGAAAAGGGCAGTTATGTCAAAGCAGACTAATAAATCTTCGTCATTGAGTGTGATGTTTCTAATCTTGTTTATGAAGTGTTGTGTACTTTTTTTTTTTTTTTTTTTTATGTAGGAGTGGGAAATGACCTACCAACATCTTCAGTGTGGCCACAAATTTCGTGGCTAGGTGATAATTAGGGCTGTCGATTCCTTCAACTTGAAGTGGTGTGTTTGTTTTGTGTATTTTTGGCAGTCTGTAAATTCGGGGAGTGAGGCATAGTGTTGTATTAGTTTTTTGGTTGTTTTCTCTGGCCTGGAAAAATTGACTGGAAAGGCACTCTGCACTGCACCAAAACCTGGTTTGAAAGAAAATTCAAAGAAGCTTGTGAAATGCCAAAACATCATCCAAATCTGAACAAAAATGACCGATTAATTATTCCAAGAATATGGGGCACCCATCTTCAACCCACATAGCAACCAGAACAACCCCAGACAGAAGAAATCCCAATATGAAAGGACTTTAGAAATGGTTTAATGTAATTCCGTTTTTTCCCATCACCAGAGGTCAGGCTAGGATAAATAATTAACAAACATTTAGATTCATCTTACTTTTGTATAGTGCAGCGTCATGTGTAGCTTGTATCTTGTACATATGTATGTTTTCCTGATGACCTCAATTCAGAGGGTGAAATGTTGATTGTTACTTGTTTAATGTTAAGTAATTATTCTAACACATGTGTTGTGTCTCCATAAAATCTTCACTATGAATGCTGACCACTGTGTAACCTTAAAAGAAAGAATAAAAAATAAATGTCCACTTGCATCAACCTGGAAAAAATACACAGTTTCCTGAAAATAAGTGCATGAATTTTTTTCTTCACAGACTGATAAATCAATTAATACATCATGTAATTAAACATATTTGATTCCCAACTGTCAGTTATAAGGGCTAAAATTAGCCATAGCATTAAGTATAAGCTGACCAGATCCATAAATAAACAGGTGGCAATGAAATATTAGGTAACCACTGTAGAGCACATCGATGCTAACATCTGATGGGTTAGATGAATATGTCCTGGTGAGCCAGAACAAAATATTTCAAGCCCTGCATGTATCCACAGTTAATATTCACTAGCTGATTTTGGGTGATTGAAGCTTTTACCTAACATCACAAATGGATAAACCACTAATACGATATCTGTTATGATACCTCTTACCAAGTCTATAATCCTTCATATGCCACTGACTACACAGTTGTACAGTTGACTCTGCATGTGCAGTGACCTTTCAATTATTTGTCCCTCAAATGAACGAATGCTCAATTAACCAACTCTTGAATGGGTTATGGTATTAGTGTGTCAAATGAATTCTGGTAAAATGACATGTAATTTTATCTTCAGTTATCTAACCCTTCAATTATGCCAGCAAATTGCTCTCGCGGTTGTATAACTGAAGGATTAGTGCAATCTGTCTTCCACAGAAGTATAGGCCATGTGAGGAATAAATGTTATATTTCATTTCAGCTATATTACTATAGTTTATTCAGGACATTTTACTGTCATTAGAAATGAGATATATAACAAATATATGAATCCATGAGGAACAGAATCATAAACCAAGAAGTGGAGCTTCTTTTCGCTTTTCCATTAAGAAGATAACTATCTTTCTTCAAATACTCAGCCACATCTTTCCTATCCAGGTATCTAAAAGTATACAACACATGCAGCTCTACTCTAAGAAATAAGAACATTCTGATGACATCAAAGGGAAGGAATATGAAAAAAGATAATTTAAAAGACAGTAAAACAGAAGTGGCAAATTATGTCATGTAAACTTTCATCATGAAGTGGGAAGAGGAGGCAAGGGAAAAGAAAAAAAAAACCTTACACAAAAATAGATTCAAGAGTCAGATTAATCAGCAAATTGGCCACATAGCTTAAAACGTAATTACCAGAAGCTATCAATAATTTGAAGGGCCATACTGTTCTGTCTCAGTAGAACCTGACCAATCCAACAATGAAGCCTAACGAACAGGAATGCCTAGGGAGTAGATCCATATGCTACATTTCCAGTTGACGGAAGGCTGTGTATATAATGCTTTGTCTGAGTAGTGTCATCTTTCAGAATGCTGATAATGTCCATATAACCCAGATGAATCACTAGATTTAATTAAGTACTGTTTATTTTAAATCCACCAATGCTGCATTTGGCTGCTCACTGAACTTTATACTTCAATTTGTATTTGATTAATATGGATCTCACAGAAAACTGGGTAGCATGTGCAAATAGATATGGGATACAAATGAATATGCGAAGGAACGAAGATGGAGGCACTGACATGAGGAAATAGTATATTTTCTTGTAGTTGGAAGGATGAATTGGAAGACATAAGAATGGTTACTGCAATGGCTTGACACTAAAAATATTCCTTTTTCAATGAAATCAACTAAGATATACAATCTCCATCCACATTTCCTTGTATAATTATTTTGCTGTTTTATAGTTAAAGATGCCACATGTTTTCTTTAAAAATGTCCTCATTTATCAAATTGCTAACCAAAAATGTTTGGCAGTATTAGTTTTATAAATAAAGATGCCCAGAAATTATATTCTTGATTTAATCCTTGCCTTATCACATGCCTTATATTAAATTTAGTTTAATCCTTTATCCAAGTGTAAGCAAACATAAGGTTTGCACCTGAAGTATCCTCAGGACTGAGGCAACTCTTAGTAAAGGTGGACCAAGCTCTCATCACTCCTTGTCTCAGTATCTCCCATAATGCAAAGCACATCTCCTTGCAGATGTGCTTTGAAGGGCCATACTGTTCTGTCCCAGTAGAACTTGACCAATCCAACAATGAAGCCTAACAAAGATGAATGCCTAGGGAGTAGATCCATCCATATGCTACATTTCCGGTTGAGGGAAGGCTGTGCATCTCCTTGCAGAGATGTGTTTTGCATTATGGAAGATATTGAGACAAGGAGTGATGAGAGCTTGGTCCACCTTTATTCTGTCCCAGTAGAACCTGACCAATCCAACAATGAAGCCTAACAAACAGGAATGCTTGGGAGTAGAGCCATCCATATGCTACATTTCCGGTTGACGGAAGGTTGTGCATCTCCTTGCGGAGATGTGCTTTGCATTATGGGAGATACTGAGAAAGAGTGATGAGAGCTTGGGCCACCTTTACTATGAGTTGCCTCAGTCCTGAAGATACTTCAGGCACAAACTTTGTTTGCTTACACTTGGATAAAGGATTAAACTAAATTTATTATAGTCTAACCAAGTCAAAAATAAACTTCCAATCACTTGCCTTAGTATCCCATAATGCAAAGCACATATCCTTACAGACATGTATAATGCTATGCATTATGGGAAAGGTCACTACCAAGACTGGATTCAACCTTTATTGAGGTCTCATCAGTGGGAGCTAGACCCAGAAGTGATACGAAAGCTGAAGTAACGCAGAAGTCATATTTCCATATATGAGTAGCCAAAAGATGTGACAGTCCTGAAAGGTTGTCCAGTCCTGAAATTACATCAGGCATAAACTTTGTTTGCTTACACTTGGATAAAGGATTAAAACCAAGAATATAATTCCTTGGTATCTTTAATTTATAGTATAACCAAGTGGAAAGACTTCAAACATCTATCTCTAATCCAGAGTATTTTAATAATAAGTTGTGAAACCTCTTTAGCTACTCATATATGGAAATACGAGTTCTGCATTACTTCAACCTTGGTATCACTTCTGGGTCTGGCTCCCTCTGATGAGACCTCAATAAAGGTTGAATCCAGTCTGGGTAGTGACCTTTCCCATAATGCATAGCATTATACATGTCTGTAAGGATATGTGCTTTGCATTATGGGATACTAAGGCAAGTGATGTGAAGTTATTAGCCTCTATATACAAGTTGCCCAGTCCAGAAATTACTTCAGGCACAAACTTTGTTTGCTTACACTTGGATAAAAGATCAAACAAAGAATATAGTTTCTTGGCATCTTTAATTTACAGTACAACCAAGTGGAAAAACTTCCAATAAGTATCAATTTTGTCTGCATTATGATTGCAACTATATATATGTTAAAGATACCAAGCTATTTTAAATATGAACCTGGTTTTTTTTTTACTTCATTTCTCAAGTAAGCAAACAGACAAGTCATTCAAGTTTGCGCCTGCAAGTGTTGCAAGTCTAGCTGACCCTGCATGTAGCGCAAGTCAAGGCAACTCTCTACATATATATATATATATATATATATATATATATATATATAAAATCTTTTTTTTTTTTTTAAATAAAGGAGGGGGGAGACAGGTTGTGCAATAATTTTTCTCACAAAATTAATATGCTACTATATTCAGTACAAACAGTACTATAAATTTTCATAAATCCAAAGACATACTTGCCCAGAGGATTAACACTAGCATCAATAATGTTAAGGCACTTGCATCCTTTGATGTTGTCAGGGATTTCCAGTATTCCTAATAAATAAATAAATATGCAAAGCATGAGTAACGCTGATAATCTGCTTTTCAAATTTGATGCTCAAATAGCTAATAGCAAGGATAGCGAAATGAATGTTCCTGTTTGCTATCCACTTCTTACCTCTCTCTTTAAACTTACTTAATCTGAGATAGAGTAACATACACATTATTATTATTAGATGACACCTCCAAAGGGTACAAAGACTCATTGAGGAAGGGTACCTGCTCTACAACTCTACGTCTCCACTTCTCAATACACCAACTACAGAGAACTGCATCATCTACACCAATGCCATTTACTGTCCACCACCACTAGTATTTTCACAATCACAAGTATTCATGCCCACAGTGGGATTTGAACCTGCTCTGCAGCTGTTTGGCTGCCAAGCGGATATGCTAACCACTCAACCACACACACATTATGGTAGCTTGTGGAAGGTGGTAGTTAGAATTACTGAGAAAATGAAACAGAAGAAGACAACAGAAGTAAACAGATATTAGGATAAGAATTAATCTTAACAAATTCTGGATCTCATGGAAAGGATCTGCTTCAATCACATCAAAAACAATTTATTCTCTCCTACATTTAGCCACTAACAGGTATTGAAAAATCAATCTTTAAAACCTCACCACAATGACATTACCAAGGTTTAAAACCTTATCAAAATCTTGAATGCTTTATTTCTGCTACTGTTCAGATAATAGCATTACTGAATTATCAACTTACCTGTTAAGATAGCTCTGAAGATTCCCCTGCTCTAATTCCATAAACTCTATCCATTCTTTAATGCTCTCTCCATAGTTACCATATAATCCTTTTGCTTATACTATCATTATTCTGCTTTCTGTTTCCTTAATCAAAACCATCACCTGCCTCCAGGCTAAGCATTTCATGAGTTATACACCTCATATGTGATGTTTAATCTGTACCTCAGATTAAACAGCACATAAAAGTTGAAAGTAATTGTTGTGAACCTTCCCAGGTGTAATTTACAAATTTAAGTTTGCAATATATCCTGTACTACAAGAAGTACACTTGTAAGATTTCTAATATGGGAAAAAAAAAAAAGTTACTTTTAAAAGATTTATGCCTCACTGATTCTCATCTAAGTTTACTGGCATGAAATAGCACAGTAACATAAAACATGTTTAATAGTCACAATATTTTGTCTCTATCACAGAGAGAGATCACCTGGAATACAAAATAAAAACTGTAATAAACACACATACAAAATAAATAAATAAGAGGAAGATGGTAGAATAGAAGCCAATAGTTCTAAAGGAAGTGTCCTCTATGTGGGTACTGGTAGCTAGACTTAGCTACTAAGCTGAAAGTCAAAGAAATACTGTCAGAAGTTTTCCACACTATATTTATGTCGATTTAGTTTTTTTTTTTTTTTTTTTTTTTTGCATTAAAGTTTTATTTTTTTTAAATTTAATTCTGTTTAAGGTATGATCAACTGACTACAGTTGTGGTAGATTTTTTTTAATTTCTTCAACGGCAGATCTTTCATTTTCACCATACGGTGCAAGAACAATACACGTTATAGATACCTGAAACAGAAGGAAGAGAGATGATCCTTAGGAGAGGGACATAACAACAAGCAGCTTCATATGAGGTTTGAAAACAGTGCTGAATTATATTTAAGTTCTGGCCATATATATATATATATATATATATATATATCATCATGAAGGTCTAAAATGAAGGTCAGGAATTTCATCATCATGAAATTCCTGACATGTACACTCAAGGGAAGTACAGGGTATTATGACAGTACTACATGAAGAACTTCCATCATTACTAACTTCTCAACAATTTTCCTCCAAATCTATCTTTCATCTGTCAAGACTCCAACATTATTAGATCTTATATTTCTGTCTTTTAAGCCATTTTTTACTGCATCAATCCACTATTTTTTAATGTCCTGCACAAGTGGGAAAACATCACTATCAACAATAACATAGTCAATGAGATTTTTCTTATTCCTTGCCTCTTCCCTCCATGTGAATTTGTGCACATTTTTATGTTGGAACATTGTGTTAGTAATAACCAGTCCATGTCCTGAGCAGAAATCCAAAAGGTATTTGCCATTATTATTAGCTTTGCTCTTTTCTCCAAATTTTCCCAAAATATTTTTGTATGCCTGACAATAAGTTTATACTCTGCTATTCGGATCCCCAACAAGGACCAACTTTTCCTTTTTCATTGTTCAGTTGCTTTCTCTAAAGCCTCAAAAAATTCCTTCACTTCTACCTTAGTAGAATCGTCTGAGGGACCATTGCTAAGTCTCATTGTCCAGTTCCTCAATCTCATATTTGCCCACATCACTCTACTTGAGACTGTCTGCCATTCAAGAATTAGCCTTGTATTTAGGCCTGAATATAATATTTTGTATTTATTGCTGAGAAAGACCTACCAGTTTTTGTCTTTTTTGTTTCAGTCATCCCTATTATGTCGATCTGGTACTTATCCAATTCCTCAGCTAGTTCCATTTCTTTGCCATTCGGGCTTCTTATGTTGATAGTACCGATGTTGAACTCCGGTAATGTTGAGTTGGGGTAAGTTTTAGGATTTGTTCCAGTAGCTGACATTTCACTGTTTGCCCTGGTTCCCTGGCGAAAACAACGGGGCCTTGTTTAACCGGGCGATGCCCCACCCAGCATGAAATTCTGTCATGTTATACCATCATTTGAAATTTTAGTTTAAGCCAATAAGAATACAATTTGGTCGGCTAAATACCAAATTGCCAGCCAATCCTCGTCCATTCAGTATCCAGATAGAGACCTAACAGGATGCACCACGAGAAGGCGAGGATTGAACATTAGGTCAGAAGCCCTGGTCAGTTCTCTGCATTCCTTTGAAGGCTACGTGGAGGTCTCCTCTCAGTTATATAGCTTTCATCCTTTGGTAATTGACAGCTTTTAAATGTATTATTTATTCTACATTTTCTTCAGAAATATCACAAGCATATCTTTCAGCTAAACTTTTAGCAACTCTTTTCTCAATTCACTATTGTCGATATTCTGATAATTCTACAACAATCCAAATGAATTGCAGAGTTCATTTACTACTTCATAACTCCAAGTTAAGTTTTCGATAACACTGTCTAAAATTTTATAACGCTACTTTTAAAAGCATTCTTCAATAATATTATATATTCTTGGCTGATATCACTTCAATTATGACCTGTAAATTTTTTCCAATTTTGCATTTTTTTCCCCTCAAAACATTAAATATATTCCCAAAAGCAGCTACAAGCTTGCTTTCAGTAAATATATCACTTCATTTTTCTCTAAGTTCTTAAATCCAAAATTACACTTTTCAAGTTTTGTTCTGCCACATCAATTGTTACATTTATTTCTTGCAAAATTGTTTCTATAATGTATTGCAACCAACACTTTAAATCGGACATTAATCATAATTACACACCTAAAGGAATTAATTGTGTTAAAATTCCATTCAAATCTGACCTAGTTTCTATACTTAAGACAAAAGTGTGTCAATTGCTTTTTTTTTTTTTATCTCAGGTAAATGATTTGCAAATGGCTTTATTGTACCCATTCTTACAGACCAATGCGAGTCTGATAAATTGTGCAAAGAACTGTTGATATTCTGTTTTAAAATTTCCCATCTTTAGGGATTTGAACTAAGTGTTATGTTTTTTTTTTGCAGTTCCAAAAAAATGTAATTGCTTCAACGCAAGATTTAGCAACCCGAATGCCATAAAGATTTAATAAATGGCAGATACATGGAGAATAGACAGCCAAACAATTTTTTTCCCCTAGCTCCTTAGCACCTTTATGTGCACCACTCATATTGCTGCCGTTATCATATCCTTGGCCAAGATAATCAGTTATTGGAATTTTGTATTTTTCAAGGATATTCAATATTAAATTTGTGATAAAAAGAAATGAGAAAGGATTGTAGTCTACAAATTCTAAAAAAAGTTCAAGTTCATACTTACTAAGTTCATTTATGTGCACAATATGAATACATTTTGTTCTATGTGAGCCAAAATGAAAGGTGCACCAACTACTATTGAATAATATTTTGTCCCTGCTCTTTCTTTAAGAATTGCTTTTGTTACAGATTTTGCACATGCACTTGTATTTGGTTATGAGATTATTTTATGTTATCCAAATGTTTTCTCATTAGAGTCATAGTGATTTAAAAGTTCCTAAAAAAGTTTCCATTTCTGGAATCACTCATCAAAGGGTTTTTCCTTGAAATGCTAAACCTCTTTTGCTCAAAAACAAAGTTACATTTAAAACCCTATGTAAAACTACTTCCATTGGCTTTTAATGACTTGATAGCTGCTAGTTCTGTTTTGGTGAGATTGCTATGTATGACTTTCATATTAGTCAAAGCATTACAAGTTTCTAAAAGAATTTTTCAGCTATATTACCTAGCAAAAATTTAATGACTCTTTCAATGCAGTATATAGCATCCAGTTATTAACAGTTCTAGGTGCTAACTGAAAATTTTATGCCTTTATTAAATAGACAAAGTTCACTGTTATTTAGAGTGTGGCTAGAAAGGCTGCTCACATTGCTGTTACTTAGCTGTGGTTGGTCACTCCTCATCTCATTGGCAGAGTGACATCTCTTTACCCGCATAGTACATTCTGGTTACTTCAAGCGGGAAAATAATTTTTAGCCATTAAAAGAAGGCGGGCTCTTCATGACCCCCCCCATTGCTAATTTACATATGGAAACTTTTGAGCAATGTACCCTAGAATCCTTGACCATCTACAGTTTGGTTTAGATATGCTGACGATCTTCTCATTATCTGACCACACAACTGGTGAACCTTTCTCAGCCACCTGAACAAACAACATGAGTGTACACAATTTACCACTGGAACTGAAAATCAAAACTCACTTCCTTTCCTTGATACTCTAGTCAAATCTTCTCTCAGACAGTCTTTTACTGCCTTACTTCAAGCCTACACATATCGGCCAACATATAACATTACCTGGAAAAATTATGAAGAACAAACAGCCATGATGCCCATCTCAATAAGGTGTAGGACTATTTGCTGCAGTGACTGTAGGATTGCTACAGTCATTGCAGCAAAAGGTCCTACATCTTATTAAGCTGGACATCATGATAGCATACAAGCATATGATAGCGATCAATGGAAATTTTGGACCATTCTTCCTGCAGGCATGCAATGAGGTCCTGGTCTGTTGTGAGACAGATGTATCTTTACCTCACCTAGCACTCAAGTTCATCCCACAGATGGTTATAATAGGGGTGAGATCAGGGCTCTGTGGAGGACAAGGGCTCTGTGGAGTCAAGTGTTATGATGTTCATGTCCATATACCACACAGTTCCAGCAGCAGCTTTATGACACAATGCATTCCCTTGCTGAAAGAAACAATAGACAGTTCCATAGAAATGCCACAAAGTAAATTCCCAGAATGCTCAGATACCTCTAGTAGTTCAATGTTCAATGTCCACAAACAGAAGTCCAAGGCCAAACCAAGAAAAACAGAACCATACCTTCACACTACCACCTCCTAGTTTCATAGCTATGCACTCTGGTAAGAGATGTTCATTGGTCATCCACCACCCCCGTCCATCTGCTTGGTAGAGGGCAACATGATTCCTTACTCCATAGCACATATCCTTTGGCACCCTATGGTCACATTCGGTGAATGTAGTGGGTCATCCACTGAGGGCAGCACTTGAAGTTGACTCCGTGTGCTTCCATCTCAGTATGGTATCACTAACTGTTGACTTGGGATGGCTCGATTTGTCAACAATTCGACAAACATAAGCCTGAAACATGACATCCTATCACAATGCATCTTTCAACCACCATCAGCTCCTTTCTTGCAGCCATTGTACCTGGACACAGTTGCACTGTTGGGAGCATCATATTCCTCCAATTTATACAATTTACGTGTCACTCATTACATGGCATTATGCACCTTGTCTATGGGGATGTCTGCTGACTTCTTTCCAAGCAGTGCAGATGTTAACTCTTACCACCACTCATCACAAAACCTTCGTCATTAACACCCTCAAAGGCAGGACTATAACAATTTGCTCTAATGAGCAAATGCATTTAAACAAGAATTACAAATTATTAGGAATACATTTATAAACAATGGCTATAGCAAAAATATCAATTTTTCATAAAACTTAACCAAAAAATGCAAATAATGTAGATTACAAAACTATAGCCATACACTATAGTTTTGTAATCCTAAGCATTATCAGATAAAAGCATTATCTGATATTTATTTTATCTGATAATCCTAAAGCATTATCAGATAAAATAAATAGAATTCTGCACTATTATAATCTAAATGCTACTTCTAAACCACCTATAAAATTAAAAATCGTATTCAACTTCTCCAAAGATGTACTTCCTCTTTGGCCAACTCTGGGGTATTCCAAATCCATTGGCACCTGCAACTTACTTTATACTGGCAAAACTGGACACAATTACAATTTATAAAAAAAGAACACAAATGATACAAAATTTAACAATTTTGGTAAAGCATGACTCTGGGATCATGCTATTAACACTACACCAAATTGATTGAAAAGGTACCTGTTCCTTAGATCATACAAAAGCCTAGTATTAATGCAAATTCAAGGTGATTCAACTAACCCAATGTAAACAATCTCATTGTTTACATTGGGAGCATAATAATGGTGGCATAAAAATTCCAAGAATTGACATGGCACACATTCAGCCCACATAAGTTCTTTCAAGTTCGCTAACAAACCCTTACTTTAGGACTAAGCAATAATTTCAGACCTTACTGGCCACCATATATACTGATATTTTTCTAATTATCTGCGAGTAACTGTTTGAGAGCAATACGATGTCTATCTTTGAAGGTTACATGGTGGTCAGCATTCATTGTGGACAATTTATGGAAGCAAAAACACAAAACACACAAAAGTAATTACTAGAGCATACGTGCTCTAGTAATTACTTTTAATTATGGAAATAACACTCAATGTTTTGAACTCCGTATCGAAGTTATTCATCATCAGGAAAACATACATATACACAGGGGTATTAGTTTGTATTCATAGAGAACACAAACTACATGGGATTACACAAAAAAGTAAGATAAATATAAATGCTTTGTTCATCGTTTACCCTAGATTGACCTCTCATGAAAAAATAAAATAAAAATAAATGCACAAATATAAATTAAGAAAAAAATAAATCATATATATATATAGAGAGAGAGATTTTTTTTCTTAATTTAAAAAAGTTTTATAGTAGAACTACATTATTGGCCTTAATTAAAAAAAAAAAAAGGCACAACATGGAATAGTGGCAGACCACAACATTCTCTGGTCTATTTAAGAATGTTAGAACATGTTACTAAATTGTTTAAACTTGACAATTTAATGGAAGAGATGCTAAATATGAATACAGTTTGCTGCCATTCTACTTGGTGTTTTGTTTCTGTTGTATATGCTGCCATTCAAAAAACCAGGTTCCTATAAGATCAGTTGCAATTTTGGTCTACACTATATAGGACAGACTGGAAGATCTGGTGAGATACACTGATCAGCATATATCACCAGATGTGTGATGACTGTTTTGGAGCACAGAGGTGGAAGGTATGAAAGAGGACAAGAAGCTGGTTCACTATGTTTGGAGCTGGAGAGTGAATAGATGTTGGCCACTAGCTACTCGTATTTATGGGTTAGAGGGAAAGAGGAGAAATGAAGTTAGCCATTTCAGCAAAAACTGCACATATAAACAACAGCAGAAAGGGCACAAAGCAGAAACATCGAGTCTATATCTTGAACTCTCTCCAATATAGAGACTCAATGTTTCTGCTTTGTGCCCAAGAAGGGTTGCCAATTAACAACATCACTTACTTCTGGATAGCATTAAGGATTTTTGGTACACCACCCCCATTTGGGGAAAAAAGGGGGAATGACAATATTACACCACTGAAATTTAAAACTCCTGCAATCATAGTCAAAATCATCACATTAATGAGAAGATTGATTCTGCCACCAATAATAAATGTACATTTCCATTAAGAGTGAAATGCTCGACACTATATGTTTGCACAATACGATGCTAATGTTCAGATATGATAAGAACAGCTAATGGAAACGTGAAACAGAACAGCTGGAGAGAAGAGCAAGAAAAATATACAGAAAAGAGATTGAACAATAATTTTATAAACTATAAATATAACATACATTAGCTTTCATTTCAGACAAATTATGGAGATTACAACCGTGTTAGAAATATTACTTTAATTTCCAGACGTTTCAGCTTCATATTAAGGTCATCATCTGGAGTACACATATCTATACAGAGAGAAGCTACATTACATTTCACACGGTATGCCAAAGAGACAATGATTTGATCAATAGTTATTCTACTGGCCTGACCTCTAGCAGAAAAAATAAATAAATAAAATAAATAGATAAAAATAAAAAAAAACTATATCAAAGCTATATTCCATTTATGACAACATCAGCGAACAATTTAATATGGATAATTTTATTACAGCAAAAGTGAGTGATGTCCTAATTTAACATGAGAGTTGTTAGAGTTAAGATCCTGGATTACCTACCCACAGTCCAATTTATAATTAACTCTTAGGCAGAAAGGTTATGTGTGTAGAATATGTGCCTTTCATATTCTTGGGATTTTTAGACCATTATTATTGTTAAGATTAGGGCGGTTGATAAGAATTTCACAGGCCTTCTTAAATTTAAGTTCATACCATGTTTTGGTGTGGTGTAAACAGCAGGTGCCTTTCCAGTCAATTCTATGTACAGTATTCAGGGCATGATCAGAAAGGCTGGACCTCAAAAAAGAATATTACATGGATAATAAGACCAGAACAGACCGATATGGTCTATATCCATAATTAGCGTTATGATGATTAATTTTAATGTGCCGTTCATATTTCTTTTTTTGGATAGGAATTGTGCATCCTGTTTTTGTGTGTTCCTATCTGAAAAAAGGAACATAAACGGCACATTAAATTTAATAACTATGGTAGGAAGAACAATATTCCTGATATAGGTGTTGTGATTTGTTTCTTTTGTGTATATATAGGCTAATCAAAGACAAACTGATAAAAAAAAGTGAAGTGTTATTTATTTTTAATCTCAATCCCTATATTAGAAGTGTTCCAATTAAACTATAATGCAATAAGTTCAAAGACCAATGTGTATTATTTTCTATTTTCTTTATTATGCTTTTGATGTTAAATGTAATAATACTGTTTTCAGTATGGTAAAAATTTGGAGTGAACATATAACTTACCAGTATTTCATTTCAAAGACACTTTATGCATGAATCATGCATTTTAAAAAGCCTTAGAAACACCACTGACACTACTTATTAATTCCTCAGATTTTCTCTTAGACTGCTATATCCCGTCATTTTACTCACATAAGCAGGCTGCCAGTTTCATCATCAACTGAAAGTCTAACTTATTTCCTACTTTCACCAGTCTGTGTTGTGCACCACACTTCACTTTCATTTGACAAATGGGAGGAGTTTTGCTTATGAAGCCTCAGCATTAGAAATGTTGCTGATAGCAGAATGTGCTGTACTTGTTTCAAGTCATATTCAAATCATTTTCAAGTATCAGAGATTTGGTGTTGATAAAAACATAATCCACTAATATGCAACTAAATTATTTAAATAAAAAAAGCTTTAATTAAAAAGTAATTTCTCAGTATTTCTTCATACTTTAAAATTAAACATTATGAATGAAATTTTGTTCTGCTACAGTATTTTCTGCAGTAAAATAAGACAAATCTGTTTGAAGCTAGTATATTTTTTTTAACACATTTACAATTCTAGGCTGTAATAATTTACAGCTGGCATTTGTGCGATATAAAATTTGAGTAGTGGGAGATGGGAAAGTCTTGCTATTAAAAATGTTTTGCTGATGCATCTCAAAGCCAAGGTAATTTAGACAGATTTAATTTTAACAAAATTACTACATACATTGCCTGCAAAAATACTGTATCAACAACAAGAGTGGAGGAATAATAGTGGCCAATTTGGCAGAGCACTGTCCATGAAAGTATCTGTAGAAGAGGTGCAAAGTGGAAACTGCACATCTGTGAGAAAGAGATTGAAGTAGGTATGTGAGAGGGGGATCATTAATTACCCAGACTGCCTTCTTCTGGATAGAATTGAGCAAACTTAGGGAGGATTTTGGTGCTTCACTTCAAATATGAAACAACATTCCATGGCTGGGGAGATTTGGGCTTTGTATAGAGTTAGCAGCTCTAGCTGCTAACTCTATACAAAGCCCAAATATATATAGCAGCTATGAAGTAGTGTCTTGTGCAAAAAAAGTAAACCTAGTTTTTTGGTAGCTGCAGAAGCTATAGTAATGTGGTTGTGCCAGGAAAGATAGGAGGCGTAGGTCATTCTGAGTAGAGAAATCTGCCCATGTTTGGATATCTCAGTATTAATGAAGGTAAGGGGAGGGATGCGAGTACTTTCTTGTGAGAGATCAGACAGGACTGAGTTGTGATAGCATTGAAGTTTACAAAGTTGTCCTTGCACTAAATGGGATATAGCTAGGAGATATTAGTTCAGGTCGCTGGGTATGGCAGATCTTGAGGATTCTAAGACTTCAGTACTGCAAGGTTTGTCAAATGAAAAGCAGGAATGGAGTGTACTGTCATCAGCAAAGCTATGGATAGGATTGGAAGTCTGAGAAAGCAGTTTTTTATATACAAAAAGAAGAGAGTGGGTGAAAGAATAGAACCCTGGAGTACTCCTACATTGATGGTGAAATCTGAGGAAAGTAAACAGTTCACCATGACACCTAGTGAACAACCAGTGAGAAAGTTGGTGATCCTATTACAGAGTTAAGTATGCCTTCCTCACTCCTTGAGTGTCTCCAAATTTCTCCATGGCTTGAGTTCAGTGGTGGGTGGTGAAAGCAAATCAGCTGTAGATTGCAAGTGGCAGAATCCATACTGCTGGTCACTGATTAGTTGGTATGACTAGGTGGTTCAAGAGTTGGTTGATGACAACCTTCATAACTTTAGAGAACAAAAGTGAGAGCAATTGGATGGTACTTTGTTGGTTGACTTTTATCACCTTTCTTTGGGATGGGCTGGATGTGGATAGTGTATATGCAAGTTGAATAGGATAGACTGAAGAGGTGATACAGTATAGGTGTTAGTTCTGGGGCACAATTTTTTAACATAATAGGTAGGATACCATCAGGACCACATGCATCATTTGTGTTCAGGTCATTAAGGATTCTTCAGATTTCTTTTTGTCAGAAGACTATGGGCAATATAAAGGGAGTTGTTTTTGGTAGTGTAGAGGGAACTTTGGCTAAATCATTAATGCAGGAATTTGAAGAGAAGAGTGATGCCAGTAAGTTGGCCTTGTCTTTAGGTGAGGTAACTACAGCTACATTGGGATGCGAGAGTGGTGGAAACCTGGGTGGGCAGAAGTTTCACCCAAATGGGCCTTGACAAGGAACCAAAAAGAGCAACTACCATTTGGGCAGGAAGCAAGTTTGCAGCACTTGGCTCTTTCATCAAAGTCTGGCTTGGACTTGATGATTTTACAATGGTTGCGAGCTGCTGTGCAGGCAGAGTGGGCAGCTGGAGTTTTGGTCTTGAGCAACTCATGGTAAGCAGAGTTTTTCCTTTTACAGAACTGGCACTCTTTATTGATAACCTAGGCTTGGATGGTAGCTGAGAATTTAGAGTGGAATGAAGGATGAAAGCATTCATTCCTGTGAGGATGATTTTGTTATTTGGTCTGAGCAGGTGTTTAAATCAGAAGGACTGAAGCAGTAGTCAGACCATGGGAAGGAGGAAAGAAGTCGCGGAGGCCCCGCCTGTTGTCATCCTTATAGTGACAAAGGACACGAGACTGAAATGGTGGGTGAAAGTTGTTCTGTGGCAAAAGAGACGTATGAGGTTGTGGTCCAAGTTACCAAAAGGAGAACGGACAACCACAGTATACCTGGAAGGGGAGCTTGTCAGGAAGAGGCTGCGTGTGTTGGTAAACTAGAGGGAGTTGTCATGCATTCTGGTAAGAATATTGATGATCTAAGATAGGTCATTGCTGATGGCAAACATTTCGGCATCCATGCCTACTTGGCCAGTGCAACTGGAGAAGGGGAGCCAATGTGAGTTGTGGACATTGAAGTTCCCAAGAAGGATGACAGGTTAAATCGTTAAATCTGGAAACAGACAACAGAATAAGCAAAGCTGATATGGTAGGTAGTCAGCTGAATAAATTTATACAGAATAACAGAAAAATTAGCCAAAATACCAAACTTATACAAGTATATAAGACAGTGCTCAAACCAATTTTAAGTTATGGATCTGAGAGTTGGGTTAGAAATAAAGCACTTGATCAAAAACATGAGGGTTCTGAGAATACTGAGGTAAGTGAATCAATGCTATCAATGGCAGAATCATATTAAAAATGAAGATATTAGAATGGAACTTGACATAACAGTATTCAAGGGTGTATGAGCAGAACTAAATTAATGTGGTATGGCCACTTAAATAGAACGGGTGAGGAAAGGGCAGCAAAACATGCATTTGATGCCAAGATATCACAAAAGAGACCCAGAGGAAGACCAAGGTCTAGGTGGATTGATTCCGTCAGAAGTGCCTTTGAAGCACAAAATGTTAGATATGACAATATCGGAGTGTTCGCAAGTAATATTGATTTAGAGGCAAATTGTTATGTGATTAATAATCATGAACTACTTAATCAGTAGTTCTGTCATAGTAATCTGAACCTCTTAAGGGTACTTATCAGGAAAATGATGAGATATTGGGCAGAGGGTCCTGGGTGAAAGTTGTTCAAGAAGTATGTTAAGTCTCCAACAAAAGTCAGTGATATTGTGAATGAGGAATACAGAAGGCATGAGATTAATCTTAGGTGAACTTTACATAGGCACATGGAATGTATGCAGTCATCTACAGATGGGTACTCTTGATGTTGTTCACAGAGTTGGAGAGGTATAAAATTGACATCATGGGAAATTACCGAGGCCAAATAGAATGGAGAAGGTCACTTCTAAAGAGGATAGTTGTTTATTCAGGAGGTGACTCAAAGCATCATGGAGTAGCTGTGGTACTGAAGACAGTTCAGGAAAAAGCCCTTCTTGGGTATAATCCTGTTAATGACAGGATACTTTGTATTAGACTCAAGGCTTATCCTATCAATGTCAAACATGGCAGTTTATGCACCCCCACACAGACAGGCTGGATGAAGAGAATGAGGAACTCTTGGGAATACTTACACACTGTTTTAGACTGCCCCTTATGAAGGATGTTTTCATCTTAGGGGAATTTAACCTCCCAACCAGCCAAGGTGGATGAAATAGCCAGACCATTCTAGCATTTTTCATTAATCAAGATATCCGCATTCTACCTTTTATAATGTAATTACCCTCCTCCGCTGTTAATCCAACCCTCGACACCGCAAGGTAAAAGAGGGTATAAGGAAGATGATGATGCTGTTAATCCATTAATCGTAAATTTAGAGCCATTAGCAGATTAGCTGGAATGGAGCAACCTTCTTTTCACTAGATTTTATGTGTATTGTGTTACTTGCAATTTCCTTCACTGTCCTTCGATATTTGGCCTTTTTTTGCTGCACAAATTTGTCTTTCTTCTCAAAAATAAAAACGAATTTCATGTGATAAAATAATCAATCTGAAATGAGAGATCATGCTTTGCAATGAATTTATTTAGTAGTAGTAAATTTGCTGTCTTATTCTTTTCAATCAGTTCAATGGAACAAGATAATTTATGTTCCTTCATTTGACTGACAATATAGAAACTATTTGTTTTTTCTTTTTTTGCACAATTTTCAAATATTTGTTTGCACTGAAATTATGTTAAACATTATTTAAGTAACATTTAATGAAATAAATGAACTTTTGCTTTCTTTCCTTGCAAAATACTATTATATGGATCACACTTCAATTTTAAAAACAATTTTATTTTTGTTTTTATGAACAACAAATGTTAAATTGCATCACTCAGTGTCCAATTGTGAGTTTTTTTAATATCAAAATTTTATATCATTGCTTTTTAATCAGGGACTCTTCGGACATTACTATAATATTCAGTGCTTAACCACTGTAGAAATCTTAAATATATGAAGGACATCCCATCCAGATTGATTCAAAATTAATGCTCATTTTGATTACTTTTTAGCATTTTGACAAAAGAAATAAGGAAACAATATTGTTGTATCCATTCAGGACTATTTCTTTACAATCTAAAATCAGCTGTCTGCTGAAGTTTTTCTAAGTTTTAGAAATACTATAGCATATTTTTTCCTTGTAAAATTGTTTATATGCATGCCACAAACAAGAAAGTTCAATAGTGCTGGTTTTTAAGAACACCATATAAAACTGTTTATATTTATATTTAAGAAAAAAAGAAAGTTCAGTAGCAGTATTTTTTCTTCTTAAAAAAATTCTAAATGTTACTACTTCTACTGCTGTTAGTTGCTATTTCTGAAATAATCTGTCTTAGAAATACTCGATAATAATCCTCTCAGCTGGAGGAAAAGGCTAAAGACTTACATTACTCTCACTGGTATTGAGAAATAAAAGAGAGAACACTTCCTCAGAAGTCACACTAAAGTGCCTCAAGCTATAGTGCAAAATACATCAAGAACTTCTTTTTTCCCTTTTCAATTGTTGATTTTCAGACACCCTCAACAGGTGATACAATACTGAAGTGAAGAAAGTATGAAACGGTGTCTTATTTTGCAATGCCATTAAAAACTATAATTATACAATAAAACAAGTAGAAAAGTAACAATAAATGTAACTTGTAGGTAATATCAAAACTTGTAGGCAATATTATTTAGTCTAATATAACTATGAGGCCAGTTACCAAGCAAATGGCAAGAAACTATGTTTTGTCGTTATAGGTAACTGAACGTAACTATGTACACAAGATAATCTGGTTAAGTGTTCTCCTCAGCGTAAAGGATTATTACACCTTCTAATGGACATGATGGCCAAATTGCACTTCTTATCCATGTTCTTTCAAATGGTAGTATGTATATACATCCTGGCTGGTTGGTAGGTTAATGCAAAAGGGGGAAAGAGTATAAGATTTAGGCCTGAGTGTGGCATATTTGGTCTGGGTGAATGAAACAACCATGGTGAAAGAGTGTTGAAATTTGCCCATGCAAACAAATTAGTTATTATCAATAGCTGCTTACAGAAATGCCCACAATGGACCTGTACTTGAAAACTAACAATGATAGGCCAAGGAACCAAACCAATTACATACTGGCTCTCCAACAGTGGAAGAGAAGCATCTTCGACATGCATTCTTGTCCTGGAGCAAATTGTGGTACAGACCAAATAAAAAGAACCAAAGACAGACTCTGAAACCTTCCAAGTCAGGCACATCCCAACATCAACTCAGTTTGATGACTGAACTCACCTGAAATGCTCTGGGAAGGAGTCATCGTTATAATACAGGATACAGCCTGTATTATAACCAGTCAAAATACAGGATACAGCCTGTATTATAACCAGTCAAAATACAGGATACAGCCTGTATTATAACCAGTCAGAATACAGGATACAGCCTATTATAACCAGTCAGAATACAGGATACAAGATTCAACATGGGATCTAACTGAAAGAAGGTAGCTGGAGAAACATAGAGACACAGGGACTGAAGAATATAAGAGATTACATTAGAGAAGTTAGAAGAGCCATTAGGCAGGACAAGGAAAAATTTTATATTAATAAATACAAAGAGATAGTTCAAGATGAGGAGGTACAATTATAAAAGTGACCTCAAACACAAGTTTAAGCTCAAATTGAATTTCATTAAAGACAGAAATGGAGCAATATTAACAGCAGAACTGGAGATCAAAAACAGATGGAAAGAGTACTATGAGGAACTGCACAACAAAGAGGATGAGGAACTGCACAACAAAGAGGATAAGGAAAATTAGGAGGACCACGAATCAGCATCGTTCAATTGCTGCAAACAGGAGGGGTTTGTATAAGCCTTCTGACGATGGTAATCTAGTTCCTGACAGTGTCTTAGGACTTAGTTACACACCTCAGACAATCAATGTAAGTTATTTTTCTGCTGATTAAACACCTTTTAAGAAACCAGTCAGCTCTGCTGTTTTCAAAACTGTCACTGCAGCAGACTGGGAACCCACAATAAGCCCTTTATTGAACTCCAAAAGGTCCTTTGTTTCTCCCATCATGATCAACACTATTGACGAATACCAACCAGCAGGATTCTTAAATAGTTCCCTAGAACACGTGGTGATGCGGTGTGACCAAGTATTTTGCTTAAGTAATGTTCACATGTTACTGTATTAAAAATATAAATTTGTGCTCTGCCCATGTAAAAATAGGATACAACTTTGATGTACTTTTTATTTTCCATGAGGTTAGACTAGCAGAATAACTAGCTGACATATTAGTGTCACTTTGGCATACTATTTGAACTGAAATGTAGCTTGTTTTTGTATATGTATACACTTCAAATGATAACTTTAACATGAAGGCTGAAATGTTGGGAAAATGAATTATTCTTGACATGGTAGAAGTCTCCATAATTTATCAAAATGAATGTTGATCACTGTGTAACATTAAAAAGAAAGACATGTCTTAGTTTTGGCAAACTACTGCTTACATAGCAATTTTAATATATAGGTACTGATACTTATAGACTATAGGTTTACATCCTTTCGTAGGTGGAATTCACATTAACAAAAATCAGCTAGAAATTGACATTCTGTTGAATTATGCAGTCAAGGCACTGTAAAACTTCTACACTCCATATCTCAAGTTCCAGTTGAATATTATCAACTCTAGTTCTTTCTAAATTTAAAGTACTAACAGCTTTGTTTCCTACCTCCAATACAGGAATGAATTGATGAGTGCATTCCTACTGGATATTTTCTACACTGTTCTGTCACTGCTTATTCTGGTTAATAAATTCAATTATTTCTCTCCCCCCCCCACACACACACGAATACTTCATAACCTTTCTTAGATGTTAGCATTTCTAAGATCACCCATGTACATTAGTAGTATAAATTAAAAACTGTTAAAAAATTATATTCTTGGTCTAATCCTTTATCCAAGTGTAAGCAATCAAAGTTTGTGCATGAAGCATCTTCATGACTGGACTACTGGCATACAGAAGCCAATGACTTCACAGTAATTGCCTTAGTATCCCATAATATGAAGCACACATTTTCTTGTGTGTGTATAATTGTATGCATTATGGAAAGGGCCACTAACCAGACCCTGTATTACACTTCACCCTTTGGACCCTTGGTTGAAGTAATACAGAAGTCATATATATCATCTATACAAGTAGTGAAAAGATGACCTTTCACTACTTTCACTTAGGATACTAAGGTAATTGATGTGAAATCATTAGCCTCTATATAAGAGGGTGGTCTGAAAAGTTCTCGGCCTAATAATGAAAAAATACATTTATAATTTCACACTTATTTTTATTTTTCAACATAATCCCCCTCTATATCTGCAATCACCTCTTGATTTGAAGAAAAACACTGACCAGCGAGGAAGAGTTTTAGTTTTGGGAAGAGATAGAAGTCAGAGGGAGCCAAATCTGGGGAATAGGGTGATGTTCCAACAATTCATAGTGCAGATCCCTTAATTTTCCCATTCCCAAAACACCTTTGTCACCTGCCAAAGGACAAAGATGTTTCTGATGAAAGATGATTTTTTCCTAATGCAAACTGGGTCTTTTCTCACGAATTTTTTCTTCTAGTCTGGTTACAAGATCGGAATAATATTCCCTGGTTATTGTTTTACCCTTTTCAAGATAATTAATAAACAAAAAGCCTTTAGCATCAAAACACCAATGCCATTACCTTTCCTGCTGATGGAACTGACTTTGTCTTCTTTGGCACTGAACAACTGGCTTCTGTACACCGTTTTGAACTGCTGTGTAATGGTGAATCCAAGTCTCATCCTTAGTAATAAATCGATGCACATAATTGGTTTTATTCTTGTTAAAACGCTGCAAGCACTGTTCAGAGATTTTCATGTGAGTGTGTTTTTGATCTGTTGTGAGTAAGTGTGGCCCCATCTTTTTCATCAAAGCTTTTTCATTTGCAATTCTTCATGCAAAATATATCCTACACGTTCTTCTGAAATGCCTATAGTCTCAGCAATTTCACTCGCCGGTCATCAAATACCATATTGTGCACTTGATCAATGATTTCTGGTGTTCTTACACTTTTTGGACGTCCTTCACGTGGATCGTCTTCAAGGCTGGTACGGCCATGTTTAAACTCAGCAGCCCGTTTCTTAATTGTCAAAAACGAAGGAGAAGAGTGCCCATAAACTTTTATGAACTTCATGTGAATTACTTTTGGCATTAAACCTTCTTTTACAAAGAATTTTATAACCGCACGATACTCAATTTTATCCATTTCAAGAGATACAGACAACACTTTTGCTTCAGACAGTCGTATAAAACAAACTACTTGATTTCACATGCAATTTTACGTGGATGCTTATGACAGATGTACCAACTCAGAAGAAAAAAATCTTGCCGATAGTGTTGCTATCTATGGTCGAAGCCAAGAACTTTTCAGACCACCCTCGTACAAGTAGCCCAATTGTGAAGATACTTCATGTGCAAACTTTGTTTGCTTACATTGGATAAAGGATTAAACAAAGAATATAATTTCTTGGACTCTTTAATTTCTAGTATAATCAAGTGAAAAACTATCAACATCTGTCCAAGTTCAGAATAATTTAATAAGTTCATACACCTTTTCTATACTAGTATATGAGAAATATATGAATTCTGCATTCCTTCCCTCTTGATATTATTACTTGACACCTCCAGGGAGGCCAACCACAACTACACCAACACCATCTACCATCCATCACCACCACTAGTATTATCACAGACAATCACAAACATCCATGCCCATGGCAGGATTTGAACCCACAGCCTTTTGGCTGGAGAGCAAATACGCTAATCATTCGGCTAACCAGGAAGCTATTTTTAATTGAATTTTAATTTATAGTATAACCAAGTGAAAAATAACTTGCATTGTACATTATTAGCATGGGTGAGGTAAGGAACAGAATAAATACAGATAATAGATGATCCTGAAACTGTTCCAGAGATTACAGTGAAACTTATCAAAGCCACTTCATGTTGGTTGGTTGGTTGGTTGGTTGGTTAAGATTTATGGCTGAAGCAACTAATGCTGAATGAGGCCAGTGTACCATGTCTGTAATGCATAGTTTTCTGGTTGGGTTGCATGTTTTGCAAAATGAAACAACCAACCAACATGAAGTGGCTTTGATAAGTTTCACTGTAATCTCTGGAACAGTTTCAGGATCATCTATTATCTGTATTTATTCTATTCCTTACCTCATCCATGCTAATAATGTCCGTTGCAAGTTATTTTTCATTTGGTTATACTATAAATTAAAATTCAATTAAAAATAGCTTCCTGGTTGGCCGAATGGTTAGCGTATTTGCTCTCCAGCCAAAAGGCTGTGGGTTCAAATTCTGCCATGGGCATGGATGTTTGTGATTGTCTGTGATAATACTAGTGGTGGTGATGGATGGTAGATTGCGTTGGTGTAGTTGTGGTTGGCCTCCCTGGAGGTGTCACGTAATAATAATAAATCAAGAGTGAAGGAATGCAGAATTCATATATTTCTCATATACTAGTATAGAAAAGGTGTATGAACTTATTAAATTATATTCTTTATTTAATCCTTTATCCAAGTGTAAGCAAACAAAGTTTGCACATGAAGTATCTTCACAACTGGGCTACTTGTACAAGGGTGGTCTGAAAAGTTCTTGGCCTCGACCATAGATAGAAGAAAAAAATCTTGCCGATAGTGTTGCTAAGTTGGTACATCTGTCATAAGCATCCACATGTTGGATGCTTATGACAGATGTATGTCATAAGCATCCAACCTTTATTTATCCTTATGATAAATGCTGAATGAGGCCAGTGTACCATGTCTGTAATGCATAGTTTTCTGGTTGGGTTGCATGTTTTGCAAAATGAAACAAAAACAAAGTTTTGTGGAGGATAAACCCTGTCATTTCCATATGAGACTGGCTAATTCATCTTCAGATAAGCAAAACTTCAGGCTTCGAACTAAGTATGAGGATGGTCAAAACAAAGCCATGAATTCATTTACCACCTAAGACATCCAGAACATCCTTGTCTTCAGTTTCTATATCCATTTATTATTTCTGATCACTTTTACAGTACTTCTCCCTCCATTTCTAAGCTTTTACAATAGCCTCCAGAAAAGTTCATTGCTTTTTTTGAAATTTACCTTCTACATAATCTTCTAATAATATTCTTCTATATCCTTACTAAAATCTTCCTATGGCTTTTGTTTAGCTATACATATAGCTTTCATACATTTCATTCACTATGGTACAAGTCTGTTGCATTACTTGACAGGGAATTTTCAATACCATGTGTAGAAGAGCATGGGTAGTGGAATTTTTAATGTTTCATTTTGCAATTTAATTTACAGCATAAAAGAAATAAATATTCAATTACAATAGGCATGGCATCAAGAGATGCTGGAGGATTACTGGCAACAGCCAGCAACCCTCTGGCATCTCGTGAAGTCAATGGCTCAGAGAGTACAGGCTAATATTTATGCAACAGGAGGACTGACACGTTATCAGTAGGTATCTCTAATGTTTTGTCCATTGAGTGTATTTAACTGCTAATGTTTCTCTGGTTTATTATACACCATCTTCAGAGCATAAAATTGTCACAGTATGCAAACAGCAAAATTAGTTACAAGTGGGAACAGTTTAAAATTGTAACAGACAACACAAAGAACTAAAAACCTAATTTGGAACGGTTTGATTTTTTGGTTCAGTGGATCACGGATAGCTAAGGTCATACTGAGTTAATGCCTCAGCAGTAAACAAGGTAATAAAATACAAGTGTAAAAAAATTCATAAAAATATACATAAATAAACCAAGTGTTAACCCTTTGAGCAGTAAAACAGTATACATGTTGTGTATCACCATGCTTCTATACCAAAAACAGTATTAACACTGCTTGGAAAGAAATCAACGGACACCACAGTGTGAGAAAAACAGCCAGGGCACCGGACATAATAAGATGTATGACTTCCTTTCGCTGTGATGACTGAAGCAATCCCACAGGAGTATATGTTTCACAAGCATACCATAGTGATCAATGGGAATTTTGGACCATTCGTTCTGGAGGCATGTAATGAAAGGACAGATGTCCCTTGACCTCACCTGACGTTCTAGTTCATTTTACAGATGTTCAATTGGGTAGATATCTGGGTTCTGTGAAGGCCAGTCAAGTGTGGTGATATTAATGTCCACAAACCACACAGTTATAACAGTAGCCTTATGACATAGTGTATTGTCTTGATGAAAGACACACTTCAGTTCCATAGAAATGCTACTAGGTAGGAATCATTGCATTGTCCATAATGTTCAGATGCTTCTCAGATTTCAATGTTTGAGCACCATATCTCAGGCCAAACCAGGAGAACCAGTTGAGGTTACACACTCTGGTAAGAGATGTTCAGTGGGCATGTGCTTGGCAGAGGATGCAGCATGATTATCACTCCATAACACAGCTACCAAGGTTTCCACATCCCACTGCACACAGACTTTGCACCACTGGAGACAATGTTGGTTCAGGTAATATGGGGCTTGCATTGGTATCCAACCATGGAAACCCATGTTGTGAGCCTCAGTTCTAAATGTTTTTGTGCAGATTCATGTTCCAGTCAAAGTCCAGAACTACAGATTCAACGTGTCAGCTGATGGTGGTTTTCACATCCTATGGTCATGTTCGATAAATGTGGTGGGTCACCCACTGAGGGTAGCACTTGCATCAGACTTCCTGTGCTTCTTTCTTAGTATGTTATCATTGACTGTCAACCTGAGACAGCCCAATTTGTTGAACATATAGGCCTGCAATATGACATCCTATCACAGCCTCTTTCAAGATCTATCAGTTCCCTTTTCACTGCCATTTCACCTGAACACCGTTGCATTGGACTTGGGAGCATCATATTCCAACAATTAATACTGGCTGCAAATATGTGCCTCATTACATAGCATGATGAACTATGCCTATGGGGAAATCTGTTGAATTCTTTCCAAGCAGTATATATGTCAGTAGCATTGCGTGCCCATTTTGGTTGGGTGTGTTGTCATGGCTTATGCAACTCATCCTACAAAATTCGTGTCAGTTTGACCATATGATTGCATTTTTATCAACGTATGAAATTTTGAGAGTGTATAGCACATTAGCGCTCATCTTAATTGGTCTCTAATGTAATTAATTGTAGAATAACTGATACTTTAATTTATTAATTAATTGTACTAAATCTTGGCCCTTAGTTACACACACAAAAAACTGTAAAAACTTGCTAACTTATTTTAAACATTTTTATAAACTATGAAAACTATCTGATAACGTACTTTACTCTATTTGTATATATAAGGAAAATATTTTTGTCTACAACAAAATAATCAGCCAAAAATAAATGTAAAATCCAACAGAAAATACGAGAATCTTCTTCTTCCTCCTTTCCAGGCTTATAGGCCAAGTGGCCTGTTCCAGACTCAATTCCATCTTTTTAAGGGTCTTCCTCTGCATCGAGTACCTTTTGGGTGGTAATTTAGAATTCGTTTAGGTATTCTGCTTCTATTCATTCTTAGTATTTTTTTCCATTTTTCTTTCCATTTTTCTCTATAGTAAATCACTGTTTCATTTAGGGAGGTTGTAATTCCAAGTTTTTTTCTGATTTCGCTGCTTTTCATTTTGTCCATTATTGTAACTCAAATCCTCAAAAGCAGAAATTTCATTTCGGATGATTCAATTCTTCTTTCATCTGCTTTTTTTATTGTCCATATCTCACTGCCATAAAATAAGGTTGATTTAGCAACTGTATTGTAGATTCTTATTCGTGTGCATTTTTGTACATGATTGGGTTTAAAAATTTTATTTATAATGCCGGTTACTTTTAAAAAGTTTGATATCTTTGGTTCTATATCAGCTTCATTTTCATATGACATTGTGCAACCTAAATATTTGAATGTATTTAATTGCTCTATTCTTTTGTTGTTTATTACTATTTTGCTTCTTATTGGATTAGTACCTTTGAAGGCCATGACTTTAGTTTTGTTTGTTGATATTTCCATGCCATATGTTTTTATCAGATTATTTAGACTGCATAATGATTTTTGTAGTTCATCTTCATTATTTCCAAGGATTATTTGGTCATCAGCAAAAAGAAGGGTAGCTAATCTGGTGTTACGGTTTATCTTGAATCCTCCTTCATTAGTTATCTTCCATTCTTTTATGATTTTATCTATGTATATATTAAATAAAACCGGTGAGAGAGGGCAACCCTGACCTACTCTTCGATTTATTGGTTTCCAGCTTGATTGAATTATTGTACTTCACAGATATTTTATAATCTTGATATATATTATATAAGGCTCTAAAGAGTTGGTTTGGTATTTCATGTTCTTCTAGAATTTCCCATAGTTTTCCTCTGATAATTGTATCAAATGCTTTGGTGTAATCTATAATAGCTATGTGTGTTTCTACGTTCATTTCTCTGTGTTTTTCAATTAATACTTTTAACGTAAATGTAGAGTCTATGCAAGACCTGCCTTTTCTGAATCAATTTTGCTCTTCTATTAATTTTGGGTCTACTATACGTTTAAGTTTATATGCTAAGATTTTTGCATATACTTTATAACAGGTACTAAGTAAGCTGATTCCGTGATAATTGTTACAATCAGATTTGTGTCCTTTTTTGTAGATGGGAATAACTATTGCTTTGGTCCAATCTTGTGGGCATTTTCCTTCTTTCCAGATCATATTATAAGTAACCTGAGTGAGAATTCAAGTCCTGTATATTTGATAAGTTCCAAGTTTATATTGTCTTCTCCTGGAGCCTTTCCTGTTTTGCTTTGGGTTAATACTTCTGTTAATTCTTCTAGAGTGATGTTTTCCAAGTTATCAGAGATGTTTACAAAGGGTAGTTTTCTGTTTTGAACGTTTTCATCATACCATAGATTTTGGTAGTGATTTTGCCATGTTTCTATTTTAATGGTATTAATATCTGCTTTTTCTCTAGTTTCATTGCTTAGATCTTTGAGGATTTTATATGCATTAGGTCTTTTGAGTGTACAGTCTCTCACTAATTTTGTTACAAAATTGTTCCATCTGTTTCTGTTTATTCTCCTGCATGCTGCTTTTGCTATTGCTTTTTTCTGTTGTATTCGATTTTTGATTCTATTGTTTTTAGGTTGAGCCAATTTTTATATGCTTTTTTCTTTCCTTCAATAATGCATTTTACTTTCATCATCCCAGTCCCTAAGGCCTCTTTTTCTTTGTTCCTAAACTTTCTTTTGCAGCTTTTGTCATTATGATTTTTAGGTTTGACCATTCTTCTTCTATGTTCTGATTTTGTTTTATACTTGTCATCCAGTTCTTTATTATTTTTTGGTACAAGTCTTTAATACTACTGTCGTCCAAAAGTCTAACTTTGAAAGATCCAAAATTTCTATTTTCCTTGTGCTTTTTTGTTGTTTTCCATCTTGGTTCCCATTTTATTTTTCCAATTAAAAGGTAATGATCTTATTCTATTTCAGATCCTCTGTATACTCTTTTATCTATTATCATTTCTGACATTTTGATATTTCTGATTATGTAATCAATAATGCTTCTTGTCTCTCTTGCTTCCCAGTGTATCTGTGGATGTCTTTATGTTTGAAGAAGGTGTTCATTATTTTAAGGTTATTGCTTACAGTAAAATCTCTTAATCTATTTCCATTACAGTTAAGTTCTCCGATAGGTCCTATATTTGGTTTATATGGCTTATTGCCAATTCTTATGTTGAGATCTCCTATTACAAAACGTGATCCTTAGGATTGGTCTTATTTAATATGTTCTGCAGTTGGGTGTAGAAGTTTTCTGAGTCCTCCTCTTTTCCTTCTTCAGGTGCATAAGTTCCAATTACTGTCATATAGCCTCTGTATAGTTTAATTCTCATTTCTATTATTCTACTGCTCCAAAAGTTGTAATGGATTATATTGTTTCTAAGAGATTTATGTAGAAAGATCATTACACCAGATTTAGCTCTCTCTTCTGCTTTTACCCCACTGTATACAGAGATATAATTTTCAATATCATCTGTTCCTCTCTGCGTTTTTTTTTTTAGATTCTGTAATTACTGCTATTTTTACATTTCTTTCTTCTAGTGCTTGGTCCAATTCTATGATTTTGTGGTGGATACTTCTCACATTCCAGGTGGCTATATTCCAATATAGCCACCTGGAAGGTGAAAATATGAGAATAATACTTGAATTGTATATTTATAAATATTGTATATATGAGATGAGAATAATAAACTTTGTATTGTATTAAATATGTGTATAGTGGGGACAATGTGTTTGTTTTAAGATACTGTATATTAAGAAAACAAGAATGAAGGAGAATGCTATATTTGGTTAGTATATTTGAATTACTCAAATGTGTAAAATTTGAAAGAGGAGCACAAGGCTTGCCTCTTTCATCTACAATACTGTTCCCCATTGTAAATACAGGCAAAAAAGTTATAAATTTATCAAAAATTATATATTAAAAACTTGTCCATATTATATATAAAAACTTGCCTACCATGTCAGTTCACTCTTCATGCATGCAAAGTAAGAGGAAACTCAGAAAACAAAAACAGCAACTGATGACCAATGCCCATGTTCAATTGGATTGGTTGACATAATAACCAAACATAGCCTCTAGGTGCTATTGTCTCAGAGCTCACCCTGCCTAGTCTTCTGAGTGGTTTAAAACTGCTGGAATACTAAGAATTCGAAACACTGTGCCATCTGTACATCTTTTCAAAGGGATCAAAGGCATATGTATTTTGAATGCACACCCGGAACTATTAAAGCAAATGTGATACAATGTTTATGCATTAAAAAGTGTCCTCTTCACGCAGCATTAGTATATTGTGTTTACTTTTAGGAATCACATAAAGTACGGAAACAATTAAAAAAGACTTTAACGGGAATAAATCCAAAAATACAATATTGATATTGCTATTCAGTAGTGACCACCGCACTCCTAGCACAACCTGAATATTCACCCCTAATATATATATATGTGTGTGTGTGTGTGTGTGGGATCAAATTTGAACAATAGCAAAGCCAAAACTTTATATTAGCTTTTGAGATTGTGCAGGTAGGTACTGAAACCTTCCCAGTTTTTTTTTTCAAGCATTTATACACAATAGAAAGCGAGATATTTTTCACTCACAGCTCAAAGGATTTAAAGTTTATATACACTAAGTTAAACTAATAAATACAATATACAAATAATTCAGATCAGTACTATCAACATAAGAAGCCCGAATGGCAAAGAAATGGAGCAAGCTGAGGAATTAGATAAGTACCAGATCGACATAACAGGGGTTTCTGAAACAAAAAAGACAAAAACTGGTGAGATCTTTCTGAGCAATAAATACAAAATGGTATATTCAAGCAGTGACAATCAAGGAAAAGAAGGAGTAGGCATAGTATTCGACACTAAAGTATGAGGCTAATCTTCTTGAATGGCAGGCAATCTCAAGTAGAGTAATGTGGGCAAATATCAGAATGCAGAACTGCACAATGAGAATTATTTGTGCCGATGGTCCCAAAGAAGGTTATACTAAGGTAGAAGTGGAGGTATTTTTTGATGCATTAGAAAAAGCAACTGACACAATGAAAAAGGAAAAGTTGGTCCTTGTTGGGGATCTGAATAGCAGAATAGGAAATGATTCTCAGACATACAAAAATATTTTGGGAAAATTTGGAGAAAAGAGCAAAGCTAATAATAATGGCAAATACCTGTTGGATTTCTACTCAGGACATGGACTGGTTATTACTAACGCCATGTTCCAACATAAAAATGTGCACAAATTCACATTGAGAGAAGAGGCAAGGAATAAGAAGTCTCACTGAATACGTTATTGTTGATAGTGATGTGTTCAAAATGGTGTAGGACACCAGTGTACAGAGGATTTTAAACTAGAACTGATCACTATTTAGTCTTGAGCAGGATAAATTTGAATTTCATATTGAAAAGAATAACATGTAAGAAAGTTTTAAAGCGAATAAAAGTTGAACAGCTCTTAGATGTGAACTGTAGACTAAAATACACAAAGATTATTGAAGACAAAATGAAAGGGTTTGAGAACAGGAACCAAACCTTGGAAATTCAGTGGCAAGCCTTGAAGAAAACCCTAATTGATTCAGCCAGAGAGGCATGTGGTAAAGTTGTCTTCAAAGATAGAAAAATCAGAACTCCACAGGAAGTTAAACAGGCAGTGAAGGAAAAGAAGAAATTATATAAAAAGTTCCTAGCAAATAAGGCAGCTTATGCTCTTCGAGAATACAGAGACAAATGTAAGAAAGCTAAACACTGTGTAAAACTACCTAAACAAAAGTCATTGGAGGTCTTTGACAAAAACATAGAAAATAAATATCGAGAAGGTGGCAAAATATTTTAGAAGTTGAAGAAGCTTAGAAATGGAGGAAAGAATACTGTAAAAGGAGTTAGAGATGATAAAGGTGATATGAAAACAGGATAAACAGATATCCTTGAAATATGGAGTAATTACTTCAAAAAATTGCTAAATGAAACAAGCAGTGAAAGCAAAGTGGTAAAAAACACTCAACAGGCATACAGTCAGAAATACATGTCCATACTTGAAGTAGAAAAAGCCATCAAAGGCTTGAAATGTGGAAAGGTAGCAGGAGTAGATGATCTTTGACCAGAAATGCTGAAGTATCATCATCAAATTCCTGACATGTAGCCTCAAGGAGTGTACAGGATATGATAGTACTACATGAAAAATTTACATCATTACTAACTTCCTAGCTACAATTTTCCTCCAAATCAGTCTATTACTTGTCAAGACTCCAATATTATCATTATCAGATCTTATATTTCTATTGTCTAAGGCACATTGTACCGTATCAATCCACCTATATCTTGGTCTTCCTCTGGGTCGTTTTCGTGCCAACCTGGCAGAGAACACTTGTTTTGCTAATCTTTCCTCACCCATTCCGTTTAAGTGACCATACCAACTGAGATTAGCTCTGCTAATGCAATTACTGGATACAGACAACGCCAAGTTCTTCCCTAATATCCTCATTTTTAATATAATATTGCTATTGATGCCATCTGTTCATGCCTCTAATCTTTCTCAGGACTCTGATATCTGCGGACTCTAGTGTTTGGTCAAGTGTTTTACTTCTGACTCAGCTCTCAGATCCATAAATTAAAACTCGTTTTAACACTGTCTTGAACATAGCTCATTTAGTGTTCCAACTAATTCCTCTCTTATTCCATATGAATTTATTCAATTGCCTTTCTAAAATACCAGCTTTGTTGATTCTGTTGTCAATTTCCATATTTAATTTACCATCTTTACTAAAAATCGTGCCTAAGTAGCTGAAATGTTTTACTTGTTCCACAGGTTCCCCATTGTTGAGAATGTGCAACACAATTGACATTCTCAACATTTCTACCTATTTTCATTGTCTTTGTCTTTTTAATGCTGACCTTCATACCATATCTATTACAACAGTTATTCAATTCAGTGAGGGAATCTTGCAAACTTGTAGCAGATTTATTCAGAATTATAACATCATCCACATAGAGCAAAGAGCTGACATTAACATCTCTAATTCTGATATCACTTTTAATACCACTTTCCTTCATAATGTGATCCATATAGATAATGAATAACAGAGGGGATAACGTACATCCTTGTCTCACACCAGATTTAACATTAAACCAACTTTCCTTGGTCTGTATTTGAGCAATACTTCTCAAATACAGACTAACAATTGCTTGATATAATGTCTCACTGACACCATATAACAGTAGCGTATTGATTAAATAGCTTCTCTCTTGGCACCTTGTCATATGCCTTTTCCAGATCGACAAAACTTAAATACAGATCTTTGTTATATTCCTATGCTTTCTCAACTATTTGTCGTAAAGTGAAGATCTGATCCTGACACCTCTATTTGGCCTGAATCCAGCTTGTTCTTCACCAAGCTTTTCTTCGACAATTCTTCTCAACCATTTCTCAAGTATACTTGCATAGATCTTGCTAGGATCACTCAGTAGGGAAATACCTCTGTAATTCTCACATTGTTTTATTTCCCATTTTATATATGGGCACTATTAGAGCTCTACTCCAATCATCGGGAATTCGTCCCTCTGTCCAGGCTTTCTGAACTAATCCTGCAGTGTAGCCACTGTAAGACTTTTATACCACCATACTTCAGCATTTCTGGTCGAATATCATCTACTCCAGCTGCCTTTCCACATTTCAAGCCTTTGATGGCTTTTTCTACTTCAAGTGTGGATATGTATTCCTGACTGTATGCCTGTTGAGTGTTTTTTTAGAACTGTGCTATTACTGCTTGTTTCATTCAGCAATTTTTAGAAGTAATTATTCCATACTTCAAGGATATCTGTTTATCCTGTTTTCTTGTCACCTTAATCATCTCTAACTCCTTTTACAGCCCTCTTTCCTCCATTTTTAAGCTTCTTCATCAATCTGCAAAATATCTTACCACCTTCTTGATATTTATTTTCTATGTTCTTGCCAAAGTCCTCTTATGACTTTTGTTTACCTAGTTTTACACAATGTTTTGCTTTCTTACATTTTTCTCTGTATTCTCTAAGAGCAAAAGCTGACTTATTTGCCAGGAACTTTTGATATTTCTTCTTTTCCTTCACTGCCACGTTAACTTCCTGTGTCCACCATGGAGTCCTGATTTTTCTATCCTTGCAGACAACCTCACCACATGCCTCTCTGGCTGAATCAATCAGGATTTTCTTCAAGGCTTGCCATTGAATCTCCAAGGTTTTGGAGATTCAATGACTTTTGTTTCCACCACATGCCTCTCTGGCTGAATCAATCAGGATTTTCTTCAAGGCTTGTCATTGAATCTCCAAGGTTTTGTTCCTGTTTTCAAACGCTTTCATTTTTTCTTCAATAATCTTTGTGTATATTAGTCTACAGTTCACATCTGTGAGCTGCTCAACTTTTATTCACTTTAAAACTTTCTTACATGTTATTCTTTTCAATATGAAATTCAATTTTATCCTGCTCAAGACTAAGTAATGATCGCTTCCAATTTCAAATCCTCTGTACACTCTGGTGTTCTGCACCAGGGAGAAAACATCATTATCAACAATAACATAGTCAATGAGATTTTTCTTATTCCTTGCTTCTTCTCTCCATGTGAATTTCTGCACATTTTTATGTTGGAACATGGCATTAGTAATAACCAGTCCATGTCCTGAATAGAAATCCAACAGGTATTTGCCATTATTATTAGCTTTGCTCTTTTCTCCAAATCATTTCCTACTCTGCTATTCAGATCCCCAACAAGGACCAACACTTCCTTTTTCTTTGTGTCAGTTGCTTTTTCTAAAGTTTCAAAAAATTCCTCCACTTCTACCTTAGTAGTGGGACCATAGGCACAAATAAGTCTCATTGTCCAGTTCCCCATTCTCATATTTGCCCACATTACTCTACTTGAGACTGACTGCCATTCAAGAAGATTAGCCTCGTATTTTGTGTTGAATACTATGGCTACTCCTTCTTTTCCTTGATTGTCATTGCCTGAATATAACATTTTGTATTTATTGCTCAGAAAGATCTCACCAGTTTTCGTCTTTTTTGTTTCAGTCACCCCTATTATGTCGATCTGGTACTTATCTAATTCCTCAGCTAGCTGCATTTCTTTGCCATTTTCAGGCTTCATGTTGATAGTACCGATCTTTAACTCTGGTGATGTTGAGTTGGGATGCGTTTTCAGATTTGTTCCAATAACTGACTTTTTGATGTTCGCCCTAGTTCCTTGCCAAAAACAACGGGGGAGCCTTGTTTAACCGGGTGACGGCCCAGCCGGCAAGAAATTGTCATGTTGTACCATCATTTTTTATTTTGTTTTAACCAATAAGAATACAATTTGGTCGGCTAAATCCAAAATTGCCAGCCCATCCTCGTTCATTCAGTATCCAGGTTGATACCCAATAGGGTGCACCACGAGAAGGTGAGGATTGGACGTCAGAAGTCCTGGTCGGTTCTCTGCATTCCTTTAATGTGGAAGTCTCCTCTCAGTTATACAGCTTTGACCCTTAAGCACCCCAATGCTGAAGTATGGTGGTATAAAAGTCTTACAGTGCTGCACTGCATAGTTCAGAAAGCCTGGACAGAGGGATAAATTCCAGATGATTGGAGTAGAGCTCTCATAGTACCCATATATAAAAAGGGAAATGAAACTGAATGAGAATTACAGAGGTATTTCTCTGAGTGTTCCTTGTAAGATATATGCATACTTCAGGATTGTGGAAGACCAGCTTGGTGAAAACAAGCTGGATTCAGGCCAAATAGAGGTTGTCAGAATCAGATTTTCACTTTACGACAGATAGTTGAGAAATCATGGGAATATAACAAAGATCTGAATTTAAGTTTTGTAGATCTGGAAAAGGCATATGACAAGGTGCTAAGAGAGGAACTATTCAAAACACTACAGTTATATGGTGTCAATGGGGCATTATATCAAGCAGTACACTAAAATACTGATGATGTCTTTATTTGAGTTGTAAGTCAGCAGTTAGAATTGAAACAAGTACAGGAAGGTGGTTTAATGTTAAATCTGGTGATAGACAAGGATGTACATTATCCCTTCTGTTATTCATTATCTATATGGATCCCATTATGAAGGAAAGCGCATTAAATCTGATATCAAAATTGGAGAGAGCTCTTTGCTTTATGCAGATGATGTTATACTTCTAAATAAATCTGCTACAAGTTTGCAAGATTCCCTGACTAAATTGAACAAGTAAACCATTTCAGCTACTTAGGCATGATTTTTAGTAAAGATGATAAATTAAATATGGAAATAGACAACAGAATCAACAAAGCTAGTATGGTAGTTAGTTAATTGAATAAATTTATATTAAATAAGAAAGAAATTAGCCAAAACACTAAATCAGGTGTATACAAGACGGTGTTCAAACCAATTTTAACTTATGGATCTGAGTAAAAAGTAAAACACCTGACCAAAGACTAGAGACCGCAGATATGAGAGTACTGAGAAAGATTAGGAATATGAACAGATAGCATCAATGGCAATATATTAAAAACGAGGATATTAGGAAAGAACTTGACATTGTCAGTATCCAAGAATATATTAGCAGAGCTAATCTCAGGTGGTATGGTCACTTAAACTGAATGGGGGGGATTAGCAAAACAAGTGTTCTCTGCCAGGTTGGCAGGAAAAAGACCCAGAGGAAGACCAAGATATTGGTGGATTTGATACGGCTTAAAGTGCCTTAGAAGACAGAAATATAAGATCTGATAATATTGGAGTCTTGCCAGGTAACAGACTGATTTGGAGGAAAATTGTAGATAGGAAGTTAGTAATGATGTAAATTTTTCATGTAGTACTATCATATCTTGTACACCCCTGGAGGGTATATATTAGGAATATGATGATGATGATAGCAGACAGCTGTTGACAAAGTGACAACGGTGGTTCATTTTCCTCAGCATATAAGACTAGAGATTAGGGAGGCTGAGGCACACACTCCAGTTGCAATTTTTAGTGCTAGATAATGGACAGTTCAACCGTCGTGTGCTCTCTGGCAGAAGCATAGCCTTGCCACCCATAATCAAGGTCTGATCTTCTCGGTACATAGTATGATCAGAACAAAGAACATTGTCAGCAGCAGAAGTGATGGAAGATAGGGTATGAAGGATGTTCATTGCTTTGTAACATTTATCTCTCAACCTGATGTGTGAGAGATGAAACAATTTTTTTTTTTTTTTTGGTCAGATATGAGCACCAAAAACTTGGTCTCTGGTGCAACTGTGATTAAAGTTTGTCCTTTTCTGAGTTCTGTGTCAGGATGAAGACAGAGTCTGCAGCAAAAATGCACACAAACTGTTTTCTGCTGGGAACCAATTTGCAACCACCCATTTTGAAATATGGTCAATGGCTTGCTGCAACTGTCTTTCTATGACCCTCATATTACATGAATAGAGATGATGAAGTCATCCACATAGAGGGTATTGACACTGAACTTTGTGAGACTCTTTTCTTGGGTATAAAGTCAAGAGAGAATGATTCCTGCTGAAACTTGGAAGATCTAGTTGGGATAAAAAGAGATATTCCCTCTGAGACCAAAGTTGTGTAGGTCGTTCAATATTGCAAATCTCCAAGCAGTATCAAATGCTTTTTAATATATCAAAAAAAAAAAAAAAAAACTGATATTAAATACTCAGTTTTAGGAAGGCATCTCAAAATGCTTTCAGTAAGAGTAGATAACCACCTTTTGCCATGTATCAGGAAAAGGTTCTCACAGAATATTCTGTAGAACAGGTACAGATAAATACTTGGCAGTTGGTGACAGATGTTTGATCATCTTATAATGGATGTTATTTGATCCATTAGCAGTTAGGTGGCATTTAAGGAAAGCAGCTTTCATTTCTTCTTTTGTGAACAGCCTGTGGTATACTTCTGTATCGCTCAAAGAGAGCAGAATTTATTGTTTTTCTACTTTATAATTACAGGTAAGGAACTCAAGAGATGATAAGACACTGCTGATGTATTAGCAACCCCTTCCCCTCTGCCCTGAGAATATTGGTAAATGCTGTTGGCTTGGCAGTTGTGCACCATGAAATCACCTCCAGAACCTTGAGCTGTATTCACAAGGCAAGCTGGGTTTATTGATTCATGGGACTTCAAAACTCTCTGCCCACCGTTGGCACAAAACAAAATGTACTGTGACTCAGACCACGATTTTTTTCCAGTCTTCCAGTGCCCAGCCAAAGTGTTCCTGACACCACTGTAGATGAATTTTCCGGTTCTTTGCAGAAATCAGTGGTTTCTGTGACTGCTAATACTGACTGATCCTCTTCAATTCCCTTTGCATAGTTTGGCAAGATATTATTATTAATATGTGACACCTCCAGGGAGTCCAAAGACTCATCGAGGGAGGGTACCTACTCTACAACTCTGTCTACACCACTCAATCCAATTACGAGCCACAACTACACCAACACTATCTACCCCCCATCACCACCACTAGTATTTTCACAGACATATGGGTCAGGAACTGCCTTCATTAAATGCTTTGGTCAATTGATGCACACAGGAAGTTCTGTTTGGCTGTACAAGCCTTATCAGATGACAGCAAACTCATTCCTGACAGATTATTTCAAGTCCACAGTTACATCTCTTAGACAAACAATGTGGGTTATTTTTTCAGTGATTAAACACCTGGGATATCTCAACCTTTCAAGAAACCAGTCAGCTCTGCTGTTTTCTTCAGGAGTTGGTCGATATCAATTTTTCTCTTTTATTTGCTCTAAATAAGTAGAATGAAACTCATCCCATTCAGGGATGTTGCGGTTGTGAAAATGAGGAACTGACACATGTTAAAGTGCCTACTGCCACTTTCTTTAGAGCTACCTCCTCAGCTCTATGGGTGGATTTCCCACTAGATGTTCCTAGTTTTGTGATATGCTGCTTCCAATAGAGAATGCTCTGATTGGTTTTTATTTTTTGAATCTCCTTTTCATCCTTCAACATTAGGCATGCTTGGGAGTACACTGAGATCTCCCTCACAATTAGGGAATTTCAGTGGTTTGCTCTCATGATCTTTACTGCCATGTCAAGAACAGATATCAGAGCCATGACAGGCAGTTTGAGAATGATCATACTTCTAACATTTAAAGCAGTATAAATGGTTCCAGATGTAAAGACTACCTGGGCACTTTAGATATTCTGCTTTCATACATGTTGGTGATTTAGTTGTGTTGAAAGTAAGATGATATTCCTGGTGGGAATCAGGTGATCATCTCCAAGTATGAGTATTCTTCTCAGGGCTATCACCACTTGATCTTTCGTTTCAGATCAGATCTCTTCATCTGGTACATCAAGTAGGTCTCACTCCGATAATACTCAACATGAACAGTTCAAAGTTTTGTAGTAGTGGTAACTGTGATTGGTATTCCCTGATAGATGCTGCATAACATAGTTGCTCTGATTGTGTTTTTTTCCTGCAAGAATGTCTTTTGAACAAAGTTGAGTGACCAATATTAGAGATCCTTCCAACACATCCAAACCCTTCTGGGCAAAGGTATTATTTATGGACATTCTTCATTTGTGCACAATGTTCAATAAGCATACCAAAAGGTTGGAATGCTCATTGCTGCCCCTGATGTTTTTTTCGACTTTATTTTCAACTGATGCAATGGTTTCAGGACATGTCCTTTGATAAACTTGAGGATGAAAAATTATTCATTCTCAAAGGGAGTTTTGTTTCGCACCAGAGCTCTCTACCCACTCAGCATGAATGCCCACTCTCCAGAAAGAAATGCATGTGCTTGGGAATGGAATATGTGGGCTACCCAGACATCATACTGACACCACAGCAAATCTTGGGCGAAATGCATGTGCTTGAGAATGGAATATGTGAGCTACCCAGACATCATACTGACACCACAGCAAATCTTGGGCACCTGTCCCCAGACCACAGGGAAGGAGACTTACTTCAACACCACTGACCCTTACAGGCAAGCTCACTACACAATCAATCCTGACAGGGCCATCTGTCTTGAAGCAGAAGATAAAGCAGTGCTCAATTACCAGGATTCCCCTGTCTGGATATCCACGGGCCACAACATATGGCAAACATGGTTGCAAGGCATTGGACTCCAGTAATAGTGGTCTGGACAGCAAAAAAAGACTCAATAGTAGAGCAAAGAATATGGAAAGAAAAACATCAAAAAGAATAAGGATAAAAATGGCCAAATATCACTGGGATGTCCTCTCTGCCACGGACAGGTACCTCACATAGAGAGGATCTAATCTGGAGTCATCTATTGTTGATGCGAAATTGATACAACTCAACTTCAAAGAATGTTTAAAAGCTGCTACTGTTTCTAAAAAACAATCTTTTCTAACATGTAATTACTTCTATGCAGCACTATGGTTTTGTTCCATTTAACCTGTGTGAAGGGTCAGCCAGTTCGAAATTAAGATGACAATGATTGTGAATGTATTTCTTATGTTCTCCAAGGCAGATATCAACAGATCTTGTTGGGTCAAAGTAGGTTGAGTCACAAGTACAGGGTACTTCATATACTCCTGGATGTAATAAAACGTGGAGTTTGTCTTTAAATTAATGAATAAGGAATAGCAAATTGCATGTGATGTGCAGCTTATATTTACATATTTGAATATATCACTTTTGTACTCAAATATAATACTTTTTCATAGAATTTTTTTTTTAGTAGCAAATTCATTTTTTTTTCCTGCTGAAATCTAAACAGAGATCACTTCTTATTTCATATTCTCTGTGTCTGTAATACTCTTGCATCACGAACCATGCGAAGACATCAATTAAAAATATACTTAAGACTTAATTCTTGTTTAAATGTGTGGGAAGGCTTATGTGTTCGTCGTAATGTTGATTAATTTTAACGGTATTGAGAGAACACAGACTGATAAGAAAATAACCATTGACTTATTGCTTGTAGCAATAAGTTAAATAGTTTTTTTTTATCATATACTCCTGGATGTCATAAAAGATGGAGTTTGTCCTTAAATGAATGAATAAGGAAGAGCCAATTTGCATGTGATGTTTATATTTACATATTTGAATATATCACTTTTGTACTCAACTACAATACTTTTTCATAGAATTTTTCTTCTTTTTAGTGCATTCATTTTTTTTTCTAATAACTTATTGTCAACTTATACATAACATATATATTCATAACTTATTATTATAACTTTTTATTTTTTTGGTAATAATTTATTGCTTATAGCAATAAGTTAATAAATAGTTATTTTCTTATCAGCCTGTGTTCTCATCAAAACTTAAAATTAATCAACATTAATTCTTGTTTACACCCTTCCTATGAATGTATGCATTTCTCAGTGTTGAAATATATGTCTGTAATGACTATTTCCTAAGAAGAAATCTAGCAGGCACTTACTATTATTATTATTAGCTTTGCTATATTCTCTAAATTTTCTCAAATTAATCATCATCATCATCAAATTCCTGATATATACCCTCAAGGGGTGTACAGGATATGATAGTACTACATGAAAAATTTACATCATTACTAACTTCCTATCTACAATTTTCCTCCAAAGGCACTTTTTACTGTATCAATCCACCTATATCTAGGTCTTCCTCTAGGTCTTTTTCCTGCCAACATGGCAGAGAACACTTGTTTTGTTAATCTTTACTCTCCCATTCTGTTTAAGTGACCATACCAACTGAGATTAGCTCTGCTAACACATTCCTGAATGCTGACAGTCACAAGTTCTTTCCTAATATCCTCGTTTTTAATATGATATTGGCATTGATGTCATCTGTTCATGCCCCTAATCTTTCTCAGCACTCTCATATCTGCGGTCTCTAGTCTTTGGTCAAATGTTTTACTTCTCACCCAGCTCTCAGATCCATAAGTTTAAATTGGTTTGAACACTGTCTTGTATATGGCTAATTTAGTGTTTTGGCTAATTTCTCTCTTATTCCATATAAATTTATTCAGTTGACTGCCTACCATACCAGCTTTGTTGATTCTGCTGTCTATTTCCATACTTAACTTATTATCTTCACTAAAAATCGTGCCTAAGTAGCTGAAATATTTTACTTGTTCTATAGGTTCTCCATTCACAATGCAGTTGATATTTTCAATCTTTCTGCCTATTTTCATTGTTTTTGTCTTTTTAATGCTGACCTTCATATATCTACTATAACAGTCATTCAATTTAGTCAAGGAATCTTACAGACTTGTAGAGGATTTATTTAGAAGTATAACATCATCCGCATAAAACAAAGAGATTAACATCTCCAATTTTAATATCACATTTAATACCACTTTCCTTCATAATGTGATCCATATAGATAATGAATAACAGAGGGGATAATGTACATCCTTGTCTCACACCAGATTTAACATTAAACCATCTTCCTGTACTTCCTTCAATTCTAACTGCTGACTTACAACTCAAATAAAGACTAAGTATTGCTTGATATAATGTCCCATCGACACCATATAACTGTAGCGTTTTGAATAGCTTCTCTGTTAGCACCTTGTCATATGCCTTTTCCAAATCTACAAAACTTAAATGCAAAATCTTTGTTATATTCCCATGATTTCTCAACTATCTGTCGTAAAGTGAAAATCTGATCCTGACAACCTCTATTTGGCCTGAATCCAGCTTCCACAATCCTTCTCAACTGTTTCTCAAGTATACATATATCTTACAAGGAACACTCAGTAGAGAAATACCTCTGTAATTCTCACATTCAGTTTCATTTCCCTTTTTATATATGGGTACTATGAGAGCTCTAGTCCAATCATCTGGAATTTGTCCCTCTGTCCAGGCTTTCTGGACTATGCAGTGCAGCCACTGTAAGACTTTTTATACCTCCATTCTTGAGCATTTCTGGTCGAATATCATATACTCCTGCTGCCTTTCCAGATTTCAGGCATTTGATGGCTTTTTCTACTTCGAGTATGGATATATATTCCTGACTGCAGCATGGTAAGTGTTTTTTTACCACTGTGCTGTCATCACTGCTTGTTTCATTTAGAAATTTTTTGAAGTAATTACTCCATACTTCAAGGATATCTTTTTCCCCTGTTTTCATGTCACCTTTATCTCTCTAATTCCTTTTACAACACTCTTCTCTCCATTTGTGAGTTTCTTCAGCAACAACATCCAGAATATCCTGCAACCCTCTTGATATTTATTTTCTATGTTCTTACCAAAGTCTTCCCATGACTTTTGTTTAGCTCGTTTTACAGTGTTTAGCTTTCTTACATTTGTCTCTGTATTCTCTAAGAGCAAAAGCTGACATTTGCCAGGAACTTTTGATATGCTTTCTTTCACTGCCTCTTTAACTTCCTGTGTCCACCATGGAGTTCTGATTTTTCTATCCTTACAGACAAACTCACCATGTGCCTCTCTGGCAGAATCAATCAATGTTTTCTTCAAGGCTTGCCACTGAGTCTCCAAGGTTTGCCTCCTGTTCTCAAACATTTTTCTTTTTTCTTCAATAATCTTCGAGTATTTTAGTCTACAGTTCACATCTGAGAGCTGCCCAACTTTTATTCGCTTTAAAACATTAACAAAACATGTAGCAGCTGTTCAGCACTCCTTCAGAATGCTGAACAGCTGCTACATGTTTTATGCCAAGTGCACTCTCTAATAATATGAAAAATGCTACTTTTTACCTATCAGTATGAACTTAATAATGATATAAACCTTACATGCAGTACCATGATGATATTCTATTATCTCTTGATGGTACACATCAGGAGATAATAGAATGTAGTTAAATAATACTTTATCAAATTCAGGAATTTGATGAAGTATTATTTACCTACAGTAAAGAAAAAAGTAGAATTGTACTTTTTTTTTTTTTTTTTAGTAAGAAAATAAATCTTTTTCCTACTACAGGAAAAATGAGAATTTTTCCATTTCCCATTTTGAAATTTACCTACATATCACTCAACTTTCAACTGCGTTCCATTAAATCATAATATACTCATTATTTAGAATAATCTTGTTCTATCTTCTTAGACCACAGTTATGTCAATAATTACTCAGTTTTTTTTTTATTCAGTTAATACATTAATGTTCCTCATTAATTGATGGCAGGCATCAGTTGATGCCTGCCATCAATTAAGCTTAGCTTAAAATTTGTTCCAGCAATTGACTTTTTTTTTTTTTTAATACTGGTTCCAGAGATGAGAGGTTAGTAGATCAAAAATCCTATAGTATGTTAGTACCATGTTTTAAGCTTTATGATTTTTTTTTTATCTTTTGAATACAGTAAATTTCAAAAAAAAAGACAAAAAAATTAGGAGTTTCTTGAAATTAATTCTAAACATGTTTTTCAGGATATGTGCCTCCCACTAATGCATACATGATTAAGTAATGTTGCCCAAATGAATCATCTTACCAAAAACTATGGCAAATCAATTTATTCCTTCTCAAAATTTTACAGTCTCTGTGACAGCACTGAAAATATGAAATCCCATATTTTCCCCCTTTTATTATCTTTTCATGGAAAACTTGGAAAAATAATTCCTTATGAGTACACATAAGCATATAAGAAATTTGATGATATGTGTGTGTGAGGTGCACATTAATTTGAATAAGCAGATAATATCAATTTGGCATCACTAAAAATTGAAATATATCTAAAAAAGCTGAAATATTTTATCTGTTTTACAGGTTTTTCATGGTATATGTTATTAAGAATGATTTCCATGTTCACTCACGTTCTTGCATATATATATATATATATATATATATATATATATATATATATTGAAAGTTTTTTACCTTATACGTTAAAGATACCAAAAAATTTTATACTTGGTTTTAATCCTTTTCCCAAGGAAGCAAATCACCCACATTGATGTATATGGGATATATACTAAGGCAAATGATGTGAAGTCATTAGCCTCTACATACAAGTAGTAGCTCAGACATTGAATATATTTCACCCACAAAACATTGTGGGTGAAATATATTGAATTACTCTGGATTTAGAGAAAGATGTTGGAAGTTTATTTTCCACTTAGTTAGACTATAACAAATATATAAATAAATAACTAACCAAGTGAAAAATAAACTTCCACATCTTTCTCTAAATCCAGAGTAATTCAATAATAAGGTGGTACACCTGTTGGCAACTCCTACAGGTAAATATGACCTCTCCTATTGCTTCTGCCTTGGTATCTCCACAGTTAGATCTGCCTCCCACTGATGAGACCTCAATAAAGGTTGAAACCAGTCTGGATAGTGGCCCTTCCCTTAATGCATAGCAGTATACATGTCTGCAAGGAGATGTGCTTTGCATTATGGGAGATACTGACAAGGAGTGATGAGAGCTCGGTCCACCTTTGCTCGGAGTTGCCTGGTGTTGCACTACCTTACCCCAGTCCTGAAGATATTTTCAGGTGCAAACTTTGTTTGCTTACACTTGGATAAAGGATTAAACTAAATATATTATTGTCTAAGCAAAATAATGATTCACAGGTGAAATATATTCACATCTGAGCTACTAATTGTATATAGAGGCTAATGACTCCATATCACTTGCCTTAGTATTTATCTCATAATGCAAAACACACTCTTTCGAACATGTATAATGCTATGCATAATGGGAAGGGCCACTACCCAGACCGATTCGACGTTTGAGGTCTCACACTATTTTGCTTCCTTGGGAAAAGAATTAAAACCAAGTATAAAATTTCTTGGTATCTTTAACACACACACACACACACACACACATATAAAACACCATATATGTTATCATCAAACATATAAGAGGTTTACATTACTATATGATTGTTTACATCAGGACACATATGTATTTTAGGCTTGGCAGACCATTACGCAGTTGTTTTCTTGTAAAAAAAAAAATACAAATTATAATTGTATATAAACCTATTTTTGGGAAATCATCCCAAATATTAAATTTTTATCCTTTCTAGCAACCCTGAAGAAGTCATTTTCTTTTAAAATAAAAAGTATTTTAAAAGAAAAACAATTACTAGTTAATCAAAAGAAAGAAAAAAATAATAACCAAAACACCCTCTCTGAAGAGATTAGTAGTCTGAAGTTACTAAACACCATTTTTTTGCTGAGTGATGCTTGACTTCAGCTGCCACCTTTTCTACAAGCACTGTTAAATAGCTAAAAAAAAATGTTAAATTACCATTTTTACTAATATCCAGTTCTTCTAAATTAATAAGAGAAGCAATTGCTGGAGGAAAAGACTGAATCTCATTATCACTTAAATTCAACTTCCGCAATCCATGGCAGTGAAATAAAGCCTATAATATGAGAAAAAAGCTTTAAGATATGATCATGCAACTTAAATGCTTGAAATGTTAACTGTTATTAATAAGACAATTTTTAAAATAGGCAAAATGAAACATCACATAAAAATAACAATAAGTTATACATCTGGACTATGAATTTTCTGCTCCAAATATTCAAGCTTCTTATAATGATATTCTTTTTAATATTATAATGATATAATAAACAACCTAAGAACAAAATAAAATTTATTAAGTTGCTATTTCATTGGAATTCAAACTACCTTTGAAGCACAAAAACACTTCTTACAGTACACAAGGCAATAACAATCATGTGACTATGGAAACAATTTGAAATTGCAAAAGACAAAAAGAACTAATGTCCCATTGGTATCCTTTAGGAACAGACACGAATTATACACAGCAGATTTTTACTGAAGGTTGGTAAATTAATGCATGTGTGTATGTTTGCTGTTAAGAGTGTACTTTACTGTTGTTGCCAACTCCAAAAACAGCCTCTCAGACTTGTGAACCTACATCTTTATAACAAAAGAGGATTGGTGGAAAAGAGAGGAATTTTGCAAATGTAATGATTTCTATGCAGAACTATAGTTTTGGAAAGTGCTATAATGATGGCAGAAAATGTTTTCCTATTCAAGTAAATGTTCATGGCACTTTATACACTCCTACATATATTAGTCTTTTGTATATTTTTCTTTATGTAAAAAACCTAAAGTGAATTTGTACAATTCAAAAATGTCATACGAAGTGAGACATAAATCAGAGATCTCTAAAATGATACATTAGTAAATAGCAATGTAATATCAAAGATAACCATAATTGAGGATGCAATTTTAAAATGGTTTTCAAAAGAATAGAATTTCAATAATAGAGAAAGCAGCCTATGGGATGGGGAATACAAACTGAAGCAAGGTTTGCAGGATGAAAACCCCAACTTTTTGAGGGAAAACTGATACTTGTGTATAAGACTAGTAACCCACCTTCAGCAGAAAAACTCTTATAAAGATTCTTCACATTCTAGAGGGAAAATGAACCAACATCTTTATAACAAAAGAGGATTGGTGGAAAAGAGAGGAATTTTGCAAAATATGTTTCTAAATGGGGTGCCTATACTATCAACTACTGAAACTAGCTGGTTGGGGATAGAAAGGTACTGAATTTCTCAATGTTTACGGCCTATACATCTGAGGTGGTTTAACAACTAGGTGTTCTGCTTGTTAATTCCTTTGAATTAACATCAAGTTGTAATTTAAAAAATAAAACTGTGAACCTTTGAACCAAGGAAAGGACAAAGATAACTGTCAGTCAAATAACAGAGATCAAGTCTTCATTTCTAACTTGTGTTATGAAAAATAAGAGATGAACACTTTTTTTTTTTAAGGGAAAAAAATGAATTTTTTAACAGGAGATGGTCTAAATCCATCCTTATTTCATACCAAATATATGGAAAACAGTGTTTCAAAAAGACTGGAGTGCTTATGAGAATATAATCTGCTGATGAGAACCAATGATTCAAAATGACTGTCAAGCTGCCAGTGAAATGTAATCAATGCACTAAAAAGAAGTGAACACACGGCTCTTTTGGCAGAGCTTGTGCATAGAGCAAGCCAAGGCAACCCTGATGCCAAGGACTGTATTCTCACTAGCTTTGTGGTCTCTTTTTCAAATCTAATTTTCCAGACTATGACATGAGGACATAAATCTGTTTATGATATCCACTATTTCTATTAACTTATAATTGCCAAATTGAAGTATTTTAAGTGTCTATTCTTCAATTACAAGAATGAGTTTTTGGAAGCAAAGAATGTGATTTGAGGGAAAAAAATGAATTTGTTAATAGGATATGGTCTAAATCCATCCTTATTTCATACCAAATATATGAATGATATAGATATAAGATGTTGGTTGTACATCAGGAAGTTTGGTTGATATTGTTTGATTCGTTATAATTGTAGCATTACCCTTATCAAGCTATGGTCATAATTTTCTTGCTGTTATATTCTTTTTTTCAAATTTATTTCAAATATTTCATGATACTGGATATTGCAAGGAACCTGGAAATCAAATGGAAAAACTATGCTTCACTGCAATAAATACCAGGTTGGTCTGAAAAGTTCTCGGCCTAATAATGAAAAAATACATTTATAATTTCACACTTATTTTTATTTTTCAACATAATCTCCCTTAAGACTAATACATTTATTCCAGCTATGCTCCAGTGCCATTATCCCATCCCTGTAATGGTTCTCAGTAAGATCTGCAAAATACTACAGCTGCAATCATCTCTTGATTCGAAGAAAAATGCTGACCAGCGAGGAAGAATTTGAGTTTTGGGAAGAGAAAGAAGTCAGAGGGAGCCAAATCTGGGGAATAGGGTGGATGTTCCAACAATTCATAGTGCAGATCCCTTAATTTTCCCATTGCCAAAACACCTTTGTGGGCAGGTGCATTGTCCTGATGAAAAATGATTTTTTTTTTTCCTTCTGCAAATAGAGTTTTTTCTCATGAATTTTTTCGTCTAGTCTGGTTAAAAGATTGGAATAATATTCCCTGGTTATTGTTTTACCCTTTTCAAGATGATTAATAAACAAAATGCCTTTAGCATCCCAAAACACTGATGCCATGACCTTTCCTGCTGATGGAACCGACCGTCTTCTTTGGCATTGAACAACCAGTTTCTGTCCACTGTTTTGACTGCTGTTTCAACTCTGATGTGTAATGGTGAATCCAAGTCTCATCAGCAGTAATAAATCAACACACATAATTAGTTTTATTCTTGTTAAAACACTCCACCCATTCTTCAGAGATTTTCATGCGAGTGCATTTTGATCCTGTGAGCAACCGAGGCACCCATCTTGCGCAAAGCTTTTTCATTTGCAATTCTTCATGCAATTGCCTATAGTCTCAGCAATTTCATGCACTTTGACTTGCCGGTCATTCAATACCATATCATGCACTTGATCAATGATTTCTGGTGTTGTTACACTTTTTGGACGTCCTTTACATGGATCACCTTCAAGTCTGGTATGGCCACATTTAAATTCAGCAGCCCATTTCTTAATTGTCAAAAACAAAGGAGAAGAGTGCCCATAAACATTTATGAACTTTGAGTGAATTTCTTTTGGCATTAAACCTTCTTTTACAAAGAATTTTATAATACTCAATTTTATCTATTTCAAGGGATACAGACAACATTTCGGCTTCAGACAGCTGTATAAAACAAACTACTTGATAGAATGACTTGCAATTTCACATGGATGCTTATGACAGATGTACCAACTTAGGAAAAAAAAAATCTTCCCAATAGTCTTGCTATGGTTGAGGCTGAGAACTTTTCAGACCACCCTCTTATAAACATCAAGGACATTTTTTGAAATCAGCAGCAGATTTAAAAACCAACTAAACCTCAATAAATATTGCAGAGGGAAACAGTAATTCTTAGAATCTCCTGCCCAATGGCTAAGGCTGCCTACTAGCACCTGTAAGGGCATCCCTCTTACATGTTACACTTATTTTGGTATTTTGTGTGCACTGTTAAATCCCATTAGAAGGAATCCACTGAGAACTGGAGCTGGCAATTTGGAACATAACTAACCAAAGTGTACTCACTATTGGCTTAAAAAAGAAACATCCATGATGATACAAAATGATATCTTAAGCCAGCTGGGGGTGGCTCCCTGTCGAACAAGGCCACCAATGTTTAAGTCAGGGAACCAGGGAGAACAGTGAAAACTCGGCTACTCTAACAAACTCAACATTAAAAGAGCTGACAATAGGAACCATTAACATAAGGAGAATCAAAGAAAGGAAACAGAACTTCAGAAGAATTGGAAAAGTACCGAGTGCACATAATTGGTATTACCGAGACATCAAACAGAAGACAAACAAGTGAGACCCTACTAAATGATAAATATAGAATGTTATAATTTCAGGCAATAATGATCATGGAACTTGACAAATATGCAGGACTTGAATTCTCACTCAGGATACTTAACTTTTATAATATGATTTGGAAAGAAGGAAAATGCCCATAAGATTGGACAAAAGCGATTGTAACAATTATTGTGGCATCAGCTTACTTAGAACTTGTTATGAAGTATATGGAAAAATTTTAGCATTTAAACTACTATAAGTGTATAGTTGATCCAAAATTAATAGAACAAAATGGATTCAAAAAAGGCAGGCCTTGCATAGACTCTGCATTTACGTTAAAATTACTAACTGATACAGACAAATGAACATAGAAACACACAGCTTTTATAGATTACACCAAAGCATTTGATGAGATTATCAGAGAAAAACTATGAGAAAACTATGTCAAAAGCCTTAGCAAAATCCAAAAGTATCATGGTATATCCATTCCCCTTGTCTAGTTCAATGGTAACATTGTTATAGAATGTGAGCAAGTTGCTAAAACATGACCTTCCCTTAGTAAACCCATGTTGTTCATTGCAAAGTAGAGATTCACTGTCAACCCATTTCTGAATGCAGGCCCTAACCAATTTTTCCAAAATCTTCACCACCACTCCTGAAATACTAATTGGTCAATAGTTGGATACATTGGTCTTTGCACCACCCTTGTGCAATGGAATTACTATACATTCCTTCTATTCCTGCAGAATCTTCCCTGTTCTGAGACTCATATTAAACATCCCAGTTCAGCTGAACACTTTTAGCACATGTGCTGATATTCCATCAGTCCCTATTGCTGAATTCTTAATTAGTTTGTGCAACAGCTTTAATACAGAGTTATTCTTTCATATTCCTCGGCCTCGCACACCTGCGTTTCTTCATCTAGTGAAGAGGTAACAGTGAGCTCAATGTTGCATTCACCAGTTGATAGCTTTTAACGAAATGGGCACCCATTAACTGAACAACCTCTTCTGCATCTGTAACCCCTCATGCCATCTGAATTTAGAAGAGATATTCTTTCATATTCATTCTTTCTTTTACTTGCAGCATATCAATAGAATTCTTGTGGGTTGTCTTTAACACGCAGAACTAGTTTCTTTTTATACTCAGACTTTGCTTTCCATACAACAGTTGTTTTGACTATTCTAGCCTGCTGCTTATAACGTTCAGAATGACATCATCCTTATGCAAATGGTATTCCTTCTACATCGTCCTTTTCTTGCGAATCTATTGCTTAATAAGATTAAGCATCCATTTGACTCCTACTCTATTTATTCTTAGAACTATCGCAACATTTAAGTATTGTTTAAAAGCTTCCCATGCACTCTCAATATTCTTTTCATCCAGAAAATATATCGAGTCATAATTTCCTGCTTTGTAGTTCAGTATGTAACCTTTTCTGAATGGAACATTCAGAAACTTAGTCACTTCCGAAGTTAGTACTGTATGATCACTGTCACCACCTGGAGACAGAATAGTTAAGTCTTTAACTAAATCGCCCTCTGACACTATAATCAAATCTAACACTCTTTGATCTCGAGTTCCTTCTGTCACATGCTGCTTGAGGAAGTTGTTCCGTAACAGCTCAATAAAAGCTTTTTCATTCTTCTCATGAGATTCTACTGCTACCCAATCAATACTTGGATAATTAAAGTCCCCCATTATGATTACTCTTTCTGCATACCATACAGAAAATTTGGTATGAATGCAAATTTATGGAAGCCCATGAAATGTTGATCAACCATTCTAATCTAACAATAACAGTGGCCTAAAAATCCCAAGAATATGGATGGCACACATTCAGCTAACATAATTTATGTTTCATTTTCTCTAGCAAACCTTCCTTTAGGAATCTAAGCAATTTCTACGCTTATATCATATATTTTCGCTATCATCAATACTGTTTTATTTCTCTGAGTAATCTGTGAGTAATCTCTAGCCTAACTTTCATTTTAACTTATAATCATTAGCAAAATAGATAACAGGCTCTAGCTTTGATGTAATTTTTTTTTCTCCCCCAGAGATCAGGCTAGTGGTGTTAATGATTGAGCAAATTAACATGACTTTAGCTGTAGACATGTATTGTAGTAGAACTACTACATCTCTCTTTGTGCGAGTGCACGTGCACTCCAGGTGATATGAAGATCAAAATGACAGATAATTATGCCAGGCCAACATGGTAGTTATCTCCATATTTTTTATTAATAATTATAATATTATACATAGACATTCAGTTGTAGCCTATTCTTGATTCTTGAGTGTCTCTTTTACTGTATTATGTCTTATTATTGTGCATATGTCTATTACTATGTCCATATATATTAAGGATTAATGTCATGTAACTTTTCATGTGCGAGTCATACACTAAATAAATTATTTATTTCAACAGAGAAGCTATACAAGAACCACTTCAGTTATTTAGGCACAACTTTTAGAGAAGATAGCAAATTAAATATTGAAATAATAACAAGTTATGGTGGGGAGCCAGATAAATAACTTTATACTAATAAGAGAGAAATTATTCAAAACACTAAACTAGTAGTATACAAGTCCTCAAAACAGTTTTAGGTTGGAAATGAATCACTTGATCAAAGACTAAAGACCACAGATATGCTGGTTCTGAGAAAAAAAAGCACAGCATCAATGACAGAATCATATTAAAAATGAAGAAATTAAGAAAGAACTTGACCAATCAGCATTCAAGACAGTATGACCAGAGCTAAACTAAGGTGATATGGTTATTTAACCAGAATGGGAGAAGAAAAGTTGCAAAACAGGGGTTTGAAGCTAAGATGCAAGGGAAAAATCCAAAGGAAGACCAAAATCTAGGTGGAATGATTTAGTCAAAAGTGACCTAGAAGACCAAAATATTAGATATGACAATATTTTTCCAACCAATTAATTAATAATTTTTTTGGAAAAATCATTGATAGGAGATTAGTAGTAATGTAAACTTAATCATGAAGTGCTGTCTTGGCATTTGGTAGACCCATGAGAGTATATATATATACAGGGTGTTCGGGATAAATTTGACAGTTTCGTAAGGAAAAAGAAAATCTTCTTTGTATCTATTAAATTTAATGAATTGACAAAAAAACATTACAGGCAGAGTTAATTACAATACTATCAACAAGATTTACTCAAAATAACCACCATTAGCATCGATCACAGCTTCAATTCTGCTTCGGAACCTCGAACAAGCTGATGCTACAGTCTCCCTGGGAAGGGCCGCAAAAACTGTTTTAATTTTATCCATTAACTGGGCTTTTGTATTACTGGAAGTGCGATTGGTGTCTTTTTCAACTGCGCCCCATACAAAATAATCCATGGGGTTAAGGTCTGGGGAGTTTGGAGGCCAAACATTTGGACTGGTGAAGTCGTAGAAATTTTCAGACAACCATTTTTGACTTTTCCCAGAGGTGTGGCAAGGGGCCGAATCCTGCTGCCATACATACGGCCTACCATTGGCTACCCTTGTTATCCAGGGCTTGACTACAGTTAGCAACTCCACGAACAAAGCCCGAATTCCAATGCCAGGGTTCTTCAACACCTGTTCCTGCAGATTTGCGAGGAATTCTGCTGTACGAACGCAATCAGATCGTCTGCTAGGGATCTTTCTTCTTGCTACATCCTCGTAGTCACCATTGCAAGTCTCTAGTTCATGCCTGATTGTTTTTACTGTATTCAGGGAGCATTGGGCAGCAGTCGTAATATCCTTATTTTGATGGCGGGCACGAATCATCATGATACAAGTTATTCTCTTCCATGATTCAGGTGGGTTCCAGCTATCCATCCTTTCTGACATCTTGTATATGAATGAAGAAGGGTCCAAACTTTTAAATGAAGAGAAGTGTGTGTTAATACATGTAACTTACGGAAAAATATAATTAATTATAAATATGTCAAATTTATCCCGAACACCCTGTATATATATATATATATATATATATTGGAAAACTGATGATGTCTCTCTGAGATGGATGACATAATGGAATCATTAAATGTGTTTAATTCACTGCTTGTGCCATCTTAATTCTGTTAAACCATACTATGAGCTTCAACCAGCACTTAAGCCTAAACACACAGTTGTTGGCCACTACAGCAATTAGATCTTTAGATCATGGTGATTAGCATTGATATCACAAATTATTTAATAACATCCCACTAAAATGTATACTCAATTTGATAATGTCTCACTTCTATCTATAATTTTCGAATTCTTCAAATTCATTGTCCATGCAGGTAATTTTACAATGCAAAGGGAAAATATACATATAGATGGAAATGAAATGGTTCCCCACTCATTCCTTTGTGTGTGCATGTGTGTGTGTGTGTGTATTACCTTTAGAGAACAATTCACTCATAGCTACACTCAAACTCTTAACCTGACAGCCATGTTGTCAGATTATAGAATAAAGCCCAATGTATAGGCTGACAACAGCCAGAATAAACACAGTTGAGATGCAGATTCATTTTTAGCACATTTAAAATAACACACACTATAATATACTTCATTAATAATAAATGAATCAAATAAGAGTATATGGTATTAAAGAGTCAAATAAGTGACTATCTTTCAAATAGTTCATTATCATTTCTTGAAAGCACACACACACACACGCTAACATGAGCAGCAACACAATCATCGAGCCAAAATAATAAATTTAGTTTAATCCTTTATTCAAGTGTAAGCAAACAAAGTTTGCACCTGAAGTATCTTCAGGACTGAGGCAACTCATGGTAAAGGTGGACTAAGTTCTCACCACTTGTCTTAGTATCTCCCATCTTGCACACATGTATAATGCTATGTATTACGGGAAGGGTCACTACCCAGACCAGTTTTGACCTTTATTGAGGTCTCGTCAGTGGGAGCCAGACCTCGAGGTGGTGATACTAAGGTGTAAGTAATGGAGAAGTCATATTTACCTATACGAGTTGCCAAAAGGTGTCTCACCTTATTATTAAATTACTCTGCATTTAGAGAAAGAGATAATTTTACATTAGAATTGCTTCTACAAATGTGTAAGTTGTGAATATCGAGAAAATATTCACAACTTCATGCCAGCCTCAGTGTAATGGACTTTGTGAGAGAATGAACAAATGATTGAAAGAAATTCTCTCAAACCTGTCTGACTCAAAAGATTGGGACTTGCACCTTTCTACAGCTTTATTCTCTCTTCAATCGGCTATGCACAGCATTGTCAGAAAGAAATGCTTGCACTGTGTGGTTTTTAACCCCATTTTCTTCAGATGTTATATCTCTTAACCACACTACCGGCCAGGACAAGTTACTATAAATGTGAAATGCATATTAAAATTTTAGTACCATTGATATTACATTGAAATATATGATGGATACAAAGCGCACGAGGATGCATATTAGATCCATAATGGCCGGTAAGGTGGTTAATCCAAATGCGGGATATCAACACATTGACGAATTTTTAAAGCATATGGTACAGAAGTTTAATGCATCTTGGGCACTAATAAAATAACAAAGTGAAGCTTCATCTGGAAAAATGAGATTAACTTTAAATAAGTTCAGAAAGGAATAAAACCTTAGGAATCAGGGATTAATCTTATTACAAGATTATGGAGATAGAAGAAAAAGAGGCAGCTTACGTGTTAAAGCCTCAGGACCATAGAGTTCTAGAAAGAGATATTATCTCCTAACTTATAAGCTTGTTGATATCAAACATCTTGATGAATTCATTACTACACATTCAGATAGAATAAAGGATAATTACAGCAAAAAGAGAAATAATTAAACAGCAGGTTTAATCATTTCAATATTTTGTCTATAACAGAGACACCTTCAGGAAAACAATCTTAAAATTGTAAGAACACACAACAACACAAAAGAAACAATCCTTTCCTTCATGCTTACATGGTGATCAGAATACATCATGCTATTACGGAAACAACTACCGTGTTAGAGTAAAACTTTAGTTTAATATAAACCAAAATAAACACTTGACGTTTCGACCTTCACATTAAGGTCATCTTGAGTATACACATGGCATGCTAAAGTTACTGACCAACCATTAAAACTACTGGCCTGACCTCTGCTGGGGGGAAAAAACCTTACTACATTGAAGCGAGAGTCCCATTATTATTATCCATTGTGTTACAAAATTAAATTAAGCTAAGGGAGAATATGTTTACAAAAAGGAAAAAAATGAATAAATAAAACAAAAATATTACTTACATAAGTATACATATAAATTACAGCTGATTGGTGTGGATAGTGGCCAATAAAAGCTGAAAAATTGCTTCAAGTCATAAAGTCAGGGTTTGCTGGAAACTAAGTGTGCTGAATGTGTGCCATTCAAATTCTTGAGATTTTTATGCCACCATTATTGTTAAGATTGGGATGGTTAATCAAAATTTCACAGGCTTCTTTAACTTTCTATTCATACCAGGTTTTTTTTATTATGTAATGAGCAAGTACTTTTCCAGTCAATTTGGTCTAGGGTGTTAAGAGTGTGATCTGAGAGGCCTGCTTCACCAAAATTGTTATTTAATGTGTTTTTTTTTTTTTTTTTTTTTTTTTTTTTTTTTTTTTTTTTTTTTTTTATACAGATGAGGATTGTACATCCAGTTTCCCAATGGGGGGGGGGAGGATCCTGAGTGTTCAATGTTTCTTAATTTAATTTTTTTTTTATTATTTATTAATTTTTTCCTTTTTGTAAACATCTTGCCCTCTAGCTTAATTTCATTTTGTAATAACCTCATCATCATCAAATTCCTGCCATGTACCCACGAGGGATGTACAGGATATGATAGTACTACATGAAAAAATTATATCATTACTAACTTCCTATCTACAATTTTCCTCCAAATCAGTCTGTTACTTGTCAAGACTCCAACATTATCAGATCTTATATTTCTATTATCTAAGGCACTTTGTACCATATCAATCCACCTATATCTTGGTCTTCCTCTGGGTCGTTTTCCTGCCAACCTGGCAGAGAACACTTGTTTTGCTAATCTTTCCTCGCCCATTCTGCTTAAATGACCATACCACCAAAGATTAGCTCTGCTAACGCATTCCTGGATGCAGACAATGTCAAGGTCTTTCCTAATATCCTCATTTTTAATATGATATTGCCATTGATGCCATCTGTTCACACCTCTAATCTTTCTCAGGACTCTCATATCTGTGGTCTCTAGTCTTTGTTCAAGTGTTTTACTTCTGACCCAGCTCTCAGATCCATAAGTTAAAACTGGTTTGAACACTGTCTTGTATACTGCTAATTTAGTGTTCCGACTAATTTCTCTCTTATTCCATATGAATTTATTCAATTGACTTCCCACCATACCAGCATTGCTGATTCTGTTGTCTATTTCCATATTTAATTTACCATCTTCAGTAAAAATCGTGACTAAGTAGCTGAAATGTTTTATTTATTCCACAGGTTCTCCATTCACAACACAGTTGACATTTTCAATGATTCTGCCTATTATCATTGTCTTTGTCTTTTTATTGCTGACCTTCATACCATATCTATTACAACAGCTATTCAACTTAGTCAGAGAATCTTGCAGACTTGTAGCGGATTTATTTAAAAGTATAACATCATCCGCATAAAGCAAAGAGCTGACATTAACATCTCCAATTTTGATATCAGGTTTAATACCACTTTCCTTCATAATGTGATCCATATAGATAATGAATAACAGAGGGGATAATGTACATCCTTGTCTCCTTTCTTTTAGGCTTGCACGGTGATGCGAATGCATTTTTGGAAATTATGGAGACAACTACCGTGTTTGAATAAAAACTTTAGTTTAATATTACTAAAATTTTACAATTCAACGTTTCGACCTTTATGTCAATGTCATCTTTTGGAGCGTACAAATATACACAGGAAACAAGCTATACTACAATCATACTGGTTCGTTAAAGACACTGACTAACAGCTACCACAATTTTTGGCCTGACCTCTGGTGGGAAGAAAAAAAAAAAAAAAAAAAATATTATACATCAACGCTAGAGTCCTATTATTTGTGTTGTCTACTATATACATATATTAACATCATTCCATCCAGTTGGAGTGGAATGGTTTCTAATACTAGTGGATTGGCTAGGGTCCTGACTTATGTTGAATCTTTCATATTAGGTTGGCTGAATGTGTGCCATCCAGATCCTTGGAATTTTCATACCATCTTTATTGTTGATATTTAGGTGGTTTATCAGGATTTCGCAGGAATCTTTAAATTTTCTTTCGTACCATGTTTTTGTGCGGTGTAAGGAGCGGGTGCTTTTCCAGTCGATTTGGTGTAAGGTGTTAAGTGCATGGTCTGAGAGGCCTGCTTCACCATAATGGTTATATTTAATGTGTCTAATGTGTTCTTTCTTGCGTATAGGGATTGTCCATCCTGTTTCACCAATGTACGGTAAGTTACAGGTGCAGCAGATGCAATAGACTCCAGGATGTGCTAATGGGAGGAGAGGATCCTTAGAGGAGCTGAATATGGTTTTAAGTTTAGTGGATGGTTTAAATGTGGCATTGAGGTTATAATGTTGTAGGATTCTGTTGATTTTTTCTGATAACCCTTTAATGTATGGGATGGCTATGGTTTTACTGTAATCTAGATTCGTTTTTGTTGTGGTTTTATAGAGTATTTTATTGACAGTATTTTTGTTATAGCCATTGTTTATGAATGTGTCACTAATGATTTTTAGTTCTTGTTTCAGGGCTTGCTGGTTAGAGCAAATAGTTGTGGCTCTGTTTTTAAGCGTGTTTATGACTCCATATTTTTGTGCTGGGTGGTGGTATGAATTCGCATGTATGTATTGGCCAGTGTGTGTCGGTTTTCGATAGACCGTGAAGGATAGACTGCCTGAAGGAAGACGTGTAACTAGTGTATCTAGGAATGGGAGCGTGACAATTCGGCCAAGCATACCCTGGAAAAGAATAAAGAAAAACTCGAGAAAAAATTTCACAGGTTGAAACAAAGGCAAAATATGGCGGCCAATCAGAGGACTTCCTCCCCGAGAAACAACAATGAACAACAAACAAAGGAGACAAGGAGCAACCAACCACCGACAAGCAAGAACCATGTGATCAACATATCAAGCCACACCCTGAACAACGGCGAACTTGCGCTGCTGAATAAAGGACTTAACTACGCAATAGCGCCTAAAAAGGTAAACAAACTGGATTTTATCTACCACATTGAAAGAGGCATCAGATCCCTACCTAACAAAATAGCAGACAAAATACGATTAGAAACCAGTAATGTCCTAAATACCAAGAAAACCATACAGAACAACCTGACTAAAACAGAATTAGCAGCAATTAAATCATTAAAAGCCAAACAAAACATAATAATAACGAAAGCTGATAAAGGCAGTGCCACTGTTGTCCTTGACAGGTCAACATACATACTACAAATGAACCAACTAGTAGCCGATAACAACACATATAAAATGGTAAATTATAACCCAACAAAAAGGATAAAGGACAAAACAGAAAACTACTAAAGTCCGTCACTTCTTGGCCACCAGACACAGTTAAAAAACTCAAACCCCACTATGCCCACCCCCCAGAATATATGGGGTTCCGAAAATACACAAACAAAATGTGCCCCTTCAACCAATAGTGGAAGGAATAGACAGTCCCAATTGCCACCTAACCAAGAAATTAGCGGCAACACTCAAGGAGTTGGCAGGTCATTCCCCCTCCTACATAAAAAACACACAACACTTTATAAACAAAATCAAAAACATAACACTCGACAAAGACGACTTATTAGTCAGTTTTGACGTTTCTGCCCTTTTCACTAATGTCCCCATCAATGACACAATCCTCCTACTACAGAACAAATTTCTGCCCGATATTACGGCACTCTTTGCCCACGTACTAAAGTCCGGTTACTTTGTGTGGCAAAACAAATTCTACCTACAAAAGGAAGGTACAGCCATGGGCTCACCATTATCCCCCCAATCACGAATTTCTACATGGAAACCTTTGAGCAAAGGGCTCTTGATTCCGGCACGCTTCGACCGACAATCTGGCTCAGATACGTTGACGACGTGTTCGCGATCTGGCCGCACAGGTGACAAACGCTAAACACATTCCTCAGCCACCTAAACAAACAACACGAACGCATACAATTTACCATCGAAATCGAAAACCAAAATTCGCTCCCGTTCCTAGACACACTAGTTACACGTCTTCCTTCAGGCAGTCTATCCTTCACGGTCTACCGAAAACCGACACACACTGGCCAATACATACATGCGAATTCATACCACCACCCAGCACAAAAATATGGAGTCAAACACCCTTAAAAACAGAGCCACAACTATTTGCTCTAACCAGCAAGCCCTGAAACAAGAACTAAAAATCATTAGTGACACATTCATAAACAATGGCTATAACAAAAATACTGTCAATAAAATACTCTATAAAACCACAACAAAAACGAATCTAGATTACAGTAAAACCATAGCCATCCCATACATTAAAGGGTTATCAGAAAAAATCAACAGAATCCTACTACATTATAACCTCAATGCCACATTTAAACCACCCACTAAACTTAAAACCATATTCAGCTCCTCTAAGGATCCTCTCCTCCCATTAGCACATCCTGGAGTCTATTGCATCCGCTGCACCTGTAACTTACCGTACATTGGTGAAACAGGACGGACAATCCCTATACGCAAGAAAGGACACATTAAATATAACCATTATGGTGAAGCAGGCCTCTCAGACCATGCACTTAACACCTTACACCAAATCAACTGGAAAAGCACCTGCTCCTTACACCGCACAAAAACTTGGTACGAAAGAAAATTTAAAGAATCCTGCGAAATCCTGATAAACCACCTAAATATCAACAATAAAGATGGTATGAAAATTCCAAGGATCTGGATGGCACACATTCAGCCAACCTAATATGAAAGCTTCAACATAAGTCATGACCCTAGCCAATCCACTAGTATTAGAAACCATTCCACTCCAACTGGATGGAATGATGTTAATATATGTATATAGTAGACAACACAAATAATAATAGGACTCTAGCGTTGATGATTAATTTTTTCCCCCCCCGACCAGAGGTCAGGCCAAAAATTGTGGTAGCGGTTAGTCAGTGTCTTTAACGAACCAGTATGATTGTAGTATAGCTTGTTTCCTGTGTATATTTGTACGCTCCAGAAGATGACCTTGACATAAAGGTCGAAATGTCGAATTGTAAAATTTTAGTAATATTAAACTAAAGTTTTTATTCAAACACGGTAGTTGTCTCCATAATTTCCAAAAATACATCCTTGTCTCACACCAGATTTAACATTAAACCATCTTCCTGTACTTCCTTCAATTCTAATTGCTAACTTACAACTCAAATAAAGACTAAGTATTGCTTGATATAATGCCCCATTGACACCATATAACTGCAGCGTATTGAATAGCTTCTCTCTTGGCACCTTATCATATGCCTTTTCCAAATCGACAAAACTTAAATACAGATCTTTGTTATATTCCCATGCTTTCTCGACTATTTGTCGTAAAGTGAAGATCTGATCCTGACAGCCTCTGTTTCGCCTGAATCCAGCTTGTTCTTCACTAAGCTTTTCTTCCACAATTCTTCTCAACCGTTTCTCAAGTATACTTGCATAGATTTTGCCAGGAACACTCAGTAGGGAAATACCTCTAATTCTCACATTCAGTTTTATTTCCCTTTTTATATATGGGTACTATGAGAGCTCTACTCCAATCATCGAGAATTCGTCCCTCTGTCCAGGCTTTCTGAACTATGCAGTGCAGCCTTTCTGGTCGAATATCATCTGCACCAGCTGCCTTTCCACATTTCAAGCCTTTGATGGCTCTTTCTACTTCAAGTATGGATATGTATTCCTGCCTGCATGCCTGGTCAGTGTTTTTTACTACTGTGCTGTCATCACTGCTTGCTTCATTTAGCAGTTTTTCAAAGTAATTACTCCATACTTCAAGGATATCTTTTATTCCAGTTTTCATGTCACCTGTATCATCTCTAACTCCTTTTACAGCACTCTTTCCTCCATTCCTAAGCTTCAACAACCTCCAGAATATTTTGCCACCTTCTTGATATTTATTTTCTATATTCTTGCCAAAGTCCTGCCATGACTTTTGTTTAGCTAGTTTTACACAGTGTTTAGCATTCTTGCATTTGTCTCTATATTCTCTAAGAGCACAAGCTGACTTATTTGACAGGAACTTTTGATATGCTTTCTTCTTTTCCTTCACTGCCACTTTAACTTCCTGTGTCCACCAGGGAGTTCTGATTTTTCTATCCTTGCAGACAACCTCACCACATGCCTCTCTGGCTGAATCAATCAGTGTTTTCTTGAAGGATTGCCACTGAATCTCCAAGGTTTGGTTCCTGTTCTCAAACTCTTTCATTTTTTCTTCAATAATCTGTGTGTATTTTAGTCTACAGTTCACATCTGAGAGCTGCTCAACTTTTATTCGCTTTAAAACTTTCTTATATGTTATTCTTTTCAATATGAAATTCAATTTTATCCTGCTCAAGACTAAATAGTGATCACTTCCAATATCAAATCCTCTGTACACTCTGGTGTCCTGCACCAGGGAGAAAACATCCCTATCAACAATAACATAGTCAATGAGACTTTTCTTATTCCTAGCCTCTTCTCTCCATGTGAATTTGTGTACATTTTTATGTTGGAACATGGTGTTAGTAATAACCAGTCCATGTCCTGAGCAGAAATCCAACAGATATTTGCCATTATTATTAGCTTTGCTCTTTTCTCCAAATTTTCCCAAAATATTTTTGTATGTCTCACAATCATTTCCTACTCTGCTATTTAGATCCCCAACAAGGACCAACTTTTCATTTATCATTGTGTCCGTTGCTTTTTTTTAACGCATCAAAAAATTCCTCCACTTCTACCTTAGTAGAACCTTCTGTGGGACCATAGGCACAAATAAGTCTCATTGTCCAGTTCCCCATTCTCATATTTTCCCACATTACTCTACTTGAGACTGCCTGCCATTCAAGAAGATTAGCCTCGTATTTTGTGTTGAATACTATGGCTACTCCTTTTCCTTGATTGTCATTGCCTGAATATAACATTTTGTATTTATTGCTTAGAAAGATCTCACCAGTTTTGGTCTTTTTTGTTTCAGTCACCCCTATTATGTCGATCTGGTACTTATCTAATTCCTCAGCTAGCTCCATTTCTTTGCCATTCAGGCTTCTTACGTTGATAGTACCGATCTTTAACTCTGGTGATGTTGAGTTGGGGTTTGTTTTCAGATTTGTTCCAGTAGCTGACTTTTCGCTGTTCGCCCTGGTTCCCTGGTGAAAACAGCGGGGGCCTTGTTTAACCGGGCGATGCCCCAGCCGGCATGAAATTTTGTCATGTTGTACAATCATTTTTTTTATTTTGGTTTAACCAATAAGAATACAATTTGGTCGGCTAAATCCCAAATTGCCAGCCCATCCTCGTTCGTTCAGTATCCAAGTAGATACCCAACAGGATGCACCACGAGAAGGTGAGGATTGGACATTAGGTCAGAAGCCCTGGTCGGTTCTCCGCATTCCTTTAAAGGCTATGTGGAGGTCTCCTCTCAGTTATACAGCTTCGACCCTTAAGCACCCCTTAATAACCTACTGGATGATAATAATAGGACTCTAGCTTAGAAGTAGTAAGGTTGTTTTTTTTCCACCAGAGGTCAGGCCAATAGTTATAACGGTTGGTCAGCAACTTTAGCATGCCATGTAGATTGTTTCTTTGTATATATGTGTATACTCCAGATTGTCGACCTTAATGTGATGGTCGAAACACCAAGTGTTTATTTTGGTTTATATTAAACTAAAGTTTTACTCTAACATGGTAGGTATCCATAACTTGCATGATGTACACAAGAAACAAGAAATGAAATCAGACTAAATGAAGACTAAAGTCTTATGAGGAGTGTTCTCTATGGGTGCTGTTGGCTAGCCTTAAATGTTTAGCAGGAAACCCAAGAATTAAAATTTCCTAAATTTTGGGAAGTTTACAGTCATATTTATTAAGATTAGGCTGGTTCTTGAAATCTGTCATGGATTCCAAGAACAGTTTTTCAAGTTTATATTTACTGTGATGGAGCATGATAGTTTTCTTCCATCTGATTCTGTGCAAGGTATCTAAAGCATGGTCTGCTAGATCTGACTGACCATAGTTGTGGTGGCAGATGTGCGTTTTTTGTGTTCCAGGTGGATCTTAGCAGATCTCTCAGTTTGAGCATAATATGATAAGTTGCAAGAACAAAGAACCTTGTTAACACCTGGAATAGAGAATGGAAGAAGTGGATCCTGAGGAAAGCAGAAACGGGAAGCTAGCTTTAAATGAAGTTTGAAAGCTGTGCAGAGATTATATTTCTTTTAAAGTTCTGGCTATTTTTTTTTTTATTAAGTGTCCTGGATATAGGGAATAGTAATGGCATTATTGTTGTCTTCATGTTGAGAGGGAGGCGAGGAAATGGAAGGGACAGACAATCTGTATCTTTTTGGAATCATAATCATTTGACAGGAAGAATTGCCAAATAAATTTGAGATCTAGTGTAAGGAGGCTTGGATGGAACAGAGGTTGGGGGCTCTATTTAAAAAAGTTTTGATGACACCATATTGTCAAGAAAGGGAATTATTATTATTACGCGACACCTCCAAGCAGTCCAAAGACTCTTCGAGGGAGGGAACTTCCTCTACAACTCTGTCTCAACCAATGGTCCAACAACTACTGCACACACCACCATTTTCACAGACGATCACAAACATCCATGGCAGGATTTGAAACAGCAGCCTTTTGGCTGGAGAGCATATACACCAACAACTCAGCCAACCAGGCCAAATAATGGGAAAATTTAAGACTATCTACCTGTGTTGGTGAGTTTTCTGTAAACTGCAAAAGAAAGGATGCCACTGGAGAGACATGTGATTAGAATATCTAAAAAAAGGCAAGCAGTTATTTTTTTTTTTTTCAATAGTGAATTGGTCTAATAGTCTTATGTCTAATTTGTACTGTAATTATTCCATTAAACTATATCATGAAAGCAAAAAAGCCTCTAAGCCTAAATACTCTTATACTAATTCTGCATGAAGATGATACAGCATGCAAAGATAAACAGTTCCTTAAAGAGCAGCTACGTTTATCCCAGTAACTTAATTAGCTGCCCTTCGCTAAAAGGTATAGGGATGATGGAATTATACCTGTGTTAAGTTCGAAGCAAAATTTCACTCATCTAAAGCTCTCTGCATCCACAGATGCACCAGCTTTGCTTCATGAACAAATCACTGCTACTCAAGATAAATTATCTACTATTAATACAGCTATTAGCTATCTTCAAGTTGATTTCTCCTCTATTCTTAACCATGAACTTTGGAGTATCTGAAAAATCTTCCCATAAAGAATTTCAGGGGAAAAAAAAAAACTATTGAAAATGTTCATAATCTTCAGAGTTCTTTTTAGCTAAGTCAGCTGCTAATGTATTAGTCTAGGTCCTAACTTTGCAGTAGTGCCTCAGCAAGTTACTAGTTTAGTTTTCATGTGGCATATAATGTGCTATGCGCAACTTGCCTTCTAATGTTGCCAATAACATCAGGCTTGATGCAGCTAACATTTTATCACAAACGTCACAGCCAAAACAAAATCTCTCCAAAATCTCTTTATGTACTATATAAACTCCACAAAGACAACATAATTACTAAAGCTGGCAAAGATGACGCTATTGTTGTCCTCAATTCCAGCGATTATAATGGGAAAATGAATGTTCTGCTCAGGGACTATGATTCTACCAAGTCTCCGAAAAAAATAAAGATAAAAATTGGCAAGGAGAAGTGAAAGGGGAAAACCCATAGAGGTACCCTATATCTGTTTATGAATTTTGTACTTCTAAGATAAATATCCAGAATCGACAGCAAAGGAAAACAGTATAAGTAATAAGGTGTCTTTTTATATATCAAATTCCTGATATATATACTCAGGGGATGTGCAGGATAATTATGATAGTACTATATGAAAAGGTTACACCATTAACTTCCAATTAACAGTTTCCCCTCCACATTAATCTGTTATCTGTCAAGGTAACATTATCAGATCTTATTTTTCTATCTTTTAATGCACTTTGCTGTATGAATCCATCTACATCTTGGTCTTTTTTCTTCCAACCTGGTAAAGAACACTTGTTTTTGCTAATCTTTCATCTCCAATTCTATTTAAGTGACCATACCAGCTGAGATTAGCTTTACTGATGCTTCTGTGAATGCTAACAATGGCAAATTCTTTCCTAATATCCTCGTTTTTAATATGACACTGCCATTGATGCCATCTGTTCACTCTACTAATCTTCCTCAGAACTTTCATATCAGAGGTCTCCAGTTTTTGATGAAGTGCTATTTCTAACTCAGTTCTCAGTTCCATAAGTTAAAATTGGTTTGAACACTTGAACACTGTTTTGCATATAGCTAATTTAGTGTTTTGACTAATTTCTTTCTTATTCCATATAAATTTATTCAGCTAATTTCCTATAAAACCAGCTTTACTAATTCTGTTGTCTATTTCCATATTTAATTTGCAATCTTCACTAAAAATTGTGCCTAAATAGCCAAAATTCAGGAAACATTTTGAAGAGGTTTTCAATTTCTGATTATTTTCGTTGTCTTTGTCTTTTTATTGCTGATTTTCATACCAAATTCATTACAACAGTTATTCAAGTTAGTCAGGGAAGTTTGCAGACTTGTGCTGGATTTATTCAGAAGTATAACATCATTTGCATAAAGTAAAGAGCCAACTTTGATATCAGATTTAATACCACTTTCCTTCATATGATCCATATAGATAATGAATAACAGTTGAGATTATGTGCACTCTTGTTACACCCTTGATTTATCAAATCATCTTCTTGCTGACTTACAGCTTAAATAGAGACTATGTATTTTGATCAATATAATGTTCCATTTATACCATATAACTGTAGCATTTTAAATTCCCATGCTTTCTCGACTATTTGTCGTAAAGTGAAGATCTGATCCTGACAGCCTCTATTTGGCCTGAATCCAGCTTGTTCTTCACCAAGCTTTTCTTCCACAATTCTTCTCAACCGTTTCTCAAGTATACTTGCATAGATCTTGCCAGGAACACTCAGTAGGGAAATACCTCTGTAATTCTCACATTCAGTTTTATTTCCCTTTTTATATATGGGTACTATGAGAGCTCTACTCCAATCATCAGGAATTCGTCCCTCTGTCCAGGCTTTCTGAACTATGCAGTGCAACCACTGTAAGACTCTTATACCACCATACTTCAGCATTTCTGGTCGAATATCATCTACTCCTGCTGCCTTTCCACATTTCAAGCCTTTGATGGCTTTTTCTACTTCAAGTATAGATATGTATTCCTGACTGCATGCCTGGTCAGTGTTTTTTTATCACTGTGCTGTCATCACTGCTTGTTTCATTTAGCAGTTTTTCAAAGTAATTACTCCATACTTCAAGGATATCTTTTTCTCCTGTTTTTATTTCACCTTTATCATCTCTAATTCCTTTTACAGCACTCTTTCCTCCATTCCTAAGCTTCTTCAACAACCTCCAGAATATTTTGCCACCTTCTTGATATTTATTTTCTATATTCTTGCCAAAGTCCTCCCATGACTTTTGTTTAGCTAGTTTTACACACTGTTTAGCTTTCTTACATTTGTCTCTGTATTCTGTAAGAGTAAAAGCTGACTTATTTGCCAGGAACTTTTGATATGCTTTCTTCTTTTCCTTCACTGCCTCTTTAACTTCCTGTGTCCACCAGGGAGTTCTAATTTTTTTATCTTTGCACACAACCTCACCACATGCCTCTCTGGCAGAATCAATCAATGTTTCCTTCAGAGTTTGCCACTGAATCTCCAAGGTTTGATTCCTGTTCTCAAACTCTTTCATTTTCTTTTCAATAATATTTCTGTATTTTAGTCTACAGTTTACACCTGAGAGCTGCTCAATTTTTATTCGCTTTAAAACTTTCTTACATGTTATTCTTTTCAATATGAAATTCAATTTTATCCTGCTCAAGACTAAATAGTGATCACTTCCAATTTCAAATCCTCTGTACACTCTGGTGTCCTGCACCAGGGAGAAAACATCACTATCAACAATAACATAGTCAATGAGACTTTTCTTATTCCTAGCCTCTTCTCTCCATGTGAATTTGTGCACATTTTTATGTTGGAACATGGTGTTAGTAATAACCAGTCCATGTCCTGAGCAGAAATCCAAAAGATATTTGCCATTATTATTAGCTTTGCTCTTTTCTCCAAATTTTCCCAAAATATTTTTGTATGTCTCACAATCATTTCCTACTCTACTATTTAGATCCCCAACAAGGACCAACTTTTCCTTTTTCATTGTGTCAGTTGCTTTTTCTAAAGCCTCAAAAAATTCCTCCACTTCTACCTTAGTAGAACCTTCTGTGGGACCATAGGCACAAATAAGTCTCATTGTCCAGTTCCCCAATCTCATATTTGCCCACATTACTCTACTTGAGACTGACTGCCATTCAAGAAGATTAGCCTCGTATTTTGTGTTGAATACTATGGCTACTCCTTCTTTTCCTTGATTGTTATTGCCTGAATATAACATTTTGTATTTATTGCTCAGAAAGATCTCACCAGTTTTGGTCTTTTTTGTTTCAGTCACCCCTATTATGTCGATCTGGTACTTATCTAATTCCTCAGCTAGCTCCATTTCTTTGCCATTCAGGCTTCTTACGTTGATAGTACCGATCTTTAACTCTGGTGATGTTGAGTTGGGGTTTGTTTTCAGATTTGTTCCAGTAGCTGACTTTTCGCTGTTCGCCCTGGTTCCCTGGCGAAAACAACGGGGGCCTTGTTTAACCGGGCGACGCCCCAGCCGGCATGAAATTTTGTCATGTTGTACCATCATTTTTTATTTTGGTTTAACCAATAAGAATACAATTTGGTCGGCTAAATCCCAAATTGCCAGCCCATCCTCGTTCGTTCAGTATCAAAGTAGATACCCAACAGGGTGCACCACGAGAAGGTGAGGATTGGACATTAGGTCAGAAGCCCTGGTCGGTTCTCCGCATTCCTTTAAAGGCTATGTGGAGGTCTCCTCTCAGTTATACAGCTTTGACCCTTAAGCACCCCAAATTTTGGGGTGCTTAAGGGTCAAAGACAGATATTAAATATATTAAATATTCAATAGCCTCCAGAATATTTTGCCAACTTATGACATTTTCTATGCTCTTACTTCTCATGACTTTTGTTTAGCTAGTTTTACCCAGCGTTTAGTTTTTCTCGCATTTTTCTCTGCATTCTCTAAGCACACAAGCCATGAACTTCCCATATGTTTTCTTCTTTGCCTTGACTGCCTCTTTAACTTCCTGAGTCCACCATGAAGTTCTGATTTTTCTATCCTTACAGACCTCACCACATGCCTCTGAATAAATCAATATTTTCTTCAGGGTTTGCCACTGAGTCTTCAAAGTTTGGTTTTTGTTTTCGAACTCTTTAATTTTTTTCTTTAATGATGTTTGTGTATTTCAGTCTACCATTCACCTCTGAAAGCTGCTCAACTTTGATTCATTTTAAAACTTTCTTACACACTCTTCTATATGAAATTCAATTTTATCATGCTCAAAACAAGATAGTGATCACTTCCTATTTCAAATCCTCTGTATACTCGTGTCTTGAACCAGTGGGAAAACATTTCCATCAACGAGCCTTTGCTTTTTTCTTGCATCTTCTCTCCATGTGAATTTGTGCACATATTACTAACACCATGTTTCAACATGGTGTTAGTAATAACTATTCCATGTGCCAAACAGAAATCCAGCAGGCATTTACCATTATTAGCTTTGCGCTTTTCTCCAAATTTTCCCAAAACATTTCTATACGTCTAGTAATCATTTCCTGCTCTGCTGTTTAGATCTTCGACAAGGACCAACTTTTCCTTTTTCACTATGCCCGATGCCTACTTTAATGCCTCAAAAAGCTCCATTTCTTCTATATCACATCAGCACCATGTTTGAGGTGTAGATGAGGGTTGAGAAAGAGCTATAGGTTGAAATTGCTGGAAGCACAACATGAGGAAGGCTGTTCAAGAGGACAGGTGTAGATGGAATAAATGAGGAAGTGGAGAAATAAGTTTGATGAGTTTGCAGTTGCACCATAAAGGGATGTTGGACAGCAGTTGCTCTTGTTTTAATAAGCCTAACAGCAAGAATAATGTTTGCCAATTCACTGGAGCAGTGACCGTGGAAGGGTTCCATGAAAAATAATCGAAAACAGTTAATCGAAAGACAGTTTACTGAATGCAATTCATTGAAAAAGCAAATAGTCAAATAAACAATTCATCAAACAACAATTTAACAAATAGCAATTCTTCAAAAATATTTCGATTAATTCTTTCATAATTAATCGAAAAGTTATTTTTCTTGCAAACTTTGTTTAAAAGTGTTCAGTAACAATGCCAAATGTTACTCAAGATACAAACAAGATATGGAAGCAGTCATCGAAACAATTGTTGCATTTTAGAACATTTTATGCAAGTGTGCATACTGCTTCATTGTGCAGATAGCGATTTATCTTTAGAGAACAAATTTCTTTCTTCCAAATTTTGTCACAATAACACTAATTGGACTGAAATTTAAGCATTAGTATATATCTTAACTGTAAAATTTCATCAAATTTCAGCCAACAAGAGTGGAATTGCTAATATCATTTCAAAATTTCTTTATGGAAATGTTATGACAAAAGTGATCCATTTGGAACTAAAACTGAACCGTGCAGACAGCTTCTTGTACTAACAATTTCTGCAAATTTCACTAAGTCAGAAAGTTAGTGTAATACATAACTTGGACGTGTTGTTTCTTTGTAGCCCCGAATTAGTTCGACTGAAAACTGGAATGGTTCGACAATTATTTGACAATAATAATTGATGTACTGACATCACATATTACTGTTAGTAATAATAATGGAGCCTACGTAGTTCAGTTAGTATAAACGAAGCCCTTTAGTTAGAAAGACCTGGGTTAGAATCCCATGTACAAAGCATATAATTTTTATCAGTCCTCTTCAACTGAAGGTAAATTAGCAGGCCTAATATGGAGATATAGCTAGGCTTTTCCTCTGGGAAACAGGCAAATCAGTCTCATGAACATACACATATATACAGAACATGAAACGGTTATCAGACAAAAAAGACAATAAGAAACCATACTGTTCTATAATTATTCCTTAGTTAAGTAGCATTGCTATCCCACCAATCATCAGATTGAAAAAGATGACAGAGAATAGTATTAATCATTAATATTATTACTACTACTACTAATAATAATAATGCACATACTAGTACTAATAATAATACACCTACTCTTAATATTATTAATTAATCTTTTGATGTCAAGGATTTCTCAAAATATAATAAAATATATAGGAATTCAGAGCAAAAATATTGGAAAACTTGAAAAAAAAAAATCATCATTCCTAAAGATGTTTCACTTATTTACTCCTGTTTTTGTTGTTCTTGAATGACAATAAGTGTCATATCTTGTCTGGATTTTGAGGAGGTGATTGATGTAGTTTGTTAAAAAAGGTTAAAGTGTTCTCTCAGAAAATAAAATAGAAATGATGAATAAAGAATCAGAAAAATAAAAATATAAAAAAAACGTGAGCATGTTTCAAAAGGTTTTGCATCTGTTATATTTAGATGAGCAGCGGTTGGAAGTCGCATTCGAACTTCTGAAGGATACCAATAGTCAGTAGACAACAGTTAGAAAACACAGCCCAATTCCATTTCCTCTACATTGTTTATATGAGACAAACCACAGGAGGCAGAATCGAAGCAAATTCAATAATATATATATTATTGAATATTATTATTATTATTAGAGCTAAAGGAAAATGGAATTGGGTTGAACTGTTCTGAATTAAGGCCGAAGCAACTGGTCTTAAATCACAGTGCGCTTTTCTTGCTGAAAAATGCTTGTTTTTCAACAAGAAAAATCCAAGTTTCAGGGAGGGGAAAAAACCATCTTCGTATGAGACAGGCTAACTCACCTTCAGGTGAAATGCCCTGATAAAATCTCTTGGCAGCCTAAAATAAAGCAGGATGCTGAAGTCCTTTTCAGCAGTTTCATAAAATGAGGTGTAGAATTTTTCTCTTCTTAGTTTCGGTAGTTTTGTAGAAAATAAGTTTAGAATGGAGGAGATTTTTTTTTTTATTCATTCATACCCAGGTTTTTTGTAGTTTTCTATTTTCTACACGAGATGTTTCTTAAAGTTGCTTTTTCTGTTTTACAAGCCTTCAGAAATATATCGTTGGCAATTGATGCAATTTCCCTACAAGTTGTGCCAATATTAATTACAGTCCACTTATATCAAATTCAGACTTTCACAAGAAATCATTGTTGGAATTGTTTTACTCATCCCATGTTTTGAAATGTGTGCATCTAACACTTTCAACCAAGAGACTAATAATGTATTGTGTAAGATTTGTTTTTCGCATTGAATTTGCTTCAATACTGCCTCCTGTGGTTTGTCTCATATAAACAATGTAGATATCTTGTAAACACAAGTACTTCTAATACATTTCTGTCCTGCAACCATCCTTGAAAGAAATAAACAATGTGCTTTTCCCTTTGATTTTACAGACACCCCCCCAAGCAGGGAGGGCGGATAAAAGGCTTATTCCCATTCTGATACCATGTTATATTGTGGTGTTATGTTCTTTACTTGTAATGTCGCTATGACCAAATTTAAAGTAAAAAAAAAAAAAAAATCAGCTAACGCCTTTTTATTCCCGTATATACGGGAGTAGGCGAGGCCATTTAGCCCTATCTAACTTTTGGAGACTGAGTGGGCAGTTCAATCTCCACTGGTACCCAATCAGAGACAGATGGCCCAAGGCTATCACTAATTAAGCGGTACGCAGTGAAGAGAGACGGCTCAAATGTGCCGCCATCTCGTGGTCTCTAACCCTAACACAATATATTTAATGTCTGAAATAATGTGGGTTCTACGGTCGATTTTGTTGAGTTTACAGGACGAAAAACCCGAGTTTCCGGGAGGAAAAACCTGCTTGCCCGTGCCAGAGATCGACTAACTCGGGAACCGGTCGAAAAAAGGCTTAGAAAAATTTCCTCTAGTCGCCGACTATACACGAAACCAAGACTTCCTTCGTGCGGCCTAGCGCGGTGGTGTGCAAACGCCACATCCACTGAGCTACACAGGCTCTCCAAATTTAAAGTTGTTTTATTAAATACTCCCAGTAACGTAAGCTGAATGTACGTGTTCAAATTATTGATCTGTATTGCAGTTTTTGTTTCTTGAAAATAAAACTGATTATTTCTGATTAGATTACTTTTAAGTCAAATTAGTTTGGAAAGAAAAATTTTTTCTGAGAATTTCCACCTCCTATGGTTTCAATCTCTCCCCATGTGGGGGCCAAGCAGTAGAATACCCCAACCGCAATCCTGCGTATTGTAAGAGGTGATAAACAGAGACCCAGTCCCTGGGGATACAGCCAGGTCCCCCTTCGGGGGGATTGGGCAAAGGGCTAATCATCCCTCCCTATAAAAAAAAAAAAAAAAACTATTTGATTATGGAAACTGCAAATCTGGATGAACAAATGCTCCTAGCGACAGATGCGACTTGCAAGACCCCAGAAGACTTATCTAGCCTGGTCTGATGTGGATAACATACGTGACACACAAAGAAAGCCTTTGGGAACCCTTGAAGTTGAGTCACTTATGAAGCAACAAAAAAATTTTAAAGATTGGATCATGGAATGTCAAAACACTACCAGGTAGGAAAAACTAGACAGGTAACAAATGAAATGGACAATTACAAATTAGACATCTTAGGTATCAGCGAACTCTGATGAACTGGTTTAGGTAGACATAACTAGAGACAACAAGACAATATTGTACTCCAGATCAGAGAAGAAGCATGAAAAAGGAGTTGCACTAATATTGAACCCAAAAGTAATCAAACGCTTGATGGAATGGGAACCAGTAAATGAGAATTATAAAAGTCAGGTTCTATTCTGAATGTATCGAACTTTCTGTTGTGCAGGTTTACGCACCTACTAATGATACATATGAGAATCAATATGAAATAAAAGAATGCTTTTTTGAACAACTCCAAAAGGTAATAAATCTATTCCAAAACACGATATGATAATACTCACTGGCGATCTTAATGCAAAAGTGGGTAAAATGTCATGAGTAGAAGAAAACTCGACGCTTGAGACCGAAATGAAAATGGCATGATATTTGTATAAAGGTACTGCTTTAGAATGCACCAATTACAGAACTATTGCATTAATGAGTTATCTTGGCAAAGTGCTGATGAAAATACTAACAGAACACCAGAAGGGGCATATCTTCCGGATGAGCAAGCCAGATTTCGACAAGATCGAAGTACAGTGCAAGAAATACTCGCACTAAGACTAACAGCACAGAAAGCTCGAAGGACAAAAAGATATATTGCTGTTTTGTAAACTTCCAAAAAGCATTTGATAATATTGACCAAAATATAACATGGGCTGTCTTGGAATCCTATGGTGTGGACAATAAATTGATCTGCCTGATGAAAGATATAAACAGCCAAGCACAAGCAAAAATCAGAATAGCAGGTGAGACTGGAGATTGGTTTGCCACAAGTCAAGGCACAAGACAAGGGGACCCAATATCACCAATCATCTTCATCACACATCTGGGAAGAACACCAGATAAGATTAAAGAAGAAGGTGGAGGCATTTCAATAAATGGTATGAGAATAAACTACCTCTGCTTTGCAAATGACATCATCCTGATTGAAGAAGATGCAGCAAGGCTGGAACAGACAATGCAAACACTATACAGAGAAGGTAAAAGATATGGACTAAATGTCAACTTTGAAAAAACTAAAACAATGATATTCGGATAACAGGAGTTACTGAACAGTTACAATAGACAGATTTCAACTGGAAAATGTGGAACACTTCACATATCTTGGATGCCACATGACGCATGACTTGGACCCCAAAAAAGAGAGAAAAATTAGAATAGCCAGAGCAACAACTATTTTAAAAGCCATGGACAAAATATGGAAGAGCCGATCCATAAAGATGCAAACTAAACTGCGCATTGTAGAAACCTGTATCTTCAGCAGCATGCTCTATGGATGTGAGGCCTGGGTACTCCTGAGAGAATATGAAAGGATATTGGCATTAGAGAGGAAGTGCTATAGAAAGATCTTGAGAAAGCTGGATACAGAAAGTGAACAATAAGGAAATCTACAGATGAATACAACCAAAAGAAAACCTGATCCAGAAAATAACCAAAAGGAAACTACGTCTATTTGGCCATATATGTAGAATGAATAATGAGAGAAAATTAAAAACGTTGCTGTTTGGAATGATTGAAGGAAAGAACAAGAGAGGAAGTCCAAACAGAGAATGGGGTGATGACATTGTCAAATGGTGCGGAAACTCTATGCACAAACTGAGTCATCTTGCACAAAATAGAATGCAATGGAAGAATCATATCAAGATGGCAGCAGACACCTACGGGCATTGAACCCATGGTTGTTGATGATGATGATTTGTATACTTTTGTGAAATGAGCAACTGTGTCATATGAGGAAGTAAATTTAAGTACAAAAAAATACATAAACTGACTTGGACCTCGCCAGATGGCAATACAAGAAACCAAATGATCATACTGCTATAAATAGTAAATTTGTAAGATTCATGCTTCATGTGAGTCAAACATGGTGCAGAAGTTGGTCCCAACCACTTCCTGTTAGTGATGAAGTTGAAATTAAAACTTCAAAGTGTATTAAGAAAGAAAAGAAGTTCAAGAACTGCATTTGATACTGAAAAATTAAAAACTGAAGGAATAAGAGAAAAGTTTGCATTGGAAATAAACAGATTCAATACATTAGAAATAAAGGAAAATTAAGCTGTAACAGCAGAGAACGACAAAGTATAAGAATATTCGAACCTTACAATAAAGTTGCTGATGATTTAATTGGTAAACGAAAAAAAAAGAAAAACAAAGAATGGTTAATAACTGCAGAAACTTGGAAGATCATCAGAGAGAAAAAATATCAAATTATTAATAATACAAATTCAGAACAATTCTAAAAGGTATACAGTAAACATTACGATGAACTAAATAAGAGTGCAAAGTGAGCTGCAAGAACAACCAAGACAAAATATATTGATGAATTAGCAAAAGAAACACAACATGCTGCAGTAAATGGCAAAATCAGACATCTTTATCAGATTATAAAACGAATCAATGGTAACACAGAAGCAACTCCTTCCTCCATCAAAGACAAACGAGTTATTGACGATTGACTCTAATATTGAAGCAAGTTGGACGGAATATTTTGATGAAACCTTGAATGTAAAGGCAGATGCAGGGTCTCAACATGTGCAAAGTATTACGACAAGTGTGATACCCACTTTGCACATTTCTGAAGACAAGACCTCGTCGAGCGAAGTCAAAGATGCCCTGAGGTCACTAAAATCTAACGATGGATGCGGAAATGACAATATCTATGATGAAATGTTAAAAGTTGATATTAACTCAACTACTACCAAATTACGAAGGTTATATAACGAAATATAGAAGCCAGAAAAAATTCCTCAACAATGGAATAAAACAGTAATTCCAAAACTTCCAAAAAAAGGAGATCTGATCAAGTGCGAAAATTGGAGAGGAATAACTCTGCTTTCAATTCCCACAAAAGTTTTTATCAAAATTTTAATAGATTAAAAAAGGAAATCAAAAACTTGTTAAGAGAAGAACAGGCAGATTTCCAGACCAGTTGTGGAACCATCCAACAAATATTCACTCTTAGAAATATAATTGAACAATGTATAGAATTTCAAGTTTCACTCTACCTAAACTTCATCGATTTCAGTAAAGCATTCGACTCTTTGGAAAATATTAGAAGAATATAGAATACCTTATAAATTTCTCAACATTATCAAGAATATGTATAATGGCAGCAAGTCTTATGTGGAAGTAGATGGAAAACTTAGACTTCTTTATCATAGAAACTGGAGTTAGTGTTTTCTATCTGGTCTATTATTTCTAATCCTAATTGATTGGATTATGAAAAATTCAATCATCAAAAGAGAAGAATATGTTGGGACTTTACATCCACACTGGAAGACCTTTATTTTGCTGATGACATAGTGCTCCTGTCCTTTACAAATGACTAATGACTTGTTGCGCAGAAACTGTGGATCTTCATATAAACAAAAGAAAACCAAGGTTGTGTGAATAAATGAAAAATCAAATAAAGAAATTAAGTTAAAAAAATTAAACAATTGAAGATGTTGATACTTTTACATACCTCGGATCAATAATAAATAAACAAGGCAGCACCGACGAAGACATTTTACAAAGAACTGCTAAAGAACGAAACTTTTTAAGTCATTAAATAAATTACCGAAAGCATCAAATATTACAGTTAAAGTGAAAATTAATATCTATAAATCCATTGTGTGAGCAGTACTGCTATATGGATCTGAAACTTGGAAACTTACCAAGGCACAAAGCAATAAATTGGATATTTTCCAAAACAAATGTTTAAGAAGAATTTTAAAAATTTTCTGGCCAAATTCAATCACTAATGAACTTATAAAGAAAAATTTCTCCAAGTCAATAGACGAAGAGATTCATCTAAGAAGATGGAAATGGATCAGTCATGTTTTATGCATGGGGATAAACAGAATTCCCCAAGTAACATTGATCTGGGCACTAATAATAAATAATAGGTGCTCTAAAGGTCACCCAAAATTAACTTGTAGAAGGAATCTGAAATGAATGAGGCCAGATGGGCAAGCTGAGGCAAAGGACAGGAGCAGATGGAAAACCAGAGTTGAAGCCCTGTGTGCCAGCAGCATGGGAAGCATTGATTGATGGTTTCAATCTTATTTTGAAAACTGATGCCAAGCAGCTCAAAGCAACAGTAACCTGAATGAATACCAATTCATCAAAACTGGCATTCCTCCAGGCTCAGTTCTAGATAAAAGGAGCCTTGAGACTTTTTTTTATTATCTATATAAACTACCTCTGTTGAATGGAACTGAAAGGAAACAATCAGCTATACTGATAATACGGCAATAGTTTTCACATCAAGCAACATGCCAACCTTAAAATGTAACGAGGAATCTGATTTATTAAGCCTACATACATGGTTTAGTGAAAACAAAATCAAAATGAGAATTTAGAAAACTAAATTTATCCTATTTGAACTGAAGAGTAGAGAAGCAGTCCTCTCAATTAAATATCATACCATTTCCTGCTACCCCAAAAGTGACTGCATTTGCAAAGCTAGGCATACACGTAGATCATATCTAAAATGGAAAACCCGTATCCAAGCTGTTACAACCAAAGGTACACATTGTATACAGGGCATAATCATAAATGCAGAGTATCTCATTCTTTTTCACAGACTATGTTATGCACTGGTATACTGAAGAATTCTATGTGGAATTTATAGCTTAGGAGGAACATACAAATAATACACTGAAAGCTTCATCCTATGATATGTTGTGCTGTTGTAAAAAAGTGCATGACACTATGAAGCAGCTTAGTAATGACAGGGAACTTGGATTTGATGATATTTGGGTTTCTGCATCAAAGGAGATGCATACAGTTGATGTGTCGAGACCTAAGAGGCAAAAACAGCTTGAAGAGATGGCAAAGAGCATGTGCCTGGTATAATCAAAGGCACACACTGTTCTTCCTCTCTTCAGGCCCTTTTTTTCAACTCCTTTGTAGTGAAAGATATGGTCAGTATGCTAAGACCTTTCCTGATGGTATTTTAAAAAACTTCAATGATTTTTATGGTCCAGTTTTTGGCTACATTCGCTTGAAAAATGAACTGAAAGTACTCTTCTTCTGATGAATTTGCCATGAAATCTATTAAAATTCTTGCAAGAAAATCAACTTCAGGTTGCATTCAAGGAAATTTATAAGTTAGCAGAACTTGTCGTGTCATTTCTGAGCTCTATTGCCAGAGCATTTTTTTCGCCTATGAAGTGAATACATATGTGTTATAGAGGAACACAAACACAGAAAAGGCTATGCAGTCTAAGCTTAATCGCTATTGAAAATACATTGATGATGGAACTTGAAGGAAAAAACTTCATTTTATAGTGATACGCTAACACAATTCCTAAAGAAAGGAAGATTAGAAGTTGTGTCTAAATAAATAAAACTAGTTATTTCAGCCTTTCTTTGATTCATGCCAGAAAAATGATAATTTCCCAAGTGATTACTTTTTCCGGATTCTCTGCATATTATATGGTAGTATTTATAAATCTTATCAAAATTCAAATTATTCAAATATATTTGCCAATGATAATCTAATCTCACAACAAAACATAAACGCTTTGTGTTTATTATTTGACATTTCATTATTTCTTGGCAGGTATTAGCTCTGAGCAGTCACATTTTCACAAAGCTTTAGTTCCATCCACACACTTAAACACAATTAGCATTTAAGTGTCTGGATGATATAGAATATCTGAAATGGACTTCAAACTGGTTTCAAGTTTGTTTTTTTATATATATATATATATATATATATATATATATATATATATATATATATATAGTAGAACTCAGTTATAACGATCACGGTTACAGCGAATTCACGTTTATAACGATTAATTTTGAAGGTATATTTGAATCACATTTGATTTAATACATGTATTTCATATTTATTACGAATTCGTTTCATGGGAATAATGAACGAATAATACACGTTAGTCGTTCCTTTACTGACATTTCGTATGTACACATTTTCTGGTTGTGGAAAAATGTCGGGAGTCAAACGGAAAATTTTATCGGTTTCCGAAAAAGTAGAAATTATACGGGAGATGGAAAGTGGCCAATCAAATCTGACAGTAGCAAAGAAGTATGGTTTGTCCCCATCTATAATATCAACAATTTGGAAGAATCGCGAGTTGACTCTGAAAGCTTTTGAAAATAATTTATCGAAGTGTAAAAAACTTAAAAAGTGTAATAGAAGTGACGTTGACGAGGCACTTCTTTTGTGGTTTAAAGTGCAAAGAACTGCTGGCTTACCTATTAGCGGACCAATTTTGAAAGTTCAAGCTGAAAAATTTGCTGTTCAAATTGGTTATAGCGATTTTAAATGCAACAATGGGTGAATTTATCGCCTTAAGAACAGAAACAATATTGTCTACGCAAAAGTGGCGAGGCGTTGTCCATTGACAAAAACGTTGTTTCTGACTGGATCAAGAATGTATGGCCGGACATCAAACGAAGGTATGGATACAACATTTATAATGCAGACAAAGTAGGTTTTTTTTATAATTTAACGCCCGATAAAACTTTTCAATTTAAAAAAGATAAGTGCATTGGCAGAAAACTTATCAAAAATAGACTCACAGTTTTAGTTTGTGCGAACATGACCGGTAGCAATAAAAGAAAGCTTCTTGTAATTGGAAAATCGGCAAAGCCTAGATGCTTTAAAAACATACACAAACTTCCCATTGATTATACAGCGAATAAGAAGGCCTGGATAACATCTTCAATTTTCGAAAATGAAATTCGCAAGTGGGTTAAAAATCTTCGCAGTGAAAACCAGAAAATTTTGTTATCGATAGACAACTGTCCCGCCCATCCCGTAGTGGCTAATTTAACAAACATAAAACTTGTTTTTTTGCCACCGAATGTGACATCTGTCTTGCAACCACTTGATCAAGGCGTAATTAGATGTTTTAAATCCCATTTTTGTTGTCTGTTAGTCTTGGAACTGATAGAACGCAGAGAAAAATCCGCGGAAAATGCTTACGACTCGAAGATCAGTGTACTTCACTCAATACGTTTAATGAGCGATGCTTGGAATTTGGTGTCATCATCTACAATACAAAACTGTTTTAAGAAAGCCGGTCTTGCGGAATACAAGTGCGAATCTGAAGAAGATGAAGAGGATAACTTACCGTTATCAGCGTGGTTAAAAGCGTGAAACTTTAACAATTTTGAAACGTGCGCAGATATTGATAATTTTATAGACATTGATAATGCATCGCAACTTCAGGTATACCGACAGATGCTGACATCTTAAAACAAATCTCTCATACACCAGAAGAAGATAATAGTAGAAGTGACTCCGAAGAAGAAAATAGTAATGATGAGAAAATTGTTACCTGGTGTGAAGCAGAAAGTACTTTACATATTTTAACAAGATTTATGGAATCGCAATCTGTAAGTTCAGACGACACATTCAAGCATCTTGGTGGTATAAGGAACAATTTCAAACGTATGAAATATGCATCTTGTGCAATGCAAAGCAAAGCACGCTCGATGATTTTTTATGTAAAAATGTGAAGTTTTAAAAATAAATTTTTGTTCTTTATATGTATGTATTTATGTTACCCAATATACCTATGCTGAGAAAAATCTGAAAACATTTTTAATTCGCTCAGATTATGACCTCCTTGGATATAATGAATAACAGTTATTACAAACAAATATATGCGGTCCCATGGAATTGTTTATAACCGAGTTCTACTGTGTGTGTGTGTGTGTGTGTGTGTGTGTGTGTGTGTGTGTGTGTGTGTGTGTGTGTGTGTGTGTGTGTGTATATATATATTCATTTTGCTTTTCATAAATTGAGTGCTTTCTGTATCCAATGACTATTATAAACAGCTGTTACACATACTTCTAGAACTGAAAATTTGAAAGCAGCTGTTAGGACAAATGTGTTTAGTTAACAGCTATGTTTCTGCTACAATAAATCTGTTTGCATATATGCAGCATAGCCTGCGGGAGCAGAGTGTTTTCCCTTAGGTGTACCATTCGAGTTGTCTCTAATTACACTAATTGTTCCTAAATATAGTACAGATGCGAATTGTCTGTTTACTGTATTTAGTGATAAACAAAGCCACTTGTTTTTCTTGCTTGTGCAGTATAGCATCTGTTGAGGCTGGAAAGTTTTTTTTTAAACGGTATAGGAATATTTTTATTCTCATCTTCAGAAACAACAGAAGTAGTAAAAATTTATCTATTCCTGAATAAAAATAAATACTTCTGTGTATTATAAGAAGTTGTTGATCTACAGCAAAATACTAGCATATGTAAGATATTCTTCCATTATTGATAATACAGAAGAGCCATTATCACCTTAAAAAAAAAAAAACTAAGGAATGTAGGATTCCCAAAAGTGTGGATAATTCCAATAATGATCAGATATTATGTATGCTATTATTGCATTATCTGTATATTGAGTCTCAGTAAACAAAAGAAAATTCTTAGAGCATGTGCCTTCGATAAACCAGGCACACACTCTTGGTTCGACTCAACTGTATGCTTCTCCTTTGATGCAAAAAGCCAAATATCAAATCCATGTTCCCTCTCATGTGCTTTTTTTACAACAGTACAATATATCGTAGGGTGAAGTTTTCAGCATATTATTCAAGACATCAGTATAATCAAATAGAACAGAAAACTGGATGTTCTCTCCTGATACACACACACACACACACACACACACACACGTGTGTGTATATGTTATGGTTAAAGTGATAAATCCGGTTATTAATAATTACCGGTTAAAGTGAATAATTCCTAGGAGTCTGGTAAATGTAATAAAAACATGTTTATAGGTTTTGTATATAGGTTTTCATTCTCAATAGAAATCATGACAGCTTAGGTTAGTTTAGGTTATAATGAAAAAAGTAAGGAAAGTACTTCTTTTGCACTCAATGATATCAGAAATCATTATAAACTAACCTAACTTACCCTAAACTAACCTGGATGTCGCATGTCAAACCAGAGTGTTGCCATAGTTTGTCGTGGGCAGATTAATGGGGATAAAAGATAAACGTTGTTGTGGGCTGAACTTAATGATTGCTGGCAGATGAATGAGGATAACAAATAAAAGTTGTTGTGGGCAGATGAATCGGGATAATAGATAAAAGTTGTTACTGTACCTCTTTCCTCATCAATGGAGAAAAACACTGATCAGTTCCTCTCTGATTTACCTATTATCCCCATTCATCTGCCCACAACAATTTTTATTTGTTATCCTCATTCATCTGCCAGCAATCATTAAGCTTGGCCCACAACAAGCTACGACTACACTCTGGTTCGACATGTGACATCCAAGTTAGTTTAGGGTAGGTTAGGTTAGGTTACAATGATTTCTGATTTCATTGAGTGCAAACGAAGTACTTTCCTTACTTTTTTCATTATAAACTAACCTAACCTAAACTAACCTAACCAATAAAGGTTAGGTTAGTTTAGGTTAGTTTATAATGATTTCTGATGTCACTGAGTGCAAAAGAAGTACTTTCCTTACTTTTTTCATTATAAACTAACCTAACCTAACCTGTTATAATTTCTATTGAGAATGAAAATCTATATACAAAACCTATAAACATGTTTTTATTACATTTACCAGACTTGTCTAGGAATTATTCACTTTAACCGGTTAAAGTGATTATTTTTTTTCCCATGTGGCCTTTCGATTAATGCCTTTCTCTGGGATATGAGCAGTTCTCAGTGGTGAAGTTGAACCTGTCAGTGAATAGAACCACTGCTGAGTAGTGAATTAAATGATCCTTCAGGCCACTTGTTGAGTTAAAACGCTCTGGGAGATCGCCTAGTTTTGGAGAAGACCCTTTACTTATTAGTGGTCTCAGAGGAGTTACGAAAGCAGAAGAAAACTCTGAAGTAAGGATGCGATTCAAGGAAGCAGATGCTCCTTCCACTGTCTTTTACAAAAAAGCGACTCTGGACTGCTACAGAGAAGAAAACCATCAAGGAAATCATGCTACAGGGAAATACAGTACACGACACTCAGGAAATTCTGGAAGCTTTTACTGATCACTAAGAAGAAGCCTTCTCAGATAAGCAAGCAGCGGTCGTTCCAGGTACACGACACATACTAAGTTTGCCAAATGTTCTTCAAGTGATCCACAACAACTCTATAACAGCAGGTGAAATCAAACTAGTGAGTGGCTAAAGCAGTGCAGGCCAAGAACAGTTCAGGGCCAGATGGCTTGGGAATAAAATTTTATACAGCAGCATGAAACACCTTCTTACCCATACTAATCTTTAATAATTTCTTCCAAAGTGGGGACATACCAGCATACTTCAAGTATTACACAATATTCCTCCCCAAGAAAGACAGAGATGACAGAATTATAGGCAACTGGTATCCCAGTGCACTCAATAACAGAGACTACAAGTTATTCACAAGAATAATTAATAATCGAATGAAGGTCAATCTCGGTATTCTTACCAGCATGCAGACCTACAGTTTCCCAAGCCAGGAGATGGGACTCAATCTCTTCCTGCTACAAGATATTATGCAGCGTTCCAAGAATAAACAGAAATCCTTGACAGCACTCAGAATAGACTTGTAAAATTATCTGGCCAAGTCTGACATGAATTTCTTTTCCACATTTTATATCTTGCAGGGTTTGCTGAAAGTTTATGCTGGGAATCAGAAGAATTTACTTTGAAGCCAAAGCCAGTTTGATAGTAAACGGTTACATAACAGATCCTATGCCCCCTTTGCAAAGGAGTAATGTCAGGGTTGTGCCCTGCGATGACACTACTGTTCTCTCTGGTATTACAACAGTTTGAGATGGGTGAATAATACCACAATAAGAGGAATACCACTACCATCCACCATCCGAAGAGTGGAAAACCATTACCTACAAATGATTTAATCTGTATCTTCAGAGTCTATGAACACGTTTTTTTAACATACTCCATCTGTTATGAGAAAGTAGCAGACTTGAGGCCAACCATAAGAAAACCAAGTTATTAATTAATTCCAATGGCAGATCCTATAAATATCCTATGAGTGCTATTCCAGGAAGCTCAAACACTGACAACAGAAGACTTGACCAGCAACAGCAAAATCACTATATACATGGGACATATCAGTCTTCTCTCCTTTTCAACAAGAGCCACTTTCATCAAAATTGTGATCATCCTATACTATGACACATCATACATCTTACAGATATCAGGGAAAATACAGAAGCTGATCTGTACAAACCCTTACTCCATTTCTTTTGGAATCATCATGAGCAAGAGGTGGAACAATGAATCTTCTCCATTGCTTAAAAGGTAGATTTGATTTCCCAAGTGTCATGTATCGCTTCTTTACTAACACCATTAGAATGACTAAGAAAATTATTTTCTCCACTCATCTTAGCAACTATCTAGTCAAGTACTTCCTAGGATATTCTCATTTCTAAATCACTTAGGGAATTGAAACAACGTAGATCCGAATATAAATTAAATAATACTTTAATAGATATTTCCGATATTTCGGCAATGTCACATTGCCATTTTCTAAAGGAACTTACAAAATTGATTCCCCCACATACAAATTAGCTATACATTTGGCCAAAGAGCTCACACACTATACTGGCAACACACCATTACACATAAAAAACTCAGCCCACTTCAAAGCCAGCATAGAAAACCTTACACTCCAACATACTGACATAATGGTCAGCTTCGACGTCTCCTTATTCACAAATGTCCCACTCAAGGAATCTTTAGAGCTAATCCAAGCTAAATTTTCCCCCGATATCTCAGCCCTATTTCAGTTCACAATGAACTCAGGCTATTTCGTTTGGCAGGGAAAATTCTACAAACAAATAGAGGGGACAGCCATGGGCTCACCACTCTCCCCACCCTTGGCCAATTTCTTTATGGAGACCTTTGAGGAAAAAGCCTTAGCCTCTGCCCCACAAAAACCAACCATATGGCTTCGCTACGTTGATGATGTGTTTGCTATTTGGCCACATGGCTCTGAAACACTCCTCTCCTTCCTTACACACTTAAACAACCAACACGCCAGAATCAAGTTCACCCTGGAAAAAGAGGAAAACAACTGCCTCCCTTTCCTAGACACACTAGTCACCCGCCAGCCTGATGGAACTTTGGTCTTCTCAGTTTACAGAAAACCCACCCATACAGGCAGATACATCCACCAACAATCCCCCCCCCCACAACAATATGGAGTGGTAAAAACACTATACAACAGGGCTAAACTAATCTGTTCTAACGACATAGAACCTTAACACTGAACTAAATCACAACCTCAACACTTTCTCAGCCAATGGCTACCCCCCCAAAAAATCCAAAAAATATTAAAACCTACAAACCACAGCCCCCCCTCCTCCTCCCCCTCCACAAAAAAGATTACTCTAAATCCATCACCATTCCCTACATCCGAGGCACCTCAGAAAAAATTACCAAAATTCTAAAAAAACATGACCTCACCTCCTGTTACAGGCCTTACAGAAAATTGGCATCCCTTATCCGCTCTACCAAAGACCAACCACTTCCCCTAGACCTACCTGGTGTATACCAGGTCCCTTGCAGTTGTAAACTGTCGTACTTTGGCCAAACAGGCAGGACAGTGAATACAGAATTTCTGAACACAAGGACTACATCCGGTTTTATATAGCCATTCTGGTCTTACAGACCATGCTCTGGATACTCGCCACAGAATACGGTGGAAGAAAGCAACAATAATACACCGGAGCAAATATAAATTCGAAAGATTATTTATGGAATCAGCCTCTGCCCTAAGAAACTCTCCAAACCTCAACAAATTTGGTTGTATGCAACTGCCCCAAATTTGGGAGGCATACATCAGCAGACCTTCAGCCCAACGGCCAAGAATGCCTACTTAGCCCGCCAGAGGGCACCATCAGGACTTCTAGGAGAACGATAGCTTCATATCTTCATTCTCAGTTACTGTATTGTTAGTGCCTGTGTGCACCTGCCTTTTTGTAAGTTCCTTTAGAAAATGGCAATGTGACATTGCCGAAATATCGGAAATATCTATTAAAGTATTATTTAATTTATATTCGGATCTACGTTGTTTCAATTCCCTAAGTGATTTAGAAATGCATAACCAACGTATAAGCCTGTCTACGAGAATCAGGATATTCTCAATCTCACTTCAGTATAAGTAACCACAAAGGAGCTCGTGCATAAATGATTCCCAAATACTATCAGACTACAAGTGATCTTTTTAGGCAAACATCAGTCAAAGGAATAAATCTGTTATCTCTAAAATCCAAACAGTTGTACTCAAAAATCTTCCAATTTCATAATCATCTAGCACCGAATTTGGATATGGGTACAGAAATTTTTTCAAGTAGCCACCCTTGCAGGCAAGACCTGTCCTGGAGGGTAGCACACCACAAGATCTTTTCAGTGAAGAGGATAAAATATAGTATTGCATGTATGGACAGCTTAGAACAGTAAAAGAAGTCTTATTTCTTCAGTTTCCCCTCACCAATCACTAGCAAAATCAAAATCATTTCTAATTACAGAATTCAAGTACCATTTATGGAGAATCCAGAAGCAGCATGCACAAAAATCCAGCAAGCAAATCATGCTCTACGATAATTGAAGCTCTCTATAGCTCTATCTCGAAATTTCTGCCTTTAGCACAGTAAATTTTGGGGAAACCTTTGGTTCATAAACCCTTGGTACATAACACCAATACTATGCAAGTTAAGAAATAACAGAATTCAAATTTATCTGAAGCTTCCACTTACCTTTAGTAAGTTCAGATCCAACAAGTAATACAATGAGTAATGTAATGTTTCCCCAGAGCGGGGAGGGGGGGGGGTTTCCTATGAAACTGGGTAGAGAAGGGCAACATAAGTCTAGTTAGCCTCGAGGGCCACCCACCCAGATGTGGACTTCACCTACACCCCTCTCTCTTTCCTTCAGGTTTTCAGGAGCAGCATGCAGACCATAGCAATTCAGATATCAAAAGGTTGGAATGAACCTATGACTGATACTTTGTAATTGAGGTGTCTCAGTTTATACCTATCATGTTCTTTTGAACAAACTGAATTGCCTGGTCTCTGAGGGGAATCAACAAGTCGGAAACAGCTGTCAAGACAGTGAAACCTTTATCAAATACACTAATAAAAAGGTGAATATACAGACACTTGGCAGCGTCGTGTTATTTCAAGTAGTGCAAACTAAGTCAACTCCAATGCCTTAGCATGCACTACTTAACACTTAAAATAATCTGAGATCTTATAAGGATTGTATTCTTGTAAAGTCTCAGGTCAAATTTAGGAAACTTTCATATAGTTTCTACAAACATTTGACTTAGAAATAGTGGATATTAAAATTCAACATTATTTCAATGTAATTTATTATATACAATTTCTTGACTTATGACATTTTTCATTTTCCTTTTAAAAAGGCACCATAATTCTAAATTTTTCATTTTTTTTCCCTTCTCCCAATGTATGTTATATCATATGGATTCATTCAAGTGCCAATAATCCAGAGCAATCCCCGACCATTTCAGCAGCTGCATGGGGGAAAAAAAAAGACCTATTTTCCTATAGTGATTACTGTAAATAACTTGCGTGGTTCTAATTAATTTAGTGCATCCATCAGCATGCTTTCAAGCAGTATACCCTTAAAATCAGCAATTATTGATGAGCCATTTTTTCATCTGTTGCAATATATAGGGATTATAAAAATTAAGATATTTTAGAAACGAAATGCATCAAAAGCATAGCTTGGTTATTGGCATCCTTAATTTCATAGCTAAACGCGTTCTTTCAGTGTCTCATTTTTAATAAAATATGGTACTAGCACCATTCTGACACCAGTCCAACCATAGCGTTCCTGCCTCTGCATAACAATATATCTCTTAGCCTTCACAGGAAAACATTTTTATTATAACAGTCAAAGTTTCTCATATTACATGCAATATAACACAAGTTAACGAAATAATTTAATTAGGAAGGATGAACATAGATTTATTTGCCAAGCAACTTTTGTTTGCAGTTACTTGACTTAAAAAGTTTATATGCTGTTAAACTGCGCACTACATATTAATAACAAACACGTTTAATTATTGATAAGCTAGCACTTCGTTTATAAAAAGAAATCAGCAATAAACAATGCTTAAGTCAGTATGGTGAATACATTGCAACGAAATGAATAACCAGTGTGAAGGAAGTTTGGTTTTACAATTTGAAGTGCCATGGTGCTTTTATAAAATTGGAATGCTCAAAAAACCATATTTGTTTATACTGATAGCTTGGCAGGAGGGAGGAAGAACACCAAGTAATTGCTTGATGTGATAACCAGAAAAAAGAAAACATTGCAGAAATAAAGTGAACAAGAAGTTAGATAGCTCTATCAAAACAACTGCCAATACTCCTGTGAATCATTTACCATAATTTATCATTTTAATTATCTTTAAAATTATCAGGTATTTCTTTATTTTCCTCTAACTCTTTAAAACCTAGCAGAGTAGGCACTATCATCTGCTTACTACACACATACACACCGAGTATATATTTTAATTATGACCATTTTGAATTGCATTGCGTTTTAAAATTTGAAATGCATTTTTTAATTTTTTTTTTTCAGAAACAGTACAAAAATTTTTTTATTTTATATATATATTTTTTTGAATAGGAGGGGATTTAGAATTTTCCATTTGATTAAAAGGATGCGAGTTATACGGTTCAGGAAAACAACATCTTTCCATTAGAAGCAGACTAAATACACCAAGTCAAACTATCATTTTCGTTTAGTTTGTTCTGATAAATATTTCTCGCTTTGGAAGAAATTAGAAGATTCTTGCTTTGGGAATCTTCTAACAGCCAACTTTTGTTTGCATGTGAGAAAGACATTATGCCAAAAATGTTATTTACTGCTTTTTATTAATTATTTATATATTTTTTAAACTGATGTAACCAAAAAGCTTTAGTGATATGTTTTAATCTAACAATAATGTGAGAAGCATTTATAGGCCAGGAGACTAGTGCCTTGGGGCCAATAATCCTTCAAGTTATTATTATTACCAGTCTTATGACATTTTGCTTCATGACGATCTCCGCTTATACGATGCTTTTCAATTATAACTAGTGCTCATTTATATGAGGGGGAGGACTGGAAAGTGCTGATGAACATCCAGAACAAAAATCAATTTTATGTCTCTTCTTATATACCCTAAAAGAAAAAGAACATACTACAATTTGATGAAACATGGAGTTCAAGGATTTTAAGATATGTCCTTTCTTGGGGTTATATCAGTTTCTTTAATATCAAATTTGTTCTAGGTGTTTATCAAAACATTCCACCCTCCCCATCGTACAATGCAGCAGTCGCTCATATGACGGTTTTAGCAACAAGCACTGTCTGTCTCCATGCCTGTTTATTTACAACATTCATTGCTTGTTACATCTCTTTGTATTTTGGTGTTTCGCTAGATGCAAATTGTAAATTGTTTATATCTATTATTTTCTTTTATAGCTGTTAATAATGTCAAAGCTTTAATAAAATTCCAAGTTTGGCTGCTATTGCTTCCAGTAAAAAGAAGTCAATTAACCTATTGCATTACCTACTAAGAATAAAATGATTAAATTTGCTGACAATGGTGCATCACAGAGAAGTCATTGGCTAAACTTATGCTGGGGCACAGTCCCCTAAAGTCTAACACAAAGTTTGGTGAATCTGAGTTGCAGACTTTTCTTGTAGCAAGAAATATTGATGATGGCCCACACCTGTCTTCGAATTTCTTCAAAACCACTGACGTGGCTTCTTATATATTCTAAATGAAAAAGAATAAATTATGTTTTTCCTTGTGGTTTATATCAGTTGTTTTAATATCATTTTTGTTGTAGGTGTTTAACAGAACTTTTTTGCCCCCTCCCCCATACAGATTGTTATATTCAACTGGTCCTTGGGGCACACCACTAGTGACTTTCCTCTTCTGTGATATCAGCTTGCTCCACAAAGGTGGAGCAAGCTACCAACACTCCTATCTCCAAGGAGTGTTGGTATCTTGCTCCACCTTTGCAAGGAGTCATCCTGGTGTTGTACCACCTTACCCCAGTCGTGAAGATACTTTCAGGTGCAAACTTTGTTTGCTCACACTTGGATAAAGGATTAAACTAAATTTATCATATTCTAACCAAGTGAAAAACATCTTTCTCTAAATCCAGAGTAATTTAATAAAAAGGTGGCAAACTGTTTGGCAACTCCTATAGATGGAGATGACCTTGCTAATGCTTCTGCCTGGTATCTTCACTTGGGCCTGGCTCCCACTGAAGAGACCTCAATAAAGGTCGAAACTAGTCTGGGTAGTGGCCCTTCCCTTAATGCATAACATTATACATATCTGCAAGGAGATGTGTTTTGCATTATGAGAGATACTGAGATAGGATTGTTGGTAGCTTGCTCCACCTTTGCAAGGAGTCGTCCAGGTGTTGTACCACCATCCTGAAGATACTTTCAGGTGCAAACTTTGTTTGCTCACACTTGGATAAAGGATTAAACTAAATTTATCACATTTATATAAGGTTTTAATTCTGATATAGTTTAACAGAACCGGAGGATGCTACTCTGTCATGGTGGAAAGGCTTGCTTACTTCTTATGCTCCTGACAGTAATGGTGTCATGCCTTATGCTCTGCTAGGGCAACCATATGTGGCAGTTAGGGGAAGAGGAAGATTGTTATTATTACGTGACACCTCCAGGGATTCCAAAGACTCATTGAGGGAGGTCACCTACTCTACAACTCTGTCTCCACCACTCAATCCACCAACTACAACTACCATCATCTAAACCAATGGCATCTATTGCCCACCACCACCAGTTAGTGGTGCTGGCCGATACATGGCAGTTTCTATAGATGATAGCAGGTGGGCAATAGATGACTATTTTCACAGACAACCACAAACATCCATGCCCACGGCAGGATTCGAAGGTTGTGGATTTGAAGGCTGAGCAAGTGCACTAACCACTCAAGGCTAATCACTAGGACCAAAACCAGGTCCGAGAGATCTAGGACCGAATGCATTTCATGAGCTTCAACAGACAGAATGCTAGACGGCTACAGTAGAAATAAACTTCCCCACTCCCCAATCTTGAGTTCCATGCCAGTGGAATCAGATCTCCAAGCAGCAATACACATGGCAGACATTTGTCTGCTGTGGTCTACACAACATTCTCACATTAAAAGAACATGCACAGACATCTTCCAAAAAGAGATGCACTACAACCATCTCTGCATACTATCTAAACATGTCCTCTGGCAGTGAATAAAGTGATAAGAGATGTCCCTGTGAAAGTCCATAAAGAAGAATAATTGCATAAGCAACAAATGTCTCATTTATTCATTAAGGAATGAAGCAGTCAAGCAGTTTAGCAGCTATTCTCATGACTGAAGAGTGCTTCTCAAGATCGCTCTTGCTCACAGCAGTTGGGAAAGGTGGGGAAGGGGGTATAAAAAAGCACCCTAAAAATAGCCTATCCCCTTAGATAGTGAATCCAGTCAATGATTCTATGCCTGTAAAAGTACACATTGCTTTTGTAAATGGGAATGTTCAGGCTTGTATGGGCAATCATACTGCTGACACCTGAAAGATGTTCATAATAGTGATTCACAGCATAAAAAACACCAAGAGAAAAAAATTTAATTTATTGAACCTGCTAATATTTAAGGGTTTTCTATTTGGCATCTCCAGAGTATAAATTATAACTGCAACAAGCACTCAGCACTCTCATCTAGTTCATTGTAGAATCAATCCAATTTGTAACCAAAAAAGATTAATGTCCTAACATGTTGCCCTCTATGAATCTTGATAACCATAAACTTAATTTGGAGAAGTCAGGCTATTTGGTCTCAGAATTACTATCTCTCAGATCTTCGGTAAATTAATGCTGCCATACTTGTTAAGGTGTGTGGGGGGGGGGATGCTTCTAAGTTAACGATGATTCTAAAAACAGTCTCTCAGACCTACAGCAACTTTGATGAAACCCCAATATGTCTATTAAATAATCCTGTGTGAAGGAATATCCAGAGCATGGTCTGCTAGTCCAACTCCCAGTCACCAATACAGATGAATGTGGTTGTAATTTTGTGTTCAAGAAAGATGATAAATGATCATCTATCAGTCTGTCCAAAGTAGGCTAAGCTGCATGCAAAAAGAACTTTACACATTTCAAATGCTAGAGGATGAAGTCAATTCTTAGAATGGATGACGGTAGCTAGTTTAACAAGTGGTTTAGTGGAATGGGGATTATATATTTGCAGAGAACTTTAGCTATCTTTTCTGATGTAATCTGAATATAAGGAATGGTTTAACTGTGATCGCATTTGCTGGTTGCAAGAAGGATGGGTTACATGTATTATTTTATTGATTTTATAGGGGTTGTCACCACTGGCTAGAAAAGTGTTGTGAAAGTACATGATCTCGGTTTCAAAGGCTGTGTCATTTCAACACACAGTGACGTTCTGTGCGTGTAAATATTTTGAGGATGCCATACTGTTCAGATTGGTAATAGTGTGACTGCTTATGTAAAGAACTTCTTGCATATGTGGGTTTTCTATGAACAGAAAAGGATAAGGAACTAATTGGAATAAAGTAATGAGGTAATAAACAATCTCATTACTTTAGACAGCACTAATGTGAGAGAAAAAGTCAGTAGTTTTGATGGTGGATACTTTTTCCAGCTGCATGTAGGCTTGCTTCCTTGCTGTGGAGATGGATTGCACAAGCTAAACATAAACATTAGTTCAGGAGCATATCTCATAAGCAGAATTAGTTACCATGAGGACCAAAGGTTTTTTTTTTAGTTGGTTGTTTCTTCTGCTATCTTTGGCTGAAGGCTATAAGACATGTTGCTAGGAGGTCAGTTTTATCTTTGTGAAGTTGCACTATTATCAGTTGGATGAGAGAGAGAAGCAGGGCAACAGATGACAGACATTATATTCAACAACTATTGCAAGGGACCAGAAAAACATAACTACCAGTGGCACAGGCATCAAGTTCTACATTCATTTGTTTACAAAGTCAGATTTAGCCTTGTTAACGATGGTTTTGCAAGTGTTGTGGACTGGTATAGTGAATGCAGCTGAATCTCCCCCCTCCCCAATCAACCACTAATATATTGATTCTGCAGATTTCCCACCTCCTGGACATATACCATGGAAAGGTTTGGAGCAACTTGTGATGTTGCATTTGACATTTACAAAGCAACTGATACGGTTTAGTGTTGAAGGTTTCTCAGCAAGCTGCAATTTCATGATCTGCTTCACACTTTGTATGGACTGCCAATTTTCTCCTGGATAATGCAGTGTGTGTTAATGTGGAGAGTGCACTCTCTTCATATTTTCCCATCACTGCAAGTATTCCTTGGGGGCTCTTATTACACTCGCCATCTTTTTCACATGTATAAATGTTTTTCTGTCACTTATCTCAAACCCTATACACAGTTTTGCCGGTGATAGCGGCCGACAGTGTTCAGTACCAGGGTAACAAACAGAAACAAGAAGAGAGAATGAAAGAGGGAACACAGCCAGAGAATTTTGTTTAAGGAAGTTTTTTAAACAAACTTGACAGTTCAGAATGTATTAAAACAGGATTCTGAAAAGGAATCTTAGCAAGGTGAATCCTCTGATTGGAAAAGTTGATACTGTCAACAAGTGAATAGTAATAAAAATAGATATTAAATATACATCCTATTTCAACCCCAAGTGTAAAGTTTTGTTATTCTGTTCAAGGACATAGGTGATATGAATTATTTTCTCAGAACAAGTGATAGAATTAGAAAAATCTGAAAGTGTAAAGTGGCTTTGACAAAGAGCTGCACTTTGTTACACTGTTTATTATTAAAATTATTAAAACACTTAAAGAATAGAACAACGTAGTTAAGAATATAAATTAAATTAAACTTTAATAAATATTTTCCGATATTTCGGCAATGTCACATTGCCATTTTCTAAAGGAACTTACAAAAAAGTTGCGTGCACGTAGGCACTACAACACAGAAACTGGGAATGAAAAGATGAAGCTATTGTTCTCCTAACAGTCCTGATGGTGCCCTCTAGCGGGCTAAGTAGGTGTTCTTGGCCGTTGGGCTGAAGGTCTGCAGATGTAGGTCTCCCAAATTTGGGGCAGTCGCATACACCTGAGGCTGATTCCATAAAGAGTCTTTCAAATTTGTATTTGCTACGGTGTATCACTGTAGCTTTCTTCCACCGTATTCTGTGGCGTGTATCCAGAGCATGGTCCGCAAGCTGTCTACGAGAAGTTATTGTTTATAAAGTAGTAAAAGAAAGTTTTTCTCTGGTAAAGAATTTGTGCTTCTTGTAATTAATTTACCTGAGGTAAGCATATTTATACTTGGTGAAACAGTGAGAATGAATGAAACAATATATTATTATTATCTACGGCTTTCCATGGAATCTGGAGACTCAATGCGGGACACCCAAATCAACTATCATATACACAAATCCTATCATACCTCTCCTTGAATTCATTCACTGTCAGGGAACTCACAACCAATTCTGGCAATCCGTTCCACCCACTCTCCGTGCAAAAAATCTGGTCCATACACCCCGTACTAACCACATTCTTACACATCTTCCATGAATGGCCCCTAGTTCTCTGACTATTTGTCATATATTGTTGAAAAATTTAGCTTGCATCAATTTCATAAAACCCCTTTAATATCTTAAAAGTTTCTATCATGTCCCCTCTTTTCTGCCTATCAACTAAACTTTGTAACTCACAAACCTTCAACTTATCCTTGTAAGGAGTATTCCAAAGACCTGTCATCATCTTGATCACTCATCTCTGAATCTTTTCAACCACCTCCTGATCTCCAAGAAACTCAGGTTACCAAATCTGTGCATAGTAGTCAAGATGTGCTGAATCATAGCCTTATAAAGAGGGATAATAACTTCCTTATCTTTACTTGTTAGCATGTTTTTCAACATCCAAGTAATTCGTTGAGCTATTTTACCAACTTTTGCAATATGCCCTCTGAACTTTAACATTTTGTCCACTATTATTTTCAAGTCCCTAGCCTCATCAATTTCCTGCAAACAAATACCATTAATACAATACACCATATGCAACCTTTTCAACCCAAAGCGCATGACCTTACATTTTGCAACATTAAATTGATCCCTTCATTATCCCTTGTTCACAATGCCAATTTATTTAAATTATTCTGCAGGATATCTACATCACCTTTATCAGCTATTGCTCTCCCCAGTTTTGCATCATCAGCAAACAACTGAATATTCCCTCTTAAATCTTTCCTTATCACTGATATACAAATTAAACAGCAGTGGTCCTAATACCAAATCCAGGTAGTACTCCACCAGTCACCATCATTCTCCTGGAATCCACTCCACCATATACTTCTCTCTGGGGTCACTCCATCAGCCATTCCCATATCCATGCAACCAGCCTCATCCATTCCCCATCCAATCCTGTTTTGTAATAGTTGACCATGTGGTATTCTGTCAAGTGCCTTGGCAAAATCAAGCAATGTCACTATCTTTATCCAATTCTGCTATCACTTTATTATAAAATATGAATAAGTTACTAAGACAGGACCTACCTTTTACAAAGCGACTATAGAGTATCACATCCCTATCTATCCACTGTTTTGTTTTACCTTTCACCAACTTTTCTAATATTCATATTTACAAATTTATGGACACAAAACACACGTGTTGAAATGATTCTATTTTACTTATCATTAGTAAAATAACACTTGACGTTTCGACCCCTGTATTGAAGTCATCATCAGAAAGATAGATGTGTTTAGGAAACCAAGCTACATGCTCTTGAACTCTATAAAGGTAAATTAAATCTATGCTGTTAATTGATCTTTTTCTTAGCCTGACCTCTATTGATGAAAAAATTAATAAATAAATAAAAATGAAATAAATAAAAAACTACAATAAACTCTGCTAAAGTCCTCCTGTACTAAAATTCTTCTGGATTTGTACAGTACATAAAATAGCAACTTGAACAGTTCAAGTTACTATTGAATGTTGGAGAGGAAAAAAAAAAAAAAAAAAATTCACCAGGTCTTCTTGTATTGAGATTTTTCTTTGACTTGTTCTGGTTGCTATAAAGGTTGCAAATGGGTCCTCCACATTCTTGGAATGGTTAGGCCATCATTTTTGTTCAGATTTGGATTATGTTTGAGCATTTCACATGCTTCTTTAAATTTCCTCTCGAACCAGGTTTTGGTGTGGTGTAGGGACTTGGTACCTTTCCAATCAATTCTGTGATATGTTTGGAGTACGTGGTCAGAAAGGCCGGTTTTTCCAAAATGGAGGTATTTAATGTGTCGTTTGTGTTCGTCCTTCCTAACTGGGATGGTTCGCCCTGTTTCCCCTTTGTATGGTAGGTTACATGTGCATTGTATTTTGTAAACCCCTGGGAGGATAGGTGTGGAAGAGGATCTTCGGAAGAACTGAGTAGGCATCTTAATTTTGTCGGGGGTTTGAAGGTGGATTTGATAATGTTTGTTTATTTTTTCGGAAATGCCTCTAACATAAGGTATGGCAATAGTATTCTTGAAATCTTTTTTTGTTTTTAGTGGCATCTCTGTGGAGGATCTTGTGAATAGTTTTTTTTTACTGTATCCATTTTTTATAAATGTATGGTTGATAATCTTGTATTCCTGGTTTAGAGCTTGTTCATTTGAACAAATAGTTTGAGCTCTATTTAAGGGTGCTTATGACCCCTAGTTTTTGTGTTGGGTGGTGATAAGAATTTTTGTGTATGTAATGGCCTGTGTGTGTAGGTTTGCAGTAGAGTGAAAAGGAGAGACAGCCCGAGGGAAGATGTGGGACGAGTGTGTCTAGGAACAGGAGTTTTTTTTTTTTTTTTTCATTTCAATGGTGAATTGAATATGTTTGTGTTGTTTGTTCAGGTGGCTAAGGAATGTATTTAGTGTTTCGCAGCCATGGGGCCAAATGGCGAAAATATCGTCGACGTATCTGAGCCAAATTTTGAACTTTAGGCATGCTGACTCTAGAGCTCGTTGTTCAAAGTCTTCCATATAAGTTAGCATTGGGGAGGAAAGTGGTGAGCCCATGGCTGTACCTTCTTTATGAAGGTAAAAATTGTTTTGTCAGACGAAATATCCAGAGCGGAGTACGTGGGCAAAGAGGGCCATTATGTTGTGTGGAAATATGCTGTGTAGGAGCAAGATAGTATCATTGATCGGGAGATTGGTGAAAATGGAAGTTATGTCAAAGCTGACTAATAAATCTTGGTCGTTGAGTTAATTAATCTAAAATTAATGTAAAGTAAAAATTAATGTTTTTAATTTTGTTTATGAAATGTGTATTTTTTATGTAGGAAGGGGAATGACCTACCAATTCCTTGAGTGTGGTCGCTAATTTTTTGGCTAAGTGGAAATTCAGGCTGTCGATTCCTTCAACAATCGGATGCAGTGGTGTTTTGTGTATTTTTTGCAGGCCATAAATTCTGGGCACGCAGGCATAACGAGGTATTAGTTTTTTAGTTATTTCTTCTGGCCATGTGTTAACGGATTTAATTAATTCAGTTGTTTTCTTTTTGATGCGTTTCATGGGGTTGTAAGTGTACCATTTGGTAGGTGTTGTGGTCCGATACCAAATGGTTCATTTTTTCTATGCAAGTTATCCGATCTAAAACAACAGTGGTATTCCCTTTATCTGCTTTTGTGATTATAATGTTCTGATTTTTTTTTTTTTTTTTTTTTTTTTTTTTTTTTTTTTTTTTTTTAGGGATTTGAGGGCCAGTTTTTCCATTTTGTTTAGGTTGCTGCTTAGTTTTTATGTTTGAATTTAGTAAAGATGTTTCCATACGTATTTTGTCAGCTAGATTGGTAGGGAGGGATCTTAAACCTCTCTCGATATGATAAATGATATCAAGTTTGTTTACAGACCTCGGCACACAATGCCGTAGTTTAGACCTTTCTCCAGCAGCGAGAGGTCACCTCGGGTGAGATTGTAGTTTGATTGGTTGATAACCAGGCCATGGTCCGATGGTGGTTGGTTGCTAACTTCGTTTGTAGGTGATTGGGTGCTCCTTGTGATGTCGGTTTGAAAAAACTTTTCTAATACTTTAACAATCACTCCCAATATATTAATTCATCTGTAGTTTGTTACTGCTGTCTTGGAGCCACCTTTATACAATGGTACTATCTTACTATCTTAATAATTTGAGGTATGCAGATGACACCACCTTGCTAGCAGAATGGAAAGAAGATTTGGAGGAACTTATTATGAAAGTTAAAGAATAAAGTGCTAAAAAGACAAAAAAAAAAAGACAAAAGTTATGGCAATATGTGAACTTAATGATATTGAAGCAGATGTGGAGAAAATGGAAGTAGTTAACAATTTTGTTCTTCTAGAATCCCGAATTGATAAAGATGGGTATTGTATTGAAGAAGTTAGAAGACTATAACTTAGAAAGAAAGCAATGACAAATTTAAGCAAGATCTTTAAAGGTAAAGATATTAGCCTCACAACAAAAATCAGAATCATGAAAGCAATGGTATTCCCTGGTACTATATGAATGTGAAAGTTGGACCCTGAGAAAGAGTGAAAGAAGGAAGATAGATGCATTTGAATTATGAGTTTGGAGACGCTTACTAAGAATACCATGGACTGCAAAGCAAACCAATAAATCAGTGATAGACAGAATAAAGCAAGATGGCTTCCTTGAAACTATGATCATCAAGAAAAAATTGTCGTACTCTGGACATATTATACAAACAAATGACAGTCTGGAGAAGATGATGATGCTTGCTAAAGTAGATGGAAACAGGAGAAGAGGAAGATCAAGAATTAGATGGGCAGATGGAGTTAAAGAAGCAACTGGAACGCACCTGGAAATTCTGAAAGATATGGCAAGAGACAGATCTGAATGGAGAGCGTATGTTCATGGAATCACCAGGAGTCAAAAACGACTCTATGGAACATAACACACACACAACACAATCCCTCTTTCCACTCCCTTGGAAAACCCTGACAGAGAAGAGACAGACTGAACAACTTTGTCAGAGGAAACACCAATTCTTTGCACATTCACATAGAACACAAGCTGATATGCCATCCAATCTCACTGCTGTGTTCACATTAATATGCTGAACACCTCCAGTTCATCTACCTCAATGTTGATATGCATCTCTTGTAATATCAAATCTTACAGAGATGTAATATCTGATATTACAATAATCACTCAACTCGACTATTTCTTTTGGTTCAGTTACCTACCCACCATGAGCATTGTTTAAAGTCATTCTACCATAGTCATTTTTCCTCTTACTTGCTACATAACAAAAAAAACTTTTTGGATTTACTCTGACCCAATTAGTTAATTCTCTCTCTCTCTCATAGTCTGATTTCGCCTTCCTTACCATACTAGTCACCCTTCTTGCTTGCACTTTGTACTGCTCATTAGTATGCTGATCACTTTTTTCTTTATATTGCTTCCACAATGTTTTCTTTTTTTGCAGCTCTTGCTTTATATTCCTATTCATCCACTTAATTCCAATCTGTTTTATCCTCCTGGGTATGCAGTTTGATACTGCTACCCCCAAGCAATCTCTGACATTCTTTCCTTGTAGCTTCTCAAGCCATGGCACTGTTCCAAGATGACGCCTGAGTCTCTCATAATCACCAGCCTTATAATTGAACATAAACTCCTTCTTGACAGACAACTCCACATGTTTGGCAACTTCCCAGAACAAAATCGCGTATCCATGCTCATTTATAACAGGGATGGCCAGACGATTGCTAGATTTCATCCTCCCTAATATCTATACTTTCCTTGGTATTGCACTTCCATATTCAATAAACACTTTCTCCAAACATCCAACTCCAAAACCATTCAAATGCAGTCCATTAGGCAAATAAAAGTCCTTTTGTCCATTAAATTCCCCCCATACATCAATAAAATGCACACCATTCCTCCTGCACAATCTTCTCATTAACAATCACTGACCTTTTCAGTTCTGTCCTATCATACTGAGGCAGCAGACTCACAATCTTAACTTTCTTGCAATTCATTTTTGTTTCCACTAACAACTCTTTCATATCTTCCCTCACTTCTCTCACTATTATTAATATTATGTGACACCTCCATAGAGTCCAAAGACTCATCAAGGGAGGGCACCCACTCCAGATCTCGGTCTCCACCAACTACAGAGAACCACAACTATCATCATCTACAATGCCATCTAACAGCCTCCACCACCACTAGTATTTTTACAATCATAAACATCCATGTCCATGATGGGATTTGAACCCACAGCCTTTTGGCTGGAGAGCAGATATGCTAACCACTCAACCAAGCAGGCCACTTATTTCTCACTTTTCAAATCATTTGTGCCAGCCAATACAATCAAGTCGATTGCTCCATTCTTCTGCATACTTACGGCATCACTAACATCCTTATCTAATGCTAAATAAGGAAACACACTGCACAGTGCCATGGAAGTTAGGTTTCTCAAAGAATAAAACTTATATTTTGATAAACCACCTCAAAGAAATGACTAATAAATAATTTTTGTAGGAATTTGTTGTGAAGAACATTGTCTGGTAAACTGATTTAAACATGTTAAACCAATAATAGAATGAGTAAGTAACGGAATGAATTTAGCCTGTAAAGATAAATCAGAGGAGGGTGCTTAAGGGACAAAGCTGTATAACTGAGAGGAGATCTCCACATAGCCTTTAAAAGAATGCAGAGAACCGCCCAAAGCTTCTGACCTGATGTCCAATCCTCACCTTCTCGTGGTGCACCCCTGTTAGGTATCTACCTGGATACTGAACAAACAAGGATGGGCTGGCAATTTGGAATTTAGCCAACCAAATTGTATTCTTATTGGCTTAAACCAAAATACAAAATGAGAGTACAAATTGACACAATTCCATGCCTGTTGGGGCGTCACCTGGTTAAACAAGAACCCCGTTGTTTTCGCCAAGGAACCAGAGCAAATAGCGAAAAGTCAGCTACTGGAACAAATCCACAAACACACCCCAACTCAACATCACCAGAGTTAAAGATCGGTCCTATCAACATAAGAAGCCTGAATGGAAAAGAAATTGAGCTAGATGAGAAATTAGATAAGTACCGGATTGACATAACAGGGGTGACCGAAACAAAAAAAAAAACAAAAACTGGCGAGATCTTTCTGAGTAATAAATACAAAATGTTATATTCAGGCAATTACAATCAAGGAAAAGAAGGAGTACCCATAGTATTCAACACAAAATACGAGGCTAATCTTCTTGAATGGCAGGCAGTCTCAAGTAGAGTGATGTGGGCAGATATCAGAATGGAGAAATGGACAATGAGACTTATTTGTGCCTATCCTCCCCGGGAGGTTCTACTAAGATAGAGGTGGAGGAATTTTTTGAGGCCTTAAAGAAAGCAACTGACACAATGAAAAAGGAAAAGTTGGTCCTTGTTGAGGATCTAAATAGCAGAGTAAGAAATGATTACCAGGGTGCTTAAGGATCAAAATCGTATAAGTGAGAGGAGACCTCCACATAGCCTTTAAAGGAATGCGAAGAACCAACCAGGGCTTCTGACCTAATGTCCAATCCTCACCTTCTCGTGGTGCACGCTGTTGGGTATCTGCCTGGATACTGAACAAACGAGGATGGGCTGGCAATTTGGGATTTAGTCAACCAAATTGTATTCTTATTGGCTTAAACCAATATAGAAAATGATGGTACAACATGACAAAATTTCATGCCAGCTGGGGCGTCACCCAGTTAAACAAGGACTACGTTGTTTTTGCCAGGGAACCAGGGCTAACAGAGAAAAGTCAGCTACTGGAACAAATCTGAAAGCATGTTATAATAGGTTTCACGGTATAATATAGAACACAGATGGTTAAGAAAATAACTATTTATTAACTTAAAGCTAATATTTCGTTGGTATTATATCCAGCATCTTCAGAGCACACAACACAAAGTTTGTTACGAATGTAAGACAACCACAATCTGGTGTAACAGTGGGGGCTAGTATAAGTGATTGCAGCGTGCAACACAAGACTAAAGTCCTAATATGGCGCCATCTAGGTAATAAAAAAAAAAAAAAATCAAAGCTAGAGCAATCTGTTCCAATGACATTGCTCTCACTGCTGAACTTTCTCACCAATGTCAAACCTTCTTAATCAATGGTTATAATCCTCACAAAATAGATAACATACTAAATGCTACCCATAAATCCCCTCTATCTACCACAGAAGACTACAACAAAACCATCACCATCCCATACATTAAAGGCACATCTGAAAAGATATCTAGGGTGCTCAACAAACACCAACTATGCACAGTATTTAAACCTTATATAAAATTAGCAACTCTCATCCGTTCACCTAGGGACAAATGCACTCCTTTATCACATCCAGGTGTCTATGAAGTGCCCTGTTCTTGCCATCAAGCCTACTACGAACAGACAGGAAGAAATGTGGACATCCGCCTCAGTGAACACAAAAAATATATCTGACACTTTCGCTATCGTAAGTCGGGTCTGGCAGACCATGCTTTGGATACCCCTGCACACAGGATCAATTGGAAAGAAACAAAAGTAATGCACAGAAGCTTCTACAAGTCAGAGAAGTTGTCCCTGGAATCAAGAGAAGCCTTAAAACATACTCCAAACTTAACAAGTATGGCTGTATAAATCTACCAAAGATATGGGAGACAGCCATCCTAAGACCAAATTAATATTTTTTAATTCATATTTTTTCAATTTGAATTTTTTTTTGACTACTATTTCAAAACTTTGATTTTTTTTTTTTTTTTTTTTTTTTATTACCTAGATGGCGCCATATTAGGACTTTAGTCTTGTGTTGCATGCTGCAATCACTTATACTAGCCCCCACTGTTAGACCGGATTGTGGTTGTCTTACATTCGTAACAAACTTTGTGTTGTGTGCTCTGAAGATGCTGGATATAATGCCAGCGAAATATTAGCTTTAAGTTAATAAATAGTTATTTTCTTAACTATCTGTGTTCTTATTATACCGTGAAACCTATTACAACATGTCTGATGAACACATAAGCCTATCCACGCATATAAATCTGAAAGCACACCCCAACTCAACATCACCAGGGTTAAAGATCAGTACTATCAACATAAGAAGCCTGAATGACAAAGAAACGGAGCTAGCTGAAGAATTAGATAAGTACCAGATCGACATAATAGGGGTGACTGAAACAAAAAAGATAAAAACTGGTGAGATCTTTCTGAGCAATAAATACAAAATGTTATATTCAGGAAATCACAATCAAGGAAAAGAAGGAGTAGCCATAGTATTCAACACAAAATATGAGGCTAATCTTCTTGAATGGCAGGCAGTCTCAAGTACAGTGATGTGGGCAAATATCACAATGGGGAATTGGACAATAAGACTTATTTGCACCCATGGTCCCACAGAAGGTTCTACTAAGGTAGAAGTGGAGGAATTTTTTGATGCTATAGAAAAAGCAACTGACACAATGAAAAAGAAAAAGTTGGTCCTTGTTGGGGATCTAAATAGCAGGGTAGAAAATGATTGTCAGACATACAAAAATATTTTGGGAAAATTGGGAGAAAAGAGCAAAATTAATAATAATGGTAAATCCCTGTTGGAATTCTGCTCAGGACATAGACTGGTTATTACTAACACCATGTTCCAACATAAAAATGTGCATAAATTCACATGGAGAGAGGACGCAAGGAATAAGAAAAGTCTCATTGACTATGTTATTGTTGATAGTGATGTTTTCTCCCTGGTGCAGCCCACCAGAGTGAACAGAGGATTTGAAATTGGAAGTGATCACTATTTAGTCTTGAGCAGAATAAAATTGAATTTCATATTGAAAAGAATAACATGTAAGAAAGTTTTAAAGCGAATAAAAGTTGAGCAGCTCTCAGATTTGAACTGTAGAATAAAATACACAAAGATTATTGAAGAAAAAATGAAAGAGTTTGAGAACAGGAACCAAACCTTGGAGATTCAGTGGCAAGCCTTGAAGAAAACATTTATTCAGCCAGAGGGGTATGTGGTGAGGTTGTCTGCAAGGATAGAAAAATCAGAACTCCATGGTGGACACAGGAAATTAAAGAGGCAGTGAAGGAAAAGAAGAAAGCATATCAAAAGTTGATGGCAAATAAGTCAGCTTTTGCTCTTAGAGAATACGGAGACAAATGTAAGAAAGCGAAACACTCTGTAAAACGAGCTAAACAATAGTCATGGGAAGACTTTGTTAAGAACATAGAAAATAAATATCAAGAGGGCTGCAAGATATTCCGGATGTTGTTGCTGAAGAAACTCACAAATGGAGAGAAGAGTGTTGTAAAAGGAATTAGAGATGATAAAGGTGACATGAAAACAGAAGAAAAAGATATCCTTGAAGTATGGAGTAATTACTTCAAAAAATTTCTAAATGAAATAAGCAGTGATGACAGCACAGAGGTAAAAAAAACACTGACCAGGCTGCAGTTAGGAATACATATCGATACTTGAAGTAGAAAAAGCCATCAAATGCCTGAAATCTGGAAAGGCAGCAGGAGTATATGATATTCGACCAGAAATGTTCAAGAATGGAGGTATAAAAAGTCTTACAGTGGCTACACTGCATAGTTCAGAAGGCCTGGACAGAGGGACAAATTCCAGATGATTGGAGTAGAGCTCTCATAGTACCCATATATAAAAAGGGAAATGAAACTGAATATGAGAATTACAGAGGTATTTCTCTACTGAGTGTTTCTTGTAAGATATATGCATACAAGAGAAACGGGCGAGAAGGATTGTGGAAGACATGCTTGATTCACACCAAATAGAGGTTGCCAGGATCAGATTTTCACTTTACAACAGATAGTTGAGAAATCATGGGAATATAACAAAGATCTGCATTTAAGTTTTGTAGATCTGGAAAAGGCATATGACAACATGCTAACAGAGAAGGTATTCAAAACGCTACAGTTATATGGTGTCAATGGGACATTATATCAAGCAATATTTAGTCTTTATTTGAGTTGTAAGTCAGCAGTTAGAATTGAAGTACAGGAAGATGGTTTAATGTTAAATCTGGTGTCAGAGAGGGATGTACCTTATCCCCTCTGTTATTCATTATCTATATGGATCACATTATGAAGGAAAGTGGTATTAAACATGATATCAGAATTGGAGGTGTTAATCTCAGCTCTTTGCTTTATGCGGATGATGTTATACTTCTAAATAAATCCGCTACAAGTTTGCAAGATTCCCTGACTAAATTGAATAGCTGTTGTAATAGATGTGGTATGACGGTCAGCATTAAAACTACAAAGACAATGAAAATAGGTAGAATTACTGAAAATGTCAACTACGTTGTGAACGGGGAACCTATGGAACAATTAAGACGTTTCAGCTACTTAGGCATGATTTTTACTGAAGATGGTAAATTACATATGGAAATAGACAACAGAATCAACAAAGCTGGTATAGTAGGCAGTCAATTGAATAAATTCATATGGAAGAAGAGAGAAATTAGTCGGATCACTAAATTAGCTGTATACAAGACTGTGTTCAAACCAGTTTTAACTTATGGATCTGAGAGCTGGGTCAGAAGTAAAACACTTGAACAAAGACTAGAGACCACAGATATGAGAGTCCTGAGAAAGATTAAAGGCGTGAACAGATTGCATCAATGGCAATATCATATTAAAAATGAGGATATCAGGAAAGAACTTGATGTTGTCAGCATCCAGGAATGCGTTAGCAGACGTAATCTTGGGTGGTATGGTCACATAAAGAGAATGGGCGAGGAAAGATTAGCAAAACAAGTGTTCTCTGCCAGGTTGGCAGGAAAATGACCCAGAGTAAGACCAAGATATAGGTGGATTGATACGGTACAAACTGCCTTAGACGATCGAAAAATAAGATCTGATAATGTTGGAGTCTTGACAAGTAACAGACTGATTTGGAGGAAAATTGTAGATAGGAAGTTAGTAATGATGTAATTTTTTTCATGTAGTACTATCATATCCTGTACACCCATTGAGGGTACATGTCAGGAATTTGATGATGATGGAGGAGAAATGATTGCCAGACATACAAAAATATTTGGGAAAATTTGGAGAAAAGAGCAAAGCTAATAATAATGGCAAATACCGGTTGGATTTCTGCTCAGGAAATGGACTTTTCCTTTTTCACTAGTTATTACTAACACAATGTTCCAACATAAAAATGTGCACAAATTCATATGGAAAGAAGAGGGCTAGGAAGCAGGAAAGTCTCATTGACTACGTTATTGTCGATAGTGATGTTTTCTCACTGGTGCAGGACACCAGAGTGTACAGATGATTTAAAATTAGAAGTGATCACTATTTAGTCTTGAGCAGGATAAAATTGAATTTCATTTTGAAAAGCAGAACGTTTAAGAAAGTTTTAAAGCGAATAAAAGTTGAGCAGCTCTCAGATGTGAACTGTAGACTAAAATACACAAATATTATTGAAGAAAAAAGAAAAGAGTTTGAGAACAGGAATCAAACCGTGGAGATTCAGTGGCAAGCCCTGAAGAAAACATTGATTCAGCCAGAGAGGCACATGGTGAGGTTGTATGTAAGGATAGAAAAATCAGAACTCCATGTTGGACAAAGGAAGTTAAAGAGGAATTGAAGGAAAAGAAAAAAAGCATATCGAAAGTTCCTGGCAAATAAGTGAGCTTGTGCTCTTAGAGAATACAGAGACAAATGTAAGAAAGCTAAACACAGCATAAAACTAGCTAAACAAATGGGAAGACTTTGGTAAGAACATAGAAAATAAATATCAAGAGGGTGGCAAGATATTCGTGGATGTTGTTGAAGAGGCTCAGAAATGGAGGAAAAAATGCTGTAAAAGAAATTAGAGATGATAAAGGCGACATGAAAACAGGAGAAAAAGATATCCTTGAAGTATGGAGTAATTACTTCGAAAAATTGCTAAATGAAACAAGCAGTGATAGCACTGTGGTAAAAAACACTCAATAGGCATACATTCAGGAACACATATCCATACTTGAAGTAGAAAAAGCCATCAAAACTTGAAATGTGGAAAGGCAACAGGAATAGATGATATTAGACCAGAAATGCTGAAATATGCAGGTATAAAAGTCTTACAGTGGCGCTGCATTGCATAGTTCAGAAGGCCTGGATAGAGGGACGAATTCCCAATGATTGGAGTAGAGCTCTCATAGTACCCATATATAAAAAGGGAAATAGAACTGAATGTGAGAATTACAGAGGTAATTTGTATTACAGAGGAATGTGAGAATTACAGAGGTACTGAGTTCCTGGTAAGATTTATGAAAGGATACTTGAAAGACGGTTATGAAGAATTGTGGAAGAAAAGTTTGGTGAAGAACAAGCTGGATTCACCCCAAAATAGAGGCTGTCAGTATCAGATCATTTGAATATAACAAAGACCTGTATTTAAGTTTTGTCGATCTGGAAAAGGCATATGACAAGGTGCCAAGAGAGAAGCTATTCAATACACTACAGTTATATGGTGTCAATGGAGCATTATATCAAGAAATACTTGATCTTTATTTGAGTTGTAAGTCAGCAGTTAGAATTTAAGTACAAGAAGATGGTTTAATGTTAAATCTGGTGTCACAGAAGGATGTACCTTATCTCCTTTGTTATTCATTATCTATATGGATCATATTATGAAGGAAAGTGGTATTAAACCTGATATCAAAATTGGAAATGTTAATATCAGATGTTTATGCAGACAATGTTATACTTCTAAATAAATCAGTTACAAGTCTGCACGATTCCCTGACTAAATTGAATAACTGTTGTAATATATATGGTGTGAAGGTTAGCATTAAAAAGACAATGAAAACAGGCAGAAACATTGAAAATATCAACTGCATTGTGAATGGAGAACCTATAGAACAAGTAAAATATTTCAGCTACTTAGGCAAGATTTTTAGAGAAGATGGTAAATGAAATGTGAAAATATTTCATTTACCATCTTCACTAAAAAATCAAAGCTGGTTGATTCTGTTGTCATAAAATAATATAATTCCATATAATATAATATATATATTATATTTATACATATAATTTATTTTAAAAAAAAATTAAATTATATAAATCATTTATACATACATAAGTGTGCGCACACACATTTATATATATTTATATATACACACACTATACTATACTGTGTACTATACGTTAGAGATACCAAGAAATTTTATAAACTTGGTTTTAATCCTTTTTTTCTCCAAGTAAGCAAACAAGCAAGTAAGCTAAGTTTGCACCTTAAGTATTTTCAGGTCTGAGGCAACTCGTGGTAAAGGTGGCATCAGGTCTGATCACTTGCATCTTTAGCATATAGTACACTCAAGGTAAAAAACTTTCTACATCTTTCTCCCATCCTGAGATTTTTATTTAATAAGGTTTAAGCACCTTGTGGCATTACTTCAACCTTGGTATCACCACCTCTGGGTCTGGCTCCCACTGACGAGACCGCAATAAAGGTCGAAACCAGTCTGGGTAGTAGCCCTTCCCATAATACTTAGCATTATACATGTCCATAAGAATATGTGCTTTGTATTATGGGATGCTTAAGCAAGTGATCAGAGCCTATGCCACCTTTACCATGAGTTGCCTCAGACCTGATAATACTTCAAGCACAAACTTAGCTTACTTGGGGAAAAAAAAGGATTAAAACCAAGTTTATAAAATTTCTTGGTATCTTTAAAATATATATATATATATATATATATATATATATATTATACTTATACATACATACATACTTACCCTTGGGAGATCTTTGATCTGATTAGCATCCAGACACAATTCTTCCAGTGTTCTCTCAAAGCTGAATACTTCCGTTGGTACATCATCCAAATTAGAGTGGCTGTAGTCCAAAACACGGATATCATCACTCTCGGGACGGAGGCAGGGACAATGGCGCAACACTGGGCCCATTCCACCCTGAAATTGTTTCATATCCTTTTGAATTTCGATTTGGATCATACAATACCACAGATTTGGGCCAAATAATTTTTAATTAGTAGATATTAATCCAGCATTAGGAGAGCTATTACTAAGCTCAAGCAATTCAAAGATTCCAATAAAGTTCTAAAAGATGTGATCAAATACAATGGCTACATAGAACTGCAATTACTTCTTGCAAAAGATTTGGCTTAAAATACTATGCCAGACAGCAGATTCATGGAACCGTAGACCTCATATATTTTAGGATTTACTACTTTGGATATGTCAGATCAATTTGGATCCTCAGAGGATTCAAATTTAAGTATGGATCACTTAAGTGTAGTCAATGCCAATGATGGATTAACATCAACTAATAATTTCTATCCTTTATAAATTATGTGAATTACACAGAAACCAATTCAAGGAGGAATTCAATTAACATGACCAAGATAGGATTTGGTTCAAAACAACATCCACTCTCCCTATGCCATTTTACCGTGTTCACCCACGGTCCCCCTCCGTTTCCCTGTTCCTCTTGCATTCCCATTCTCTCTTCCTCTCACACTACTACTGTTTTCAATGCCAAGCACATGTCTCTTCAATACCACTCTCCTAATTTTTTACTTCATCTCTTGCTCCTGATTTCTTGCATGGATCACACACTGTACTTCCCCACACTTTGCTTTCATCCAGCAACACTTTCTCCAGTGCTCACTCCACAGCCATTCATATGCAACCCATCACGCCTGTATAATTTCATTCTTCCCTCAAACACATTTTTCTCCAGCGATTTCTTCGCTAGCATACCATTTACGATTTCAGCTCTCCGTCACAATTCATCATCACATTGACAACCTTTCCAACTACATGAATACTCTTCTCAATAACCTCCTGATTTTGATGATTCATAGCATTATAAACAAGGTGGTACCGGTAAAGCTATCAGAAACAGTGGAAACATCAAAATATTGCCAGCAACAACAAGAGAAGGGGTGCTTAGGGGTCAAAGCTGTATAACTGAGAGGAGACCTCCACATAGCCTTTAAAGGAATGCGGAGAACCGACCAGGACTTCTGACCTAATGTCCAATCCTTACCTTCACGTGGTGAACCCTGTTGGGTATCTACTTGGATACTGAACGAACGAGGATGGGCTGGCAATTTGGGATTTAGCCGACCAAATTGTATTCTTATTGGTTAACCAAAATAAAAAATGGTACAAAATGACAAAATTTCATGCTGGCTGGAGCGTCGCCTAGTTAAACAAGGCCCCTGTTGTTTTCGCCAGGGAACCAGGACGAAGAGCGAAAAGTAAGCTACTGGAACAAATCTGAAAACAAACCCCAACTCAACATCACCAGAGTTAAAGATCGGTACTATCAACATAAGAAGCCTGAATGGCAAAGAAATGGAGCTAGCTGAGGAATTAGATAAGTACCAGATCGACATAATAGGGGTTACTGAAACAAAAAGACCAAAACTGGTGAGATCTTTCTGAGCAATAAATACAAAATGTTATATTCAGGAAATGACAATCGAGGAAAAGAAGGAGTAGCCATAGTATTCAACACAAAATACGAGGCTAATCTTCTTGAATGGCAGGCAGTCTCAAGTAGAGTAATGTGGTTAAATATCAGAATGGGGAACTGGACAATGAGACTTATTTGTGCCTATGGTCCCACAGAAGGTTCTACTAAAGTAGAAGTGTAGGAATTTTTTGAGGCTTTAGAAAAAGCAACTGACACAATGAAAAATGAAAAGTTGGTCCTTGTTGGGGATCTAAATAGCAGAGTAGGAAATGATTGTGAGACACAAAAATATTTTGGGAAAATTTGAAGAAAAGAGCAAAGCTAATAATAATGGCAAATATCTTTTGGATTTCTGCTCAGGACATGGACTGGTTATTACTAACACCATGTTCCAACATAAAAATGTGCACAAATTCACATGGAGAGAGGACGCAAGGAATAAGAAAAGTCTCATTGACTATGTTATTGTTGATAATGAGGTTTCTCCCTGGTGCAGGACACCAGAGTGTACAGAGGATTTGAAATTGGAAGTGATCACTATTTAGTCTTGAGCAGGATAAAATTGAATTTCATATTCAAAAAAATAACATGTAAGAAAGTTTTAAAGCGAATAAAAGTTGAGCAGCTCTCAGATGTGAACTGTAGACTAAAATACACAAAGATTATCAAAGAAAAAATGAAAGAGCATGAGAACAGGAATAAAATCTTGGAGATTCAGTGGCAAACTCTGAAGAAAACATTGATTGATTCTGCCAGAGAGGTATGTGGTGAGGTTGTCTGCAAGGATAAAAAAAATCAGAACTCCCTGGTGGACACAGGAAGTTAAAGAGGCAGTGAAGGAAAAGAAGAAAGCATATCAAAAGTTCCTGTCAAATAAGTCAGCTTGTGCTCTTAGAGAATACAGAGACAAATGCAAGAATGCTAAACACTGTGTAAAACTAGCTAAACAAAAGTCATGGGAGGACTTTGGCAAGAATATAGAAAATAAATATCAAGAAGGTGGCAAAATACTCTGGAGGTTATTGAAGAAGCTTAGGAATGGAGGAAAGAGTGCTGTAAAAGGAGTTAGAGATGATAAAGGTGACATGAAAACGGGAGAAAAAGATATCCTTGAAGTATGGAGTAATTACTTTGAAAAACTGCTAAATGAAACAAGCAGTGATGACAGCACAGTGGTAAAAAACACTGAGCAGGCATGCAGTCAGAAATACATATCCATACTTGAAGTAGAAAAAACCATCAAAGGCTTGAAATGTGGAAAGGCAGCAGGAGCAGATGATATTCGACCAGAAATGCTGAAGTATGGTGATATAAAAGTCTTACAGTGGCTGCACTGCATAGTTCAGAAAGCCTGGACAGAGGGATAAATTCCCAATGATTGGAGTAGAGCTCTCATAGTACCCATATATAAAAAGGGAAATAAAACTGAATGTGAGAATTACAGAGGTATTTCCCTACTGAGTGTTCCTGACAAGATCTATGCAAGTATACTTGAGAAACGGTTGAGAAAGATTGTGGAAAAAAAGCTTGGTGAAGAACAAGCTGGATTCAGGCCAAATAGATTCTGTCAGGATCAGATCTTCACTTTACGACAAATAGTCGAGAAAGCATGGGAATATAACAAAGATCTGTATTTAAGTTTTGTAGATTTGGAAAAGGCATATGACAAGATGCCAAGAGAGAAGCTATTCAATAAGCTGCAGTTATATGGTGTCAATGGGGCATTATATCAAGCAATACTTAGTCTTTATTTGAGTTGTAAGTCAGCAGTTAGAATTGAAGGAAGTACAGGAAGATGGTTTAATGTTAAATCTGGTGCGAGACAAGGATGTACATTATCCCCTCTGTTATTCATTATCTATATGGATCACATTATGAAGGAAAGTGGTATTAAACCTGATATCAAAATTGGAGATGTTAATGTCAGCTCTTAGCTTTATGCGGATGATGTTATAAATAAATAAATAAATCCGCTACAAGTCTGCAAGATTCTCTGACTAAATTGAATAGCTGTTGTAATAGATATGATCTGAAGGTCAGGAATAAAAAGACAAAGACAATGAAAATAGGCAGAATCATTGAAAATGTCAACTGTGTTGTGAATGGAGAACCTGTGGAACAAGTAAAACATTTCAGCTACTTAGGCACAATTTTTACTGAAGATGGTAAATTAAATATAGAAATAGACAACAGAATCAGCAAAGCTGGTATGGTGGGAAGAATAAATTCATATGGAATAAGAGAGAAATTAGTCGGAACACTAAATTAGCTGTATACAAGACAGTGTTCAAACCAGTTTTAACTTATGGATCTGAGAGCTGGGTCAGAAGACTTGACCAAACTTGACCAAAGACTAGAGACCACAGATATGAGAGTCCTGAGAAAGATTAGAGGCGTGAACAGATGGCATCCTTGGCAATATCATATTAAAAATGAGGATATTAGGAAAGAACTTGACATTGTCAGCATCCAGGAATGTGTTAGCAGAGCTAATCTCAGGTGGTATGGTCACTTAAATAGAATGGGCAAGGAAAGATTAGCAAAGCAAGTGTTCTCTGCCAGGTTGGCAGCAAAACGAACCAGATATAGGTGGATTGATACGGTACAAAGTGCCTTAGACGATAGAAATATAAGATCTGATAATGTTGGAGTCTTGACAAGTAACAGACTGATTTGGAGGAAAATTGTAGATAGGAAATTAGTAATGTAATTTTTTTCATATAGTACTATCATATCCTGTACACCCCTTGAGGGTACATGTCAGGAATTTGATGATGACAACAGGAGAAATTCAACTAACAGAAAGTGAATACTTTAGAAAAACTTTCAGCTTTATGGTTTAATATGACACATACTAAAAGAAAAATCATAATTTTTTTTTTTTTTAAAGTAAGACAATACAAAGCCAATACCACAAACTATCATTTTGTTTAAGGCACTAAAAAAACGACTCCAATTTCTCAATCTTTGTCATGCACAATGCTGATCACATTTTCAAAAGTGGAATGTATGTTTAATGCACTTATCAGTGGAAGGAAAAACAATAGCTTGAACAATTCATGCTTTTCGCCATCCCTATGCATTTATGATAGTAATAATTATGGATGACTCCTTTGTGATCACAACAATTGCCTTCAAGAGAGAAAGGATATACTGGTAATTTGATGTTTTCTATAAACCTCATCGATGTTGGCAAAATGACATTTTCGGCTTTTTTTTTTTTTTGATACAAAATACCAATAACAGATAGCTATTTTGGTGATTCATAGTGTTATTATTATTTCGGGCTACGCCAGGGAGTCCTTAGACTCATCGAGGGAGGCTCTAAACATCATGTCCACACAACTATTCGACATTCTCACAGTATCTATCATACCTTGCCTTGAACTCACTCACTGTCATAGCACCCACAACAGACTCTGGCAGCTTATTCCACTCATTTACCACTCTAAAAGTAAAGAACCCAGCTCTAGCACCCCTGCTAACCACACTCTTGCCCAGCTTCCATAGGTTTCCCCTAGTTCTCCCACCACCAGTCCTGATCTCAAAAATATCCTCTGAATTAATCCTATAGAATCCTTTTAGCAATTTGAATGTCTCAATCATATCGCCTATCAACTAGTTTCTGCAACCCACAAATCTTCAACCTGTTCTCATATGGTTCATTCCATAGACCTGCTATCATCTTAGTCACTAACCTCTGGATCCTCTCCACCTCCTCCCCATCAAGAAGGAACCGAGGTGACCAAATCTGGGCACAGTAGTCGAGATGAGGTCTTATCAGGGCTCAGTACAGAGGTACAATAACTTGCTTGTCTCTGCTCGTCAAGGTATTTTTCAACAACCAAGTGAGTTGATGAGCTGATTTAGCTACTTTTGCAATGTGCCCCCTAAACTTCATCTCCCTATCCACCAACACTCCCAAGTCCCTGGCCTCATCAATCTCTTGGAGTACAGTTCCACCAATGTGGTATACTGCTGCCAATCTTTTCACCCCAAAATGCATAACCTTACATTTTGTCACATTAAATTGACATCCATTCTCCTTAGCCCAGAACTCCAATCTATCTAAGTCATCCTGCAAGACTTTGACATCTTCTGCATTCACTATCGCCCTACCCAACTTTGCATCATCAGCAAACAAATGAACTGTTCCACTTAGATCCTTCCCTATATCATTAATGAACAGATTAAACAGCAGTGGTCCAAGAACAGAATCCTGCGGCACACCACTAGTCACAGGCCGTCTTTTGGACTCTACTCCTGAATAAACTACTCTTTGATATCTCTCCATCAACCACCCACCTATCCATCTCACCAACCCTATATCCATTCCCATATGTTGCAGTTTACGGATTAGAATTCCATGTGGTATCCTGTCAAACGCTTTTGCCAGGTCCAGCAGTATCACTGTAAACCCATTTCCCTTATCCAGTTCTGCCGTCACCTTGTTATAAAACTTGAGCAAGTTACTGAGGCATGATCTACCCTTCACAAAGCCATGCTGTCCCCTGTACAGTATCTCATTTTCATCAATCTATTCCTGAATTTTTCCCTTGACTGCTTTCTCCAAGACCTTGACAACAACTCCTGATATGCTGATCGGTCGGTAATTTGCCACCATAGTCTTGGATCCTCCTTTATGCAGTGAAACTATTTTCCCCTCTTTCCACGCCTTCGGGACTAAACCAGACCGGAGACTCAGATTAAACAACATAGTCAAGGGCACTGATAATTCCTTAGCTGATTCACGCAAGACCCTTGCCGGTATACCATCCAATCCCACAGATGTATTCACATTAAGGTTCTGTAATAGACTATTCACCCCCACTTCATTTATCACAATTCCCGTATAAACTAATGGTTCCTTCATTTTTTCAATGTCACCACCTGGATGATATACTTTTGCAAAGTGCGCGCTCAGTAACTCCACTATATCGACTGGTTCAGTGACCTCCTTACCATCGTTATTCCTTAAAATCATTTTGCCATGTACAGTTTTTTTTCTTGCTTGCAGCATATTGAAAGAACTGTTTGGGATTCTCTTTTGTTTGCATAGCTAGTTTCCTTTCGTAATCGGCTTTTGCTGTTTTTACCACACTCGTTACCCTTCTGGTCTGCACTTTATACCGTTCGTGTGCCTGCAGGTCACCCCTTTCTTTAAATTCCCTCCACAGTTGTTTCTTTTTTGTAGCTCACGTTTAATGGTGTTATTCATCCATTTAACCCCTACTTGTTTTACTATTCGGACCCCAGGTATACAATCAGCCATAACTTCCAGTAAATGCTCCTTGACCACTTCCCATGCTCTATCGACGTCCAGCCCTTGGAGTTGTACATGCCATGGCTGATCCAAGCAATCTCCTAAGCTTGTCAAACTTGCCAGCACGGTAATTCCACATATACCCTGTCTTAATCAAAAATTCCACAGTGTTATAAAGAAGGTGGCAGAATATCAGAAACGATGTGGAAACATCAAAAAATATTGCCACTAACAACAAGAGGAATTCAACTAATGGAGAATTAATACTTTTATCAGTGGAAAACACTCATGTGCAACATAAAACAGGTAAAAATGACAATATATACACTATGTTGCCAAGTGTCTGGACACCCCATAGCTCTACACAGCCTCACTCATATGATGTAGATACAGGTCCATGATGCTATATAAGCATAGGTACATAGGCATTAGCAGTGTAGATATTCTTTTACCATCAGAATGAGTGGACGAAAACAGTTGAGTCTGTATGAACATGGTATGATAGTTGGAGCGCACAAATTTCGTCATTCGGTGCAAGAGATTTCCGCCACGTTGTATGTGTCCCAGCCTACTGTCAACGAGGTTATGAAATGGAAACGTGATGGAACCACCAAACCCCTCCCACTGAACTAGTAGGCCCAAGAAACTGAGAAATCTGGACTGGCAACTCAAGTAGGTTTTCACAGTGATGCATCAATCAGCCTTAGCAACCATCGCAAGGACTTCCCCATGAGCTCTGGAATGGATGCCAGAAACAGAATTATTGGCCTGGAGGTGTTTGCTCTTGGGTTTCATGGCCATGCTGCAGCTCTCAAGTTCTTGATTACACCTGCCAATGCCCAGCATCATTTGCAATGATGCAAACTCCCCCCCCCCCTCATTGGACTGTGAATCAATGGAAGAGAATCCTGTGGAGTGATGAATCACAGCACATAAGCTGTCAATCCGATGGACATGTCTGGATTTGGCAGATGCCCGGTGAACAATACTTATGGGAATGTCTTGTATCGCCCTTGAAATTTGGGGGAGCAGTATCAGGAAGTAGGAAGTTTACAAGTGGAGTGTCACAGAGTTCAGTACTGAGACCATCATTATTTCTTTAATCTTTAATGTCAACAATATTGTCAAAGAACAACAGAAAGATGTTAAGTTGTTTGCAGATGTGAACCTTGAGAGGGTTAATAGTAATAGTGCTGATGTTTTGGCACTTCAAAAAAATTGAATATGCTGGAAAGTTGGGCAAATGAATTGAAAGATCAGTTTAATGCAACTAAATGTAAGATTTTGACATTTGGGATCCACATGTGAGATGCTTAATACTCACTTGGTGGAGTAATACTGGAAGATGTAGAGAAAGAGATCATATTTCCAAGATTGTGAAGACACCTCAGAGAATTGCTGCAATACTGAGAAAGACAAAGCCACAAGAGATAAAAGGGTGGTGGTCCCATTATATAGCTATGATCACACCACATCTGGATTTCTGTGCTCAGATATGGTTACTGAGATTTGAAAGGGATGAAGTAACCTTGGAGACAGTGCAGAGAAAGATAAATAAAAATATCAGGACTGTACAATGTTGATTATGAGGATAGACCATTCCTCTCTCTCCATAATCAGAATATCCTGTACAGAGATTCAATCACCATTTCATACACTGATAATTATCATTAGGACTACTGCTCTTCAAGAAGAAGCAGCATAACATTAGAGTGACTTCCAAGCCACTACAAACCATTCGCAGCCTTCCTAGACCTTAAAGACAGCATCCCCTTTTACAAACATACTAGTCTATGTAACACCATGCTCATGTTGTTTGGCTTACTTCATAGGGCAGATGAGATAAAAAAGAATGTCTGAGATGTTGAGCACAAAAATAAGAACGATCTAGTCTGTCCCACCATACTTGAACTACCAGCCATACATATTTCTGAGATATTGTCTCCATGCACTATTTAAAGAACTTTTATTCTAGACTTTTAAAGAATTCATGACAGTTATCCATTCACAAGAGGTTCTTAACAAGAACCAAGGATCAATTATCTTCAGTTTTTATTGGGTCACCGCCATGCAAGTTTACATTCTTGTGAGGATGAATTCATTCATTTCCATTATTACAATCTTTTCAGTGTTATACAACTAGTTGGTTATCAATTTTTATGTGCTTTTTTATAATCCTGAAAAAGCCACCAGTTGTAAGCGAAACTAGTTCGCATAAGTATCTAATATTTTGAACAACTAATAAAAGACAATTATCATTCTCATTTAGTCATCAAACCTTATAACATGACAATCTAAAGGTCAAACCAAGAAAACAGATCTGATTCAATCTTGTTTGTGCATCATCCTTTATTGTAAGAAAGGAGATAGGCATGTTTCAGCATTGCTACATTATCCTCATCTCACTGAAGAATTGCATTGAATTATTTAAATTATATTTTGGAATTTATATTCTTGTTTTCATCCTTTATCTAAGCATGAGTAAAACAAATTTGCACATGTATCTTCAGAAACAGGCTACTTATATACAGAGGCTGCTGACTTCGCATCAAATTGCCTGAATATATCACAATGCAGCATACCTTTCAGACATGTATACTACAACCATACATTATGGAAAAATGTTTCTGGCTGAATAGCAACTCTTCCCATAATGTATGGTAATACAGATGTCCAAATGGAGGTGTGCTCTGTGTGTGTGCTCTGTGTGTGTGTGTGTGTGTGTGTGTGTGTGTGTGTGTGTGTGTGTGTTATGGGATACTGGGACAATCTGATGTGAAGTCAAAAGTAGTCTAGTTGTGAAAATACTTTACACTGAAGCTTTTGTTTGTTCACATATGAGTAGGGATAAAATAAAATTATATAATTTCTTGTCAAGTATAATTTACTCTCTCTGACCAAGCAAATAATAATAATAATTTGCTATGAAGAGCACAAACATCTCAAGCTTCAAATGAATAGGAGGAATGGAATGTATTACAATCAGAAACTCTGGATAGGTTGATGGGTCAATAAATAGCCATTTATGTATAAAGGAAAAGGATGGCATCAGACAAGAACATCTGATTTCTTTAGGTTAGGACAACAGAATGTTTCATAGTTGTTTTTAATCCACATTCTATATCAATAAGTTAGACATTGTATGTGGATAAGTGGTTGGACAATAGACAAGTATTAGAATGTGGTATATGGGAGATGTGATTCTGCCAGATGTAAGGTGACCAGTGGTGTGTCCCAGGGATTACTCCTTGGATTAGTGTTGTTTAATATATACATCAATAATATTGGAAAGGGGCTGACAGATCTTCAGTTTGCTGATAATGCAAAGACAGGCAAGCCATCAGAGATGAAACTGGCATACAGCATTTGCAGGGTAATTTGAATAAGCTGGAAGTGTGAGCAAAAGATAATAGCTATCAATTCAATGTTACAGTGTAAAGTTATGCACTTTGGCATGATGCAATATCCAACAGCACATTATATTGGTAGGATTATGCTTGGAGTATTGGTGGATAGAAAGTTGAAATTCAAAGGTCACACAGCACAAATTGCAAATACAAATCACAAGATAATTGTGATGTTGAAACAAACATTGACATGTCAGGATATGGCAGTCATTTTGCCTCTTTACAAAGCAATGATATGACAGCATCTACACTACTGTACACAGATTTCATCTCCTGGTTTCCAAAAGTATAAAGAAGCTGTGGGAAGGCTGCAAAAAAGTTAAAGATGGTATCAGGATTATGGAATGCAGATTACGAGGATAGATTGCGAGTATGGAACTGCAAACGCTTGTAGACATAAGAGGAATAATACAATAGAGGTCTATGAACTTTAGAGAGGGCATTATAGGATATATATATATATATACATATTTCATTACATGGAAGGTGGGGTGAGGACAAGAAGCATCAGTGGAAGTGAAATTTGTGTACGTTAAAAGCTAAGAGCTAGATTTTTTTCTCTCATAGAGCCTTTAGTGAATGAAACAATTTGCCTGTTGAAGTAGTGAGTGCATCTAGTGTGAATGAGTTTAAGAAAACTTATGGCAGCTGGTGTAGGCGATGTATGGAGTCACTCAATGAGTCTGACTCCATAGAGGTCTAATAATAAGAAGAAAATGGCTTTTATATATAAAGCCTAGTATATATTTTATATATTATTATTATTACGGGCAACTCCAAGGAGTCGACAGACTTATCGAGGGAGGCCCTAACATCATGTCAAGAAAAACTATTCGACATTCACACAGTATCTATCATACCTCGCCTTAAACTCATTCAAGGTCATAGCACCAACAACAGACTCTGGCAGCTTATTCCACTCATTTACCACTCTCCAAGTAAAGAACCTAGCTCTAACACCCCTGTGAACCACATTTTTGCCCAGCTTCCATGTATGGTCCATAGTCCTCCCACCACCAGCCCTATTCTCAAAAATATCTTCTGGATTAATCTTATAGAAACCCTTCAGTAATTTGAATGTCTCAATCATATCACCCCCTTTCCACCTATCAACCAGTTTTTGCAACCCACAAATCTTCAATCTGTTCTCATAAGGTTCATTCCACAGAACTGCCACCATCTTATCTCTGGATCCTCTCCACCTCCTCCCCATCAAGAAGAAACCCTGGTGCCTGTATCTGGGCACAGTAGTCCAAATGGAGTCTTATCAGGGCTCGATATAGAGGAACAAAAACTTGTTTGTCTCTGCTCGTTAAAGTATTTTTCAGTAACCAAGTGATTTGATGAACTGTTTTAGCCACTTTCGCAATGTGCCCCCGTAAAATTCAACTCCCTATCCACCAACACTCCCAAATCCCTGGCCTCATCAATCTCCTGGAGTACGGTTCTACCAATGTGATATACTGCTGCTAATCTTTTCACTCCAAAATGCATAACCTTACACTTTGCCACATTAAATTGACATCCATTTTCCTTAGCCCAGTCCTCCAAACTATCCAAATCATCCTACAAAATTTTGACATCCTGTGCACTCACAATTGCTCTACCCAACTTTGCATCATCAGCAAACAAGTGAACACTTCCTCTCAGATCCTTTCCTATATCGTTAATGAACAAATTGAAAAGTAGTGGTCCAAGAACAGAACCCTGCAGCACACCACTAGTCACAAGCAGTCTTTTGTACTCCACTCCTGAATAAACCACTCTCTGGTATCTCTCCATCAACCACCCTCCTATTCATCTCACCAACCCTATATCCATCCCCATCTGCTCCAGTTTACTGATTAGAGTTCCATGTGGTATCCTATCAAAGGCCTTGGCAAGGTCCGGTAAAATCACTGAAAACCCATTACCCTTATCCAGTTCAGTCGTTACTGTGTTATAAAACGTGAGCAAATTACTGAGGCATGATCTACCCTTCACAAAACCATTTTGTCCCCATACAGTATCCCATTTTCATCTATCCAATCCTGCATTCTTCTCTTGACTAGTTTCTCCAAGACCTTGACAATGATTCCTGATATGCTAATCGGTTGGTAATTTACAACAGCAGTCTTGGAACCTCTTTTATGCAGTGGAACTATTTTCCTCTCTTTCCACCCCCTTGGGACTAACCCAGACCCAAGACTCAGATTAAATAGAATTGTCAAGGGTACTAACAATTCTTTAGCCGCTTCACGTACGACACGAGCTGGTATACCATCCAATCCCACAGATGTATTGACATTGAGGTTTTGTAATAGACTACTCACCTCCACCTCATTCACCACAATTCCCATATAAACTTTTGGTTCATTCATTTCTGCAATGTCACCACCTGGATGATATACTCTTGCAAAGTACTCGCTCAGTAATTCAACTATATCAACTGATTCAGTTACCTCCCCACCATCGGCATTCTTTAAAATCATTCTGCCATATACATTTTTTCTTCTACTTGCAACATATCGAAAAAACTGTTTAGTATTGTCTATAGCCTGCATGGCCAATGTTCTTTCGTAATCCTTTTTTGCTTTTCTTACCACACTCATTACCCTTCTGGGCTGGGCTTTATACTGTTCATGTGTCTGCCAGTCACCTTTCTCCTTAAATTCCCTCCATAGTTGTTTCTTTTTTTGCAGCTCAAGCTTAATGGTGTTATTCATCCATTTAACTCCTACTTGATTTATTATTCAGACTCTAGGTATACAGTCAGCCATTGCTTCATGCACACACTTCTTAACTGTCAACTTCTAGCCCTTGCAGTTTTATATGCCATGGCACTGTACCAATCAATCTCCTAAGCTTGTCATACTTACCAGCCCGATAATTCCACATGTACCCTGTCTTAACTGTAAATCCCACACCTTTAGCCACCTCCCAAGTCAAGACCCTATGACTGCTCTCACCAATTGGTGGCAACGTGGTCATATTCGTTACAGCCAAATTCTCAGATGCAATTACTAGGTCAAGCACTCTCTGACCCCGAGTATTTTCCATTACATGCTGTCACAGATAGTTATCCCTTAATAACCACATAAAATCCAATTCCTTCCTCCCATGTGTCCTCTCCTCCTTCCAATCAATGTTACCATAGTTGAAATCTCCCATAATAATTACCCTCCTTCCACTCATTTCTTCTATTTGCTTGTGCATACTATCTCCACCATCTATTCCATCACCTGGTCTATAGCAGCACCCAACTGTATATTTTGCTCTGCTAGTTTCAATCTCACACCAAATAGCCTTAAATGTACTCTTATCTCTACCTGCGGTTCCACTTCTATTCTCCTTGGCTGTAGCTCATCTGCTATCATCAATAACACACCTCCCCCCATTTTATTCTCCCTGTCTCTCTCCTGAACACACCATACCCCTCACATTCAATCCCACTAGCTGTGTCATCTTCTGTCAGCCATGTTTCACTAATGCCAATAACCTGTGGTCTGAGAGTGCCAACCAAGGCCAAAAATTCTTCCTTCTTGTTCCTAATACTTCTGGCATTTGTATACATGAACTGAAGAAGCCGATTTGTCCCATCCCTGTTTTGATGCCTTATACTAACTATCCCATTCTGATTTGTGGTCTTTCCTACTCGCTTGGGCATATTACACACATTCATATGCTCAACTGTCTCCCTAAAATCTGCATATCTACTTCCCCCCTCTTAATAACTCTAGTTTCCCTGGTTCTGTACATTCACTTCCACGACATTTGACAACACCTTTTCAAGTCTCCGCACACCAAATCCATTCATTTTATAAAAATCCTTTCGCCCATTGAACTCATTCCACACATCCACGAACTCCACATCACTCAAACATAATTCATGCATAAAGTCATTAGCAATTATGGCCCTCCTTCTATACTATTCACTGTCATGCCATGGCAACAGACTCACCATCCTAATTTTCTCACTCTTTTCTTTTGCTACCTCAAGCAATTTCTTCACATCCTCATTCATAGCCTTTTTTGTTTCTTTTCAAATCATTTGTACCCGCTACCACTATCAGTTCCTTCACCAGCTGTTTTTGCATTCTAATCGACTCGCTTACATTCTTTATGGTCGCACGGGGTTGGTACGATTTTGTTAAACTCTCAACTAACACACCTCTTACTAGGGAATCTCTATACAACACACACTCTTTCATTTTGTTTACACTCACTTTTCTATCATACTTTTGCCAATTATTAGTCGGTACACTTGTTAAAGATTTTTGCCAACATTCCAGTTGCTGGTTTACTCCATGTATTGGTCCGCGTAATAGAGCTATTTCACTCGTTGCGTCAGTGTCATCATTTTTATTTTCCGATGATTCATTCAATACTTTTGTATATAACTTCATTCTCTCTTACAACGCCACTCTCACAGCTATCAGGTACTACCTCGTAAATATCCTCATTCATACCTCTAAATCGCTGTTATCTAGATTCTCGCTTTCAACAATGTTATCACTCACACAACCTGAAACACTCTTTAAATCCTCACATTCTTTACACTTTTTGCACACATTCACTCCACTTAACATATACAGCCTATTATATCCATGAAGATCACACCATCATCATAGTCAAAAATCTGTTATCATGAAGACCTTATTACCTTGTGCCCATTCTTTGTGTTCTTCAGATGAGCTTTATAGAAAGAATTACAACACATTAAGTCAACTTTCTTAACAAATAGTTTTAGTGATATCTTCTGGTGCTTAACAGTTAGAGGATTGTTGTTTCTTCTGTTCAAGAGGAAGTAACTTATTCCTCTCCCTAATGTGCAAGGAATTTCTGAACATATGGAGAAAATGATAAAACCAACGAACATTTTTTATTGCCTTTTCTCCTGTCAGAAAAATCTCCATTTTCCCCATATCTCCTAAATATGAGCTTCCTTCTCTGGGCTTTCCAGGTGTTTACCACATTCCTTGTTAATGTGGCTTATATTATGGACAAACTGGAAGCTCTCCTTTTATTCATCATAAAGAATATAAGTTATATCAAATATCACCAGCCAAAATAGTCTAGACTTGCTGAATATGGATCTCCAAGTGTTGTTCTATAATAGCTGTAACTAAGCAAATATTTCATAAAAACATTTTCAATGTGAGTTTCCATGTTTTGTATTTATTATCAGCGAGAAAACTGACTCAATTACAGAAGGTGATAGCCGACCTAAAGGACAACAAAGAAAGTAGTAGCACCAAAGATCTGATGGATAAACCTTAATGCCTGATCTCATCAAATACTCTCAAAATGTCTGAAATAACAGCATAGGTTTTTCCACATATTTCCAATGAATATGTCAAGAGGTGGACAACTTAGACTAAGACACATCTGTTGTAGATCTGAAGTTACAGAATCCATACTGGAAGTCATTAACTAGTAGATTCCAGGTAGGCAATGATTTGAGTGCTGATGACCTTCTCCATTATTCAGAGAACAATGAGTCAGTAGTTCAATGGCAGACTCATCTCCCTTCTTTGAAATGGGCTGAATAACTTGCTTTCATTTTTGTAGGCGTAGGTTTCTGTGGTTTAGTAGTTCAAACATAAAGATTCCGGTATTGCGACCACATGTTTATTAAGATAAATAAGAATAAACAAACCCGGCAAATTTCGTATGTCATTTGACTTGCATCTTCAGGAGTTAAAGGTAACTAAAAGTTTAAACACAAAAAATGAGAAATTACTCAGAATAGTCCATTCTATGATGTCATGGCCGTCTAACTGTTCGTTAAATTAAAAATCTGAATGCTAAGTGTGAACAATGCTGGATGTTGTCACATTCTGTGTTCACTTTCACACTGTGCGATGTCTGACTTAGGTATATTTTTTATCAATGCTGACCAAACATGGTGTAGAATTAGGCCCTGGTTTTTTTTTGCATTGCATTGGAATTCTAAGCATATTTGCAGCTACTTTAAATTTCCTTGTTAAACAGTTTTTTTCAATATAAGACATGTTCATTTTATGCCAGAGTACATTATGGCCGGTGGAAGTTTAGATTTTTAATTTAACGAACAGTTAGACGGCCATAACATCATAGAATTTGTGTTTAAAATTTTAGTTACCTTTAACTCCTGAAGATGCAAGTCAAATGACATACAAAACTTGCTGGGTTTGTTTATTTTTATTTATCTTAATAAACATGTGGTCGCAATACAGAATCTTTCTTTTGAACTTGCTTTCGTGTTGTGAGTAACACATTAGCCAGGTATAAAATAATACAGAGATGATACAAGATACCCATGTTAGTTTCAGAGCACCACTTTAAAAACTGGAGAGATACCATCAGAAACTGAAGATTTTATCTTGGTTCTTTAAGTTTCCTCTGATGTCTTTTTCCATCTTTTTGAAAAGGCACAAGATGCACTGTTTCCAATATAGCAGATGATTTCACTTGATCATCTTATATAAGTTATGGATGGATCCTACGTAAAAGTTTGAGGAGAATAATGATGCCACTTCAAGTGCTGTTACATTGGTGCAATCCGGGTAAGAGAGAGAGAGAGTTAAAGCAGTGGAAATGCAAATAACTAGAAATTAGCTGATAGCTTCTGCAAGGACCCAGAAGGAACAACTGCTTATGTTATTATTACAGCTTAAAGACTCATCGAGAGAGGCCCTAAACATCATATCAACTATCCAACATTTGCACAGTATCTATCATACTTTGCTTTGAACTCATTCACAGTCATGGCACCCACAACAATCTATTCCACTCATTACCTATTCTCCAAGGAAAAAAACCTAGTTCTAATACCCTTGCTAAATACACTCTTACTCAGTTTCCATGGATGGCCCCTAGTTCCCCCACCACCAGACCTGTTCTAATAAATTTCATCAATTAATCTTGTAAAAATCCCTCAGCAACTTTTATGCCTCAATCATATCACTCCTTTTCAGCAAAAGAAAGAATGATTATGGAAGGATGATATTGATTGGAGAAAATGGCATAAAGACAGCTGTTGCAGAATGTGTGGTAGAGATACTTAATGAGCAGTTCATAAAGGTCTTTCAATCTTGTGAATGTGACTTCATGGAGAGATTGAGAGCAGTTGATGATGGGGAGGAGAGACTGACTGTAAGTGAGCAAGAGGTGTTTGGGGGAGTTGAGTAAACTAAATGTTAATAAGGCTGTGGGACTTGATAATATATCACCACGTATTCTGAAGGAATGTATCAGGGAGCTGACACCTGCTTTGACAATTTTTTTTTTAATACGAGTCTTGCATTCAGTCAAGTTCCTAATGAGTGGAAGGAGGGCAAGATTGTGCCACTTCATAAAGGAGGTGATCACACTCAAGCATCAAACTATAGGCCTATCTGTGTGTCAGGTGTTGTGGTTAAGTTGTTGGAGAAGCTTGTGAGAACTAGGATCCAGAGTTGGGTTGACAACAATGGTATTATCTTTGATGGACAGCATGGATTTGCTAAAGGGAGATCATGTTTTAGTAATCTACTTACTTATTGCAATAAAGTGATTGCTTCCTTGGACAGAGGAGAAGGATACACAGTAATATACTTGGATTTCGCAAAGGCTTTTGATAGAGTACCGCATGATAAGTTGACAGTCAAACTAGAGCAGATGGGGTTGGATATTAGATTAGATTGGAGACTGGCTATCTGATAGGTATCAACAAGTTGTGTATGGGGGAAAGAGATATCCAGGAAATGGAAAGTCACTAGTGGAGTGCCTCAGGGGTCAGTTTTGGGGCCATTACTGTTTAACTTGTATATTAATGATATTGGTGAAGATTTGGATGGAGATATTCAGTTATTTGCAGATGATGCAAAGTTGGGACGAACCATAAAGAGTAGTGAAGATGTTGTGGCCTTACAAGAAGACTTGAATAAATTGAGTGATTGGGCACGGAAATGGGGATGCGAGTTCAATGTTACAAAATGTAAGGTTTTAAAATTTGGAAAACATAGATGGGATGCAGAATTTATGCTTGGTGAGGATATATTGTTGGTGGAGGATATCTGGGGGTGATAGTGGATAAAGATCTGAAATTTAGGGGACACATAGCTAAAATTATGGTGAAGACAACACAAAGGCTTCTGGGAATGATGTGGAGGACACTGCCGTGTAGAAGTAGGGAGATTCTTGTTCCATTGTATAAGGCTCTGATATCAGGCCACACATGGACTATTGTGCCCAGATTTGGTCACCTGGTTTTCAGAGATGTTGGAAAGGGTCCAAAGGCCATTTTGGATCCTTTCTTTTCTCACCTCTGGAATGTCGAGTATGAGGAAAGATTGAGATAATGTAATCTGCAGAGTCTGGTGAACAGGAGGAAGAGGGGAGATATGATAGAGACCTACAAGTGTAAGGAGTTGTTATAGGATCAATGCTGGAGAAGTTCTACAGAAAATAGTGGGAGATCAGGGAAGAACCAGAGGTCATCCCTGGAAACTATATAAAGAGGATGCGAGTAGGGGAGTGAGAGGCAGGTTTTTTCGTGCGGATTTGTAAATGATTGGAATGCCTTGCCTGAGAGTATGGTCTGCAAGGAGTTTAAGTATGATGAGCTGTGTGTGTGTGTGATAAAAGGACCTCCCAGATGAGTCTTTGACTCCATGAGGTCTTGGGATAATAATAATAATATTAACTGTTTCTGTAACCCACAAATTTTCAAACTGCTCTTGTAAGGTTCGTTCCATAGGCCTGCTACCATCTTGGCCACTCACCTCTGGATCCTCTCCACCCAGTCATTACCAAGAAACCCTGGCACCCAGATTGCAGAAGTCAAGATGGAGGATCTTATCAAGGCTCAATAAAGAGGAATAATAACCTGCTTGTCTGCTCATCAAAATATTCTTCAGTAATCAAGTAATCTGATGAGAAGCTTTAGCCACTTTTGCTTTGTGCCCCCTAAACTAACTCCCTATCCACTAACACTCCCAAGTCTCTGACTTCAATTTCCTGGAGTAAGTACAGTTCCCCTGATGCAGTATACAGCTGGTAATCTTCTCACACCAAAAGGCATATACACCTTGCCACATTAAACTGACATTCATCCTCCTTTGCCCAGTCAGCCAATCTATCCAAATCATATTGCAAAATTTTGTCTGTATTAACTATTGCTTTACCCAACTTTGAATCATCGGTAAATAACTGAACAGTTCCTCTTAGATTCTTTCCTATATTGCCAATGTGTAAATTAAACAGTAGCAATCCTAGAACAGTACCCTGCAGCACGCTACTAATCACAGGCCTTCTTTTGGCCTCTACTCTTGAATAATCCTGAATTTGGACTCTACACCAACCCTATATCCATCCCCATGTGCTGCAGTTTACTGATTAGAATTCCATGTGCTAATTAAAATATAGCAGGCAAATTTTCTGCAGCTGGCCCTTTAATAGGCCTATCTTTTTTTTGATGGCTATTTTCAACATTTAATGCATGTTTACTGCAGGCTGAGAATGAGACTGGAGTTCTGGCCTCCAGCCACTTGATTTTTTTGGACTGTCTTGACACAAACCACAGCTTTGATAGCGAGGCAGGAATTCTGAATGATCTGGAGAATAAAGGTTTCTATAAGGTGCTCCAATGTTTAGGTGAAGAACCTTGGCCATGGCAGTCTGAACACAGAAAGGAAGAGTATTTCAAGAGATCAACCCCACCTACTTGTCTCCATTGCAGTGCCTAAGGACATAATGCTGAGAATGGCTGAAGGAAACATGTTCTGTGGAGGAAACCTGCACAAGATCATGATCTGAGTTATCAGGAGGACAAGTAAATATAAGTAGGTGAAGAAATCAGAGCGAGTTAGAATTTGATCAGATGTTAAAAGATCAACCAGTCTATCCAAAGTAGGCCAAGTTCAGACAGAGAGAACCTCAAACTCAAGATGAGTAATGGGATGAACCTGATCCTTCAAAGATTGAATAACGGTTGCTAATTGTGACATGGAGATCATAAAGATCATCAGCTATCTTTTCAGATGTATCCTCAATATAGGGGATTGGAATATCTTGATCTCTGAAGAATTCTAGAAATTCCTTTCCTTTATTACCATGTGCTGTTTCCTATGTAAAATTTATATGATTACTGTTAAAAATTCTCTTTCTCCCTCTGTCTTATATAAATACAATAATGTTTATTTAATTTTTGATTTAAAAAAAAAAAAAAATTAATATCTCAAAGTTTAACCCAACAAAAATGACCTCATATATTCATTCTCAGTAACCTTTCCTGAAAATGTATTAGATCTTTACCATGAATTAATAAATGAAACTATTTTTGTTCTTTGCCACATGCCTCAGTTGTTCTTATGTGAATCCAATCAATGAAAGGTTCCCACATGTCCTGCTCTACCTTGTGAAAGAACTTCGACATGAAAATTTTTTTGAACTACTTCAGACTTATGCTAAATGGAATGGTAGTATTGCACCAGGATGAACTTCAACTCACACCTAAAGACATCTGCAAATATCCATCCTCACACATAGCGTACTTGGTGGAGAGATATCCACTCAGCCAACCAGACCAGATCTTGCATTACTGTTTTAAATACTTTGGCATATGTTTGTTAAATAAACCCTATAGAAACAGCAGCTTCCAAGGTTGTGTATAATAAATATAAATCATTTGTAGTTCAATAATCATTCAGGTTATTGTACCAGAACAATCCAGGTAACATGGGTGGTGGATCTTGGAATTTCTGGACTGATGTGCTGCTGTTAGTGTTCAGTGAGATCCCCCCACACACACAAAAAGGGGCATACGCTGTTTAATGAAATAACCTCTCAGATCTGCACTGTTCTCTATTCACTTTTCTATACTACAGCACCTTTAATTATGTGAAATAACTAGTGCCATATACTCCGCCTTATGAATCTTAACCAAAGATACTCTTAATAACGCTTTAGCAACACACAAACAATTAAAATAACATGCGAAATTAGAAATGACATAAAACTACAACCGAATTACATTTCCCCCCCCCCCTCAAGCATTAGCTCTCAGCTACAGTTAGGGTCGGCATGATTCGAGGAAGAATCTCAGATAACCGTAGTCTCACCACTGAAGGTTGAAATTACTGTTTAAACAATAGTAGAAATCGGTGACTAATCTCTCACGATCCCATCGTTTTCAGAGGGTGGGAATTGTACATTAAAGTTTTTTTGTTTTTTTTTTTTACATGCCATTAAACGAAACAAAATGAATATGAAATCATGCCACATAAAATAAAAATAAAAATAAAGTAATCCACTTTCGGAAACATGCAGCGGGAGGCTAGAATGCAGAGAATTATCATCTCTCGAGTACAGTAACTGGATTAATATAAATACTACTACGGCAAAAGCGTGATGTAATTTTATCGTTCCGATTTATATTGGATTTTATAGAAGAATGAACTCTGAACCTTTCTGTGTTCAGATACCGTGTTAAACTGGAAAATATCCGTAAGCAGATATCACAAATAATCATTACACCAAGAAACTTCCGTAGAAATAAAACTACCATTGGTCCTACGAACACAAGATAACCGAAGGATTTAATAAATCTTACCTGTCCAAAACCTATTTAGTCATCCCGATTTCCCTCATGCCTAGCAAATGAGAGAAGGAAATATAATAATGGGAAAAAAAAAAAACGTACTAGATGCAAATAAATACACAATACAGAAATCAGTTCTTTACATTAAAAAAAAAAAAAAAATCAAGACGATAAATTAGACTTCCACACATAAAATCCCAATAGTAAGAAATGTCAAGTACAGCAACCTCCAGTAGTCTCCAACTCCCAAACTCAAAAAAGCGCACTACAAATAATCTCCAGCCGTATAGTGGCGCCAGAATACAAAATTGTCTATCAAATACATTCATCATGTTTTCTTTGTTTTGTTTTGCTTTTTTTTTAATCAATCTTTATCGCCGATTCATGGGTTACATTAAAAATAAAAAAGGGTTAAAAATTACATAAAAAAGTAACAGCAAAGAGTCAGTAAGCAATACGAATATTTTATTTCGCTGCTTCTTCTCTGTCGCCTTTACCCCGAAAGAAAGTACGTGGGGGCCCTTTCGGTTCTAATTAACTTTTTGAACACAGAGCAAAAAAGCAGTCTTAACACTTTATCCTTCAACGGTACCTGAAGGGGAAGGAGGGAGTTCAAACAAATTAAAAATAAAGCCTAACGGGAGAGAGTACGACAGACAAGTGCCGCCATCTCATGAATATAAATCTGAATAGGCAATATTGTCTGCAAGATTGTCAGTTCTATGATCAATTTTTGATTTATGATGTTAAAAGTCGGAATTTCTAGGAAAGCAATCCTGGTTGCTAGTGCTAAAAATATACTAACACGATAAGCAACTGAAAAAAAGGACTAAAAAAAAGTACCTATAGTTTCCTCTTTCTTCCACTCAAGTGACCCCAACATCTGCTGTGAACGAATCACAGAAATTATTCTCAGTTTTGTGGAAACTATCATCCCCCATTCAACAGATAATCCACATTCACTTTCCAAATCCTGCTTCAAC